>NC_077244.1:45082009-45779509 GCF_947179165.1 Solanum dulcamara | reverse complement strand
TAAAAATCTCCATTTGACCAATATCTTCTTCACAACAAAGAAAATATGTCAATATTGATGGAACTTGCCTTTTTAACCTCATTCGATATCAAAGGAAAGAGGTCAACGTGTTTCAATCCTTTATTCATTTCCTCAAAATTATGCAGATGGATCTGCATAATTTTGAAGAATCGGTTCTATATATTTAAAATTTTCATTTTTTCGAATAAGCTTGTGTAAGACTCTCCAATTGGTGTGAAATTGTTTGTAGGTCTCTGAACTCCTCCAAATTTCTGCCTTGGACGGGATGTATAAGGTGCTAGAAAATTTTGAGGAGAAGGACGATCATGTTAATGTGTTGGCGGCCGCCATTGGGGATGGTTTGATAGATGTGCATATGGTAGTGCACTATAGACTGCATGTTGAGGTGGGACAATAGAGTATTGTGTTTCTTGCATTGGCTGGTAGTGATGGAATTGAGACGGTGCATAATGATAAAATGGACCCCTTGGGCTTTTTGTTGTGCCTGAAATAACAATTGCTACATATTCCTTCACTTTCCTCCCGCAAGACTTCTCGATTCATTTTTAATCACTTGTGTCGTGGCTTTCAAAGAAGATTGATTACAATATTTCCAGACTTGATGCCATTTTCCACTATTTCGCCAATCTTAATAACTTCGACGAATGTTTTCCCAGCAACGAAAATCAAATAATGAAATTAAGTAGTTAGGTTCTGCGACTAGAGAAAAAACATCAATCATTTCTGACTCCTTCATTAGTGGCTTAACCCTAGCAGTTTGCTCCCTCCACCTAATAGCATATTCACAAAAAGTTTCAACGGGTCTTTTTCCTCATGTTGGAAAGTGAAGTGCGATCTGGCACAATGTCAATGTTATATTGGAACTGTTGAACAAAACATCAAGCGAAATCATCCAATGTATGCTAGTTAGAAACATCTTGATCTATGAACCATTCTGAGGCAATTCCAACTAGGCTTTCCCCGAAATAGCCATGAGTAATTCCACTTTTCCCTCAGCCCCTCTCAATTGACTGCAATATTTCTTCAAATGAGCTATAGTATCCCCATGTCCATCATATTTTTAAAATTTTGGAGTCTTAACACCGATTGGTAAATGAAAGTGAAGAAACATGAACAAATCACCGAATGAGACACTTTTGTGACCTTCCAATCCTTGCATATCCCTTACACTATGCTCCAAAATTTTCATTTTTCTTTCTCCTCATGTTCCTTGCTCTTAGTAGTTTTCTCAATCTCTACGGAGAAAAATCATGGCGAACGTGTGATTGAAGATCATTATTGGATTTTTTATCAACAGTGGTTGAGAAACTACATTACTCTACGCAGAAGGCATGAAAAGTGGATTACTTATTAAGGGTGCATTTTGAGGGCGCAGTGTGGAGGTTCCCGCGGTATGGGATACATTAATGAATGGACTAAAATTAGGTGGATAAAATGGATCACTTGTCGAGACATGAATAGGAGACGACATAGGTACATTAGGAAATTTAGCAATTGAAGAAGGTGGAGCTTGTCCATTCATCCAGGCTTGATACATTTCAGTCATTTATTCTCTCACCATCATTACTTCCTCCTCTAATGTTAATTCACATTGAGAAAACTCATTTCAAACTTTTTCATTATCTGACTTTGATCCATTTTTGTGAGTTATTTTTCTTTTTTCCCTTGACCTTGTATTGTATGATTGAGATGTCAGTTTAACCATAAACCAGCCCGCCACCTTTTAACTATCTGCATGGACAATGAAACTTGTTAAGATTAGACATTCTTCAGTTATAACCACATGTTGCACTTCATGTATACATATGTCTTTTTATTTATTGAATGAGCTTAGACAATCGAATGTGTAATCCCGACTTGCTCAACTACATCCATTTTTTATTTATTTAATTTTTAAAAAATTAGTTTGAAAATGCATTGATCGAACTTTCTTGGGATTGCCTACGTATTCATGTTTAAGAATATGAATAAGATCTTTTTGTAGTTCGATAGTTTTAAAATAAAGAAACCAACAAAACTCTTTTTATTTTATTTTTGAACTTTGAAAGAAAAGTAATTATGAAAGACTATAACAATAATCTTCTTTTTTCTTTCTTAGGGATAAGTAAGATTTTTTTAATTAAATGTTTTTTTGAATTTGAACTTACAAGAAAATAACCTACAAATCGCAATTCAAACTTTTTGTTTCAAGTGTGCCTTAAAAGAGTGTTGGCTACAATAGAATTTGTTTTTCTTTTCTTTTTTGAAATTTTGAAAAATGAAAGACAAAACTCTCTATTTTTTTGAATATTTGGAATAATGAATATACTTTTTTTTTATATAAATTTTCGAATAAAGACCAAAACTAAAATTTTAAATAGGGATCACCGAACCCGAGGAGAATTGCCTACGTATCTCATTAAATTGAGAATCAGGTGCGCGTAGTTTGTGAAGTTTGAAACATGAAGTAAGAAAATATCTTCTTTTTTAAAAAAAAAATTGAAGAAGGATAAACCTTTTTTTTTGAACAAAAGTGAGCAACTTTTCATTTTTTTTAATTTTGAATGAGGATTAAATTATTATATTTTGAATTTTCTGAACTTATATCACCGAACCCATGGAGGGATGCATATGTATCTCATCGAGGTGAGAATCATGTGTGCATAGTTCATCCCTATTGGACAATAAAACAAGTTTTAGATATTGAAATTTTACTTGATAAATGCATATTTTTCAAAGTATTATGAAAGTAAAATATTTTGAAAATTTTATTTTACGAACTACACAAAAGAAACTAACATGAAAATCTTTTTGTGATTATTGTAAACATTAGAATTATATTGGATTTAAATTCATAAATTAATTCAAACTATATTAAATTCAAGAAAAATAGTCCAAATAATGTTGCAATCCAAGTCTAATAAATGATCCACTAAAAGCACACCATGTGTCAAAATTATGTGGCAATCCAAATCAAATTAAATGAGCCACTAAAATTACATCACGTGTCAAAGTTATATGGCAATCCAAGTAAAATTAAGTGAGTCATTAAAATCATGCCATTTGCCAAAATTATGTGGCAATCCATGTCAAATTAAATGAGCCACTAAAATCATGCCACATGTCGAAGTTATGTGGCAACCTAAGTCAAATTAAATGAGCAACTAGAATAATGTCACGTGTATATGTGACATGTTCTGACCAATCAAATTAAAGTTCTTTACCAAAGAAATCTGATTGGTCAGTTCAAACAAACCAATCAAATCATATCCTCATACCACTCCCTACAACTATAAATAGGGGTCCTCATTATTCTCAGAGAGGGGTTTCTGGGAGAACAAGAAGGAAGAAGAGAGCTCGTGGATCAAAGACCGCAAATTCTCTACAAAGTTACAAAGTTCAAGCAATCAAATTCAAGTTCAAGTTCAAGATCAAGAACGAAGGCAAATATCAAAAAGTTTGAGATCAAGTTACTTGTTTGTACTTATTATTCGTCATAACCATACAAGTGTTTGTGATAAGTAATTCAAATCCAAATTTGAAGGCAAAGAGTCAAGATCAAGCTATTCAAGCCCTTAAATCTAAATCAAATTTAAGTTCAACATATCCCATATTATTTGAAGAATCAAAGGATTATCATATATAATGTAACACACACTACATTTTGAAATTAAATATTATACTTTGCTACTCCAATTTTCCAGTCTTGATTATTTATTTTTTTCGGCTCAAAATTTGTTATTTACAAATTTTGGCACGCCCAGTGGGATAATCTCTACCTCTCATTTCTTTATATTGATCATCAAACTTCAAGAATACTTAAATGGCATCTAAGAAGTTTGACTCCAGGACTATTGTTGCTAAGGATACTGATTCCAAGTTTTCCTTTGAGGTGGAGAACATACTAGATGCTACTATGGGAAGTTTGAGACCCATCACTAGGAATAGAGCAAACTTGCTAGGAAAACAAGCACTTCAAGTGTCGTCCGCATCAATTCCTATTTTTGATCTTCCATCTTCAAAGGGGGAAAGATTCTTTTTGAATGAATTGGAAGAAGGAGAGAATATAACTGATATTGTTGAAAGACATTGGCTCGACTTAGTCCTTTTAACACAAGGAATTACACTATTCAAGATGAAGATATTGTCTTGATCACTAGATCTGCCCCAGTCACTACATGTAACTTGTTTCAAACAAATTTCAATTTGATGGAAAATTCATGCTTTACTCCATCATCTATAACGGCTATCCAAGCGATGATGAATAACGCCTCAACTGTTGAAGAACAACTGGCGAGTTTGACAAAGGCAATTAAAGGTCTAACAAAATATGTGCAGGATCAGGATAGTCGAATTATCAAATTTACAGACAAAGTTGAAAATGTTATGGAGAAGGACTCAAGTCATGCACCTGGAAAACATCCCATGATACAAGAAAAGGGAGATTCGGTTATAAAGCATATAAATGTGGGTGATAAGCTGCAAGTATCCGCTGAAGGAGGAATTCCCATTCATCAACTAAAGGACTTCATTATGGGAACTATCAAAGATAAGTATGACATGTCTTCAAAGTCATCATTTACGTATGCAAAGCCATACAGTTTAAGAATCAATGTTTTAAAGATGCCTATAGGTTATCAACCTCTAAAATTTCAACAATTTGACAAAAAGGGAAATCCAAAGTAACATATTGCCCATTTTGTTGAAACATGCAATAATGTTGGAACATATGGAGATTATTTGGTCAAACAATTTGTGCGCTCCTTACAAGGAAATGCCTTTGACTGGTATACGGATCTCAAGGCTAACTCTATTGATAGTTGGGAACAACTTGAGCATGAATTTCTCAATTGTTTCTATAGCACAAGGCGTACTATGAGAATGGTTGAACTTACAAATACACGTCAATGGGAAGATGAATATATCATCGATTTCATCAATCGATGGAGAAATGCAAGCCTCAATTGTAAGAATAGGCTTAGTGAAACTTCTGGAATAGAAATATGTATTCAAGGAATGCGTTAGGGACTTTGTTATATCCTGCATGGTATTAAACCCAAATCATGAGGAACTAGCCACACGTGCTCATGATATGAAGTTGAGCATGTCTATAAGCAGAATTGAAAGACCACTTATTTATGAGCCTCGCAAGGGAAAATACAAAATAGAGGTAAAGAAATGAGGAAAATCGACACCTAAGTTTGGAAATAAGGAGTCGATGAATGTTAATGCCATGCCTTTAAAAGTGGCTACAAATCTAAGCAAGAATCAAAGGGTGAAGACCATGACTTTTCAGAATAATGCCGGTAGAAAGCTGACTTTGAAGGAAATGCAGGCAAAAGAGTATCCTTTCTTGGACTCAGATGTCCCAGCAATTTTTAAAGAGTTTCTGACATTAAAACTCTTTGAGCTAACTTAAATAAAATATCTAGATGAGGCTAGGAGGACTAATGATCCAAATTACTGCAAATATCATTGTTTGATGGGTCATCCTATTGAAAAGTGTTTTATCTTTAAGGAAAAGATCATGGACTTGGCTCGTGAAGGAAAGATATTAATTGAAGATGAGAAGGAGAGTTCAAATCAAGTCTCTATCACTTTTGGTTCACTCGACCCCATAGTTTTTTGCAACTTTGTTAAAATACATGATGGTGGTGATGTCCTAGCCACATCACCACCAAAATTGATTAAATTTGGTGGCTTCAAACTAATAGATGTTAGTGCATCATCGCTCGTTCATTTGATAAATGAAGTTATAGGGGAAGATAAACCTCTAGAGGAAAGCCAATCTTGCGATGCTTATACTAATGATGAAGGATGGATTTTAGTGACACGACAAAGACGTTGTAAAACGAGCTTGCAAAGAGAGACAAGTTGGTTCCGTGAAAAGATTTCTATTGGGAAGAAGTCAAGAGTTGGGGGGAATTACTATCAAAAGCAACATTCGCCGGTGACATTAGAGGAATTCTTGCCAAGTCGTTTCCATGAAAATATTTCTCATTGGGACACCAAGGTCTCGTGTAGTAACATTGATAAAAAAGAGACAATGGGAGAAGGTTCATCGCCATCATTACTTCCATCACATGAAGGTCCTATCAAGTCTCACTCTGAAGAAGTGGACACTTGTGATGCGAAGTTTACATTCACTAATAATGATCTTTTATTAGGTGAAGTGTTGTATAATTGTCATTTATATATGGTAGGTTTTGTGCGTGGATATAAAGTAAATCGGATTATAGTGGATGATGGATCTGGGGTCAATATTCTCCCTATTCATACTGTGAAGGAACTTGGAATCCCGATAAATGAACTGTCTGAAAGTCATCTGATGATTTAAGGATTTAACCAAGGGGGGAAGAGATCCATTGGTGCTGTCAAATTATATATAACGATGGGAGATATGTGCTCAAGTGCATGGATGCATGTTATTGACTCAAAGACCTCGTATAATATCTTGTTAGGAAGGCCATGGATACATGAGAACAAAGTGGTACCATCCACCTACCATTAATGTTTCAAATACTTTGAAGAAGGGGTTCAAAAGAAGGTAGTTGTTGATGATGAACCTTCCACTGAGACAGAAGCGCACTTTGTTGATGCAAAATTCTACTTAAAGAATCATGTTTCAAAAAAAGTCAAAGTTGATAATGCGATACCTGCTGATGTCACAAAAAAGGTTGATGTAGCACCTGATAATGCGAGGGTCATGATTGAAAAGAAAAAAATGCTTTTAGATATAAGTAAAGTACCTAAGACAAGTGAGGCATCTAAGAGAATGATTCCTATTTCTCACTATGTCCCAAAGACAAACAAGGTCAAGATCCCACCCTCTAAGTTGCATAGTAGAAAGTTGACATTTCCTATCAAGCAAATTGATGCAATCAAATCACCTTTAAAAATAATAGAAGCATTTATTAGACCATCGAATCATGATTCATATGAATCACTTCCTAAAAAGCGTACAAATGAGGGTTTTGACTCAAATGCATATAAGTTGTTAGTGAAAGCATGATACAATCCCAATGAAGATTTTAAAGTAGGAAAGCTTCCAAATAAAGTTATTAAAAAGGAAAACCGTGGCCTAAAACCAACTCAAGGGATGATGATAGAGAGAAGGTATGTTGTCAAGCAATCGCATGAAGGCTTGGGTTACAAACAACCTTTGCCAGTTCGAATCTCTATAAAAAGGATGAGAATCAACTACATTACCCCTGTGGAAGAACCTATGATGTTCAACAAGAAACCTTCTGTGTTTGATCGACTTAGTGGCATGACCCCTAACATTTCTGCATTTGATCGGCTAATCGAATCAACTCTAAAAACTTCAGTGTTTGATCGGTTGGGACCAATGAAGAAGAAATATAAGCGCCAAGGAAATTATAAAAAAATAGAAGAACGGGTACATGCTCAAGAGCATAATTCACCCAAGAATTGCCCAGTTTGATTCCTTCTAGAATGAGGCGAGAAAAAAAACTTATAGTTTCATGTAGAGATGTCCTGAGAGTAAGAAATTATACCATAGTTCACACTAGGGAGTGAGATAAAGATGAATAAAGTGTGGGATCATCAAATCATATCATAATTTGTGATGAGGAAAGTACTTTACTATATGCAAAAATTAAGGATGGGTTTGTTGATATTCATGCATGCCATCATATATCTTTTAACGATGGTGATCCTTGAGAAGATGAGGATGCTGAAGATGCGCCACCTGAACTCAAGGAAGGGATAAATAATACTATTGATTCATTGAAGGAAGTAAATCTTGGGGTTGATGATGATATAAGGCCTACATATGTAAGTGCTTCACTGGATGACGATGAAGAAAAGAAATATATTGAGCTACTTATGGAATTTAGAGATGTATTTGCTTGGAGTTACAAAGAGATGCCAGGATTAGACCCTAAAGTTGCAGTTCATCATTTTGCTGTGAAATGAGGCACTCATCCTGTTAAACAAGCTCAACGTCGCTTTAGACCTGAACTGGTTCCTTTGATTAAAATTGAAGTTAACAAGTTCATTAAAGAAGGTTTAATTCGTGAAGTCAAATATCCTACATGGATTTCAAGTATTGTATATGTAAGAAAGAAGAATGGCCAAATACAAGTTTGTGTTGACTTTAGAGATCTTAATAATGCATGCCTTAAGGATGAATTTCCTCTTCCAATCCCTAAGCTTATGATTGATGTCACAACTAGATACGAGACAATGTCTTTTATGGATGGTTCATCTGGATACAATCAAATTCGCATGGCACCAAGGGATGAAGAACTTACTGCATTTGGCACTCCTAAAGGTATATATTACTACAAAGTAATGCCTTTTGGTTTAAAAAATATTAGACTACTTATCAATGAGCCATGAAGAATATCTTTGATGACATTCTTCATAAAATCATTGAGGTTTATATTGATGACTTAGTGGTGAAATCAAGGAAGAGTGATGACCACTTGCAAGATTTGAGAATGGTGTTCGAACGACTTCGAAGATACCAACTTAAAATGAATCCTTTAAAATGTGCCTTTGGAGTTACTTTGGGAAAGTTTCTCAGTTTTATTGTTCGACATCGAGGAATCGAGATTGACTAAGATAAGATAGATGCTATTTTGAATATGCCTGCGCCAAAAAATATTCATGAGTTAAAAATCTTATAGGGAAAATTAGCATATCTTAGGAGGTTTATCTCAAATCTTGCCGGGAGATGTCAACCATTCAGTTACCTTATGAAGAAAGATGTTCCTTTTGAATGGGACCAAGCTTGTACCAATGCTTTCGAGAACATAAAGTCTTATTTGATGTAGCCTCCAGTACTTGTAGCTCCTATACCTGGAAAACCATTGATTTTATACATTGCAGCACAAAAAAGGTCAGTAGGAGCATTTCTTGCATAAGAAAATAATAAAGGGAAAGAAAATGCCCTGTATTACTTGAGTAGGATGATGACACAAAATGAGATCAAATATTCACCTATTGAGAAGTTATGGCTGGCACTCGTATTCTTAATTCAGAAGATGAACTATTACTTCCAAGCTCATATTGTACAAGTTGTCTCTAAAGCAAATCCTATCAAATTTGTCATATCCAAGCCTGTCTTAACTGATTGACTAGTAAGGTGGTACCTCCAATTTTAATAATTTGAAATTGTGTAGATATCTCAAAAGGCAATAAAAGGATAAGTGCTAGTAGATTTCTTGTCCAATCATCCAATTTCAAATGATTGGGAGTTATTTGATGAATTGCCTGATGAAAACGCAATGCTAGTGGAAATTCAGCCATCTTGGAAGATGTATTTTGACGGTGCTGCACATCATGAAGGAGCCGGTGCTGGAGTGGTATTTGTCACTTCCTATGGAGAAGTTTTTCCATACTCCTTCACTCTAACACGACAATGCTCCAATAATATTGCTGAATATTAAACACTCTTACTTGGGCTTGAAATAGCCGTTGATATGAAACAATTGCAATTATAAGTTTTTAGGGATTCCAAGTTGGTGATCAATCAAGTCTTGGGTAAATATAAATTAAAGAAGCCTGAATTACTCGCATAATGCAATTATGATCAAAAGATGATAGGATGGATTGGAGAGGTGACTATTCAACATATCCCTAGAAAGGAAAATAAGAAGGCTGATGCGTTGGCAGCTTTAGCTTTGGCATTAGTATCGCCTAATGAAATATAAGTTGTGGTTTGCCAAAGATTGATAACTCCGCCTTCAGATGAGCATGAAGAAGAATTTTGATAAGTTATCGCCACTTCGAAGGCTGAAATTGAAGATTGGCAACAACCAATAATAGATTACTTGTGTTATGGAATATTACCAGAAAATCTTTGAACAAGGACAAAAATCCTGCGACGAGCCCCTTTTTTTCTTTATTATAAAAATATACTTTACAGGCGGTCGTTCAATAGAGTTCTTTTACGATGTTTGAGGGAAGATGAAACTACTCAAGCTATGCAA
The DNA here is from genome assembly GCF_947179165.1 of Solanum dulcamara. NCBI lineage: Eukaryota > Viridiplantae > Streptophyta > Magnoliopsida > Solanales > Solanaceae > Solanum > Solanum dulcamara. Next base: position 45,769,550 of record NC_077244.1, on the reverse strand, counting down.
GAAACACATTTTGGAGAACGTGGAGTGCATCAATCTGGGACAAAACTTCATTTTTATATAAAAAAGATGGAATATTACTGGCAAACCATGGTGAAAGATTGTCTGGATTACGTCCGAAGATATAAAGCTTGCCAATTCTATGCGAATTTTATACATCAACCCCTAGAAGTATTGCACCCAACTATTGCCTTATGGCTATTTAAAGCTTGGGGTTTGGATGTTGTTGGACCATTTCCTAAGTCCTCTGGTGGACATTTATACATCCTGGCTACAACTGACTACTCAAAATGGGAAGAAGTTGTTTTGCTTAGAGAAGTGAAGAAAGAGAATGTCGCTAACTTTATTTGAGTCAATATTATCTACCATTTTGGTATTCCTCGATACATATTAACAGATAATGGCAAGCCATTTGATAACAACTTAATGACGAAGATATGTGATCTTTTTGGCTTTAAGCAATGCAATTCCTCTATGTATTATGCGGCTGCTAGTGGTCTCACTGAAGCGTTTAACAAGACACTCTACAACTTGTTGAAGAAAGTTGTTTCCAAGTCTAAAAGAGATTGGCATGAAAGAATGGAAGAGGGTTTTTGGGCATATAGGACTACATATCACACGCCAACACAAGCGACTCCCTATTCTCTTATTTATGGAGTTGAAGCAGTTCTTCCACTCGAGCGTCAAATCCCATCATTGCGCCTTGCTATTCAAGAAGGACTCACCAATAAAGAAAATGCTCGGTTATGCCTTAAAGAATTGGAGGCTCTTGATAAAAAAAGACTAGAGGCCTAACAAAGTTTGAAATGTTATCAAGCTCGTCTAGCTCGATCTTTTAATAAGAAGGTTTATCTTAGATGCTTCCATGTGGGTGATCAAGTTCTTGTTGTAAGAAGGCCCATTATTACTTCTTTTTGGTCTGAAAGCAAGTTCTTCGCTAAATAGGATGGACCATATGTAGTATAAGAAGTATACTTAAGTGGCGCTTACAAACTGATTGAATCAGAAGAATTGCGCATTGGCCCCATTAATGGAAAGTTCATAAAGAGATACTATCCTTGAAGAAAAGAAACACACTTCTTAAGGTACGAGCATAAACTGCATGCTACTCCTAGTCCGCAAGAGTATAAACTATGAAAGATATCAAAAAAAATGTCTGCTAGGTTGAAAATCTCGAAAGAGGTGGCCTAGACAAAAGTTAAGACAAAACAAATTACTCTTTCAGAACTACGTTTTGACTTGATCCTCTTCACTGAGGTACATAGGCACTTGGAATTATATTTTGAGTTCAGTCGCATGAGTATCCAAAAAACTCATAGTCTCTCTTGACCCTCTTTACCGTGGTTCGTGGTGCTTAGATTTACATCCTAAGTTTAGTCTCATAAGTATAAAAGAAATAGGGCACGCTATTATTTGAGCATCACAATGTTCTTGTAGATTGTCATATATAACGTGTGAATTAGAGAAGGCCAATCAAGACATAATTTGAATTGACTTCAAAAAAATATTCGTACAAATCCGTAAAACTATTACCTATGATTATTGTACATGTTGTAGTTCTATGAATCTTCTTTTCGACTAGATATGAGTATTTCTTTAATAAGATCATGCGAATATGAATCTGTCAACTTTTTTGCATGTGAAATTCATTTTTGATGTTTGTTTAGAACGATCCTGAGGGTCTTGAGCTATAAATTTTGGATATGTTTTAAATTAAGAAGTTTTGTTTCTGATAAATTAAGTCTCTCTTGGATTTGGTGCTCTCATACAATGATATATCTCTCGTACTATCAAAACACACAAGGTATCACAATTCTGAAGAAGAGGAAGTCAAATCTCTAAAGTAAATCGTGATTCAATCTACAATTTTTTTATTAACTCTTAAATTAGTAATTCAATAATCATGGTCATTAATCTCAATAATAAATGATTATATTCTTTGAGCAAGAACAATGCCTAATCCAGACGGTGTAAAGTCTTTGGCTTGGACTATGTGATGCCTTTGACATAGACATTATAAAGTCTTTGCCTAAGACGGTGTAAAGTCTTTGGTTTGGACTAGGTGATGCCTTTGATTCAGATGGTGTAAAGTCTTTGCCACAAATCATGTAAAGTCTTTGTTTTAGATGGTGTGAAGTCTTTGGCTTGGACTATATGATGTTTTTGACTCAAATAGTGTAAAGTCTTTTCCACAAATCATATAAAGTTTTTACCTCAGACGGTGTAAAGTCTTTGGCTTGGACTATGTGATGCCTTTGACTCAGACGGTGTAAAGTTTTTACCACAAATTATATAAAGTCTTTGCCACAAATCATATAAAGTATTTTTCTCAGACGGTGTAAAGTCTTTGGTTTGGACTATGTGATGCCTTTGATTCTGACGGTGTAAAGTGTTTTTCACAAATCATATAAAGTATTTTCCTCAGATGGTGTAAAGTCTTTGGCTTGGACTATGTGATGCCTTTGGCTCAGAAGGTGTAAAGTCTTCGTCAAACATAATGTAAAATTATTGGCTCAAATAATGCAGTACCTTTGACTCCAATAGAATAAAAGTTCATTGTATATGAAGTAATATTTTCACTTGCAAAAAAACAAAAAAAATAGCCTAAACAAAAAAAAGAAGAGGAACTTATTGTAAAGAAAGTAAGTTCATATGAATTAAAAACTATTTATTTTAGTTGGCAATTCATATAAGACAAAATAAATATGCATGCTGGATTTTTTTTTTTTTTTTAAAAACGTACCTCATATCTTGATGAACTCAGTATGCAAAAAGGAGCATCAAAATTGCCAATGTCAATGATAAAAATAAATAAAAGGAGAAAGAGTCTATTTATAGACTAATAGTGATGGTGAGGGAGTCATTCTCCCAAAGTAACTATAATTACCTTATGGGTTAGGACTCTAGTGAAATAGTACAAATTTATTCTCTCCAAATCCTAATTGGTTGTAAAATTGTAAAAATTTGGGCCATCCGTATTCTAAAAGGAGTGTACTTTCTGAATTCTAATTGGATGAAAAAAAAAAATAATAAAACATTTTGCCACGTGATCAAGTTCCAATTGGAGTCTCATTATTCACTCCAACTATGTCACTCTAATTGGAGGAACGTATTAATTTAATATGTTCATTGTGCATATTAAATTGCACGACATACTATTATCGTTTGGTTAATACTTCAAGCCCAGTCTTTGTATAAAATACTTCAAGAAGACTTGAAGTAGGGGGCATTTTTAAACATTAGAATTATATTGAATTTAAATCCGTAAATTAATTTGGACTATATTAAATTCAAGAAAATAGTCCAAATGATGTGGCAATCCATGTCTAATAAATGATCTACTAAAAGCACACCATGTGTCAAAATTATGTGGCAATCCAAGTCAAATTAAATGAGCCACTAAAATCACATCACGTGTCAAAGTTATATGGAAATCCAAGTCAAATTAAATGAGCCATTAGAATCATGTCATTTGCCAAAATTATGTGGCAATCCAAATCAAATTAAATAAGCCACTAAAATTATGCCACATGTCGAAGTTATGTGGCAATCTAAGTCAAATTAAATAAGCAACTAGAATAATGTCACGTGTATATGTGACATGTTGTGATCAATCAAATTAAAGCTTTTTACCAAAGAAATCTGATTGGTCAGTTCAAACCAACCAACCAAATCACACCCTCATACCAATCCGTACAACTATAAACAGGGGTCCTCATTATTCTCAAAGAGGGATTTTTGGGAGAACAAGAAGCAAGAACAGAGCTCGTGGATCAAAGGCCGCAAATTCTCTATAAAGCTACAAAGTTCAAGTAATCAAATTCAAGTTCAAGTTCAAGATCAAGAACGAAGGCAAATATCAAAAAGTTTGAGATCAAGTTACTTTTTTATACTTATTATTCGTCATAACCGTACAAGTATTCGTGATGAGTAATTCAAATCCAAATTTGAAGACAAAGATTCAATATCAAGCTATTCAAGCCCTTGAATCTAAATCAAATTTAAGTTCAACATATTCCATATTATTTGAAGAATCAGATGATTATCATAGAGATTGTAACACACACTACATTTTGAAATCAAATATTATACTTTGTTACTCTAATTTTCCGGTCTTGATTATTTATTTTTCTCATCTCAAAAATTTGTTGTTTACAATTATTATTAAGAAGTGAAATATATTTTTTCTTTTTGGAATTTTTATTTTTAAGAAATGCATAAAAACTTCTAAAGTAAGAAATCTTTTTGTGTTTTCTCAATCTATTTTTGTTTAAATAACTCTTTTTATTATTTTGTTGATCATTCTAAAATTTGTCAACATAAAAAAACTTACAAATAAATGTATTTTCAGATAGCATATAAAATAATCTAGGTAATCAAATAAAAGATGGATATTTGTCCTAAACGGATGTGACTCCTATGTCAAACTTACTAAGTTAAATGAAAATGATGCAAACAAATGACCTACTAGGGATAACCATGTCTGGTAAGTTTTACTAGGCTTAAACCTATACAAGATAGGCATCTTGACTGGCTTACCCGAACGGACGCTCGAGCCAGGGATGGGCAACTTGTTGGTAGCAACTCTATTCCGACCTTATTACTGGTCTTACCCTGCTTAATATGTGTAACTAATAATCCTTCATCGGGTTCCAAGACACTCCTGTTTTATCTTAATAGAAAGTAGGATGCATCACTGCATTTCTTGCTATCCTAAGTTTTCAAAGAATCAGAAGGGTGCGCGGGAGAAGATAATTTATAGGCAGTTCAACAATATCAAAGTGATAAATGAGAAGCAAGTAATACATTAAGCCATCATACACAATATATCCAAAAATAAATAATAAAAGAAATTAAAATTCAATATAACAATGCTCAAATTTTGATTATTCCCAATGGAGTTGCCAGAGATGTCACGCCCTTTTTTTCGCTTGAGTTTTTCTAATTTCAGTGATGGTATTGAAAAGGAATTATTTTATTTTTTTATTTCAGAGTCGCCACTCGAAATTGAGTTATGGTCTTCCAACTCACCTTTTTGAATCCCTAATCAAAAGGAAATAACTTTTTGTTTTGGTCTGCGAAAATAAAACATCGGGTAAGGAATTTTATTGATCAAGGAGAAGGTATGAGGCATTCCTCGAATCCCGTGGTTCTAGCACGGTCGTTTTTATTAACTTATGCATAGACTTAAATTATTTTGGATATTATTTCATAGGTTATGGACTTGCTCACCTTATTTTGTTGAATTTTGTTGGTCTCAACCCAGATGCATAAGTGCATTATTGGTTTTGACATACAATAATTTAGAAGCGTAATTGTTTTTTTCTCTCTAGTACATCACATGTAATATTATTGGTCTCCAAATTTCCCAAACTTTGCAGGATTGCAGATCATATTATTTTGACAAGGCTCAAGAAATTTCAGCCCAAACGGACAATTGGAAGCGTTAGGCGAGCGACATTGAAAATTCCAACTGTCTTAAGCCTAAAGAGAAAGCATTTTGCTTTTTGGAACTTCCAACTTGGGCAAAAAGCCTTCAAAATTTGCAGGGATAAAGAAAAGACCATACATGCAAACATCATGAAGTTTCAGGTCAAAAGGATAATTGGAGACGTTAGTCGAGCGACTTGGAAAAAGATAAGAGTCTTCAAAGATCTTATTGAGCCCCCTTCCTTTTTGCTAGTTTGTGCAAGCCTTGTTTTGTTTGTTTTTGGTTGTTGTATTATTTCAGGTTCCTGGAGTGATGTATCAACATCCTTTAACAACAAATACATAGAGAAAAGCACAAATACAACTTCCAACCACCCTGCAACATCTAAGCCTCAGCAGGGCAGCATGAGCAGGGTGAGATGCAGCATGTGGACCTGTCCAAATGGCTCCAATCTTTGCAGGGTTTCAGAACATAATATATTGACAAGGCCCAAGAAGTTTCAGCCGAAACGGACAATTGGAGGCGTTAGGCGAGCGACATTGAAAATTTCAGCTGCCTTAAGCCTAAAGAGAGGTCCTTTTTTCCAACTTGGGCAAAAAATCTCCAAAACTTGCAGAACTAAAGAAAGGGCTGGTTGGATATATCTCAAGAAGTTTCAACTCAATCGGATAATTGGAAACATTAGTCGAGCGTCGTTGAAACCCAAAGCTCTCTTGGAAGTCCTCTCCTGTTTGCTAACTGGTGCAGGAACTTGTACACATGCAACATATCAATCCACAGTTGGAGGGCCAACTATGTGTGATGCATATTACAGCAGTGGCATGATGGAGCAATTCACTATTTGGAGCTTGCAGCTTGTGGAATTCCTCCATGCAACCAGAACTCACATCAAGGGGTTGGTGCTGGAGTGTCAACAACTGAGATTGGATAGTATGCAGGCACACAAGAACTCTCCAATAGCTAAGCCACCATCTATTAAAACTCCTGGCAGCAGCAGCACCCATCAACACTCATTATGGGAGTCTAATCTGGGAGACCATTGTTCTTGTTTGTGTGGTTGTTTAGTTGTGAATGCAGGCTGCTGGAACATCAGAAGCTGCAAAATCCATGAAGCTGCAGTTGCAGATATCATACCACAGAGTGCTGAAGCTGAATTTGAGTGGAAGCAACAACAACTTCACAGATGTGGAATGCAGCAGCTACAAAGACCATCAACAAGAGGAGCTGCAACCAGCCACAGCATCCTTGCAGCAAAGAGTGATATTTGGGACTGCTTTAGAGAATTATTCCCCATTTCACATTCTGATCTGAGGAGACAACAACATGGCAGCTTAGGAACTCAACAACACACCAACACTACTCTCATGCCAAATCCCTTGATGCAGCACCTACAACAGCTCCCCTACAACTCAAGCTTCCTGGAGCTCCTGGCTATGTCCACTTGTTATGTGCAGGAACAGAAACATGCAGCAACAAGCACTGCAGCTCAGAAGGACCATCTACAATTCTTGTTAGCATGTTGTTTTGTTTCTGTGGACATGTGCAGGTATTTTAATGAGCTGAACACTTCAAAGGAGCTGATCACTCTATCTTTGGAGGCAACAAGAAGCTGTGTACAGTTCCACAAAGAGTCAAACAGAGGGAGACAACCTTGTACTCAAAGCCCATCCTGGTTGGCATATAAGGTACCTTCAAAGGAGCTGATCAACTCACCTTTGGAGGCAACAAGAAGCTGCCTACAGGATTGCAACAGCCCTCACAGATCTTATACTTGTTTGGCTCTTTGGCTAGTTGTTTGGGCAGGTATATCCCTGATCAGCTTGGCTCTTTGGCTAGTTGTTTGGGCAGGTATATCCCTGATCAGCCTCGACAGAACTGGAATCATGCAAAGTGTAAGGCACACACTGATAGACTTCCAACCAGCAACTCAAGTCAGGGTTGCACCACATACAAAATGCATTTTACAAATATTCTGTCCCTCAGCTTCCTTAACTACAATCCCAAGCAAGATGACTGCTATGGCTACATTTACTTCCTATCATTTCATCTCCCTTAACTGTGATTTTTGTTGCTGCAAACTTCCTTGGACCGACTTGGTACGACAAGACTAAAAAGAGCAAAGATGAAAAGAATTTTCCCATCCCATGCGAGATAGAAGTTTCGTATACTTGTTCTTCTTCAATGTAGCTATGTCTGGTACGTAGCATAGTTGGAATAGGACTAGTGTAGGTTACTTTTCCTTTTTCTCATGGAAGGGGAGAGTCTCCCTCATTTATGCTTTCATAGTTGAATTGTACCGGGAGGAGTCCTCTCACAGGTTTACTGCTTTCTAGTTATAGTTAGTATCTTTTTGTATCGGGGATGAGTTAGCCGACCTTAATAGGTTAGCCGACTTATGAACCACCATAGGATCGGAGGTAAGGTTTATGTCCCCCTCCTTGTATTTTTAATTTGATTATTTATGTTAAGGCTTGGGGGTGTTGCCTAACCCCTGACTGTGCACGAGAGGTGGGAGCCTCGTGTAGGGTCTGTTCCCGTAAAAAAAAAAAAAAAATTGGTCTCCAAATTTTAATTATTTTTAAAAAAAAGTTAATTATTAAAATTATTTGATCAAAGTGCGTCACAGCTCCTTGAATCTTTTTAGGTGTCTCAAAAAGATGTGCAAGCACATTCCCTGCTGAAATTAAATTATCTATTTTTATGAAGGAGTTAATCGTCTAATATTAAAGGCTTTGATTCATTTCTTGCGAATTTAAGATTATTAATATTTTTTTTAATGACCTTGAGGGTTATTTTCAGAAATATTTATGAAGTTACCATTTTACTCCTCTCGTTAGTGTCCCCCAAGTGTTATTTGGAGTTTGTGTGGTTAAATGTGTTAAAATCTTAATGGGTTGTGCATTGGGCAAGTTTTTGAGTTTTGAGGAGTTGTTAAAAAGTGGTTTTCGGTACGAATTAGAGCTACTGACCTCATAACGGAAATCTGCCAGTTTTACCAGCTTCGGAATGTGGAAATTTATCTAAAGGAGTCGTTGGAATAAAATTTGGGTTGATATGTGAATTTGAGATCCCAAGTTAGAAAGTTTAATTTTAAGAGAGCTAAGCTTGACTTTGGTCAACAAATCGATTTCAGAGACTCAGATTGGATTTTTGATGATTCTAATGGATTCGGGGGTGATTCTACCACTAGGAATAGCTTCGTTGTAATTTTTAGAGTTTCCGAGTGTATTTTGGATATTTCAAATGTCAAAACTAGTTATAAGTTGTGACTTATCAGATTTCAAGTCAAGGAGACCTCCAATATGAATTTTGATGGTTCCATTGTGTATGGAACGATGAATTTAGTAAAAGTGCATATATGGTTTGTGTGTACGGGATTCAGAATAAATCCCGAGGGTACGATCGGAGATTTGGAAATTTGGTTGCACTATTTCTATGTTGCTGGTACAGGGGTCCGCTTAAGCAGACCAGGTCACTAAAGAAAGCCTTTATTTTTGCATGACCCATCGCTTAAGCGAAGGGGCTCACTTAAGCGGGGTTCGCAAAAGCGAACCTCCACTTTAGCGACACCTGAGAGATTCAAAAATGGGATTTGGGTCTTTTCTTCCATATTTGATTTCCAAGAGATTGGGAGTGATTTTTAAAGTAGATTTTCAGATAATTTTATTTGGGTAAGTATTTGTAACGTAAATTCTTTGATTTCCTTACTTTATCTTGGGATTTCACCTTGAAATTCTTGGTTTTGAACTCAAACTTTGGAGGTTTTTCATGAAATTTTAAATGGTGATTTCTACCTCAAATCTTACTCTACTTTGATCGAATTTTCAACCATGAATTCCTTATTACTAATAGAATGTGTTTTAGAAACAAATTTTCATATTCGACCCTTTTCAAAAATGATTAATTTTTTTGACTATTTTACCCCTGGTTCTGAAACCTATCAATATGGGTGTCGTTGTAATCTTTGTGATGTATATATTTTATTATTGATAGTGTTTTTTATTTCAGGCATTGAATTCAAAGGTTGTTCATCCAGTAGAGCATTTGAGTGCAGTTTTTACAATTGAGGTAGGTTTGACTATCCTTTTTGGAGTTGAGTTAGGGTGATAAGTCATATTCTATGTTGTAGACTTTGAGATGGGGTTGCAGTATAGTTTGGAACTATTAATTTTCTTTAAGATGCCCGTGTGGGGGCTTATATGTGGTGTGTAGCCTGTGTGGGCGCTTTATTTGATAACTTATTTGTGTTGAGACTGTGTAATTCATGACTTAACTGAATTAGAGATATGAAACAATTATTTTCTGTGAGATTCCCACATGAGGGGTTAAGTTGTGGGGTTTAGCATTAATGAGTACTGAAATATTATAGAAAATGGGTGAACATTTAATTTGAGGCATTTCCTTCTCATTACTGTCTATTGAGGGTGATTATCATGTTTATGTTAAGTTTTGAGAACTTTGAACCTTGAGTTATATGTTGAGTTGTACATTACCTCCATGCCTTATATGATGTAAATGCATTCATCCTCATTTATATTATCATTGATCTTTGAAAAGTTGAGAACTGTAAAAAATTATTTTTGAGAAACAAAATGAGTCAACTTTCATATATCCTTGACCACAATTAGGTGGCAAGCAGAAGAAGTATTAGTATCATGATCCTTGGCCAAAAATTGGGTGGTAAGGTAATTGATGCAATGAGATTATATATGGTCTGAGAGACCTCGATGGGTCCGTCTTGATAGCACAGCTCAGCAGGTGTATACGATATATTGTGCGACAACCTTGATCCCATTGTATCATCATATCATTGCATCATCATATTGCATTGCATTGATACCTATGATACTTGAACTATCTGTTTAACTGGAATATTAAACTGTATGTATGTGATTACTTTATCACGTTGTTTTATATAAATTGGTGGCAGCGTAGCAGAAGTTGGACTTTTCTACGTGTAGGTGAAAGCGTTCCTTAGTTTATTTTATAGTTTTAATTAATTTCTTATAATCAGTCGGTTAAACCTACTGAATACATATGGATTGTACTCGCCCATCTTTCTATGTCCCTTTTGATGTAGATTATAGCAAGGGTGTCGAGTGCGGTAGTTGATTTCTAGTGGATACATTATCATTGGATCAGTGGTGAGATTTTGGGATCCGGATCGATGCTAGTCCATCTTTCATTTATAGTATTTATTATATTTGGAGACTTACACTGTGTATTAAGACTCATATTTTTATTTAAATGCTCTTAAACTTATGATACTAGATTTTGGAATAATTTCGTTCTTGTCCTTTTATTGTGTTTATTTGTGTCCTGACTTCCCTTAGGAAGTCTCGTATGGTTTTAATTTTAGGCTTATACATGGGGATAGGGTTTGGGATGTCTGCCATAATGAAATCAATGTTTGGGTTATGACAAATTAGTATTAGAGCGCTAGGTTCACCGGTCTCATAAGTTAAAAAGCAGGGTGTTTAGTAGAGTCTTGCAGATCGGTACTTAGACGTCCATGCTTATATTTGATAGGGTACAACATGCTTAATAAGATAAATTTCTTTTATTTATTCCTATCCTGTGAGTCATTCATATCAGATGTTGTAAACCTCTGATTTATTCTTTTTACGTTAGAGGTAATGGCGGGGTCTGAAAGGGAAGCTCCTGCTCAGGGATGATCTAGTGAGTCCCTACCGGAGCTTACTTATGAGTATGAGAATATAGAGCATAGGGCTGAAGAAATAGGGAAGTTATTAGTTAGACCTTGAGTGTTTGGATTTCAGATTTTGGATATCTATTCAGCCTCGCTTTTCATTCCTCCAAGATATATTACTTCACCTATTTTTCTACTAGTGTTGCTACGTCTGCATCGGATCAGAAGAGTTCTGAGAGATTCATCATAACTTTGCCTCCCAAGTTTGATGGTATAATTGGTAAGGAGGCTTTTGACTTTTTAATCGAGTGCCATGATAGGTTGTTCAATTTGGGTATTTTGGAGGCATATGGAGTGTGTTGCACCTCTTACTGAAGTGTCTTCGAGAGGTTTGTTCCATATAATCTTCATGATTAGCATAGAGATAAGTTTGACAGATTAGAGTAGGGTTCCCTATTAGTATTAAAGTATGAGGCTCACTTTTATGAATTTTCTCGTTATTCTATATCGAGTATACCTACTTAGTTCAAATAGATGCGCAAGTTGGTGAAGGGATTCACCGATTATCTTCAAGAGGTTACAACTTTTCTTGTGTTATTAAGTGGCTCCTGTCAGAGTATTATTGATCATGCCAGAATGATCGAGAGTATCAGATATTCTAAGCAGGGTGGCGCCAAGAGGTTTCGTCGCTAAGGTCAGTTCAATGGTCATTTATCAAGATAGGCTAGTACGCAGTGATTTGGGGTACAGATAATATTGAGGTATCTTCTGGTTATCCTCAGCGAGGTTTCGATCCTCGAGGATATTTTGTTGGGATGAGTTTAAGCATGAGGTAATGAATTGCCTTAGTTATGATCCATCTTCTATTCAGCCAAGGTCACAGTCTATGCAAGATACACCAGTTTTATCTGTTGAGATGATTCATAAGGTACCATGGATATAGCTTAGGGAGCTCGAGCTAGGGTGATGGTGGTTCTCAGAGTAGTAGTGGTTATAAGAGACTATGCTATGCTATATGGGGTGGATTTAGGTAGAGACCTCCAATGCGGTGATCACATGTATCGTCCCAATATACCATCCCTATGTTTAAGTATTATAGGATCTCGGGTCTACCTATTCTTATGGGTTGATTTATTTTGCCATCGATATTGATTATGTGTGTGAGCCCTTGCAATACCTATTGTGTCTCTACCCAGGTAGGCAAGTATTCAGTGGTGCATTAGGTGTATTAGGGATAAGTAGTGACATTTACGGGTAGAGAGACTCGGGCAGACTTGATATTATTAGATATACTTGATTTTGATATGATATTGAGTATGGATGGGATGTCTCCCTACCATGGGATTCTAGATTGCTATGCCAAGATTTTGACCTTAGCTCATCCTGGTTTGCCTCGTTTAGTATGGATGGGTAATCCGAGTACCTATCCAATGGGGTGATATATTATATTCGTGATCACTGTATGTTGAAAAAAGGTTGCTTGTCTTATTTGGCCTATGTTCGTGACATTCTAAGGAGTCATCTTATTTGGACACAATGAGAGTAGTGAGAAAGCTTATAAGGGTAATTCGTATAGACTTGTCGGGTGTTCCTCTGGGCCGTGATATTGACTTTGTGATTGACTTAGACCCGGCCACTAACCCATTTCTATTTCTCCTTATCGGATGGCTTTAACTGAGTTGAAGGAATTGAAGTAACAAATAAAGATTTATTGAAGAAAGGGTTTATTTGGCCTAGTATTTTAATATGGGGTGCACCAGTATTGTTTGTGAAAAAGAAGGGTGGTACTATGAGGATGTGTATTGATTATCGACAATTGAACAAAGTTATAATCAAGAGCAAGTATCTTCTTTCTCACATGGATAATCTATTTGACCAACTCCAAGATACGTCATTGTTTTCTATGATTGACTTAAGGGTCGTGTTTCATTGATTGAGAGAGTAGAATTTATATGAAAAGTTCTCCAGGTCATGTGGTGATCAATAATAGTATTATGGTTGGTTCAGCCAGGTTGCAGCAGTTCATTATTGGGTTAGGCCTACTTCAGTGATCGAGATTTAGAATTTTATAGAGTTAGCAGGCTTCTATGATCTATTTGTTCAGAGTTCTCCCTATCTTAGCTCTATTGACTAAGTTTACTCAGAAGACTAAATGTTTTAGTGGATCGATGAGTGTGAGGTAAACATTCAAAATCTCAAGGAGTTATTGACCTCGACACCTACTATAGCATTACCCGAGGAGGGTATGGCATTTGTAGTATTGTGTGATACATCAGGCCTTTTTTTAGGGTGTATGTTGATGAAAAAGAGGAGAGTCATTTCCTATTCTTCTCGACAGTTGAAGGTACATGACAAGAACTATCCTACTCATGATTTAGAGTTAGTGGCGATGGTTTTTATTTTAAAGTTGTGAGGCACTATCTTTATGGGGTTCATTGTGAGGTCTTTATTGACCATCGCAGCCTCAAGTATATCTCTTTCTCAGTCGAATATGAATATAAGGAAGCGTAGGTGGTTGGACCTATTGAAAGAATATGACATCACCATTCTTTATCATCCGAACAGGTCTACTGTAGTGACAGATGCTTTGAGTTAGAAAACACTTAGTATGGGTAGCTTCGCCTTCCTTAAAGAAGATGAGAGGCCTTTGGCTTTGTAGATTCAATCATTGGCTAGACAGTTGGTCTGATTTGATATTTCTACACATTATAGAATTTTAGCCTTTGTGGAGGCAAGGTCTACTTTGATGGAATAGATTCGTACATACCAGTTTGAGGATGACAAGTTTAGGGCCATATGAGACAAAGTGTTGAGAGGTGAAGAAAAATCAACCTCTATTGATTCGAAAGGTGTTTTGAGGATTAATGGTTATATTTGTGTGCCCAAGGTTGGTGATTGGGTACGTATGATATTAGAGGAGGCTCATTATTCCAAGTATTCAATTCACTCGAGGGCAATAAAGATGTTTCATAATTTGAAACAACATTATTGGTGGTGTGGCATGAAAAGGGACATTGTTGATTTTGTGGCTAAGAGTCTGAATTACTAACAAGTTAAGTATGAGCATTAGAAACCGGGTGGTCCTACGCAAAGGATGCCCATCCCCGAGTTGAAGTAGAAGTGTATTACTATAGACTTTGTGTCTGGATTACCCATGTCATTAGGTAAGTATGACTCTTTTTGGGTGATTGTGGACCGATTGACCAAATCAACCTATTTCCTTTCATTGAAGACTAGCTACACTGCGGAGGTGTTTGTTAGGATCTACCTTTGTGAGATTATTTGGTTTCATGGGGTTCCTATCTCTATTATGTCGGATCAGGGTTCAGTGTTCAGCCCTCACTTTTGGGAGGCATTGCAATGTTGTTTGGGTATACGACTAGGCATAAGTTCAGCATTCTATCCCAGATGGATGGCCAGTCCGAGCAGACTATTTTAGGTGTTGTAGGATATACTTAGGGTCTGCGTGATTGATTTTGGGTGACCAATGGGACCAACACCTACCCTTAGCAGAGTTTACCTATAATAAGAATTATCACTCCATCATTCAGATAACACCATTTAAGGCATTATATGGTCACAGGTGTCGATCACCCATTGGGTGGTTTAATTTACCTGCGGTTGATTCATTGGATACAGACTTACTCAGACATGCTATGGAGTGGGTACTCTTGATTTAGAGTCGATTATTGATAGCTCAGAGTCATTAGAAAAGCTATGTTGATAGGGGGTTCATCCCTTAAAGTTCATGATAGGTGATTGTGTGTGGCTTAAAATATCGCCCATAAAGGGTATGATGAGGTTTGGGAAGAAAGGCAAACTTAGGCCGAGATTTGTTGGCCCATTTTACATTCTGGGAAAAGTGAATGAGGTGGCTTATGAGTTAGCCTTACCCCATAGATTGTCAGCTTTCCATCCAGTGTTTCATGTCTCTATGCTTCGCAAGTATATATTAGATGTGTCCCATGTGATTTCTTATGATGTGGTAGAGTTGGGTATGGATTTGACTTATGAGGAGCGGCCGGTAGCTATCCTAGATAGGAAACTTCGTAGTCTCAGGACCAAGAAGATCACTTCGGTTAAGGTGAAATGGCGGCATCAGCTTGTTGAGGAGGCGACTTTGGAGTTAGAGTCTTATATACTAGCTCGATACCCTCAGCTTTTTGAAGCTCTAATTTTTTTTCTTTATCTTATTTTTTAGGATGAACATCCCTTTTAGTGGTGTATAATATAATAACCTTGAGGGTCATTTTTGGAAATTTTCAAAAAATTACCAATTTACCCCTCTCGTTAATGCCCCTAAGTTCTGTTTGATCAGTTTGTGTGGTTAAATGTGTTAAAATCTTAATGGTTTGTGAATTGGGCAAGTTTTTGAGTTTTAAGGAATGAAGCTGTTAAAAAGTAGTTTTCGGTACCAATTGATACTATAGGACTAGGAATGGGATTCCGTCAGTTCCATCAACTCCGAAAGTTTGGGGTTGATATGTGAATTTGAGGTCCCAAGTTGGAAAGTTTAATTTTAAAAGATCCAAGTTTGATTTTGGCCAACAAATCAAGTTTGGAGACTCATATTGGAATTTTGATGATTCCAATGGATTTGGGGGGGTTTTTCTAACTCTAGAAATGGCTTTATTGTAATTTTTAGAGGTTTTGAGGGTATTTTGGGTATTTCAAGTGCCGAAACTAGTTAAGTTGTGACTTATCCTATTTTGGGTCAAGGAGACTTCTAATTTGAATTATGATGGTTCTATTAAGTCCGAAACATCGAATTTAGAAGGTGTACATATATAGTTTGTGTGTACAGGATTCTAAACGAATCCCGAGGGTCCAATTGGAGATTTGGAAATTTGGTTTTGAAATGTTTCTTTGTTGCTAGTGTAGGTGTCCGTTCAGGTTTGCTTAAGCGAACCTTCGCTTTAGCGAGACCTATTGCTTGAGTAAAGGGGCTCACTTAAGCAGGATTCGCGAAACTAAACATCCACTTTAACGAATAATTTGTCGCTTTAGTGACACTTGAGAGGTCCAAAAAAGGGATTTGGGTCTTTTCTTCCATATTTGATTTTCAAGAACTTGGGGGGGGGGGGGGCAATTTGTGAAGTATATTATCAGAGAATTTCATTTGGGTAAGCATTTGTGACCTAAATCTTTCGATTTCCTTCCATTATCTTGGGATTTCACTGTGAAATTCATAGTTTTGAACTCAAACTTTGGAGGTATTTCATGAAACTTTAAATGATGATTTCTACCTCAAATCTTACTCTACTTTGATGGGTTTTTCAACCATGAATTCCTCATTACTAATAGAATATGTTTTTGAAAGAAATTTTCATATTCAACCCTTTCCAAAAATGATCAATTTGTGGAATATTTTACCCCCTGTTCTAAAACATATGAATATGGGTATCATTCAACTCCCCGTGATGTGTATGTTTCATTCTTGATAGTGTGTTGTCATTTCGGGAGTTGAATTCGAAGTTTTTTTGTCTGGTAGAGCGTTCGAGTGTGGTTTCGGCAATTGAGGTAGGTTTCACTATCCTTCTTAGGGCTGAGTTGGGGTGATTGGTCAAATTCTATGTTGTAGACTTTGGGATGGGGTCGTAGTGTAGTTTGGAATGTTAAATTTCTTTAAGATGCCCTTGTGGGAGCTTATTTATATTATGATGCCCGTGTAGGGGCTTATATGTGTTATGTAGCCTGTGTGGAGGGCTTATTTGATATCTTATCTTTGTTGAGACTATGTAATTCATGACTTAACTTAATTAGAGGTGTGAAACAATTATTTGCCTTGAGATTAGGGGTGTTCATGGTTTGGTTTGGGTCGGTTATTGATTAAATCGATAACCAAACTAATTTAATTGGTTTTTAAATGTCTAAAACCATAACCAAACCAAGTAAAATAATAACCACCTGTTTGGTTATTGTCGGTTTGGTTCGGTTATTCGGTTTATCACTAGCCAGGACAATTTAAATATTTTCTCTCTACATTCTTCAAATTTCTTATGAATCTCTTTTTTCCTCATAACCCACAAGGGCGAACGTTGCTGCATATTGAGGGAAAGGCATGCTGATGGCAAATCAGGTGGACCAAACTTGCAACACAGTTTACATTTAAAACAACAAGTCAAACAGAGGTTCCAAAAGACAAACAACTTTGTCAATTAAAATAAAAAAATTACATATTTAAACAAAATTAACTAGATAATCCATAATATAATCAAAAGTTGGGCTTGGATTGTTGGACTTGGACATATTCTTTTAAGATATGAGCCTTAAAAATAAGTAGATCAAAATTAAATTAATAATTAAAAGGTATAAAGTATCTTTAATTATTTATGAAAAACTAATATTATACATATAAATAATTATAAATTTTATAATTATCGGTTTGGTTCAGTTATTTATTCGGTTATTTTTTACTATAACCATAACCAAATCAAATATTATCGATTTTTCAAATTTAAAACCAAATCAAACCAAACCAAATTAAATATCGGTTTTTTTATTCGATTTGGTTAAATTTTCGGTTTATTTTGGTTTTAACCAAAATTGTGAATAGCCCTACTTGAGATGCATGCATGAGGGGTTGAGTTGGGTGTTTTGAGCATTCATGAGTATTGAAATATTGTAGAAAATAGGTGAACACTTAACTTGAGGCATTTCCTTTCCATAACTATCTACTGGGGTGATTATTATGTTTAGGTTAAGTTTTAAGAACTTCGAACCTTGAGTTACATGTTGAGCTGTATATTACCTACATGCCTTATATGATGTGAATGCATTCATCCTCATTCATATTATTATTGATCTTTGGAAAGTTGAAAATTGTGGAAAATTCTTTTTGAGAAAGAAAATGTGACACCTTGCATATATCCTTGACCATGAGTAGGTGGAAAGTGGAAGAGATATTAGTATCATGAGTCATTGTCCTAAAGATGGGTGGTGAGGTAGTTGATACAATGAGATTGTGATGACGTATATGGTTTGTGAGACGCCCATTGGTCCTGCTTGATAGCACAGGTCAGTAGATGTATACGACAGGTTGTGCGACAGCCTTGATCCTACCATATCATCATATCATTGCATCATCATATTGCATTGCATTGATACTTGTGATACTTGAACTATCTATTTAACTGTGATATTGAACTGTATTTATGTGTTTACTTTAATTGCGTTGATCTATATAAATTGGCAGTAGCATAGCCAGAATGAGACTTTTCTGCGTGCAGGTGGAAGGTTTCTTAGTTTATGTCATATCTTTGATTAATTCACTATATTTTTTTGTTAAACCCACTGAGTACATGTGGAATGTACTTACCCCTACTTCTGTATCCGTTTTGATGTAGATTCTAACCAGTGTGTCCTGCACGGTAATTGATTTCTAGCAAATACATCATCATCAGATCAGTGGTGAGATCTTGGGATCTGGATCGCCGCTAGTCTATCTTTTATTTATAATCTTTAGTATATTTAGAGATTTATACTGTGTATTCAGACTTAAATTTTTATTTAGATGCTCTTAAACTTATGATATCAGGTGTTGGAATAATTTTGTTGTTGTCCTTTTATTGTGTTTATTAGTGATTTGACTTTCCTTTGGGAGTCTCAAATCATTTTACTTTTAGGATTACACATCGAGGTAGGGTTTGGGATGTGTGTCATCATGATCTCGTTTTTTGGGTCATGACATTTCTCTACTCTTTCATACAATTTTATAATTCTTATTATTATCACGAATTTTACATTTACCAAATTAATATGTTAACATTTCAATATCACCATTTATATTTGAGAAAAATAAATAAATATGGACAGTAACGAAGTTTCAGTTGCGCTAGAACAGCTTCCGAGGCGAGTTTTGGCGAGTTTGGACAAGGTAAATCTTTACCTTTCAAATTAAAGTTTATGATGTTTTTATGGGGTATATTAAATGTCTTAAATGAGGATGGAAGTGGAAAATTTTTATAAGGATGCTTGACGTTAGAAACAAACTAAATTGAAGTTGAGTAGTGTGTGGTGATTGTGGTGCTGTGGTTGCAGCTGGTTGGATGGAGTGTTTCAGGGCTGGAAAGTGTTTTAAGAGGGGTGTGAGTACTTCTAGTTTCAGCCACACGAACCTCCATTTTGTATTGTTAAAGGTTTTACAAAATAAAGGCTAAAACTCTATTATGGTATCGTAGTTTTGAGCTAGTTGTTTGGAGTTGTATTCAGTAATATTGAAGTGATTTGATTGTATATATAACTGATGGTTGTTGTTGGTGAGTATTAAATATGTAAGGCTATCCTTCTTTTCTCTTTATATGTACTTGACATAGGTTATGATGCTATGATGAAATGCTTATGGTACCGAGTCCCTTAATGGTCCAATTATGATATATGTTACTATTAAGGATCGGGCCGAACATTCCTCGGCATATGTTACTATATCAGGATCGGGCCATACGTTCCTTGGCATATATGTATATGATGACTCCATGAGGGAAAGTAGAGAGTATATAAAGCCTATCCTTTCTCTTCTTTTGGCATGTCCTAGATGTACGTAAAAGATGATACAATCTCGTAGGTGACTCCATTCCTAAGTGTTTCTTACTCATCCTCTAATGTTGGAAGTCTTACAATAATTGACCTATTGCTTCTCAAGTTTTTCTATACATTGGGAAGTAGTAAGTATGTAAAGATAATCTTCCTTTCTTTTTGGGATGATCTTTATGAAACAAATAGATGAAGTGTATACGATTCCAAGGAAATTCCTCTTCTTAAAGCCACTAGGATAACCAACTTCTTGATTCCCAAAAGATATTTGATGATGAATTGATACGGGTATATGATTCCAAATGTTCTATTTGGACCTAATCCATAGTGGCAATCAAAAGGTACTTGATATGACTCTCGTCTTGGGTTTATTTGAATAAAAGTACATTTTGAGTATTCCATCGAGTCTCAAATATGATTTAAATTGCATATGGTTACTCACTACTCTACTTGTGTATACTGTAACCCCTCCTATCACCGAGTCCCAGGCCGAGTATGTAATCGTGTGCAGTTCACTACATTATCCACCGAGTCCCTCACTAAAGGGCCGGGTATGCTATATGAGGAAATTGAAATACAATGACATGAATGACTCACTGAGTCCCTCACTAGAGAGTCGGGTACGTATGTATATATATATGTATGATGATGTGATGTGATAAGGTGGTGATGGCGCTGTACCCGATGATGGTCCTACAGTTATGATTCACTGAGTCCTTAAAAGGGCCGGCTATATTGTATAATATGAGCATGCATGTTTTTTATCATTCACAAGGTACATGTACAGTGTTTTCTTAAGTAAAGTATCTATCCCTGGCTCTCTTTATTTTAGATACGCTTTTATTTATGCTTTGTATACTCAGTACATATGTCGTACTGACCCCTCTTTCTCGGGGGGCTGCGTTTCATGCCCACAAGTTCAGATACACACTTTGGGGATCTACCAACATAAGAGTCCCACTCAGCAATTACAAAGAGCTCTATTGTGCCGAAGCCTATATTTTGGTACCAACCCTCGATGTATATATTTATCTGTTTATGGTTACGACGGTGCCCTGTTCTGCCTTATATTACTGTTCTTACTCCTAGAGGTCTGTGGACATATATATGGATTGGGTACACATGTATGTGGGTTTGGTACATATGTATGTCGGTTATGTAAACGTGTATGTAGATTGTATATATATGTATGTGCAGTGGTGCCTGTAAGGCGAATATTTTGGGATGACCTTTTTGCCACGGCAGCCTTGTCGGGTTGCGTGGGATTTTATTATGGGAAGTCCCTACATATTATGATAGCCTCATCAGCTCATATATTATCATGCCTGTCGATATATTATAGCATAAAAAGGGGACATGTTTACTTATAGTTAGCAGGGGTATATGCGAGTGTCCAGTTCGGGCACCCATCATGGCCTTAGGAGTTGGGTCGTGATAGTTTCCCCCACAGTTAGCAATTATTCATTCCGTATTTCACATCTCTATGCTTAAGAAGTGTCTGGGAGATCCTTCACTTGTTGTCCTGACTGAGAGCATTGGGATGAAAGAGAGTTTGAGTTATGAAGAGATTCCAGTTTGAATTTTTGATCGTCAGGTTCGCAAATTAAGAACTAAGGAAGTGGCATCTGTCAAAGTCATATGGATAAATTAATTTGTTGAAGAGGTTACATGAAAATCTGAAGAAGTTATGAAGGCTAAATATCCTCATCTATTTGTTCCTTCTGGTGATGATGTTCAAGGTAATATCCCTTACTTCTACCTTTGAGTCGATGTGTATTCTTGAGTTTGAGTTATTGAATATTTGAGCATGTATTGTTTGAGCATTTGAGTATCGGAATTTTTGAGAAATGGATGTATTAATGATATTCATTGTTGATTTCTCCTAATTTGATCTTCATTCGAGGATGAATGATCCTAAGGGGGAGATATTGTAACACCCCCTAAAATATTGTATGTGGTGCTTCAATTTTCGATAAAAATGATTATCTTTCTATACTTTTAGCATAACTTTTCATTAGATGGTCCAAATTAGGTGATTCAAATTTATGAATAACTCCAACATCATTCAGAACGAATAGATGAGGATATTTGAGCATTTGAGTATCGGAGTTTTTGAGAAATGGATGTATTGATGATATTCATTCTTGATTTCTCCTAGTTTCATCTTCATTCGAGGATGAATGATCCCAAGGGGGAGATATTGTAACACCCCCTAAAATGTTGTATGTGGTGCTTCAATTCTCGATAAAAATGATTATGTTTTTATACTTTTGGCATAACTTTTCATTAGATGGTCCAAATTAGGTGATTCAAATTTCTGAATAACTCCAATATCATTCCCTACAACTTTCGTGAGATCATATCTTAATATTAGAAGGCTAAGAAGGTTAATTAAATTAACTTTTGCAAGACATGGTGTTGTGACAAAATATAGTATTTGTCGAAGAAACCTCATATCTCACTGTACGTTACTTCAAATTGGTTGATTCTTAAACGAAATGAAATTAGACTTCTAGATCTACAATTTATATTCAAACACCAAATCCTAATGAAGAAGTTATCTTATTCAAACGCAGCTCCAAAAAGGATATTCTGTTAAAAGAAGGTTCATCTCACCAATCATGAAAAAGATCTATATCCATTTGACATCACCCATGACATCAATAGTCCTCTATTAAACATCACCCATTATATCTCAATCCTCCATTGAATTTTCAAAATCATCCTTTGTAATTATTTTTATTTATTGTTGGATCCCTCCTCCACACCTATAAATACCCACCTAATTTTCTCATTTTATTCATAAAGCTTTTCCAAGCAACTCTTCTCTCTATACACTTCTTTACTCATTCTCAAATATAGTTTTAGTTTTTAGTAGTATAGAAATACTATTTCGGTGATTCTTATACTCCAGGTTGTACACAAAATGCTTCAACGAAGAGTAAAGGCTAGGGGTTCAAGAGTGTTCATTGAGTTCTTCAATTTAGAGTAAAAGCTTCGGATTCCAGGTATGTAAGGTTATTCATAGTATTGGATTGAGTTTGTCCATGCGCCCAATATTTAAATTTATCATAATTGAGTTATAGTTGAGTTTTACCCTAATCGTGAATTCTAAATGAGTTAATTCTTCTTCTATTGAGTTAAATATATTTATGCATTGAGATTATCATTATTTTTATTTCTCATATTATTGGAATTATTATTCGTGGCTACTTTTCCATCAACCCTAATTGATTTGATGTTCATTAATATTTTTATGCATGTTTTGAGTAAAGATATTGGCTTTTAATATTCATTAACAAAAAGAGTGATTTGAATTAATACTATATATGTATTTTATTGAGTTTTGAAAAATCAAAAAAATTGAGTTTAAATGAATTTGATTCTTTGGATTCAATGATGTTTTGAACAAGATGTTTTGATGAGATTTAAATGATGTTTTGAAGTGTAATGATTGATGAAGAGGTAATGATGATGATGGTGCATTGAGATGAGTTTGATTTTTTAAATTAAAGTCCAATGAGAATAGATGATGAACAATATGGCAATGATATCGCTTCATTGTGTCATCACTAGCTCATAAGTGATGGTTGTCGGTTAGAGAAACTCCCAACTAAGAAAGCATTGCTTATTATTATTTTTAAGCTTGCATTACATATTGATGTTGAGATGATGTTAAGTTCTAAACAGAGTCTTCCTGACAGGAGTTCTTGAAATTTATCCTTACCTTCTTGCCATTTTATATACTCGTATATTCCATGTACTGATGTCATTCAACCTGCATCATTTTATGATGCAGATACAGGTGTTAGAGATACTCAACAAACGCATCGTTGAAGATTATTACTTTCTAGCTATTGGTGAGTCCTTCTTGTATCCAGAGGAACTCTTTATCCTTTATTATTGTTGAGTATTACGTATCTTTTGAGGTAGCCATGGACATGTTATTGGCACCATCTGATAATGTTAGAGGCTTCGTAGACAGTGTTTGATGATGTAATTGAAGTAGTTCTCCATTGAAACTACTTCTTCTAAGGATTATTTCTTTTCTTTGATGTTGATGATGGCAAGCCCACATAAGTATTCTAATTTTCACTTAAGTCTTCCATTTATGAATGAATGAGTGATGTGACCAAGTGGTTCTCTTGGAGGCCAGAGATGTTTTCTGAGTGTCGGCCACGCTTAGGGTACCCTCTCATGCCGTGGTAGGGAAGAATCAACTAAATATATATACAAAAACAAAGATCCCTCACCGAACCTGGAAGTCACATATATAAAGCTGTTAATAAAAGAGTACAAGTCCCAAAGGTTGACCATGGAAATTGAGCTATTTCAAAAGCAAAACATAGGCAAAATATATGTACAGAAGGAGACAGGTAAATTCAGAACGCAGAGTGCTCACCCTCGCCTCTGATCACAATTGCAACTGGCTCAAATCAATGCCTATAGATAGTACTTGGACCTGCATCACGAAAATAGATGCAGAGTGGAGTATGAGTACCAAAACAACAGGTACCCAGTAGGCATCATAGGCCGACTGAGCAAGGTAAGCAAAAGTAAACTGAAATGCGAGTAAAAGATCACAATCAAAGACATGACAAGAGATAAATATGGGTATGTACACGAGCATACTAGCAAACAAAGAGAAAGAATCGAACTAACTCCGCCGGGCTCCTATAAACCCGATAGGTATGCTCGTGCAAAAATAAAGAGTAACCACCTACACAGACTTCCATAAGCCTGACAAATGCAAGAATAGCTGAACCGAGCGATACAGGACCGATAGGAGAATAGAGAATTATGGAGGTAAGGTCACAAGTTGAGTTACTGCCTAGCTAAGGCTTAGACTATCAGACTCAACTCTACTATTATAACGACCCAAGCCTAGGGCCTAGATGTAACATGACGAATGAGGAACCCGAAAGTACCTCAAAAAAGCCTCTTAGCATTCTTTTAGCCTTTCATCGGTAATGACAATAAATAAACAAAAAGAAATCATAATAGTAAATCTTCAACTTATATATGTCCAAGAATACCTCTAACTTTTAGATTTAGTGGGACTAAGACAAGTCCCTAACTCACCCTTAATCATAATAGAAAGAAATGTCATAATAAGTGTCTAAAGATCTGAACATATCATAAGCTAGAAAGATAAAGGAGTTTTGTTCCCGGAACATGGGAACTCATCAAAAGTAGTCTTCAAATGAAATCTCAACTAGCCACGTGGAGGAGACTGAGGAGGAGCACCGGTCCCTACATGATGATATCATCTAGGCAAAAGAGTATGCATTAGTACTTTGAATGTACTAAGTATGTAGGCATGCATGAACATTGAGGAAACATTAAAATATTTATGTAATATGAAACATAATGCAATGCATGCATAATCAATCAGATAGATATCCTTTAAAATATTTATTTTGTGGGAATATGACCATAACCAACATTTAAAACCATGTGAACTATTACATGGAATCCAATATAACCCCCTACGTTGGCCAGGGGGACTACTTGCCGGGTAGAACTCCGTCAACTTCGTTTATTCTTTTTAACTTTAACTTTAAGGGTTATTTGTGGATCCATTAGCCTAAGACTACAAGGGCTCCTATGTTGCACATAGTTAATGAGACAAGGGGTTGCTACTAGGATTCCCTTACCGAATCCCACCTCAATGCCTCATTCGATGGTAAGTCAATCTCACAGAATAGTTTAATACTTTAAAATAGTCATAGCATATAGCTTGAGAATTCAAAATATCACATTCGGTGGAATAACTCATTAAAATCGTTAGTGATTCAAAAATACAAAAACATTTCCTTATAGCATAAAGAATCCATCATTTCTAGCATTTCATCATTCTTTTATTTTATAAGACTTTCTTTTTATCATAGACATTGCTTTCATAAACATTTATTTGGAGTCAAACCTTTCAAGTCAAACTTCATTGAAAATATAGTAAAACTAGGTGGGTTTAAGTCATTTCAACTTTCAAACATGTATGTAAATGAAATTATGCATAAATAATTTAAAATTCATTAATTAAAAATCATGCTTTAAGCAACCCACCATGAATTTCAAGAACTTTTAAAGAGATAAATAGAGAAATTACTTGCAAACCATCAATTCATACATATAAAATTATTTTGCATCAAAATAGACCAATAATCATTAGTTTAACCATGATTCATGCTATTATGTAGAAATAAGAATTACCCGTAAGAAATCTTGAAATCAAGAGATTTAGTGAAAGAGTTTTGAACTACATGGGTGGAAGAATCCATGGATAAACACCTACATACCTTAGAGTAAAAGTTAAAGAAAATAAACATAATTTATCATATAATCAAAATACTTTAGGCATGAGAGTGGAAGGAATACTCTCATTGAAATCTTACATACCTAGAATCCGATGCGTTACTCAGAATAGAAGGACTTAATAAAAACTCTTGAATTCTAGCCTTTTCTCCTCTTTAGAGCATTTTGTGTACTACCCGGATTAGATGAATCACCGAAATAGTATTTCTACACTACTAAGAACTAAAACTATATTTTGAGAATGAGTAAAGAAGTGTATAGAGAGAAGAGTTGCTTGAAAAATCTTGATAAAAAAATGATGAAATAAGGTGGGTATTTATATGTGTGAACAAGGGACCTAACAGTAATTAAAATAATTATAAAAAAAATCTAAAAATTTAATAGAGGATTGTGATGTCATGGGTGATGTAAAATGGAGGACTCTTTGTTATATCCCATACTTTCGCACCTTGGTACATTATCACACATCTCTTGAAAGGTGCCATGTAATCTAGATTATCTACCACTCTATCAAATAACTCTAAGTAAAGGAGAATGAGATACCCCATAATAGGGAAGATTGGAAATAAGGTTATAAGAATCCGTAAGGAGTTGGAGGCCAAGTAATGATTCATAGGACTCGACTTACTCGCGTAAGCTACCGACTTGGAGGTCTTACATACTTCAGCTAATTGAGTACACGCCGAGCTTACGTAGCAAGGATTACATAAGTTCTTAAAGTAAGACGAGATTACGAGCCTACGAAAGGGGGAGAAGAAGACATGTGGCACCAAAGGAGTGTGACACATGGCAGCAAGTGAAGAGTCCATGTGGAAGCAGGTGATGCACTTTTTGGGGTCAAGTAGGTGACCCACCTTCTTGGGGTGGACCCCACCTGCCACATGGTAGCCCCTGATTGGAGGCATGGATGTGTTGCCCAATGGGGGATGGAGGGGTGACACATGTCACCTCCTAAGGAGGTGTATATATGTATATATTGATGACTAATAAGTCATTTTCATCACCTACACTTAAAACTAAACAAAGAACAAACACTAGAAACCCTAGAGAGAGAGCTACGGATTTGGCCAAAAGAGGTAAGTTCTTCGATTTTATTCTGTGAATTAATTATCTATGGTGTAATACAATTAAATTAAGGTGTTTATAATGTAAATTTACTATTTGTATCAGCAAAAAAGGGTAACAAGTAGCCACCACAGTTGCAGCCGCGTTAAGGAACTTCTGAGGCGAGTTTTGGCGAGTTTTGACGAAGTAAGGTTTTTTCTTTCAAATTGGAGTTAAGAAGGATGTTACGGAGTATATTAAATGTGTTAAATGAATCTGGAAGTATGAAAATTTCATAAGTATGCTTGACGTTAGAAATAAACTAAATTGAAGTCGTTCTAGTTAAATCGAAGTCGAGTGGTATTGTCGCGATTGTGGTGCTGCGGTGGGATATTGTTTTATTGTGTGTTGCAAGGATAGAAAACATTCCAAAAGGGGTGTGGGAGCTTCTGTGTGCATCCACATAACCCTCTGATTTGTGGGGTTAAAGGTTTTTACGAATTAACGATTGAAAACCTTATTTTGGTATCGTAGTTTTGGGTGAGTTGTGTAGAACTTGTATTGCGTCGTATTGAAGTGATTTGATTCTATATATCTACTGGTTGTTGTTGGAAATATGTCTTCTAAGATTATAATTTGGATAGGGCAAGTTATAGGGGAGATGCTTCCCGATTTCCGCTAACTTCGGAACTAGTAATAAACTAGTCGAAGGAAATAGATAAGGAAATGATTCCTATGGGTACTTGGTTATAAATTTGGAAATTGGAAAGTAAAAGGTTATTAATCTTAGTATTACTTTCATGTTAATAGGTTAAGGAGATAACGAGGCAACCTGAGTTATAGTTAATCCATAGAAAGGTATGTAAAACTACCCCTTTTTTCTCTTGATATATCTTTGACATAAGTTATGATGTTATGATGAGATGTTTATGGTACTGAGTCCCTTGATGGGCCAAGTATGGTATATGTGTATAAGGATCGGGATGAATGTTCCCCGGCATATATTACTATCTAAGGATCAGGTCGTACGTCCTCGGCATATATGTATATGACGACTAAATGAAGGAAAGTAAAGACTATGTAAAGCTTATCCTCTCTTTTCTTTTGGCATGTCTTAGATGTAAGTAAAATATGATACAAACTCTGGGGTAACTCTATTCCTAAGTCCTGAAAGTAGTTCATGTCTCTTATTTACTTTGGGAGGTCAAACTTTTATAGTAGCTGAACTACTTCCCGTAAACCCTCTATATGTTAAGAAGTAACGAGTGTGTAAGCTCCTAGTCATAAGGACTATAGATGAAAGGTATCTCTGATTCCATAAGCCGGTAGCATTATTCTGGTACATGTCTATGGTTCCTGAGGTGCGAATTGAGATGGCCCCTAATGGCATTTAGAGGGCACCTAAGATAATTACATTACTACGCTGGTCCTCAG
Organism: Solanum dulcamara; assembly: GCF_947179165.1. Classification (NCBI taxonomy): domain Eukaryota; kingdom Viridiplantae; phylum Streptophyta; class Magnoliopsida; order Solanales; family Solanaceae; genus Solanum; species Solanum dulcamara. Next base: position 45,741,147 of record NC_077244.1, on the reverse strand, counting down.
ACGATAGCTTACTTTTCTTATCCTATTGTGTCACAACCCAACTCCGTAGGCCATGATTGGTGTCCGATTAGGGCACCCATACGTACCCTTAGCCCCACTGAGTATGTTAGCCGAATAAACATATGAAGAAATCAAAAAAAAAATTGCTAGCGAGCGCACGAAAATAGATGTAGCATATGAAGGCCGTTAAGGCCATCACGGAACATAAAGCCCAAAACATATATACAGAACCAACATCACAAGTCTACAGACCTTTACAGAATACTAGCCTAGTCATATGATGGGACAGGGCCCCGTCGTACCCCTAAATAAACAAACATTTATATCAAATGACCAGTATCAAAAGTTAGGATCCAAAATAGTGGAGCACTTCCAACATTGCTGAGTGGAAACCCTAAGCTGGCAGATCTCCAAAGTTAACATCTGTACCTGCGGGCATGAAACACAGCCCCCCGAGGAAAGGAGGGTCAGTATGACATATGTACTTAGTATGTAAAGCATGGACTGTAACAAGTAAAGCTATTAACAGAATAGAAGGTGCAAAAGTGATCTAAATACCCAGAATATCAAAATGTTTTTCATAACCACAAATAATGTATGCAGATAAACATATGCCATATCCGGCCCCATTATGGGATGCGGTGAACAAAACGTGGTCACCAACCCGTCACTGGCACCACAATATAGCATACATCAAGAGTAGGGAATATCTCTATAACAGATCATATCATATCATATGGTCATATCAGATCATATCATATCATATGTGTACATGGCACATCATAACTCCACAAATCCCATATACAGGTCATACCTACCCCCTCACGTCGGGGCATGATGAATAATGTAGAGAAGTACGCATGATAACAAAACCTGGCCCGGGCTCGATGAAGGAAATATTGAGGCATCCACGAGTGGAGTAGTGAGAAACTATATGCAATTTAAATCATATTTGAGACTCGACGGAATAATCAAAATGAGCTTTCATTCAAAATCGAGACAAAAGTCATATCAAGTACCTTTTGAAAGTCACTATGGACTATATCAAAATAGAACTTCTGGGAATCATATATATGTATCAAGGCATAAAAAATATCTTTTGTAAGTCGAGAAATTGGCCATCCTAGTAGCTTTAAGAATTGGAACTTCTTTGGAATCATATGAAAGTCATATACTTGCTTCGTAAAAACCATGCCAAAAAGGGAGATTAGCTTTGTATACTTAGGTCAAATCATGCTAAGAGAAGGAATAAGATTTACATACTTATGCCAAAGACATGCTAAAAGAAAGTATAAGCCTTACATACGTATGCCAAAATATGCCAAAAGAAGAAAACGTTAGCTTTACATACCTGTTACGGGTTACTTTTTATCCAATTCGTCTCGTCGTCCTTTAAACCTAAGTAACATAAAAGCAATACGAGTATTAAAAACCCTTGGCTTTCCAGCACCTTAGGCTACACACGAGTATTTGTAGAACTCATCCCCTCGCTCGTTTTCTCGACTAGTTCCCTAACTAGTTAAAGATTTAATGAAAATCGGGCAATATTTCCCCTATAATGTGCCCTATCCGAATTTCCAATTATACTCCTAACAGCTACAGCCAACCAACACCAATAACCTAAAGCATATATATATACAATTCACATCAATATTATACCACATAAACTCCAAATGACTCGCTCGAAACCACGATACCAAAATAAGGTTTCTAGTTTCTATTTTGCAAAACCTTTAATCGTACGAAGCGGGGGTGTCTTGTGGATACAACCAGAAGCTCCACCACCTATTTTAGGACACATTTAGTCCCTTCAACACACACCACACACCTGCAGCCATACACCACAAGCACAACACCTTGCTTCGACTACAATTTAACTATAGCGACTCCAATTTGGTTTGTTTCGAACGTCGAGCATATTTATGGAATTTTCATATTTCCATACACTTAAACAACGTTTAATACACTTAATAACAACACCATAAACTCCAAATTGAAAGGAAAACCCTTACCTTAACCTAAACTCATCAAACTCGCCAACACTATCAAAACGTGAATTCTGGACAACCTACTGTCTTGTATTGTCGCTTAGTTTTGAAGGGGTAATTTAGGGAAACAAGATTTGTGGCCTCAATTTAAGTTATATACATGTGTCTTGGGGTCACATAAAATTTATAATCAACCCTACAACAATTCTATACCAAAAGATATGCCCAAAATACCAACACCAGCCCGTGTAGGATTTCTGAAATGAAATCTGGACAGCACCTCACCTATACTTCATCATCCTTTTTTGAGAAGATAAAAGAAAAACTGGGTTTTATAGTATAAACAAAAGTTATATCCCTATGAAATATCTTTCCAAAACATCTTGAATCACTTGAAATGAAGCTTTACACAGGAGTTATACTATTATTACTAACAACAGTCTCATTCCAAAAATGAGTTTGTTGACAAGAACGAGAACCTCCTCGAAACCCCAACTATAAATTTTATGTTGTTAAACACCGTTGCTTAACCGAAGAAAACATTAAATAATTAATTCACAGAATGAAATCGTAGGGCTTACCTTGCTTAACCAAATCCGTAGCTCTCTCTCCATGTTCTCCAAGTTTTTCTCCAATTGTTTTTAAGTGTAAAGATGCTGAAAAGTGAGTTTATCCAGCAATACACATGTATATATATGTGTCCTTAAGTGGGGACACGTGGAATCCCCTAGGGGTGACACATGGCATCCCCCTAGGGGACCACCTCAATCATGCATCCAATCCAAAGCCGCCACGTGGTAGTGTGGGGTCCACCCAAGCTGCTGTATCACCTACTTAACCCTAAGTAGGTGCATCACCTGCTTGTCCAAGTAGGTGCATCACCTACTTGCTTCGAGTAGGCGCGTCGTTTCCTTATTTCTCTTTCGTGAGCCCGTAATCTCATCTTACTTCAAGAGCATATATATTCCTTGCTACTTAAGCTCGACGTATACTCTAGTAGCTTAGTATGTAAAATGTCCCAAGTAATAGCTTTTACAAGTAAGTCAAGTCCTACGACTCACTACATGACCTCCAACTTCTTCCGGTTTCTTATGACCCTATTTCCAATCTTCTCTATTATGGAGTATCTCCTTCTCCTTTCTTTAGGATTATTTGATAGCGTTTTTGATTATCCGACTCACATGACGACTTCTACGAAACTTAAGAGCCTTTCCAGAAACTTAAGAAGCTTATGAAGCATTCCAAGGTACCAAAGTACGGGGTGTAACATATTGAGTCTCAAATGATGATTTAAATTATGTATGGTTTCTCACTACTCTACTCGTGCATACTGTAACACCTCTTTCATCGAGCTCAGGCCGGATACATAATCGTGTGTACAGTTCACTTTATTATTCACCGAGCACTTCACTAGAAGGCCAGGTATGTATATATATATATATATATGATAATGTGATGTGATAAGGTGATGATGGTCCTACAGGTATGTGTTTCACCAAGTCCCTAAGGGGGGCGGCTATAATATGTGATATGAGCATGCATGATTTTATGATTCACAAGGTACATGTGCAGTGGTTCCTTTGATACTATATTTGACTCCTGAGCCTCTACTCCAACTGTGTTCTCATTTATGATATGTGATGCTTTATATACTCAGTACATATATCTTATTGACCCCCTTTCCTCAGGGGGCTGCGTTCATGCCCGTAGGTACAGACACAAGTTTTGGGAGTCCGCCAGTGTAGGATTCCACTCATCTAGTTGGGAAGAAGCTCCATTGTATCGGAGCCTAGTTTTGGTACTGATCCTTGATGTATATATTTGTTTTGTGTATTTGTCACGACCCACCCCCGTGGGCTGCAACTGGGGTTTGACCTGGACTCCCGTGTATCTATTTATCGACTATAGTTAAATTAGACTATGTATAATGTGATACTGCTCACAAAAACCTCAATGAGTTAAAACTTTTTTCATGTTTATATAGCCTCCTAGATATAGGAACCAAACACATGAACCCAGTGGGTGATAAAATATTCATACATGTGTAGCCTCTTTCATTTGCATCATGTCATGAAAGGGAAAGCCAGCCGATAAGGCTACCACAACATAATAGCTTTTACAACATATCGCATAGGCATAACCGAAATAAACTCTTAAACAACCCACACATATATGTCTACAGACCTCTAAGAATAGAGACGACAACATATGGCGGGACAGGGCCCCCGCCGTACCTCTGCATAAACAAATATATACATCGCAGGACCAGTACCAAAAAAGCTAGGCTCTGAAACAGTGGAGCACTTCCAACATAGCTGAGCGGAAATCCTAAGCTGGTGGATCTCTGAAATGAACATCTGTACCTGCAGGCATGAAACGCAGCCCCCTAGAGAAAGGGGGGTCAGTACAATACATGTACTGAGTATATAAGAATACATAACTGAGATAACAACTGAATAGGAATGCAGGAAACCAAGTATAACATTTAATAGGGTATTGTACCTATATCTCATAAATTAAAGTCATGTATACCATTATAACATACCATATCCGACCCGCTCAGGGACTCGGTGTTACAAACACATCATTTATCATGATAGGCATATGCATATTATTAGCACTGTGGGACGTACAACCCGATTCATAAATACAGCAAGCACATGCCGACGAACGACGGCCATATCCATATGTCACATGATAATGCCTAAGTACAACGGCTCGATCCATATATTACATGATAATGCCGAGGTACGATAGCCCGATCCATATAAAGCATAATAATGCCGAGGTACGATGGCCCAATACATATAATACGTAATCTGTCATGGAGCATACAACCCAATCTTTACATAGAAAAATATGCTGAGGTACATCCGGCCCGATCCATATATATATCATAATGCATATACGTGCACGGAAAACTTTGTAACATGTCAAACATCCCTTAGATATCATCATAAAGCATGTTCAAGAGCCCCTAGGTATAGGAGCTTACACATCCCAACACTATTCAACCTATAGGAAGCTCAAGGGTTGTAGTTCAATTACTTTAAGGCCCTTATCATTCAAAAGTGGGTACAAGTCATGAGTTACATCCATAATCTATAAATGGGGCTATATCAAAATCCATCTCCTATAGAACCTTTAGTCTAGTCTTTCTAGAAGCAGGAAAAGACAAGCTTTACATGCACCACTTCCTATCACATGGAAGACTTGAAAAGTAATGACTCAACTTGTTACAGGAGTTCTAATCAATAGGAAGTGAACAAGAGTTAACTCACCCTCAGAGTTTTAAGAGTGGAATAACTTCAAACTCCATATACACAACACTTACATCTAAGTCATGCCAAAAGAGAAGAAGAATAACTTTACATACACTACTTCTCAGCATATAGAAGACTTGAGGAATGGAAGCTTAACTACTTTAAGAGTCTTAACATTCAATAGTGAACCCGAATTATAGAGTCACCCCAAGCTTCATACACATATCACTTGTCACTTAGATCTAATACATGCCCAAAAGAAAGAACAGATAGGCTTTACATACTTATACCAAAACATGCCAAAAGAAGGAATAGCTTTACATACCTTTTACGGACTTCTTTTAATCACGTTCTCGTCGTCGTCCTCCAAACCTATTTAACATGGAATCAATATGAATATCAACCACCTTAGACTTTTCCAGCATCTTATATTACCTACAAGTATTCACAACATTCATTTCCTCGCTCGCCTTCTCGACTAGTTCCTTAAATAGTTAAGGCATTAACGGAAATCGGGTAGCACCTCCCCTATAATATGCCCTATCTGAATTTCCAATTACACTGATAATAAATACAGAAAACAAACAACAACAACCTGCAGCACATGTATAAGAAATTCACACCAACATAATAAAACACAAACCGCAAATGACTCACTCGAAACCACGATACCAAAATAGGGTTTCTAGTTTCCATTTTGCAAAATCATTAACTATACGAAATGGGGGGTTAGGTGGATACAACCAGAAGATCCCACACTCCTTTTAGTATAATTTTATTCCCTGCAACACAACACCACAACCTGCAGAACCACACCATAAGTACAACACCTTGCTTCGACTACAATTCAACTATAGCAACTCCAATTTAATTTGTTTTTAACGTCCAGCACTTATATGAAGTTCTTACACTTCCAGAAGCATAAAAGATGTATAAAAAACCCTATTATAACACCATAAACTTAAAATTGAAAGGAAAGATCTTACCTTCCCCGAAATTGGCCAAAACTAGCCAAAACCAAACCTCGGAAGTTCCTTAGAGTGCTGAAAAGTAGTGGACTGTTTGTATCTTTTTGGTTCTTCTCCAAACCATAATTTTATGTTATTAACACCCTAAAAAAATGTCCAAACCCTTACCAAAACGTGGGAGAATAGAACCACACCATACCTTAACGAACGGCTTCCTAAACTTGCTGAAAATTGGCTTTGGAAGCTCTTGTTGCGGCTGAACTTCGGTGGCTGTTTGCAGCCCTATATTTCTTCTCCAATAAATTAATTTAAGTTGTTAAACACCTTCATTTAACTTATATATACCTTAAATAATTAATTTACGGAACGGAATCGGAGTTTACCTTTCACTTTGGCCAAAGTCGTCACCCTTCTCTCTTAGTCTCTTAGGGTTTTCCTTCTTTTATTTTGTTCTAAATGCTGAAGAATGAACTATGTACAGCATGTAATACATATATATATACCTTCTTAGGAGGTGACATATGGCAGCCCCTAGGGGTAACACGTGGAGGCCCCCTAGGGTGCCACCTCAATCATGCGGCCAATCCAAAGCTGCCACGTGGCAGCATGGGTCCACCGTAAGTAGGTGAGTCACCTACTTGCTTCAAGTAGGTGCATCACCTTCTTGCTTCAAGTAGGTGCATCGTCTCCTTATCTCTCTTCCGTAGTTTCGTAATCTCATCTCACTTTAAGAGCCTATGTATTCCTTGCTACTTAAGCTCGATATATACTCAAGTAGCTTAGTATGCAAAATGTCCCAAATAATAGATTTTACAAGTACGTCGAGTCCTACGACTCACTACTTAGCCTCCAACTTCTTTCGGATTCTTGTAACCCTATTTCCAATCTTCTCTCTTATAGAGTATCTCCTTCTCCTTTCATTAGGATTATTTGATAACGTTATAGATTATCCGACTTACATGACTACTTCTAAGAAACTTAAGAGCCTTCCCAGAAACTTAAGAAACTTAAGAAGTGTTCCAAGGTACCAAACTACGGGGTGTAACATCCTTCCCCCCTTTAGAACATCGTCCTCGAATGTGAACCAAAACCTTCCTTTGGATCTTATACCGACTATATGGAGAGTTTCTCTATCTCGTTGCCATAACATATACTTTCATCGAGCAATCAATATCAGAGTTCCAAAGGTTAGGATTATTTGTAAACGTAGGGAATAGGTACAGATACTTGTGTTTCCTTTCCTCTTTCATTTCTCGGGGGTCACCCATCCTAGTACTACTCTCTCCCAAGCATGCTTAACTTCAGAGTTCTGATGGGATCCGGTGCGTTAGTACTAGTATGATTGCATCCACCCCTTAGGGGATTTCATTTGAGTTTTAAGTGTTCCCATCTACATATGATAGCATCGGTTGATTTTCTCTTATGTTTGAACTTCTCTTGTCCACTTCCCCCCCTTTAGGGTATATCCATGTCATTTTCTGTTTATTTATAACTTTCCAAATGCATATGAATCCTTTCCAACCTATTTCGTATATTATGCTATTTCCATATCTTCTTTTATATCACCTATACTTTAGGTTACCCCTGCACGAAACCTTAATATAATTATAAGGTGCTTAGAATCCTCAATATACAGTACCAACTCCAGTCTTGAAAACCGGTACTCGAGTAATATCCTTACTGTAGCAGTGCATTTAAAGCCACATTCCATTTGTCCCAATCAGTACTTAGCTTATCACCGTTTATCCCGGTGTATCAACTCAGTTGGTGCCTTAATGTGTCATTTTATCCAGATCTAGGTGTCATCTCTAAATCATCTGTTAGTCTCACCAGTCTTTTCCATATTCTTTTTCCATACCCATATTGACCTCCTTGTTACTATTACCATCACTTTAGTCATTAACTTATTTCTCAAGGTCAGCCTTACTCGTAGTTTAGTCACATCTCATTCTTATTATGGACAAGGCATACTAAAACCTTGTAGCTCCTTCTCCTTTAATTTCTAGGAAAATTTGGGCAGAGTTTCCTTTGTATTTTTTCTTATCTCAACACCTGCACGCAGGAAATACAAACAATGCCTCACAGGGCCAATATATATATTCATTTCTTATCATACTGTATCCACACAGGGCACTCAATATCAACCGTATGAAAATGGACTTACCTCGTATGTCTACTCGAACTGCACCTGTTGCACTTTTCTGTCTATTTTTTTCCTTTCCATTTTAACTTTACCTGTCAATCATAATTCAATACCTTAACTGGCACTTATCATTCGTGCCTTGCTTACCAGCGTACTGTGTAACTTCCAATATCGTCAGTAACCTTCTTCTATCAATGTTGTCCTTTTGCTGAAATCACCAGTTAGTATGAGGAATTTCATTTCTTATGACTCGGCTCTATCGCACGATCATAGATATGAAAGAAAGTAACATCCTAAATGTCATGTAGCCTCCTATCTATAGATGTGGTGCACAACGCACCGATAGACAAGACTCTACTAGACATGGTCTGTAGACACTCCAAGGACGAACTACTCTAATACCACTTTTGTCATGACCCAACCCCATGGGCTGCGACTGGGGTCCGATTTAGACCCCCGTGTACCTATCTGTCGACTATAGTCAAATTAGACTATGTATAACGTGATACTGCTCATAAAAACCTCAATGGGTTAAAACTTTTTTCATGTTCATATAGCCTCCTAGATATAGGAACTAAACACATGAACCTAGTGGGTGATAAAATATTCATACACGTGTAGCCTCTTTCATTTGCATCATATCATGAAAGGGAAATCCATCCAATAAGGCTGCCACAACATAATAGCTTTTACAACATATCGCATAGGCATAACCAAAATAAACTCTTAAACAACCCATACACATATGTCTACAGACCTCTAAGAATAGGAACGACAACATATGGCGGGACAGGGCCCCACCATACCCCTGCATAAACAAATATATACATCACAGGACCAGTACCCAAAAGCTAGGCTCCAAAATAGTGGAGCACTTCCAACATAGTTGAGCGGAAATCCTAATCTAGTGGACCTCTGAAATGAACATCTGTACCTGCGGGCATGAAATGCAGCCCCCCAGAGAAAGGAGGGTCAGTACGATACAAGTATTGAGTATATAAGCATACATAACTGAGATAACAACTAAAATAGGAATGCAGGAAACCAAGTATAGCATTTAACAGGGTACTGTACTTGCATCTCATAAAATAAAGTCATGTATACCATTATCACGTACCGTATCCGGCCCGCTTGGGGACTCAATGTTACAACCACATCATTTATCATGATAGGAATATGCATATTATTAGCACTGTAGGACGTACAACCTGATTCATGTATACAGCAAGCACATGCCGAGGAACGTTGGCCCGATCCATATGTCACATGATAATACCGAGGTACGACGGCCCGATACATATATTACATGATGATTCCTAGGTACGATGGCTCGATCCATATAATGCATAATAATGCCGAGGTACGATGGCCCGATCCGTATAATGCGTAATCTGTTGTGGAACGTACGACCCGATCCTTAGATAGCAAAATATGTCGAGGTACGTCCGGTCTGATCCATATATATATCATAATGCATATACGTGCACGGAAAACTCTGTAACATGTCAAACATCCCTTAGATATCATCATAAATCATGTTCAAGAGCCCCTAGGTAAAGGAGCTTACACATCCTAATACTATTCAACCTATAGGAGGCACAAGGGTCGTAGTTCAACTACTTCAAGGCCCTTATCATTCAAAAGTGGGTACAAGTCATGAGTTACATCTAGAATCTATAAATGGGGCTATATCTAAATCCATGTCCTATAGAACCTTTAGTCTAGTCTTTCTAGAAGCAGGAAAAGACAAGCTTTACATGCACCACTTCCTATCACATGGAAGACTTGAAAAGTAATGACTCAACTTTTTATAGGAGTTCTAATCAGTAGGAAGTGAACAAGAGTCTTAACTCACCCTCACAGTTTTAAGAGTGGCATAACTTCAAACTTCATATACACAATACTTACATCTAAGTCATGCCAAAAGAGAGGAAGAATAACTTTACATATACTACTTCTCAGCATATAGAAGACTTGAGGAATGGAAGTTTAACTACTTTAAGAGTCTTAACATTCAACAGTGAACCCGAATTATGAATCATGAATCATGTTCAGAGCTCATGAATAGAGTCACCCCAAGCTTCATACACATATCACTTGTCACTTAGATCTAAGACATGCCCAAAAGAAAGAACAGATAGGCTTTACATACTTATACTAAAACATGCCAAAATAAGGAATAGCTTTACATACCTTTTACGGACTTCTTTTAATCACGTTCTCGTCATCGTCCTCCAAAACTATTTAACATGGAATCAATATGAATATCAACCACCTTATACTTTTACAGCATCTTATATTACCTACGAGTATTCACAACATTCATTAACTCGCTCACCTTCTCGACTAGTTCCTTAACTAGTTAAGGCATTAACGGAAATCGGGCAGCACCTCCCCTGTAATATGCCCTATCCAAATTTCCAATTACACTCCTAATAACTACAGCCAACCAACAACAACAACCTTCAGCACATGTATAAGCAGTTCACACCAACATAATACAACACAAACTGCAAATGACTCACTTGAAACCACGATACCAAAATAGGGTTTCTAGTTTCCATTTTGCAAAACCTTTAACTATACGAAATGGGGGGTCGGGTGGATACAACCAGAAGCTCCCACACCCCTTTTACTATACTTTTAGTCCCTTAAACACAACACCGCAACCTGCAGAACCACACCATAAGCACAACACCTTGCTTCGACTACAATTCAACTATAGCGACTCCAATTTAATTTGTTTTTAACATCCAGCACTTATATGAAGTTCGTATACTTCCAGAAGAATCTAAATATGTATAAAAAACCCTATGATAACACCATAAACTTCAAATTGAAAGGATATATCTTACCTTCTCCGAAATTGGCCAAAACCTAGCCTCGGAAGTTCCTTAGAGTGCTGAAAAGTAGTGGACTGTTTGTATCTTTTTGGTGTTGCTCCAAAACATAAATTTATGTTATTAACACCCTCATAACATTTCCAAACCCTTACCAAAATGTGGGATAATAGAACCACACCATACCTTAACGAACGGCTTCCTAAACTTGCTGAAAATTGGCTTTGGAAGCTCTTGTTGCGGCTGAACTTCGGTGGCTGTTTGCAGCCCTATATTTCTGCCCCAATAAATTAATTTAAGTTGTTAAACACCTTCATTTAACTTATATATACCTTAAATAATTAATTTACGGAACGGAATCGGAGCTTACCTTTCACTTTGGCCAAAGCCGTCACCTTTCTCTCTTAGTCTCTTAGGGTTTTCCTTCTTTTATTTTTTTCTAAATGCTGAAGAATGAACTATGTACAGCATTTAATACATATATATATATATATATATATGCCTTCTTAGGAGGTGACATGTGGCAGCCCCTAAGGGTGACACGTGGAAGCCCCTTAGGGCGCCACCTCAATCATGCGGCCAATCCAAAGCTGCCACGTGGCAGCATGGGGTCTACCCCAAGTAGGTGAGTCACCTACTTGCTTCAATTAGGTGCATCATATCCTTATCTCTCTTCCGTAGTTTCATAATCTCATCTCACTTTAAGAGCCTATGTGTTCCTTGCTACTTAAGCTCGATGTGTACTCAAGTAGCTTAGTCTGCAAAATGTCCCAAATAATAGCTTTCACAAGTACGTCGAGTCCTACGACTCACTACTTATCCTCCAACTTCTTTCGGATTCTTGTAATCCTATTTCCAATCTTCTCTCTTATGGAGTATCTCCTTCTCCTTTCCTTAGGATTATTTGATAATGTTATAGATTATCCGACTTACATGATGAATTCTAAGAAACTTAAGAGCCTTCCCAGAAACTTAAAAAACTTAAGAAGCGTTCTAAGGTACCAAACTATGGGGTGTAACAATATTCACGGGTATGGCGGGGGCCCTGGCCTGCCATATGTTATCGTTACTACTCTTAGAGATTTGTAGATATGCGTGTGGGTTGTGTATTTATGTCTGTAGACACTCATATGGGTTATGTCTTTGTAATGTATGTTTTGGGGATGTTCCCTCTCGTAGTTCCAGCCTCGTTGGCTTATGCACAGTGTTGCCTACTTATAGGTTGCGACAGGTTCAAGACAACCTTCTATTTCCTTAAGTCCAAGTTATACGTGGCTTACTTATATTAACAAGAATATAAGTTGGTAGCCAGCTCAGGCACTAGTCACGATCTATAGGGTTGGGTCATAATAAAAGTGGTATCAGAGCAGTTCTTCTTTGCAATATCTACAGACTGTGTCTAGTAGAGTCTTGTTTATCAATGTTTTATTCACCACATCTATAGACTAGAGGCTGGAAGACATTTAGGATGTTACCTTCTTTCATATCTAAGATCGTAAGATAAAGCTATGTTATCAGGACAATCCCCCACTAACATATCACTATGTTTATAGTGTTGCCTCCAAGTAAAGAAACAACTGCCTAGAAAGGCAAGTCTGTAGCAGGAGAAGTTAGTCAGACCCCGCAAGTTACTAGGGCCCGTGACCAGTCCATGCTAGGAATTGTGCTCTAGTCTGCGAGTTATACTACACTGCCGCCTCTAGAAAAGTTTAGGGAAGCGGCAGCTATAGATCCCAAAACTCTAGTACTTAAGCCTCCAGCCCCACAACTAGGGGTAGAAGATAGGTCGATGAAAGATGCAGTGCAGTTGGTAGGCACATACTAGATGATACAAATAAACAAGACAGATTGAGAGTTCATGACTTTCTAGCCTGTAACCCCCCAAAGTTTTATGGGTCAAGGCCTATGGAGGACCCACAGGAGTTCATTCGACAAATACAACATACATTGCGAATAAATTAGGGCCTCGAAGACTGAGTCAATTGAACTGGCTTCATATTAGCTGCATGATATAGCCACTAACTGGTATGAGTCTTGGGAGTTATCGATGGGTAAGGGTGCTCCTCTGATAGAATAGGATGAGTTTGTAGAAGCCTTTCTTGGCCATTTTCTACCTCCAAAAATAAGACGAGCCAGAGTTGATAAATTCCTATAATTGAGGCAGAATGGTAGGAGTGTTCGATATTACAGCCTCGAGTTTGACTCATTAGCAAGATACGTACCCACAATTGTAACTGATATAGAAGATAGGGTGCATCGTTATGTGAAGGGATTGGATCTCTATTTGGTTGATAGCTTTATAGTCGTGGCTTCTCAGCCAGGCATGGATATTACCCGGGTGCAGACGTATACCCAAGGAGTAGAAGAGAAGCATAGAGGGAGTCATCCCCCAATAGAAGTTATGATAGAGGCCAACAAAAGAGCGCTACGTCAATTAGTTATCCGAGAGAACTTCACTGCAGGCAGCCCCAGTGGCATGGTAGATATCTTTCCCAGCCAGCGCAAAGTATACCCCTACAATTTGTAGGTGGTAGATTTAGGAGCACAGGGTATTCGGGGGCCAGTCAAGGCTCTAGGGTTTCAAGTACACAGGTGAACCACGGTTCGCGTTAGTTAAGACCACTGTTGCCCTAGTGTCCCTATTATGGTAAACCTCATTTTGGAGACTATCATTAGACTACAGGTGGTTGTTTTTCTTATGGACATCATGGCTATGTGATAAGAGAGTGTCCATTCAGCGGCACTCCAAGTGGCGCAACTCAGCCCACTGGGTCAATTGTTGGTTTTTCTTCTGTAGCTATGCAACTTATGGGGCGGGGTATGTAGACACCAACAGGCTATGGTAGAGGCCGTGGTGGAGCTTCAATTTCTATCATCCCTTCTAATTGCATATATGCCTTGTCCAGTAGACAAGACCAGGAGGCGTCGAAAAATATGGTTACAGGTATATTATCAATCTTCTCTTGGGACGTATATGCATTAATCGATCCAGGTTCTACCTTATCATATATATCTCCTTTTGTTTCTAGTAGAATTGGAATAAATCTTGAGTTAATAGAATTATTTAAGGTAGCTACACCAATAGAGGACTTTGTTCTAGTAGAGCAGGTATACAAAGACTGCCCGGTAGATGTATACAGTCATTGTACCCTAACTAATTTAATATAGTTAGATATGATGGAGTTTGATGTCATTATGGGTATGGACTGGTTAGCTTCTTGTCATGCCAATGTAGATTGTAAAAACAAAGAGGTTCGGTTCTAGTTCCCAGATGAGCCAATTATCAAGTGGGTAGGAAACATAGCATCGCTGAGGGGTAAATTTATTTCATACCTTAAGGCAAGAAAGATGGTTAGAAAAGGGTACATTTATCATTTGGTTTATGTACACAACTTGGAAGCATAGGTGCCAACTCTCTAGTCGGTGCCAGTAGTCAATGAGTACCCATATGTGTTTCTAGATGAACTCCCAGGTCTTCCCCCTGAACTGGAGATAAAGTTCATGGTGGATGTATTACCAGATACTTAGCCCATCTCTATCTCTCTATATAGAATGGCACCTGCAGAATTGAAAGAACTAAAGGAGTAGCTGAAAGACTTATTGGAAAAAGGCTTTATCAGGCCCAGCACATCACTATGGGGAGCAATGGTACTATTTATGAGGAAGAAAGATGGGACGCTACGAATGTGCATTAATTATAGAAAGCTGAACAAGGTAACAATAAAGAACAAATATCCTCTCCCCAAGATTGATGACTTATTTGACCAGTTACAGGGTGCTAAGTGGTTCTTGAAGATAGACCTGAGGTTAGGATATCACCAGATACGAGTAAGGGAAGCAAACATTCCAAAGACTGCATTCAGAACCCAATATGGCCATTATGTGTTTTGGGTAATGTTGTTTGGGCTGAAGAATGCTCCAGTAATATTTATGGACCTAATAAATTTAGTGTTCAAGCCATTCCTAGACTTATTCGTGATTGTCTTTATTGATGATATTCTGGTCTATTCACGATTAAAAGAGGAATATATAGACCATTTGCAGATGGGACTTGGGGTGCTTCGACACCAGAAGTTGTACGCTAAGTTTTCTAAATGTGAATTCTGGTTGAATTTGATGGTATTCTTGGGACATGTTATTGGGACTAATGGTATTTGCGTAGATACGCAGAAGATTGAGGCCGTGAAGGCTTGGCCAAGGCCCACAACACCTACTAAGGTACGTAGTTTTCTAGGGCTAGCAGGGTAATATAGGAGATTCATAGAAAAGTTTGCTTCTATTTCAGCACCTTTATCAAGGCTAACTTAGAAGGCGGCTAAGTTACAGTAGACCAAAGCTTGTGAACGCAGCTTTCAATTGTTGAAAGATAAGTTGACCACAACCCCTGTCTTAACCCTTCCTAAGGGGCCAAATGAATAAGTTATTTATTGTGATGCTTCCGGGGTTGGCCTAGGTTGTGTACTAATGTAGCATGGTAAAGTCATAGCCTATGCCTCCCGGCAGCTTAGGAAGCATGAGAAGAATTACCCTACCCACGACTTGGAGTTAGCAACAGTAATCCATGCATTGAAAATATAGAGACATTACCTGTATGGCGTGCATGTCGATATTTACACAGACCACAAAAGCCTCCAATATATCTTTAAGCAAAAGGAGTTGAACCTGCGGCAAAGAAGGTGGTTAGAATTTCTAAAGGATTATGATATTGACATCCTATACCACCAAGGGAAAGCAAATGTGGTAGCAGATGCACTCAGCCATAGATCAATGGGTTGCTTGGCAGATGTACAACTAGAACGGAAAGAGATGGTCTACGATATTTTCCAGTTAGCTAGACTCGGAGTCTGTTTAGCTGATTCGGATGAAAGTGGGGTTTCTATTCAAGGAGATGTAGGGTCCTTGATCATAGAAGAGGTAAAATAATGCCAATACGAGGACCCTTCCCTAGTACAGTATAGGGATGCAGCTCTTCAAAAGGGAAAGACTTCATTCAAGATCACACCTAATGGAGTGTTGAGGTATTAGGACAGAATATGCGTGCCTGAGATTATGGAGGTGCGGCAACTGGTGATGGGAGAAGGATATTGTGCTCGCTATGCTATTCACCTAGGGTCAACAAAGATGTACCGTGATGTTAGATGTATATATTGGTGGGATGGCATGAAGAAAGACATAGACGAATTCGTAGCTCAATGCCCAAACTGCCAATAATTTAAAATCGAGCATCAGAAGCCCGGTAGACTACTATAGGAGATGGAGATCCCGATGTGGAAATAGGAAGCGATTAATATGGATTTCATTAGAGGCTTACCTCACACTCTCCGAAAGCATGATTCCATATGATTTATTGTGGATAGGCTAACGAAATCAGTCCACTTCCACCCAGTCAAGACTACATACTCAGCTGAGGATTACGTGAAATTATACATCAAAGAAACACTAAGACTTCACGGGGTATCCAAATCTATTATCTCCGACAGAGAAGCTCAATTTACTGCTTACTTTTTGAGATCATTCTAAGAAAGTTTGGGAACACAGGTGAGTCTTGGTACATCATTTTATCCTCAGACTGACGAATAGGCCGAGCATACTATTCAAACATTAGAGGACATGTTATGAGCCTATTATTGATTTCAGAGGTAGCTAGGATGACCATTTTCCACTAGTTGAATTTGCCTATAATAATAGCTACCACTCTAGCATCAAAATGGCCCCATACGAGGCTTTCTATGGTAGAAAGTGTAGGTCGCCTATTGGTTGGTTTAATATTAGTAAAACAAAACTAATAGGCCCAAACATGATTCAACAGACAGTGGAGAAAGTGAAGCTCATTCAGGAAAGGTTATTAGCAGCCTAGAGTCGATAGAAGTCATATGCAGATAATCGACGTCGGCTTTTAGAGTTTCAAGTGAATGATTGGGTATTCTTGAATATGTCACCCATGAAGGAAGTAATGAAGTTCGGCAAGAAGCGGAAGCTCAGTCAGAGGTACATTGGTCCTTACCAGATCCTCCGCCGAATAGGTAAGGTTGCCTATGAGTTGGACCTACCAGCAGATTTGGAAGTAGTACACCCAGTCTTTCATGTGTCAATGCTTCATAAGTGTACTGGTGATCCATCCAGAATCTTTCCCATAAATGATATCTAGGTCACAGAGGAGTTATCCTATGAGGAGCAACCTATCGCTATCCTAGACCGACAGATTAGAATATTACGGAATAAGGACATAGCTTCCATCAAAGTCCTATGGCGAAATAATAATAGAGAAGAGATGACCTGGGAAGCTGAAAAGGAGATAAAGAAAAAATATATGCATGTATTCCCTATATCTACAGGTAATCTTAACTTCTGAAACTCTTATGTTAATTTCTTGATGAAAATATATGTTATTGCAATAGAAAGAAATCTCCCGGTAAGGTTTTTTTTAACATTCGAGGATGAATGTTCTAAAGGGAGGAAAGATGTTATACCCCATACTTTTGCACCTTGGGACATTTTCTTACGTCTCTTGAAAGGTACCATGTGATCTAGATTATCTACCACACTATCAAATAACTCTAAGTAAAGGAGAATGAGATACCCCATAATAGGCAAGATTGGAAATAAGGTTATAAGAATCTGGAAGGAGTTGGAGGCCAAGTAATGAGTCATAGGACTCGACTTACTCGCCTAAGATACCAACTTGGATGTCTTACATACTTAAGTTGCTTGAGTATACGTCGAAATTACATAGTAAGAATTACATAGGTTCTTAAAGTAAGACGAGATTACGAGCCTACGAAAGGGGGAGAAGGAGATACGTGGCAGCAAGGAAGTATGCGCATAGCATCAAGTGAAGAGGCCATGTGGTAGCAGGTGATACACCTGCTTGGGGTCAAGTAGGTAACCCACCTACTTGGAGTGGACCCCATTTGCCATGTGGCATCCCCTGACTGGAGGCATGGATGCATTGGCCTAATGGGGGCTGGACATGTGTCACCTCCTAAAGAGGTGTATATATGTATATCTTGATGACTAATAAGTCATTTTCAGCACCTACACTTAGAACTAAACAAAGAATAAAAACTAGAAACCCTAGAGAGAGAGCTGTGGATTTTGCCAAAAGAGGTAAGTTCTCCAATTTTGTTCCGTGAATTAATTATCTACGGTGTACTATGATGAAAAGAAGGTGTTAATAATGTAAATTTACTATTTGGAGGAACACCAAAAAGGTAAATAGTAGCTACCACAATTGCAGACGCGTTAAGGAACTTCTGAGGCAAGTTTTAGCAGCTGGAAGTAGGAAAATTTCATAAGTATGCTTGATGTTAGAAACAAACTAAATTGAAGTCGTTCTAGTTAAATCGAAGTCGAGTGGCATTGTCGCAATTGTGGTGCTGTGGTGGGAGATAGTTTTATTGTGTGTTACAGGGATTGAACACATTCCAAAAGGAGTGTGGGAGCTTCTGGGTGCAGCTATATAACCCTCTGGTTTGTGGGGTTAAAGGTTTTACCAATTAACAATTGAAAACCTTATTTTGGTATTGTGGTTTTGGACAAGTTGTGTAGAACTAACATTGCATCGTATTGGAGTAATTTGATTGTATATAGCTACTGGTTGTTTTGTAATATGGCTTCTACGATTAGAATTTAGATAGGGCAAGTTATAGGGGAGATGCTTCCCGATTTCTGCTAACTTCAGAACTAGTAATAAACTAGTCGAAGGAAATGGATAAAGAAATGATTCCTATGGGAACTTGGTTGTAAATTTGGAAATTGGAAAGTGAAAGGTTAGTAATGTTAGTATTAATTTCATGTTAATAGAAAGGTATGTAAATATACCCTTTTTTCTCCTGATATGTCTTTGACATAAGTTATGATGTTATGATGAGATGTTTATGGTACCAATTCCCTTGATGGTCCAGGTATAGTATATATGTATAAGGATTGGGTCGAATGTTCCTCGACATATATTACTATATAAGGATCAGGTCGTACATTACTCGGCACATATGTATATAACGACTACATAAAGGAACGTAAAGACTATGTAAAACTTATTCTCTCTCTTCTTTTGGCATGTCTTAGATGTAAGTAAAATATGATACAAACTCTGGGTAACTCCATTCCTAAGTCTTGAATGTAGTTCATGTTGCTTATTCACTTCGGGAGGTCAAACCTTCATAGTAACTGAACTACTTCCCGTAAACCCTTTATATGTTAAGAAGTAACGAGTGTGTAAGCTCTTAGTCCTAAGGACTATATGATGACAGGTATCTCTGATTCCATAAGTCGGTAGCATTATTCTGGTATATGTCTATGGTTCTTGAGGTCCCAATTGATATGGCCCCTAATGGAAATTAGAGGGCACTTGAGATGATTACATTACTACTCTAGTCCTCAGACGATAGCTTACTCTTCTTATCCTATTGAGTCTCAAACAATGATTTAAATTATGTATGGTTTTTCATTACTCTACTCGTGTATACTATAATACCTCTTTTATTGAGCCTGGGCCGGATATATAATTGTGCATGGTTCACTTCATTGTTCACCAAGCATCTCACTAGAGGGCTGGGTATGTGTATAAATATATATGATGATGTGATGTGATAAGGTGATGATGGTCCTACATGTATGTGTTGCACTGAGTCCCTAAGAGGGGCGACTATAATATGTGACATGAGCATGCATGGTTTTATGATTCACAAGGTACATGTGCAGTGGTTCCTTGGATACCATATTATACTCCTGAGCCTCTACTCCAGCTGTGTTCTCATTTATGATATGTGATGCTTTATATACTCAGTACATATATCGTACTGACCCTCCTTTCCTCAGGGGGATGAGTTCATGCCCGTAGATATAGACACAGGTTTTGGGAGTGTGCCAGTGAAGGATTCCGCTCATCCAGTTGGGAAGAAGATCCATTATATTGGAGCCTAGTTTTGGTACTGATCCTTGATGTATATATTTGTTTTGTGTATTCACGGGTATGGCGGGGGCCCTGTCCCGCCATATGTTATCGTCACTACTCTTAGAAGTTTGTAGATATGCGTGTGGGTTATGTATTTATGTCTGTAGATACTCATATGGGTTATGTCTTTTTAATTTATGTTTTGGGGATGTTCCCCTCGTAGTGCCAGCCTCGTCAGCTTATGCACAGTATTGCCTACCGATAGGTTGCGACAGGTTCAAGACAACCTTCTATATCCTTAAGTCCAAGTTATACGTGGTCTACTTATGATTAACAGGAATATAAGCTGGTGTCCAGTTCTGGCACTAGTCACGGCCCATAGGGTTGGATTGTGACACTCTTTATGTCATGGGTGATGTCAAATGGATGTAGATCTTCTATAGTTGGTGAGATGAATCTTCTTTTTATGAAATACCCTTTTCCAAGCTATGTTTGAACAACATAACTTCCTAATTATGATTTGATGTCTTCATCTGAATTGTAGATTTAGAAGACTTTTTTCATGTAGTTTAAGAATCAACTGATTTGGAGCACCCTATAGTTAGATATGATTTTTCTTCTACAATTACTCCATTTCATTACAATACTTTTTCTTGCAAAGATTAATTTATTTGACCTACTTAGCCTCCGAATATTAAGCTATGGTCGTGAAAGTTGTAGGTAATGATGTTGGGTTATAAAGAAATTTTAATCACCTAATTTGGACCAATATATGAAAAGTTATGCCCAAATTACAAAAGCAATATCATTTTCATCGATAATTGAAATACCATATACAATGTTTTTAGGGTGTGTTACAACTATATTAGTCTACAGGGAGCTAGCCATCCAAAACGACGTCGGAGATGCTCTAAGGCCCAACGACACCAAATTATACAAGTATAAGGCAACACTAGTCTAAGCCTGGACTATGGTCAAACATAGTTCCAATCGTGTTACCACAAGCACCGTAATCATTACAAGATAGGAAAAATCAACAACCACACGAGTCATGCTTACACAGTCCAACAATTACAAGAAATAAGGCATAGGACATGAATTCTAGGAATTTATCATGCTCGACACCCAACCCCACCAAACTCATACAAATGAACGTGCAATTGCCTAAACATGCTCAGTCTTATGAGGGGAAAACTGTAGCCTACACGTAAGCCGACCATGTGCGCTCCAACTCTCAAAACCAAAACATTTCCCTTCCGAGCAGTGTACGAGTGCTACCACGCTATCAACAATATAATCACACTATTAATACGGTCGTTATGACATTAAATTATGGAATTCGTAGACAGACCAATTTTTGGAATCTAAAACGGAAAATGTAGGACCCATGTCCAAAATTTCAGAATTGACCCTAAAAGTAGGTTCTAAACATTTCCCTAAGCTCACAAATCAATTTGGTAACCAGTACGGGGTTGGTAAACTACGCAAAATGAGCATACAACAAAAATTTATAAAATTTGAACTAGAAGATGAAAATGGAAGCTTCTTGATCAGCGAATTCTAAGAAAATGAGACTCTCCCAATCTAAACAAATTGCACCATGACGGTCCTTGCGAAAAACCCCACAATCTAGCCTCAAATATCACTAAAAATAGATTTCATATGATCAAGATACAATCTCCATAAATTCAATAAAATACCAGTCCGAAAATAACTAAATCAATAGCTAAATACATTTTTTTACCTCACACGAAGCTTCCCCTCATGTTTCCAAGCTCTTCACTAGATTTCCTAGGAAAATCTCTTGAATTTGCACCTTTGAATCACCTAATTTGAGATTTAAATAAAGGAGAAATCTATATTTGATGTTTGTAAATAGAGCTAAAAATCATCCTTGGTCTTTATTAAAAGACCAGGACATTAGCCTTCGCGAATACGGCTACAGCGCGCCACGAATGCGGAGGCCAAAGACTAACACCTCCGACAACACGGCCATTGCCCTAGATCACGAAGAAAAAATTCATAGACCTCCGCAAATGCATCTTGGACCTCCACGAATGTGAAGAGTAATTTTGGTTGCACCAGATATCAGCTAAAAGATGAATTTTCACCAAGCTCAAATACTCCAACGGGTACTCGGAATTCATTTGGAATCCCGTACGCGCAAACGAACTATTCTACCCTACAAAATTCAATGTTTTAGACTCAAAGGCACAGTCAAAATTTCCATACGAGGTTGTTATGAGTAAAAGTGGGTCCCACACCCAGAGGATATTTTGAGCCAAATTCCACAACGGGCCTCAGGATTAGACCGGAAGCCTCTAGAAGCAAATGAAGGGTCGTTCTAGACCAAACTCGATATTTTAAATCTAACCGCGCTATTAGAATTTCAATCCAAGCGGTTTTCCAAGAATGATGACCAAAGTCAACTATAGGTCAAATTTTAAATGCAAAAGTGCCAAATGGTCTTAAACTCGTACTGATTTCCTCAGTATTCATGTCGACCATGCTACTAACCTAATTTGGTCATTCTAGAACTGATGGAACTGTTAGAATTCCATTTTGAGGTCATTTTCCTGAAGTTATGACCAAAATCAACTTTTCAAGTTATAAAAACTCCAAAACAGGAAAATGTGCCTAAAACCCAAATGAACGACCAGGTGACACTCATTCGACCGAAGTATCTGCGCTTGCGCAGAGGGAGAGGAAGAACAGCGAACACTCAATTCCAGCAAGTCATAAATAACTCAGGGTCACTACAGAAATGCTCTAAATGATTGAATAAATACTTTAATTCAAAACTGATCTGGAGGATCATTACAAGTATTTAGTTTATGTGGTGAGTGGGTGTGCTGGTGGGTTGGTTACATCAAGGAGTGGTGAGTGGATATTTGTGCAAAGTTTGTTGGTGAGGATATTGGGGGTAAGATGAGGTAGTGGGAGAATGTAAAGGTAGGTAGGTAGTTTAGGTTAAATTTTTAAAAAAATTAAATCTAAAATAATGATAACATTAGCTAACTATTTTAAACTAATAAAATACAAGCAATGTTAAAAACTAATTTTATATATAATTTAGAAAATACTAGCTTATTTATTAAACTACAAATTAAAAGAAGACATATATTTTTTGTAAAAAAATTTTTCTTTAAAACAAAATTTATACTAAAATGTGTCTCTATTTTTGTAGTTTTCACATCTTTTAAATTAAACTTACTAAAACTAAGATAAAATCAAAATATTTAAATTATATATAAAAGAAATTTAAGCACTAATGGTGTAAAATTTCAGATTCAGTCAAAAATTACGTGTCTTCAATCATAAGGTGCACAAAATGCTGCACTTTCCCATTCCCTTTTAAAACTCCATTTTCCAACTTTCCAACTTCTGGGGTCTTACCCTTGCAAAACAAAATATCATGTTCATTGCATAAAATTTTATTACAAATATCATTTTAATTCATGTTTTTACATTTTCCCTAATCATATATCATGCATGCATTACTAATGAAGTAGTTAATAGGTACATATAAAACAATAGGGGAAAAGATAACCATCAGTACCTCGAATCAAGACTGAATGAACTAAAGAACCTGAGCTTCCTCTTTTTGAAGTTTCCTAACTTGATCTTGATCTAAAACAAAAAATAGAATATAAATAATCAATGAACAAAAGCCTAAAGTAAACAAACTATACTCAAATCCTAATCTTTGGCCAATTTTTATAATGCTCAACTACATGTAACGTAATTCAATGTGTAGGCAATCGCTAGCAATATAAACCAAATGTGTAAGATTGGGGTTGAATGCATAGGGAGAGGTATAAGGAATATTTCATTTAATTATGGATCCTCGTCCACCTTAGAGCCATAAAATTTGGGAGGGTTCATCCAAGTGAAGTCACAAACTCGGCTAGCCACCGTACCCACATTTGGATTCACGGAAGCTATCACTTCCCTATTATCTTGAGCGGCTACAGATTTGGGAAATAACTTAAAATGCAGCCCAAAACTCTTCATGAGAGAATTGCTCATTCAAAGGGTCATTTGGAGCTTGTTGCTCCTCCTCAACATTCTTTTGGAGGGAGAAACCACTCTTTCTCACAATATGATCATGAAAGAAGTAATTTTTTTTCTAAATATCTCATAGCCTCCTATTGATAGATATGGCGCCATTCACACCAATGAGCAAGACTCTACTCGATGCGACATGTTAGACTCCCTAGGACACTTCAAACCTTGTGCTCTAATACCAAGTTTATCACAATCCAAGCTAGGCCCTAGATGTGACACGATGATTAAAATCCCAAAGGACTCTAACCAAGATTCTTATCATATCATACATGATTATATCTGAGGTATTTAAAGCAATAAAACTAAAATATAGATGTACAAATAAATTCTCAACAAGAATTGTCTCAATCAAAAGAGAATAAGTCTCAATGTTCAAAAATTAAAAGATGGCATACACTCCATGAAATCGATCATGCCTCTACTGATCTAGATGGGGGCATAAAAGAAGCTCCTAGCTCACCCCATAATACATAAGAGAAGGTGTAATATCATGACCTAATTCCTCAGGTCATGATGGACTATGACCCTCCAATATGCAATCCGACCCATATCCTGGAACAGTAAGTAATGGGATGTCAGGGTAGAAAACCAACAATACACTTAAAAACCATAATGAAAAAATTGAACATAACTGAAAGGCAGAAGCAAAACGTAATATATATATAAATAAAAATATCCCTCTCAGATCCTGCAAATCACATGTACAGAGCTACTACCAAAAAGAGTAAAAGTCCAAAACTGGATCACAGAAACAAGGTTGTCTCAAAAATCAAAAGACTGGCAAAATATATATAGAGGGATAAAAGTAACTCTAGAATTTTATGTGCTCACCCTCGTCGTTGATCAAGACAACAGCTGGCTTGAATCAACGTCGATAGCTAGTACTCAGACCTATATCACGAAAATAGATGTAGAGTTAGCATGAGTACCAAAACAACATGTACCTAGTATGCATCATAAGCCGACTGAGTAATATAAGCAAAAGTAAATTGAAATGTGAGAAATTAATCATAACCAAAGATAGGGCGAGATGTAAATGTAGGTATGTACACGAGCATACTCAACACACAAAGAGACAAAACTAGATAAGCTTGTCGGGCTTCTATAAACCCGACGGGTATACTCATGCACAAGTATGAAGGTAACAATGTCACGACCCAATCTCGTGGGCCACGACTGGGGTTCGACCTAGACCCCCATATCCGCATTTATCTGATGTAATGATCAATATAAGAACTATCCATAAGAACTCCAGTGGGTCTTAGCATTTTCATACCTATAGCTTCTTTCATTTTTTATCTTATCATGAAAGGGCGTCTAAGCCGACAAGGCTGTTATAGTATCTTAATATTTACAATACATCATGTAGGCATAAATGAACAGAACTTACACATATAACCGACACATATGTCTACAGACCTCTAAGAATATTAATAGTAACATATGGTGAGATAGGGCCCCCACCGTACCCCTGAATAACCAAATATATACATAGGAGGTTTATACTACAACTCGGCTCTGAATCAATAGAGCTCCTTCCAAACTGGCTTAGTAGAATCTTAAGCTAGCGGACTCCCAACACCTGTGTCTGTACCTGCGGCATAAAATGCAGCCTCCCGGAAAATGGGGGATTAGTACGACATATGTATTGAGTATATAAGCATAACATAATTGAGATAACAACTGAAACAAGGATGCAGGAAACCAAGTATAACATTTAATTGGGTATTGTACCTGCACCTTACCAAATAAAGTCATGTATACAATTATCATATACCATATCCGGCCCGCTCGGGGACTCAGTGTTACAAATACATTATCTATCATAATAGGCATATGCATATTGTTAGCGTTGTGGAACGTACAGCCCGATCCATATATATAGCAAGTATATACCAAGGAACGATAATCCGATCCACATATCATGTAATAATGTCGAGGAACGACAGCCTGATCTGTATATCGTATGATAATGCTGAGGTACAATGGCCTAATCCATATATTGTATGATAATGCCGAGGTACGATGGCCCGATCTGTATGTATATATATCATTTAATAGTGCCGAGGAACGATGGCCCGATCCACATATCACATAAAAATGCATATACGTGCATGTAAAACTCTATAACATATCAAACATCCCTCAAGTATCACAATAAAGTATGTTCAAGAGCCCTTAGGTATAGGAGATTACACATTCCATTACTATTCAGCCTATAGAAGGCTCGAGGGTTGTAGTTTAACTACTTTAAGAACCTTATCATTCAAAAGTGAGTATAGGTCATGAGTCACATCCAGAACCTATAAATAGAACTGTCTCTAACTCATATTATACATGATTTCACTTATATTAAGCCATTTCAAGAAAAGGGAGTGATAGACTTCATGTGCATTACTTTGTATCACGTAGAAGGCTTATAAGACCATAACTCAACCATCGCGGGAGTTCTAAAATCAAGAAGTGAATAGGATTAACAAGTCATGCTAGGGGTTCTAAGAATGGAACTATCTCCATATTACATATAACAACCACTTATGGCTAAAACATGCCAAGAGAAAAGAAGAGTTAAGCTTTACGTACTCGTTCCTTCCTAACGTATGGAAGACTTAAGAAGCCCTAGTTCAATTACTATAAAAATTCTATCATCAAGAAGTAAATATGAACCATGAATTATGCTTGGCATATATGAGTAGATTTACCCTCAAGATCATATCATTCACTATTTAACTTGAATACATGCCAAAAGAAATGAATAAGCTTTACATACACTACTTTTCAGCATATAGAAGACTTGAGGAATGGGAGCATAACTACTTTAAGAGTCTTAACATTAAGAAGTGAACACGAATTATGAATCATGAATCATATTCTGAGGTCATGAATAGAATTACCCCAGACTTCATGCACATCCAAAACATCTTGAATCACTCGAAATGAAGCTTTACACAAGGAGGTATAATAGTATTACTAACAGCAGTCCCATTTAAAAAACAGGTTTGTTAACAAGAATAAAAACCTCCTCGTTGCCCCAATGATAAATTTTATGCTGTTAAACATCGTTGCTTAACTGAAGAATACCTTAGACACTTAACTTACAGAATGAAATCGGAGGACTTACCTCTTCTAGGCGAAATTTGTGGCTGCCTCTAGCCTTCTCTCTAGTTTCTCTAAGTTTTCCAAAGTGAAAGGATAAAGAAATGAAACATTTTCAGCATATTACACATGTATATATCCCTTCTTTAGAAGGTTACATGTGGCAGCCCCCTAGGAGTGATGCATGGCAGCCCCTAGGGTACCACCTCATCTATGCCTCTAACCCAAAGCTGCCATATGGCAGCGTGGGGTCCACCCCAAGTAGGTGAGTCACCTACTTGCTTCAAGTAGGTGCATCACCTACTTGCTTCAAGTAGGTGCATCACCCACTTGCTTCAAGTAGGTGCGTCGTCTCCTTATTTCTCTTTGGTGGTTTTGTAATCTCATCTCACTTTAAGAGCCTATGTATTTCTTGCTACTTAAGCTCGATGTGTACTCAAGTAGCTTAGTTATATAAGATGTCCAATCCAGTAGCTTACGCAAGCAAGTCAAGTTCCATAATTTGTTAGTTGACCTCCAACTCTTTTCAAATACTTATAACTCTATTTCCATCCTTCACTATCACAGGGCATCACATCCTTCCTTCCTTAGAGTTATTTGGTAACGTGATAGATAATAGGGATCACATGGAGATTTTTAAGACTCTTAAGAACACGTCTCAAGGTACAAAAGTAAGGGATATAACATCCTTCCCCCCTTTAGAACATTCGTCCTCAAATGTTAACTTGTCTTATAGGGTTTCAGGGAGATTTTGGGCATTCTCTATAACAGTCGCCATCCGCTCCATTTAGAAGTTCAGATTACCTTGGATAAAGGGAACACGTACGAGTATCTTTTCTTGATCTCCTATTAGATTTCTCAAGTCATCCCCTTTGTTTATTTTTTTTTTGCCACACTTCTTTGAGGGAATTCACGTCCTTAGTTCGCAACCTTTTTAATTTAAGATGGCGATAAGTTGCTCCTCATAGGATAACTCTTCCATTTTATGGACATTATTTATGGGACATACTCTGGGTGGATCACCAGTACATTTGCGAAGCATCCATATCTGATAGACTGGGCTTATGGTTTCCAAATCAGGTGGTAAGTTCAATTTACAAGTAACTTTGTCTATCTTACGAGCAACTTGATAAGTTCTAATGTAGTTTGGGCTAAGTTTCCTTTTCTTGCCGAATCTTATTATTCCCTTCCTAGATGACACTTTTAAGAATACCCAATCATCGACTTGAACACTAAATGTCAGCGTCGATTATCCGCTTGTAATTTCTGGCGACTCTGGGTTGCTAGTTAATAGCTTGCTCAATTAGGTTTGGGTCTGCTAGTTTAGTCTTCCCAACATTAACCTGATCAATAGGGGACTTAATGTCATGCCATATAAAGCCTTGTACGGGGCCCTCTGGATGTTGGGATGGTAGCTATTATTATAGGCAAACTCGATAGGTGGTAAGTGCTTATCCCAGCTACCTTCAAAGTTAACAACACCAACTCACGAGATATCTCCCAGCGTTTAAGTAGTATGCTCAGTCTGCTCATTAGTTATAAGGGTAAAACGCGGTACTAAGACCAACCTATGTTCCTGACTTCTTCTTGGACTTATATCCAAATGCTAGTTGTAAGTTAAGCTCCTTTATTCAAGATAATAGTTGTGGGGACTTCATGTATTACTTCTCGACTTCTTAGAGAAGACTTTAATTGGTACTCTACCCTTTGGGTTTCTTCTTGTTTTCCCAATCCTTAGGGTTGGCTACTGCGTAGTGCTAAAGTCCTTTCATACCGTGAACTTCATAGCCGCTTTGAGCTCTGTCTATCATTAGCTGGTATAATTCAGAAGGAATTTGGCATATAAGTTCACCATCTTTTAGTAACCAGTTAATTCTGCTTGTCTTGGTAAACCATTTCACAATTTTCTTATCCAACTTATAACCCTCTAAACATGTTATCTTATGTCATCTTTTACCTTCACGAGAATATAAGAAAGTGCTCAACTTGACCTGAGAAATATCTTAGTGTCATCTCGCTAGGTCTCATGTGTTACCTTGCCTTTTCCTCCCTTATTCTACAATCAATATTGGAATAGCTCTTTTGGTCTAACTATGGCCAGGTATTACTTGCCCTTAACTCTACTCCTATTTCGATAGTTTGGTTGAACCCATCTTAGCATCTCTCATCTCCTATCATAGGGGGTTTTCTGTTCCCCTTCCTTGGTTATTTATCTATTTTAACATCAGTCGTGACTAATTCCATAGACAACATCTTGGCTTTTAATCCAACATCGTATCCTTATCCTTTATAGTATCTCCTGAGTTAATCGATACCATTCCCTAGTCGTACCCTTTCCTTTCCATGCGCATTCATCTTCTAATGTTATGTCATTTAGGGTCTTGTCAAAAACTTCTTAACACTGCCTTAGATACTATTCTAACTCTTATCCAATCATTGGTGGCTTTCAGACCTTACTAACTTGTTTCAGTAAGGGATCTTATTGATTTTAAGCATCTATGTCCAATATATTGTATTGTCCACTGTTTCCATCTTACCCTTGCATTCCTCTTATCCTCTTCCCCCCTTTAACGGGGTACTTATACCTTATCCTCTTATCCATTGCTCTATGTCTCTATGTCCAGTCTCAAATTCATCCAATTTCTTTTCCCAACTTACTTAGTACTGTATCATGTCCCCGTATTGTTTTACCATACCATTAAATTCATACTTACATATTCAGTTCATGATATCTATCTGGGTTACTTCTGTTAGAATTTCCCCCCATAGACTCCATCTTCAATTAGTTGGTGAAGGGCTAATAAAGTGTTATCCTGGGACATATTCCAATTACCACCAAAAAGGAACTAGAATCCAATGAGCATTACTGTGCTCCTTAATGTTTGACTCACATGGTCTTCCTATAGATTTATTCTTAAGTTGTGAACAACTTATCTAGTCCTCTAATAATAGTTCGGGGTTCTATACTTTTCAACCAAAAATAAAACTCCATCATTGGGCATTTTTCTCTTCAACATGAACTTTTGCCTAACGCAAACTACGACTAAAGATACCTTAGGCTGAACTTTACTGCTCAGATAGGCTTTTGTTTTCCCAAAATAAAATTCCCCAAGTAAAAAGGGTGCCTCTTATTGACGACCTGAAGGGTACCTTCTCTAATTCAACATACTAGGGGTACTTGGTAAAAACTTCCAAGACATGTTAAGAATCCATGTTTCATTCCCTTTTCCTATTTTGGAAAAATTTTGGCAGAGTTTCCTCTATTTATCTTAACTATCCCTAAAACCTGCAAGCAGGAAATACCAACAATGCCTCACAGGGAAAACATATATATTCATATCACATCACATCCACACAAAGCTTTTAATATCATCTCATATCGTAGCCACACAGGGCTTTTAATATCATCTCATATCGCAGCCACATAGGGCTTTCAATATCAATAATAGTATAAAAATAATAGACTTACCTTGTATGTCCAACTTCGAACTACATCTGTTACACTTCCCTTTCTAATCTCCTTTCAGTTTTCAACTTTATATTTCAATCATACTTCAATATCATACCTAACATATATCCTTTATACCTTTGCTTACCTGTGTGCTTTGGACTTCCAATATCATCAGTCACTTCCTTCCATTGATGTCGTCCTTCTATTAAGATCCAAGGTTAGTATAAGGAGTTTTCCTATGACTCGGATCTATAGCACGATTTTAGATATGAAAGAAAGCAACATCCTAAATATCATGTAGCCTCCTATTTATAGATGTGGAGTATAATACACTAATAAACAAGACTCTACTAGATACGGTCTATAGACATTCCAAGAACGAACTGCTCTGATACCACTTCTGTTATGACTCAACCCCGTGGGCTACGACTGAGATCTGACCTGGACCCCTGTATCCACATCTATCAGATGTAATGATCAATATAAGAACTATCCATAATAACCCCAGTGGGTCCTAGCATTTTCATACATGTAGCCTCTTTCATTTGTATCTTATCATGAAAGGGCGTCCAAGCCGACAAGGCTGCCATAGTACCTTAATATTTACAATACATCATGTAGGCATAACTGAACAGAACTTACATGTATAACCCACACATATGTCTACAGACCTCTAAGAACATTAATAGTAACATATGGTGGAACAAGGCCCCCATTATACCCCTGAATAACCAAATATATACATAGAAGGTTTGGTACTACAACTCAGCTCTGAATCAATGGAGCTCCTTCCAAACTGGCTGAGTGGAATCTTAAGCTGGCGGACTCCCAACACCTGTGTCTGTACCTGCAGGCATGAAACGCAGCCCCCAAGAGAATGGTCGGTCAGTACGACATATGTACTGAGTATATAAGCATAACATAACTGAGATAACAACTAAAACAAAGATGCAGGAAACCAAGTATAACATTTAACAGGGTACTATACCTGCACCTTACAAAATAAAGTCATGTATACCATTATCACATATCGTATCCGGCCCACTCGGGGACTCGGTGTTACAAATACATCATCTATCATGATAGGCATATGTATATTGTTAGCATTATGGAACATACAGCCCAATCCATATATATAGCAAGCACATGTCGAGGAACGACGGCACGATCCACATACCGTGTAATAATGCCGAGGAACGACAACCTGATCCGTATATCGTATGATAATGTCAAGGTACGACGGCCCAATCCATAAGTCGTATGATAATATCGGGGTACAAAGGCCCGATCTATATGCATATATATCATTTAATAGTGCTGAGGAATGACGGCCCAATCCACATATCATATAACAATGCATATACGTGCACGTAAAACTCTATAACATATCAAACATCCCTCAAGTATCACCATAAAGTATGTTCAAGAGCCCCTAGGTATAGGAGATTACACATTCCATCACTCAGCCTATAGAAGGCTCGAGGGTCGTAGTTCAACTACTTTAAGACCCTTATCATTCAAAAGTGAGTACAGGTCATGAGTCACATCCAGAACCTATAAATAGAACTGTCTCTAACTTATATTATACATCGTTTCACTTATATTAAGCCATTTCAAGAAAAGGGAGTGATAGACTTCATGTGTATTACTTTGT
Source organism: Solanum dulcamara (assembly GCF_947179165.1). Lineage (NCBI taxonomy): Eukaryota > Viridiplantae > Streptophyta > Magnoliopsida > Solanales > Solanaceae > Solanum > Solanum dulcamara. Next base: position 45,708,780 of record NC_077244.1, on the reverse strand, counting down.
ATCACGTAGAAGGCTTACAAGACCATAACTCAACCATCGCGGGAGTTCTAACATAAAGAAGTGAATAGGATTAACGAGTCATGCTCGGGGTTCTAAGAATGGAACTATTCCCACATTACATATAACAACCACTTATGGCTAAAATATGCCAAAAGAAAAGAATAGTTAAGCTTTATGTACTCGTCCCTTCCTAACATATGGAAGGCTTAAGAATCCCTAGTTCAATTATTGTAAAAATTCTATCATCAAGAAGTAAATATGAACCGTGAATTACACTTGGCATATATGAGTAGATTTACCCTCAAGCTCATATCATTCACTACTTAACGTTAAGACATTCCAAAAGAAAGAAAGAGACAAACTTTATGTACTAACGCCAAAGACATGCCAAGAGAAGGAACACGCTTCACATACACTACTTTTCAGCATATAAAAGACTTGAGGAATGGGAGCTTAACTACTTTAAGAGTCTTAACATTCAGAAGTGAACATGAATTATGAATCATGAATCATGTTTAGAGCTCATGTATGGAATTAACCCAGACTTCATGGAGATATCATTTGTTACTTAAATCTAAGACATTCCCAAAAGAAAAGAGAGACAGGCTTTACATACCTCTTACGGGTTATTCTTTGTCATATTCGCCTCTTCATTCTTTGAACCTATTCAACATAGAAGCAATATGAAAATCAAAAACCCTTGAATTTTTAGCATCTTAAGTTGCACACGAGTATTCATAGAACTCATTTCCTCGCTCGTCTTCTTGACTAGTTCTTTAGTTAGTTAAGGCGTTACCGAAAATCGGGCAGCACCTCCTCTATAACCTGCCCTATCTAAATTTCCAACAACATCCCTAATCACTACATACAACAAAAAAAACAACTTGCAGCATATATATAAGCAATTCACATCAACATTGCACAATACAAACTCCAAACGACCCGCTCAAAGTTACGATATCCAAAATAGGGTTTCTAGTCTCTATTTTGTAAAACCTTTAACCGTACGAAGTGGAGGGTCATGTGGATGCAACCAGAAGCTCCCAAAATTCTTTTATAACACTTTTAGGCCCTGTAACACACCACCACACACCTGCAGTAGCACCCCACACGCACAACGCCTCATTTTGACTACAATTTAACTATAACGACTTCAATTTTAGATTGTTTCCAACGTCAAGAATTTCTATGATATTTTCACATTTACAGCCACTTACACAATATATAATACACTCCATACAAACACCATAACCTCTAAATTGAAATTAAAGACCTTACCTTACCCGAAATTAGCCAAAACTCACCAAAACTATCAAAACGTGAATTCTGAACAGCCTACTCTCTTGTATTATCGCTTAGTTTCAAAGGGGTAATTGAGGGAAATGGGATTTGTGTCCTTAATGAAAGTTATATAAATGTGTCTTAGGGTCGCATAAAATTTTGAATCACCCCTACAGAAATTTTATACAAAACGATATGCTCAAAATACCAACAGCAGTCCATGTAGGATTTCTAAAACAAAATCTGTGCAGCACCTCCCCTATACTTCATTATCCTTTTTCAAGCAGATAAAAGCAAAACTGGGTTTTAGAGGCTAAATCAAAATTTATAGACCTATGAAATATATTTCCAAAACATCTTGAATCACTCAAAACGAAGCTTTACACAAGGAGTTATACTAGTATTACTAACAGCAGTCCTATTTAAAAAATAGGTTTGTTAACAAGAATAAAAACCTCCTCGTTGCCCCAATGATAAATTTTATGTTGTTAAACACCGTTACTTAACTAAAGAATACCTTAGACACTTAACTTATGGAATAAAATCAGAGGACTTACCTCTTCTTGGCAAAATTCGTGGCTGCCTCTAGCCTTCTCTCTAGTTTCTCTAAGTTTTCCAAAGTGAAAGGATGAAGAAAGGAAACATTTTCAGCATATTACACATGTATATATCCCTCCTTTAGAAGGTGACATGTGGAATCCCCCTAGGGGTGACACATGGCAGCCCCTAGGGTGCCACCTCATCCATGCCTACAACCTAAAGCTACCACGTGGAAGCGTGGGGTTCACCCTAAGTAGGTGAGTCACCTACTTACTTCAAGTAGGTGCGTCGTCTCCTTATTTCTCTTCCGTGGTTTTGTAATCTCATCTCACTTTATGAGCCTATGTATTCCTTGCTACTTAAGCTCGATGTGTACTCAAGTAGCTTAGTTATATAAGACGTCCAAGCCGGTAGCTTACGCAAGCAAGTAGAGTTCCACGATTTGTTAGTTGGCCTCCAACTCCTTTCAAATACTTATAACTCTATTTCTAACCTTCACTATCACGGGGCATCACATCCTCCCTTCCTTAGAGTTATTTGGTAACGTCATAGATAATAGGGATCACATGGCAATTTTCAAGATGTTTAAGAATATGTCTCAAGGTACAAAAGTACGGGATATAACAAACAACCTAAACGGGCCCCCATAAGGTCAATAGGTGCAAACATAGTTGAAGTAAAAAGAGTGAATCCAATAAAGTTCCAAGAATGCCACTAATTTCCCGGAATTGAATCGAACTATCTAGAAAGTCTGGGAGAGCCTCTTTCTTTTTTTGTTTCATTATTAACATAAAAGGCTGAACAACTCCAAGGAGACTTTGAAGGTCTTATAATTTTATTGGCCAAAAGAGTGTTAATTTCTTTTTTGCAAATTTCCAGTAATTCAAGGTTCATTTGACTTGGCCTAGCTTTCGTAGAAATGGCCTTTTCATTAAATCCATCAATATATGGAAGTTCAATCATGTGGGATTTTCTATCCCAAAAGGTATAGGAGCTTTCATAGTGTAACTGTCTTTGGTTTGAGTCTGGGAAAATCTTTTTTTTCCTAAAGGAGAGAGGGAGCTTGGCTCTGGGTTTTGAGCAAAAGGTTTTTTTATGACTAACATGTTTGAAAACGTGCTTGGAGGCAACAGAGGGAATACTGAGGGATTTATGTGTGGTAGTTGGGCTAAAGTTGAATAACGGTTGGAAGGTCCTGTAAATTTAGGCCGGACGTTAAAGGGTTTAGTCGACGTAGTTTTAGCTACTACTTCTTTCTCTTTAAAGGGTCCTTTTGTTATTGGTGCTCCAGGCCTCATGGTTTTCCCTGCAAAAATTCTCTAGTTAGAAAGTCTGGGAGAGAATTATCTTCTCCCTTAAGATATTCAAACTGGAAATCAAAGCTAGATAATAATGCTTGCCATCTGGCAAAGATTTGTTTTGAAACAAGATTTTTAACATCTTTTTGCAGAATATCTTTAGCAGAATATCTTTAGCAGATTTACAATCTACTCTAAGCAAGAATTCTTTTTTAATAACATCATCCTAAAATTTGGTGATGCATAGAACTATGGCCAAAACTTCCTTTTTGACAGTGCTATAATTTTTTTGTGTAGAATTCCAGATTCCAGATGTATATCTTACTAACAGTTCTGGTGTTTCTGGGGATCTTGTTTGTTTAAGAATTCCTCCATAACCATTATCAGAGGCATCAGTTTCAACAATCATAAAATAACTAGGGTTGGGGATTCCTAGACATGGAAGGGTTTTCACAATTCCTTTGATTTTAACAACAGCAGTAGTTTGTTCTTTGCTCCAAGGAACTGGATCTTTTTTCAACCTGTCATACAAAGGTTTACAAATTTGTCTAACTTTAGGAATAAAGTCAGCAATATAATTAAGACTTCCAAGGAATCTTTGTAACTGAGTTTTATCTGTGATAATATCAGGGAATTTGTCAGAGAACTCGATGGCTCTACAAATAGGTTTATACGTGCCTTGATATAAATCATGACCAAGAAATCTAATTTTTGTCTGAAATAGTTTGATTTTCTTAGCACTGACTACCAGGCCATTTTTCTTGACAATGTTATAAAAGATGTTAAGATGTTTAAAATGAGAATCGATGTCCTCAGAGAATATTAACACATCATCTATATAAACAATAGATATATGACTAATAGAGTTAAAGATAGAATTCATGACATTTTGAAATTCTGAGGGGGCATTTTTCAAATCGAAAGGCATCACATTCTATTCATATTGTCCAAAAGGGACATTGAAAGCAGTTTTGTATTTATTTTTTCCAGAAATCTGTATTTGCCAAAATCCCGATTTCATGTCAAACTTACTGTAAATATTTGCTTTATAAGTTCTTTTCAAAAGATCTCTCTTAATGGGATTTGCGAAGAATCCATATCTGATAGACTGGGCGTATGGTTTCCAAATCAGGTGGTAAGTTCAATTTACAAGTAACTTTGTCTATCTTACGAGCAACTTGATAAGTTCTAATGTAGTTTGGGATAAGTTTCCTTTTCTTACTGAATCTTATTATTCCCTTCCTGGATGACACTTTTAAGAATACCCAATCATCGACTTGAACACTAAATGTCAGCATCGATTATCCGCTTGTAATTTCTGGCGACTCTAGGCTGCTAGTTAATAGCTTGCTCAATTAGGTTTGGGTCTGCTAGTTTAGTCTTCCCAACATTAACCCGATCAATAGGGGACTTAATTTCATGCCATATAAAGCCTTGTACGGGGCCCTCTGGATGTTGGGATGGTAGCTATTATTATAGGCAAACTCGATAGGTGGTAAGTGCTTGTCCTAGCTAACTTCAAAGTTAACAACACCAACTCACGAGATATCTCCTAGCGTTTAAGTAGTATGCTCAGTCTGCTCATTAGTTATAAGGGTGAAATGCGGTACTAAGACCTACCTATGTTCCTGACTTCTTCTTGGACTTATATCCAAACGCTAGTTGTAAGTTAAGCTCATTTATTCAAGATAATAGTTGTGGGGACTTTATGTATTACTTCTCAACTTCTTAGAGAAGACTTTAACTGGTACTCTACCCTTTGGGTTTCTTCTTGTTTTCCCAATCCTTAGGGTTGGCTACTGCATAGTGCTAAAGTCCTTTCATACAGTGACCTTCATAACCGCTTTGAACTCTGTCTATCATTAGCTAGTATAAGTCGGAAGGAATTTGGCATATAAGTTCGCCATCTTTTAGTAACCAGTTAATTCTGCTTGTCTTGGTTAAACCATTTCACAATTTTCTTATCCAACTTATAACCCTCTAAACATGTTATCTCATGTCATCCTTTACCTTCACGAGAATATAAGAAAGTGCTCAACTTGACCTAAGAAATATCTTAGCGTCATCTCGCTAGGTCTCATGTGTGGTTGCCTTTTCCTCCCTTATTCTACAATCAATATTGGAATAGCTCTTTGGTCTAACTATGGCCAGGTATTACTTGCCCTTAACTCTAATCCTATTTAGATAGTTTGGTTGAACCCATCTTAGCATCTCTCATCTCCTATCATAGGGGGTTTTCTGTTCCCCTTCCTTGGTTATTTATCTATTTTAACATCAGTCGTGACTAATTCCATAGCCAACATATTGTCTTTTAATCCAGCATCATATCCTTATCCTTTATAGTATCTCCTGAGTTAATCGATACCATTCCCTAGTCGTACCCTTTCCTTTCCATGCGCATTTATCTTCTAATGTTGTGTCATTCAGGGTCTTGTTAAAAACTTCTTAACACTGCCTTAGATACTATTCTAACTCCTATCCAATCATTGGTGGCTTTCAGACCTTACTAACTTGTTTCAGCAAGGGATCTTATTGATTTTAAGCATCTATGTCCAATATATTGTATTGTCCACTATTTCCATCTTACCCTTGCATTCCTCTTATCCTCTTCCCCCATTTAACGGGGTACTTATACCTTAGCCTCTTATACATTGCTCTATGTCTCTGTGTCCAGTCTCAAATTCATCCAATTTCTTTTCCCAACTTACTTAGTACTGTATCATGTCCCCGTATTGTTGTACCATACCTTTAAATTCATACTTACATATTCAGTTCATGACATCTATCTGGGGTACTTCTGTTAGAATTTCCCCCCATTGACTCCATCTTCAATTAGTTGGTGAAGGGCTAATAAAGTGTTATCCTAGGACCTATTCCAATTACCACCAAAAAGGAACTAGAATCCAATGAGCATCACTGTGCTCCTTAATGTTTGACTCACATGGTCTTCCTATAGATTTATTCTTAAGTTGTGAACAACTTATCTAGTCCTCTAATAATAGTTCAGGGTTCTATACTTTTCAACCAAAAATAAAACTCCATCATTGGGCATTTTGCTCTTAAGAAGTGAATAGGATTAACGAGTCATGCTCGGGGTTCTAAGAATGGAACTATTCCCACATTACATATAACAACCACTTATGGCTAAAATAAGCCAAGAGAAAAGAATAGTTAAGCTTTATGTACTCGTCCCTTCCTAACATATGGAAGGCTTAAGAATCCCTAGTTCAATTATTGTAAAAATTCTATCATCAAGAAGTAAATATGAACCGTGAATTACACTTGGCATATATGAGTAGATTTACCCTCAAGCTCATATCATTCACTACTTAACGTTAAGACATTCCAAAAGAAAGGAAGAGACAAACTTTATGTACTAACGCCAAAGACATGCCAAGAGAAGGAACACGCTTCACATACACTACTTTTCAGCATATAAAAGACTTGAGGAATGGGAGCTTAACTACTTTAAGAGTCTTAACATTCAGAAGTGAACATGAATTATGAATCATGAATCATGTTCAGAGCTCATTTATAGAATTAACCCAGACTTCATGCACATATCATTTGTTACTTAAATCTAAGACATTCCCAAAAGAAAAGAGAGACAGGCTTTACATACCTCTTACGGGTTATTCTTTGTCACATTCGCCTCTTCGTTCTTTGAACCTATTCAACATAGAAGCAATATGAAAATCAAAAACCCTTGACTTTTCAGCATCTTAAGTTGCACACGAGTATTCATAGAACTCATTTCCTCGCTCGTCTTCTTGACTAGTTCTTTAGTTAGTTAAGGCGTTACTGAAAATCGGGCAGCACCTCCTCTATAACCTGCCCTATCCAAATTTCTAATAACATCCCTAATCACTACAGCCAACCAAAAAAAACAACCTTCAGCATATATATAATTAATTCACATCAACATTGCAGAATACAAACTCCAAACGACCCGCTCAAAGTTACGATATCCAAAATAGGGTTTCTAGTCTCTATTTTGTAAAACCTTTAACCGTACGAAGTAGAGGGTCATGTGGATGCAACCAGAAGCTCCCAAAATTCTTTTATAATACTTTTAGGCCCTGCAACACACCACCACACACCTGCAGCAGCACCCCACACGCACAACGCCTCATTTCGACTACAATTTAACTATAACGACTTCAATTTTAGATTGTTTCCAACGTCAAGAATTTCTATGATATTTTCACATTTATAGCCACTTACACAATATATAATACACTCTATACAAACACCATAACCCCTAAATTGAAATTAAAGACCTTACCTTACCCAAAATTGGCAAAAACTCACCAAAACTATCAAAACGTGAATTCTGAACAGCCTACTGTCTTGTATTGTCGCTTAGTTTCGAAGGGGTAATTGAGGGAAATGGGATTTGTATCCTTAATGAAAGTTATATAAATGTGTCTTAGGGTCGCATAAAATTTTGAATCACCCCTACAGAAATTTTATACAAAACGATATGCTCAAAATACCAACAGCAGTCCATGTAGGATTTCTAAAACAAAATCTGGGCAGCACCTCCCCTATACTTCATTACCCTTTTTCAAGCAGATAAAAGCAAAACTGGGTTTTAGAGGCTAAATCAAAAGTTATAGACCTATGAAATATATTTCCAAAACATCTTGAATCACTCAAAATGAAGCTTTACACAAGGAGTTATACTAGTATTACTAACAGCAGTCCCATTTAAAAAATGGGTTTGTTAACAAGAATAAAAACCTCCTCGTTTCCCCAACGATAAATTTTATTTTGTTAAACACTGTTACTTAACTAAAGAATACCTTAGACACTTAACTTATGGAATAAAATCGGAGGACTTACCTCTTTTTGGCAAAATTCGTGGCTGCCTCTAGCCTTCTCTCTAGTTTCTCTAAGTTTTCCAAAGTGAAAGGATGAAGAAAGGAAACATTTTCAGCATATTACACGTGTATATATCCCTCCTTTAGAAGGTGACATGTGGAATCCCCCTAGGGGTGACACATGGCATCCCCTAGGGTGCCACCTCATCCATGCCTCCAACCTAAAGCTACCACGTGGCAGCGTGGGGTCCACCCTAATTAGGTGAGTCACCTATTTACTTTAAGTAGGCGCGTCGTCTCCTTATTTCTCTTCCGTAGTTTCGTAATCTCGTCTTACTTTATGAGCCTATGTATTCCTTGCTACTTAAGCTCGATGTGTACTCAAGTAACTTAGTTATATAAGACGTCCAAGCCGGTAGCTTACGCAAGCAAGTAGAGTTCCACGATTTGTTAGTTGGCCTCCAACTCCTTTCAAATACTTATAACTCTATTTCTATCCTTTACTATCACGGGGCATCACATCCTCCCTTCCTTAGAGTTATTTGGTAACGTCATATATAATAGGGATCACATGGCGATTTTCAAGATGTTTAAGAACACGTCTCAAGGTACAAAAATTACAGGATATAACAAACAACCTAAACGGGCCAACATAAGGTCAATAGGTGCAAACATAGTTGAAGTAAGAAGAGTGAATCCAATAAAGTTCCAAGAATGCCACTAATTTCCCGGAATTGAATCGAACTATCCAGAAAGCCTGAAACCTTAACCTAAAGCTGAGAACAGATAAGGACTTGAACCGATGATTCATTAGAGAATCAGGAACCAAAACCGATATTTGAAAGCAGCCGTGGATTTGAACCGAGTGATAGATAATCGTGGATTTGATCCACATGTAAGCTAGACCACATACTTGAACCGGGTAACAGTAGGTAAGGTGTCAAAGCAAAGTGAGTAAGAAGAGAAGGACTTAGACCGAGGTTGTATAAAGACAGTTGGCTCAAACTACAGCCAAGTGAAGAGCTATGGACTTGAACTGAGGCGATAATAAAGGCGGTGAGATTAAACCACGGCTAAATGAGGAGTGATGAGCTTGAATCGAGGCTACAATAATAAGGTAGGGGCTTGAACCCCACTTGGTGGAGTGAAATGGGGACTTGAACCACAAGCAGAGGTCAGTTAGTCTGAATTAGGATCAGTGGCCAACCAAGCATAATGGGGAGTACCCCCAAATCGAGCGCCATCAATGAGTCACTCCATCCTGAACCACATCCAACCAGAATCATTGAAAAGACTTCCAGAATCAAGAACAAGTGATACAGAACCAATAGGAGAATAGGGAAATATGGAGGTAAGGTCTCAAAGCTGTGTTACTACCTAGCTAAAGCTCATACTATCAGACTCAAGTTTGCTATATTAGTCTACAGGTAGCTAAGCTCTCCAAAATGACATCGGAGATGTTCTAAGGCCCAACAGCACCAAAATCATGCAAGTCTAAGGCAACACTAGTCTAAGCCTATACTAAGGCCAAAAATGATTCCAAATATATAAAAGGCACAACAAAGACCGTAAGGTATGGATGATCAATAATAACTAGAGGCATGCTTTAACAGTGTGACAATACCCCAAAAATAACACCAAGAGCATGAAATCTAGGAATTTAGCATGCTCGACACCCAAACCCCTCCAAAATCATACAATTCACTATAAAAATGCCTAAACATGCTCAGTCTAATAAGGGAAAAATTAAAGCCTAATTGTAGGCCAATTGCACACACTCTAGCTCACAGAATCTGATTTTCCCCTTTCTTAATGGCCTTGAAACACTACGATGTTGTCAAAAATAGAATCAGAACATCGTTACGATCGTTTAGACACTAAATTCACAATTTTCAAAGACAGACCAATTTCGGGGTCTAAAATGGGAAATGTGGGACCCACTTATGAAATTTTAGAATTGACCCCAAAATTAGGTCCTAGACGCTACCCCAAGCTAGTTTTCCAAAAAGAAACATAATTCATGCACTATAATTAGCTACAACCACAAATGCATCAAAACTCCCATATTTCAAACTAAGGAAATAAGTTATTTATCAAAAATAAAATCCCCACGATCTAAACCTAGATACTACAATGTTTCTTTTGGAAAAACTCACAATTTAGCCTCAAGAGTCACTAAAAACAGAGCTAAAATTGTCAAGATACAAACCTCCAAAATTTATTAAAATCCCAATCCGAAAATGATAATAGCAGTAGTTAAGTTAGCGAATTTACCTCACACGTAGCTTCTAAACAAGTTTCCAAGATCATCAATGGACTCCCTACTTAATTTCCTTGAATTTAGACCATTAGATCACCAAATTTGGTTGATAATTGGAAGAGAAATCAAAGTTTTAAAGTTGTGAATGTGGATGAGTTCGTCCTTGGTCTTTTATTAAAAGACCAAGGTTTTGACCTTTGAAAATGCATCCTAAGTGTCCCGTGAAGGTGGAGATCAGGAAGGTTGTCCTTCGTAAATGCGGCCAAAGGCCCGCGAACACGAAGGCAAAAGAGACAAGCCTCCGCGAGTGCAGCCCATGCCCCACGAATACGGAAGGTAATTTCTTGGACCTATACGAACGCGGCCAAGGGCCCTTGATCGTGGAGAAAAACTTTTCATACACCAAATATCAACTGAAATGCCAATTTTCACCAAGTTCAACTATCCCGATGGGGTTCTCAGAATTCATTCAGAATTCTGTACGTGCAAATGAGATATGCTACCCCACCAAATCTGATGTTCTAGACTTAATGGCATAGTTAAAATTTCCATATGAAGTCGTTATCACTGAAAGTGAGTCCCACACCCAAGTGCCATTTTGAGACAAATTCCACAACGGTCATCGAGATTAGACCAGAAGCCTTGGGAAGAAAACGAATGACCATTCTAGAAAAAACTTGATATTTCAGAGCTAACCGCACTGTCAGAATTTTCATTCGAGTGTGTTTTCCAAGAATGTTGACCAAAGTCAACCATGGACAAATTTCAAAGGCAAAATCACCAAATGACCCCAATCTCACATTGATTGCCTCAATACTTGTGTGACCATATTATTAGCCTAATTTGTCTATTTTGGAGCAGATGTAACCATTAGAATTCTATTCTGAGGTTGTTTTTCTAAAGTTATGACCGTAGTCAACTTTTTAAGTTATAAAAGCTCCAAAATAGGAAAACGGGCTTAAAACCCAAATGAACGACCAGACGACCAAATAGTCAGTGCCAGTAAGTCATTAATAACTTGGGGTCACTATAGAAATGCTTTAAACGACAGAATGAATGCTTTAATTTAAAAATGACCTGAAAACTCATTACAATAAGAACAAAAGGAAAAAGTAAATTGTCCCATCCTCAAAACATGAGGACTCACCATAAATTGGAATAAAATAATAAGCTCTAGACTCAAAGGGAATGATAAGCATGATCATCGGACTATACATTATGATACAATATAGGCAAAAATATGCTTTAGTAAATGAAATGCACTGAGTATTTAAGAAGTATTCATGAATAATAAAAATAGGAAATAATCAATATGAACATGGGATGCAGAACAAATATCTTAAAATATGAGTAAAACCTTGAAAACATTCAATCATCATAATCATATGGTCAATGCATCAAATACGCCATCATGAGAACTTATACCTTTTCATAAACCTTGGCATGGGATAGGACTTTTAACCGACATATAAGATCATACGACCTATAACATGTTCATATGAAGAATGGAGAGGCTACTTTGACAAGGTAGACTTCGTGAGAACATCATAACAGCATAAGCTATAGATTGATAAATTAGTTAGGTCATATTTGCATCATAAAACTACGCGGGTAACGTAGTTAGGAACTAAAGGTTTCTACTAGGATTCCCTTGGATAGCTATTTTGGCTACCAGATTGAACCCCATCTTAAAGTCCTCTTGGTGCTTAGTCATTATCCCAATAGACCTCATAAATTAAAGTGATTAAAATCATTAGAAAACACAATAAAAAATATCAATTTTTATCATAAAATAATCATAAGAGTATCCCATTAACATGATTAATTCATAAGAATCCAAGACTTGGTGAAAATGCTCTTTCAACTCTTTAAAATGAGTCTATGAGAATTACTTTTCACATGTTAGATACTTGCTTGAAACTTCATTGAAATTTTAGTTCATCATCATTCATTACTTTTATGAGTCATCCATAAGTCATGATAATCAATCATAAAACATTCATTGAAATTCTTTGAAATTCATGATCATAAATCCTTGAAAATATACTTGATAATAGCAATATCATGGGTCATTGAAATACAACTTGAAATCGTGCAACATAATATGAATTATGCATAATTATACCAATAACAATGAAACAGACCGTAATTAAGAAGCCCCAATGCAAATTCTATGAAAACTAAGGCTTAGAAGAAGAATTTATAAAAGAGTATTTGAAAAAACCTTGGGACTCCATTGATGAAAGGATATATGGATGAATTTCCACATAAATTAGAATTTAAAAGCCCTAAATTGCTCTTGACTTGGGGAAACTGATCTTGAAACCATGAATCCTTGCTTGAGACAGAAGAAGAATTTTGGTGAGAAATTTATGGGAGGATTTGTAATTTGGGTATAAGGGTGAGAATGAGAGAGTTAGGAGGATTTAGGGTAGTTAATAGAATTGAATGTAACCTATGTACCATCCAAATACATTAATGAAATAATAGGAAAAGACCAAAACACCCCTTGAACTTAAATGAATCAGCACGGGGTAACTTTCATGTAGACTATCATAGCTCTGGTGTGCACCACGGATCGTGGTCCCCATCGTGGTCCTTACCCAACTTAATAGTCTTGAGGTTTAATTTCAGGACGACTTCATGGTTCGTGATACACACCATAGGCCATAGAGCCAACCGTAGACCCTTCTCAAATAATTCCCCTATTTCATACCACTTGCAGGGGCTCTATCCATGAATCGTGAAGCTAAATATGGCCCATGAAGGGTATCATGGTCACCATATGGAGCACAAAATGCTACAATTTCCTATGATTCGCTTTTAAAACTCCATTTCCAACTTTTCAACTTTCGGGGTCTAACACTTGTAAAACCAAATATCATGTTCATTGCATGAAATTTGATTACAAATATCATTTTAATTCACATTCTTTCATTTTCCCTAATCATATATCATGCATGCATTACTAACGAAGTAGTTAACATGCACATATAAAATAAATGGGAAAAACATAACCATCACTACCTTGAATCAAGCCTAAATGCTCAAAAGAACCCGAGATTCCTCTTTTTGAAGTGCCGCAACTTGATCTTGATCTAAAACAAATAAAGAATATAAACAATCAATGAGTCTTAAAGTACTCGAACTATGCTCAAATCGTAAACTTTTTCCAATTTTGATAACGCTCAACTACATGTTATGTAATTCAATGTGTAGGCAATCGCTAGCAATATAAACTCAAGGTGTAAGATTGGGGTTGAATCCACAGGGAGAGGTATAAGCAAGAATTCATTTAAGAAGTGAAATCGTGAGGTAATCCCTTGTAAAAAAGTAGTACCCAACACTTAACATAATATAAATAAAGAAATTTTGATTATCAATTAAGATGTGTGTGCAATCGAATACTAATTTTTCTTAATGGTTAATTACTATTGCTTTAAGTTGTTATATCTCAATGGGTAGGCTATGTTATGACTACAACAACTATTTATCAATCAACTATCATGTTTCATATGAGTTATTTCAAACCTCAACAAGCATAACAATGCAAAACAACCAATACCGTAATCTAACCCACTTTATCAAGTTGGGTTACACATGATAAGAATCAATACCATTATCAATCAATTACTCCACTCTAAGCATCTTTCATAAGAAAGCATAGATATCTAAAGCTAGAATTGAATTTTCAACTCCAATTCATAAATAAAATCATGAGTAAATAACTAAACCCATTTCATAAAAATATTAAATCAAGTAATTAGTATTACCCACAAGCTAATTGTGTATTTAATTACATAGTCACACCCTTATTATTAGGGAGTTTAGCCAAACATACTAAAAAGTAAATAAAATTTACCAAAGAGATTATCTATCAAATGCTAAAATCTTCAACACTCAATGCAAAATCAAGTCAAAACCCCTAAATTCCAATGTATTAGCTCAAAATCTCAAGAACAATAGATGTTTCTAAGTGCATAATACTATGTACTATAAAAGATGTGTTTTTCTCAATTAAAAAATTAATTTATATGTTTCCAAAAATTTTCCAAAATATAATGACATGTTCCCATCGTTAGGGATAAGCCAATGGGGAAGGAAATCAAGCCAAAAGATATTTGGATAGTGACTTGGAAATATTGAGTCTAGACCAGATTTGGATGAAATATGAGTCAGATGAGGTCTAGGGAAATCCAGTAATGGATATGGGATTGAATTTTCAATTTTATTGATTAGGTTGATAGCCAAGATGATAGAAGCCTATACGGCTTTATGGAATTATATTCGGTCGAGTAAAACTCCTGATATTGAACTTATTGTGAAGTATAGATGGTGTGTTGTAAAATGGGAAGTTTGGGACTCAAAAACTGAGATTATTTCACCGTGCATTCTGCTAGAGCAGGATTAATCTAGCCAGTGCAGGGCAGCTGTAGCAGGATGGTCCCTCTATAATGGGACAGTCGCGATTAAAATAAAGTAAAAGCCCCAAAAATATTTTTAATCATCCCATATCGTTCTTAAGAGACCAGAAGTGACCTAAGGCAAATTCTTACAATTTTCCACCATTTTTTGTGCTAAAAGTAAGTTAATCACTCCCCTAACTTATATTTTGATGGCTAGTACCTAGAATTCATAAGGGATAACTTAGGGAAGGGTTCTTAAGTTGAATTTAATAGTGAGAAGTAGCCCTAGATGGGGGATATGATCATGGGTTGGCCTATATTGGGAATTTTGTTATAATTCAGATAAATTAGGCCTTTTTATTGATCCTTTGCATATATGTGACTGTTTTTAGAATAGGAACAAGTCATACGAATTCAGAAAGGGAAAGCTCTAGCAGTTTAGATTTCTAAAAGCTTGGTTTCGAGGTAGGTGATGGTTTTTTATTCCCATATGTATTATATGTTCTTGATAGCTGCTTCATCTTCATGCATATATGTATATGATTAGGGAAAGATGAAATGAACCATGTGAAATCGTTGTTTATTGGCTATTGTTTACAATGAACCTATTCCTTGTAATTATGACTATTGAAACTATTCACTATATTTGTGGCTATGCTATGTTTTTCTGGATTGAGTGTCATATTTCGACATATATTTGGATCGGGTGTCACGTTACGATATAATTTTAAATCAAGTGTCATATTTTGTTAGACCAATAAGTGAAGTGTGGGTTCCATGAGAGGACCATTATTGACTATGTTATAAAAGTAAGGCTATTAACTTTTGTATTATATATATATGTGTGCTTACTTGTGTTATAGTTCTTGTTTCATATCTCAATTAATGGACCAACCGCGTGATCCTACCAGTACACTATTATTTTGTGTACTGATACTGCCATTGCTCTTTTTTTTTAGTACAGGACATCTTCAGGTGGCTAATAAGAGACCTCAAGTACATGATTGTTAAGTACTAAATTCAAAGGTGAGACAGCTCTTTTAGGCTATCGTGAACTCTCTTAAGACTTGGTCCTTTCTTTAGGACTCAAAGCCTTAGGCATCTTATTCTTTTATGTTTTGATCATCGAGGTTGCATCCCCATCCTTAGACTTATTGGTAGAAGTTTTGGTACGATAACTTTCAAGTCCTAGGTGTTGAATTTATGCATAATTTATTCTAATTTTATTAACTTACTGAGTTTATACGGACTCAACCTTATTAAAACTTTTATTTAAACATGTTTACACATCTTTAAAATGTTATCTTTGGTGATTATTGTTTAGTTGGGTTGTATTAATGGTTCTCTCATCGGAGGATTAGAGTGGGTGTCAATCACTGTAGTCAGGGGTCATGATAAAGTTTGTATTAAAACCATAGGTTTTTTGATCTTGTTATACCAAAATAAGTCTATTAGCATCTCGTAGAAAGGTACATAGACATCTGTACTTTTCTCCAAGAGGCTATAAAAATTTAGGAAAACTTCTCTATCTTCTTTCCTTCGTGCTATAACCTAATTCAAATTGGTATCTAGTGATCCTAAAAGGCATCTAACATCTTTCACTCTCTTGTCCACAAATTGTTAACACTTGCTACAATGGTGTTCAGTCCATAACTAAAATTGAGCAAAAAGAGGAGGCAGCCATAAGAGGACGCGACCGAAGTAGGGGTATGAGAAGGGGATGTGGTAGAGGCCGCAAAAGGCAATGCTCGCTAGGAGTGAAGCTCCTATTTGATGAGATACTGAGAGAGGAAGCCCATTTTATACCCCAGGATGAGGTAGATGGGAATGTAAAGGCTGAGGAAGATGAAACTGTTGAATAGGTGGAAGATACTCCAGCTGGGGTTGCCATTCTTCCCCTTTGAACCCGGTACTAGCTCAGCAGATAATGGTCTTCCCGAGTGAATTGAAAGGTATTGGATCCATTCCCAATTTTTTTCTACACTTCTTCAAATAAATGGAGTGTTAGACATTGATGCCTTCCTCCATCAACTTATGGGCCCAGTGATGATCGGCACTGAGAATGATATACAAACCAAGTTTATGAAGCTTAAGCCTTTAGTCTTCTACAGTTTTGAGAGTGAGGATGTGTGTGAATTCATCTGTGATTGTTATGAGAGGTCACATAAGTTGGGAATAGTCCACCAGCATGGGGTTGAGTTTGTAGCATGCCAGCTGCAAGCTGAAGCCAAGCAGTAGTGGAGGGCCTATGTAGAGTGTTACTTGTGAATTTTTCTCCCACTTAATTGGGTCTAGCTCCATGCTCTATTTCTAGAAAATTATGCACCCCAAACCTTCAGAGATCGTAAAAAGGATGAGTTCAAGGTCTTGGAATGGGGTGGTATAACTATTTCTGCATATAAGGCTAACTTCCATGCCTTGTCCAAGTATGCTACTCAGTTGGTGACTATAGAAGAGGAGAGGATCTGGATGTTTATGAGGGGATTGAATCTCGAGTTGCAGGTATTATATGTCTACATAACCTTTTCAGGTAAAAATTTTAATGAAGTGACAGACTTCGTAAAAAGGTAGAAGGAGTACAATGGGATGAGTAGGCCAAGGCTTTGGCAAAGAAGCCCAAAAATACTGGTAACTTCCAGTGATCTTATTCTAGAGGTCAAGAAGGCCGACCATTGTAGTTCGGCCATTCTAGTCGGTGACGCCCACTTTTATGAGTAGTTTCTCAGGTACTCTATAGTAGAATCCGGCCTAGAAGGGTCAGGGAATTTCTTTCCTATTAGTCAGCAGGATATCCTTTGAGCGTGTCCATTTTAATTATGGAGAGACGAGATATGTAAGAAAAGAGTGTCCCCACCTCATAGGACTGAGTCGGCACTATAGTAGACTAGAGCAGTGGTACTAATAGGCAGGGGTAATAATGGTAGAGGATGTCTAGAATATGGGTTAGTAGGATATTCTAGAGGCCGTAGAGGCTGTGGTAATAGTAATACAAGTCGATGAAAAGAGAAGCCAAGCAGGGAGATGGCCTATCAGTATGATAGGGCTCAATTTTATGCCTTTCTAGGCAAGATCAAGGCTAAGGTGCTTGATGTAGTGTTCACAGGTACTATTCTTATCTGTGACCAAATAGTTATTGCTTTATTTTATCCGAGTTCTACTTATTCATATGTGTCGGTAAAATTTTCCTTAGGTTTTGATTTAATTTGTGATGTACTTGATGCCCATCCATGTTTTTACCCTTGTTGGAGAGTCTATGATAGTCATCCATGTTTATCAGTCTTGTCCTGTAATGTCTAGGGGTTTCTAAACTTAGGCTAACTTAGTAATTCTAGACATGACTATTTTTTATGTAATCTTAGGCATGACTTGGTTGCCCCCCTATAATGTTGTGCTTCACTATAATGCTAAGACTGTGACTCTAGAGATCCCGAGTAGGGAAAGGTTTGAGTTGGAAGGGTACAAGCCTAAGCCAGCTAAAGTCATATCCTTTCTCCGGGCTAGAAAAATTATAGAGAAGCATTGTTTGGCATATTTTGCTCATATTGGAGATATTGATGTTGAGTCTCCCTCTATTCAGTATATTTTGGTAGTGTCTGAGTTCAAAGAAGTGTTTTCTACCGACTTGCTTGGTATGCCTCCTAATAGGGACATAGATTTATGTTGTCTTACAGCTGGGAACTCGCCCAACCTCTATTCCTCCTTACCATATGGATCTGACATAGTTGAGAGAGATTAAGGCTCAAATCCAAGAACTTCTTGATAAGAGTTTCATCTGTCCTAGTGCCTCCCCGTGGGGTGCTCCGATCTTGTTTGTTAAGAAAAAGGATGGTATCATGAAATTTTGTATATATTATCGACAACTGAACAAGTTCACCATTTAAAATAAGCATTTGTTGCCTCGCATAAATGACCTTTTTGATCAGTTGCAAGGTGAATCAGTGTTTAAGAAAATTGATCTAAGATTTGGGTACCATCAACTAAAGATTAGACCTAAGGATTTGCCCAAAATAACTTTTAGAACAAGGTATGGGCATTATGAGTTTTTGGTGATGTCGTTTGGGCGGACCATTGCACCTACAACCTTTATGAGTTTTATAATGAGGTATTCAAGATGTTCGTAGATTCATTTGTGATCGTGTTTATAGATGATATTTTGGTTTATTTGAAAAGTGAAGAAGAACACGCAGACCATCTTCGTATTTTCTAGGTGTCCTAGGAAACAGAAACTCCTGGCTCAGCACTAGTCAACTTGTAGAGTGTCACATACCCTGCAGACAACAATCACAGCAGTCACTAGTCTGGTATATGCAAAATTCTCTAAGTGTAAATTTTAATTGTCTTCGGTTGCCTTTTGGGGGCATGTACTTTCAAAAGAAGGGGTAATCCCCAAAAGATTAAAATGGTCAAGAACTTAGGTCTGCCTAGCTCTATAATCGAAGTTCATCGATTTATAGGACTTGCCAGTTTTTATTGCAGTTCATGAGGAACTTTACTTCTATTGCCCATTTAACCAGGCTAACTCAAAAGGAGGTATCATTTGAGTGGACTAGTAAATGTAAAAAGAGCTTCCAAAGGCTCAAGACTCTTCTAACCATTGCACCTATTCTGACCCTGCTAGTTGACTGTAAAGATTTCATTATTTATTGTGATGCTTCACATTCAAGTTTGGGTGCTATGTTGATGCAAGACAAGAATGTTATAGCTTATTCCTCACGAAATTGAAGGTACATGAGAGGAACTACCTCACTCATAACTTAGAGTTAGTAGAGGTAGTGTTTTCTCTAAAACTTTGGAGTCATTATCTATATGGTATCTAGTTTGAAGTGTTTATAGACCACCGCAGTCTATAACATATGTTCACTAAGAAGGACTTGAACCTGAGACACCGAAGGTATATGGAGTAACTCAAGGATTATGATATCACCATCCAGTATCATCCAAGTAAGACTAATATAGTGGCAGACATATTAAGCCAAAAACTAATTAGCATGGACAGTCTAGCCTATTTGGGAGCCTGTAAACGGCCCCTAGCAAAAGAGATTCAAGCTTTGAAGGCAGAATTCATGAGGCTGAGAATCTCATAAAAGGGTAGGTTGATGGGAAGTGTTGATCTAAGGTCTATTTTTATTGAAGAAATTAAGACCAAGAAGTTTGAGGATGCAAACTTGAATAAGATCATAGAAAAGACCTTGTTGGGCAAGGCCCATGATGCAATCCTTCATGCATGTAGGGAGCTCAATTTTAGGGGAAGGATTTGTGTTCCTCGGGTAGATGGTTGATTTTAGGGGAAGGACTTGTTTTCTCCGGGTAGATGGTTTAATTATGAAGGTGTTGTCCAAATCTCATGGTTTGCGATACTCTATTCATATAGGTGTAACCAAGATGTACTAAGATTAAAGCGACTTTATTGGTGGTCGGGCATGAAGAAAGACATAGCCGAGTATGTGGCTAAGTACTAGAATTATCAGCAGGTACTGTATGAGCACCAAAGTCATAAATGTTTGCTTCAAAGAATGCCCATTCTTGAATGGAAGTGGGAAAAAATAGCCATGGATTTTATGGAGGGTCATCCCAAGACCTTAGGAAAGCATGATTCTATTTGGGTTGTGGTTGAGAGATTAACTAAGTCAACCCATTTCATTCATGTTAGAGTGGACTAGAATATGCAGCAGTTGGTAAAGATTTATGTGATGGAGATAGTAAGGCTGCACGGGTGCCTATTTCTATCATCTCATATTATGGTATGCATTTCACCTCCAAATTTTGGGGAAAATTGCATAAAGAGTTAGGCACTAAACTCACTTTTATCACATCTTTCTATACGCATACTAATGAGCAGACAGATAGGACCATTCAGGTGCTGGAAGACATGCTGAGAGCATGTGTGATTGATTTTGGAGGATATAGGGATAAATTCTTGTCTTTGTGTAAGTTCTCCTACAATAATAACAATCACTCTAGTATCAATATGGCACCATTTGAAGCCTTTTATGTGAGGGGATATAGGTATCCTATAGGGTGGTTTGAGACTGGAGATATGAAGCCCTTGGAGGTTGACTTGGTAATAGATGCTCAGGATAAGATAAGGCGCATCCAATCTAAGCTTTTAGCAGCCTAGAGTCATCAAAATGAGTATGCTAACCATAAGGTAAGGGACATGAAATTTCAATCCGGTGAGCAAGTTCTTCTAAAAGTGTCACTTATAAAAGGAGTAATAAGATTTTGTAAGAAGGGCAAGCTCAGTGCTCGCTACATTGGCCCCTTTGAGATTCTTAACTACGTAGGGCTAGTTGCATTTAGGTTGGATTTACCATCTAGCCTATTTGGTGTCCACCCAATTTTGCATGTGTCCATGCTAAAGAAGTATCATGGGGATGGAGAATATATCCTAAGTGGGACTCAGTCTTTCTAGACAAAGATCTTCAATATGAGGAAGAGCCAGTGGAAATTCTAGATTGTGATGTCTAGAAGTTGAGGGCCAAAGAAATTAAGTCTTTGAAATTTCAATTAAAGCATCATCTGGTAGAGGAAACAACTTGGGAAACTGAAAAGGACATACAAGACAAGTACCTCCAACTATTAGTTAAATTAGGTATGACTCTATCTCTACCTTAGCCTTTTTTTCCTAGTTGATCACTCGGGGATGAATGATGGGTAAATTGGTATCTATTATAATAACCTATTCTCATTATTAGGGATAACACAATTGGGAAGGAAATTGGCCCAGAAAACATTCGAGTAGTGACTTGGAAATATTGAGCTTAGGCCAAACTTGGACGAAATTTGAATCAGGTGAGGTCTAGGTAAATATGGTAACAGATGGAGGATTGAATTTTCAATTTGATTGATTCAGTTGATATCTAAGATAATATAGATCTTGTACATCTTTGCGGAATTGTATTCGGTCGAGTAAAACTCCCAAAATTGAACTTGGCTTGAAGTATAGATGTTTGAACGTCATGGGATAATGGTGTGTTGTAAAATAGGAAAGCTTGAGATTCAAACATGGAGATTCTATCTCCATGCATCCCACCAGAGCGGGATTAATCCCATCAGGGCGAGGCCGCTGTAGCAAAAAGGTCATGTTGTGGCGGGATGATAGAGATTAAAATCTAGAAAAAGTCCCAAATCCATTTTTAGTCATCCCACTTCGTTCTTAAGACATGAGAAGTGACCTAGGGTAATTTCTTATAGTTTTCCACCATATTATATGTTAAACGTAAGTTAATCACTCCCCTAACTTGTATTTTGATTTCTAGTACATAAAATCCATGAGGGATAACTTAGGGAAGGGTTGTTGACTTCAATTTAATAGTGGAAAGTAGACCTAGATGCGAGTTAGGATCATGGGTTGGCCAAAGTTGGGAATTTTGTTATAATTCAGATAAATTAGGTCTTTTTATTGATCATTTGCATATGTGAGACTGTTTTTTGACCAAGAACATGATGAACAAATTCGGAAAGAAAAAGCTTCAGCAGTTCAGAGTTCCAAAAGCTTGGTTTCAACATAGGTGATGGTTTTTTCTTCCTGTATGCGTTATATGTGCTTTATAGCTACTTCATCTATATGCATATATGTATGTGATTAGAAAAAGATGAAATGAACCATGTGAAATGAGTGTTTGTAGTCCATGGCTTGCAATGGACCTATTTTTGGTAATTATGATTGTTGAAACTATTCGTTGTATTTGTGGTTGCGCTGTGTTTTCTTTGACCAAGTTTCACATTATGACACATATATGGATTGAGTATCATGTTCTGACATAACCTTAGACTGGGTGTTGCATTCCGACACATCAATAGGTAAAGTGTGGGTTCCACGTGAGGACCATTCATAAATGTGTTATGAAACTAAGAATGTTAACTTGTGTATTCTCTATATATGTATGTTTACTATTGTTGTATTTCTTGTTCATAAACTCATTTACTAGACCAACCGTGTAATCCTACCAGGACAACATTATTTTGTGTACTGATACTGCACTTTCTCTTTCTTTGTTATATATAAGGCATCTTCAGGTGGCTATTGAGCGGCCTTGAGTAGGAGATCGTTAAGTACTGAATTCAAGGGTGAGCCAACTCTTCAGGCTATCGTGAATTCTCTTAATACTTGGTCCTTCCTTTAGGACTCAATTAGCCATCTTGTTCTTTTATGTTTCAAACATCGGGGTTGCATCTCCATCCTTAGAATTGTTGGTAGAATTTTTGGATGATGAATTTCAGGTGCTAGGTGTTGAATTTCCGCACAATTTATTCTTATTTTGTTAATTTACTGAGTTTATGGAACTTAACCTTATGAAAACTACTATTTAAACTTGTTTCAACATCTTTAAAATGTTTTCTCTTATTATTATTGTTTAGTTTGGTTGTATTGATGGTTCGCCAACTAGAATTTTGAGTGGGTGCCAATTATGGCGGGTTAGGGTCCTGACACAAAATTTCACTTTGATATCTATTTGGCGAAGTTAGTTGGGCTCGCCAAACAAGTCAGCGAGTCTCCGATTGTTAAAACTTATTGCCTCTTTGTTGTTTCAACTTTTAAATTTTGATCAATCAGTTGGCAAGCCAATTGGAGTTCGCCAAACCATTCGATAAGTGGCCGTTTGGTTCTTTACTCGCTTAGTTTACTTGCTTTCTGTGCATTTTTCTTTGATCTTTTAGGCGAGTTAAGTCATGCTTTCTTTCCTTTTTATTGAGTCATCATTTGTACTTTACCTCACCGAGTTGGCTTGATTTTTGAGGACTTTCAGGCGAGCTTAAGTATGAATTAAAACCAAAGAGGAAGGACCAAAAGTACTGTGACTCTAAGTACACCTCTCCCCCACAAAAAGAACGTGTTCTCCTGAATACTATGAAAAAAAATGAAACCATAAGGAGAAAGATTATGAGAGTCCCCTTGTCGAGCTAAGTATGTGGAGATGACTGGCTCACTAGTGTAGTCTCAACCTGGGCATTAGTGTCGGTCTCAACTCTAACCTTAGAAGGTGGTGCGATTGTCTCCTTAGTAGGTTTAGACCCACTAGATTCAACTAGTGTCACGAAGGGATGCCTCTATTGCCACCTACCAAAAATCACCCTCAAGGTCCTCTAAATCATCACAGGGATTAGTCTGAGCCTTAGAAACACCCAACTTCTCCTCATCAGTCTCTACAATGTAGGACTCTGTATCCTCAGCAATGGTAGCAACATCTCCGATCATAGTAGCCGGAGGGATCTCAGAACTAGCCCTCACAACATTTCCACTTGCCCGGCCGCTTGGATCAAAGTAATCTCATAACAAGTACCCTTGAGGCTATCAACACCACCCCATATCATCAATATGTCAATGGAATTTAACTCATCCATATATTTTAAGATACCCATAATTTCAGCCTTCAAGGCTGTCAAATCTGTTGAACTACCCTCAGTCTTTTCCCGCTCCTCAACCCTAGTGATAAAGGTGTCCAATCAAAGTCCATAGGCACTCAGCAACTCATGTTTTCCCTTCATATTAGCCTGCATATTTGCACGGGCACTCTCAATTTCCTATGAAATCATACCGGGCATAGCGGCCTCAAGTCTAGAGGCTCATTAATAAGTCGAATAGCCGAGATTTCTCATTACAACATGGCTTGTGTCAGATGAGGTCGAGAAATGGATGGAGTTATAGTAGAAGTAGTAAGACCTATAGGAGTAAGATTTATACCTAAAGTGCCTACTGTAGGTGTAATGGTAGGAGTGGTAGATGTAGGGCCAGCCTCCACGGTTTTTATCTCAACAATTGATGTAATGTCAACCGCTATATTCTTCCTCCTCTCTGCCTCATCTAGAAAATAATTAGGCTCAATCCAGCAAATATCACTAAAAGCAGCTAGAGTCACTTTTGTATCTGTATTTTCCATGAACAAAACTCTAGCTTTCTTGTATGATGATGTAATCAAAACCTGAAAGGGAAAAGATGTCTGATTTCTTTTCCCTTAAAACAAACTCTGGAAAAATAATCGATCCAAGATTCAAAGGCTCCCGAGCTATGATACACACCAAGAGAGCAACCTTTGGATGCCTGAGAATAGACTCGTTCTGTGATGGCATCAAGGTGCTTCCAATAAACCTGAACCAGTATCGAGTGGCAAGTTGATATCCTTCTTTTAAAATAATATATGTCTCCTCAATCCACGAGGGTGTTGCATCATACAATAATGGGGCAAGCCATCACTTCAAGCTATCTAAGGATTGCAACAATGTTTTTGCAAAAGTAGGACGGTGTATCATAGTTCAGTCTAAATCGTCATTGATATCAGTCATGCCATACATAATTAACTTCCAATATACATCAACTATAGTAATCGGGTCAGGAAAAACCTCTTTCCTCTTCTTTCATATCAATCAAGCAAACCCCTCATATGTAATACCCCATAAAATAGAAAGTCAGAAAGAGGCAAACAATATTTCAGAAGTTTGCTACTGCAGGTTCCTACGGGTCGTAGATGGACCTACGATCCATAGGAAGGTAGTCTTAGGTTGGCCATATAACCTGGAAGGTAATTAAAAGTTGGGAAAAATTTGGACGAGCCCTACTTATGGTCCGTACAAAGACCTACGGACCATAAATGGCCCTCGAAGGAAGGTTCCTAAAGTGAGGAGAATTGATAAGTGTTAGGTCACTTGAAAAGAGGGTCCTATAAATCATAGGAAGTTCTATGATCCGTATGAATGATCCGTAGGTCGAGATTCGGATGTTTGATTGGGAGTTTTGAAAATTGGTAGGATGAAGAGGGTCTACAACCCGTATACTACTCGACGATCCATAGATTGTAGTCATAAGTTCAATATGTAAATTTTAGTAGTAAATGCTTTGGGTAGGTGATTTCTATGATACGAGCCATCGAACAAGGGTCACAAGAGTTGGGTCAATTTTGGACATGGGTTTTACAAACTCTTTTGATGGCGTAGAAGGACCTACGACCTATAGGTCCCAGTCGTAGGTCACTCCAGTAATTTTAAATTAGGGTTATTTTCAAAAATTTCCCATAGTTTAACTCCTAAACTACATCAGTTTTGACTATTTTAGACGTCCCATAACTACCCAAACTCATCAAATACTCCCCATTCCCTCCTAACATCCTAAAATCATCAAAGTCACTTAAACTTCTCTCCCAATGTTTCTTCTCCAGGTCAAAGCTAGGGTTTCAAGTCAAGACCTAGTCTCCACTATTAGAAGCTTACATTGTGGCTTTTATTAGCAAGATATGTGGAAATTCAGCAATGGATCCTTTCATCCATTGGGCCCCAAAAGATCCCTATTTTTAAAGTTCAATTTCCCCCAATTCAATGAGGGTTTCATGTCAATTCTTCATGGGCCCTTTCTATTTTGATTTAATTGATGTTATTCTATTTTATTATGTATGAATTTACAAAGATACATGATTTTCAATTGATTTCTCATGGTCTTATGCATTATGTCTAGGATTTTCACTTATGAGCTATGAACTATGATCATGAAATTGATGAAGGATTCATGAATGCTTTATGAAAGTGATGAATTATGTGTCAAGGATGTTTTCAAGTATGTATCAACGAATTGTTAAAGTTTTTCTCAATATATTTATGAAATCATAATAAAAATGCTTAGAAAGGTAAGTGTCTATATGAACTGTGTTACGAATCATGATTCAAAGGAGCTACTCTTATATGATTTTATGATGTGGATTGATAGATGTTTGATGTGACACCAAAAATACATATTTTTAGTCATTATTTATCTCATATTTAGTCTTTTTATTTATCTTTTTTGAGCATAAATTTTATAGATTGTGCTACATTGTGTAGTTTATTTGTAGGATTAAATTGACATGAAGATGAAGAGATTGGGAGCTAAAATAAATTTAAAATGGAAGATTATAAAAGGAAATTAAGAAGGAAGCTTAATTAATTTAATTCATTAAAATAATATATAAGATATAAGAAGTGTTAATTGAAGAGAAATTGAATTACAACTTATTGTCGTGTTTCCACATGGCAATTCATGAAGACATGCCCAAGTAAAGCGGTGCAACTATTAACAATAAGTGCCGAAGTCTAAATTTTTTGGGGTTTTGGGTTTCCCAATTAATTTTGGACTCAGTTATTTTATTTGTGTTTTTTCTACACCTATAAATATTCCATAAAATTAGTTTTGAAAGGAATTAACTTTTAACTTTTGACCTAGGGTTCTTTTCCTCTTATTCTTTTCTTAAGACATTAGTAGCTAAAGACCCTAGTTCTTGGGCTGCGACTACGAATAATTGTTGAACATTAATTTTATGGCTGAATTTGGTTATCATTTTATTTACTCCTATATTCGTTCTTCTACTATTTTAATGTATGATCACCATTAGAATAAATTTGTTATCTACCTAGAACTCGAGAGATGGAAAGGAGATAGAACACAAAAATATAGGGAACATGTTTGTTCTAGAATTGCCTGGGATAATTCGTGTATACGATGCCCGTGACACATACATGTACATAATATTTGGTTATTACACAGGATGATAGGATTAATGCATCTTTGTTGGTTCATGTTTATTCCTGCTCAACGATATAGTTAGGCTGTCAACAAAGGTAGCTAATTAGAGGTCGAGAGACCACGATTGTAAAATCAACCCAGTAAATCAGAAATTTGATAACTATCTAAAATCCATGAAAGAGATGTGAAACATGGATTTTTAGTACGATGCAGCCCTGGAGTTGTCCCAATGATATTGTTAGTTTACTTTATTATTTAATTCCTGCAATTTATAGTATGAAATGATTAATAATATTATTTTTATTTTGATTAAATAAATAATTAGATTTAATATAATTTAGCAAAATAGTTAATTCACAAGTCTATGTGGGTTCGACATCCGGCTCCTAAAAAGAGTCACTATATTACTTGTGAAACCACGTACACTTGCGTGTGCTTTGGTAGCAACACGTTTTTGATGTTGTTGCCAGGGACTTAGAAATTAATTGTTTTTTGAGGTTATACTTTTTCTTTTCATTTATTTTAGTTGTTCATAAGTTATCTTTTTAAAAAAAATTATTATTATTTTATTTTCTATCAGTAATTAATACTTTTCTTGAGATAAAATCTTCGCAAGAAAAAATGTGGAGTGATAAATATTCCTGTTGGATGGACCCTTGTCCTTATTGTAAAGGACCCCATTTTTGGCAACAATGTCAATATATTCCCGAGGGTAAGTTGTGTGCACCATCTCTATCTTGCAATTTTTTGGGTGGTCTGTGGTTCGGTTGTCCCAAGTATTGCTATCCTTCCCCGAAATCCTCTTATGACGATTCTAATAATCCTTGCTCCTTTGATATTATAGATTCTTGCAGAAAATTTTTAGATGAGTATGGAGAGCGCTCAAGGAGAATAGAATATGAGATGTCATACTTTATAGAGAAACGAGTAGAGCTCTTGCAAGATACTGATATGTTTTTCTTACATATTCACAACTTAAGTAACAAATTGAATCCAAAGGTTGTTGAGTTTGACGTACAACAATATAGTTATGAGTTATGTGATACTAGAAAAACACTTATAAGTCAAATTAAGGAGTTAAAATAGGAGGAGATGCTATGGAATCATACTTTTCTTGAAGAAGCCAATTCTGAGGAGTATAAAAGTGAGCATGTTGCATTTGGTGTAGGTTTGAAAGAGGGACGTATTAGACCCCATTCAAATCACTTTTCGACATTATATTTAGATGATGACACATCTTTTATGTCGATCGAACTAATGGAGGAGTGTGAGGATGAGAAAGAAGAATACTACATTCTTAACATTGCACCCGAAAATAGATAAAATAGCATGCCTCATTTTAGAGCCAAGAAATCCTACATGCACAATCTTTTACTTGGTTCCACCATCTTTTTACCACCACCCTATGAAAGAAGAAAAAATATGGAAGCAAAATTGGTGGTACACTTCATATCTTCAAAGTGGAGAGAAAAATGGGTGGTGACTTATGTCATGCCGCGACGTTAAATCAAGCGCTTATAGGGAGACAACTCAATTGAAGTGTAGTTTCTTATTTTTATTTTTATATCTTTTAATGTCACTTTTTGTGTTTTTATTTTTGCAGATAAGGGGAAGTTAGACTACCCAAGATTTGAAGCAAAGGAGCATGTTTGAACTAAAGTGTGGGGTGCATACGATCTTTGATGAACATTGAGAGAACGTGCTACTAGCTAGGCCTAGACGCCTCAGTAAAATTTTCCTAACACTTGTTTTAAATTATAATTAATGCTTTGGGAACATAGCATCTTTTCAAGTGTGGGGTGGGAATTCTTCCAATATATATTTTAGGGTGGAGTATGCTTTAGGTTTGTTTAATAATTTTTAGTTTACTTTTTTTTTTAAATCCAAAAAATGAAGTCTGTGACAGTCCGCATCGCGGACAGGTCACAGACCTGGAAGGAAAAAATATTTTGTAAAAAAAATAAATTTAAAAATAATTAATTTTTGTTTTTTCTTCTTCGCTTAGCCCTCTTATTAAATATAAAAAGATTTTAATTTATTTATTTATTTATTATTATTTTAGTACAAGTACACTTAGACCGTGCCTTAATTTTTCTTTTTGTTCTTTTTCGAGGGGGTCCCTTTGAACCGACTTTTTTTTTCTTTTTTTAGGAAATAAATTTTATTTATTTATGTTTTTTTAGAGAAAAAAAAGACTTATTAACTTGGTACTTGCTATTTAGGCCTAATATTTAGTAGTACTTTCTTGTGAATGCTTGATTGCTAAAAATATAAAACAGTGACAATAGACTTTTTGATACCTAGGATCATAGTTATGACTTTGTATATAGCTTATTATATTTTGTAGTTTGTTATGATCTTATCCATCTTAGAAGCAGAATTGATCTATCTTGATTGAGACTTGTGCCATGTGTGGTGAGAATTTGCATATATTCCATGTTTTGCATTTAGTCTAGAACTTTCCCTGCATGTTATTGAAACGACAAATCAATTGTTGTTCTGTTTAGAATATGATAATAGGCGTTCTTTGATTTGTCTTGCAAATTTTACCCTTTTCAGATATTATATCACTACTTAGACCTTTTGAGCCTGTAGCCTTTTGTTGGTAGAAATATTTTTGCCTTGATTATTTTGTTGAATTCCTAGTTTTTGCACCTTGCTTCCTAAGCACTATAGCATAGACTTATTATAATTGTTAAATCTGAAGAAAAGGGATAGGTGAGTATAAAACGGTAGTCAATAATAGCTACAGAGTGATGAAAAAAGCCATCTTTGAAAGAATGAGATATGAAAAAAAAGAGAAAAAATATATAATTACAATATATATATATAATTGAAGCATTCTTGATGAGATGAAACTACTAGTGAAAAATTTGTTGAAGGGAGAGTTGAAAATAAAGAGAAGAAAATAATGGGTGAAAAAATCTTAAAGTGCAAAGCTGCTTAAGGAAGTGTAAGTCACTCTTATATAGTTTTCCTACCCGTCCCCTAGCCTACATTTCAACCCATTTAAAATCGTATTTGATTCTATTCTAGCATGCTTAATTAGCGGATATGTACATAATGGGCAAGCCTACAGTTCTTTGTTCATGCATGTGAAATTTTTTGTGAGTGTGAGAGTTATTCTTTGATGCTAAGTCCTTAAATTATATTCAATCCTTAAATTGAGTGTGTGGATTATTATTTTCTTGTGAGGGCACTTGTTTTATGATAGATAGGTGATTTTATTAGCTTTCTTTGATGGAGTAGGTGAGCAAGCTTAACTTTCATGAGTTAGAGTCCTTCATTGAGGCTAGGAAGTTAGAAGTTTGTTGTTTTATTGTATATCTTGCATAATGATCAAAAATAGTACTTGATGTTTTGAAATTTTGTATGGCCAATATGTTTGTATTAACCAAAGGGGTGGAATTCATAGTTTGATTTTTTTGATGAGCTTTAATGTTTGCTCGAGGACGAACAAAAGTTTAAGTGTAGGGTGGTGATGTGAGACTTAGTCATTATTTGCCTCATATTTAGTCTTTTTAGTTGTTCTTTTTTAGCATAAATTTTATGAATTATGCTAAATTGAGTATTTTATTTGTAGTATTAAATTAATATGAAGATGAAGAGATTGGGAGCAAAAATAAATTTAAAATAGAAGATTATAGAAGGAAATCAAGCAGACAACTTAATGTATTTAATTTATTAAAATAATTTATAAGATATAAGAAGTGTTAATTGATGAGAAATTGAATTGCAACTTATTTCTATGCTTCCGCGTTGCAATTCAAGAAGACACTCCCAAATGA
This sequence comes from Solanum dulcamara, assembly GCF_947179165.1. NCBI lineage: Eukaryota > Viridiplantae > Streptophyta > Magnoliopsida > Solanales > Solanaceae > Solanum > Solanum dulcamara. The sequence continues at coordinate 45,677,897 of NC_077244.1, read as the reverse complement.
AGCGGCGCAGCTACTCACAATTAGTGCCGAAGTCCAAATTTGTTTAGGTTTTGGGTTTCCCAATTAGTTTTGGACTCAGTTATTTTATTTGAGTTTTTTTCTACAACTATAAAAATATTCCATAAAATTAGTTTTGAAGGGAATTAACTTTTAACTTTTGACCTAGGGTTCTTTTTTGCTTCTTCATTTCTTAAGACATTAGTAGCTAAAGACCCTTGTTCTGGGGCTGCGACTACGAATGCTTGTTGAACATAAATTTTTTGGATGAAGTTTTCTTCTATATTATTGCTTCTACTAATTTAATACCTCATCACCATTAGAATAAATTTGTGTCTACCTGGAACTCGAGAGACACAAAAGTGATAGAACACTAGAATATAGAGAACATGTTTGTTTTAGAATTACCTAGGATAATTCGTGTATAGGATGTCAGTGACACATACCTATACAACATGCTTGATTACTAGAAAGGATGATAGGATTAATGCAACTTTGTTAGTTCATGCTTATCCCTGTTCATTGATGTAGTTAGGCTGTCAACAAAGGTAGGTAATTAGAGGTCGAGAGACCATGATTATAAAATCAACCCAGTAAATCAGTAACCTTTTGAAATTCATGAAAGAGATGAGAGATGTGAATTTTTATTATGCTGCAGCCCTAGAATTTGTCCCATTAATATTGTAAGTTTAATGCATACTCTTGCCTACATGATATCACCATGTAGGAACCGGTGTTGCTCCACATTCACCTCCTCGTGGCTAGTTTGATCATTGAAGGCTACTATTTTGGTGAGTTCCCATATTTCGAGAACAATATCCCTTTTCATCTCTAGCTCATGTTATGTAAAGACTTTTGGATTCCTTTTTGGTACTCGTTCCATTTATTATGAGGCTGAGCTAAGGCATGTCTTAGCCGCCGCCAAGACTATATGTAGAGGTATGTTTGGACATAGATGTATGAGTTTTGAAGTCATTGGAGACTCATATTCTATGATGTTCTCCATCAGTTGCATTTTCTTTTTATTTTTCCTTATTGTTATTGAAAGTCATTACCTTTAAAAAGCTAAATGAATGCTAAGAGTCTTGGGTGAGGTACTTCCGGGTGTCTCTCTCATTGTGTCCGTCTAGGCCCTAGGCTTGGATCATGACAAACTTGGTATCAGAACTCAAGGTTTTAAATAGTTCTTAGAGTCCAACATACCACGTCGAATAGGGTCTTATTCATAATTATAAAGAGCACCACAACTATGAATAGGAGACTATGGAACGTTTAGGAAAGTTTTCACTTCTTTCAAATTTATGTCGTGCCCTAGAGTGTCCTAAGACTTCCTCTAACTAACACATCATTTTTTTTGTTCTAGATCATGCCTCCAAGAAGAGTACCTCCACCCAGATCAAGGGTTGATGATGAGGACCAAGCTCCTCCAGTTCCCAAAGCTCCACATCATGAGGAGGGAGTGACCCATGTAGAATTTTTTAATATCATTACATTGTTGGCTCAAGCCATAGCCAACCAAAATAACCAAGGCATTGTTCCTCCTTCTCCTCCTCCTCAAGTTCCCACTCTGGATTCTAGGAATAGGGAATTCAAGAGAATGAATTCACCCTAGTTTGATGGTTCCAAAGTAGATGAGGACCTTATGGAGTTCATTAAGGATGTCTACCAAATTGTGTCAATCATGGGAGTGCCTTCAAATGAGAAGACTGAGCTAGTGTTATATAAACTCAAAGGCGTGTCAAGGGTTTGGTATGAACAATGGGTTGTTGATAAGGTGAATATATGGAGTCCATAGAGTGGGAAGAGTTCAAGGGTGCTTTCCTAGATCACTTCTTTCCCATGGATCTAAGGGAGGCAAAGATCTAAGATTTCATCATTCTTTACCAAGCGGGCATGAGTGTAAGAGAATGATCCCTCAAGTTCACTAAATTGTCTAAGTATACTCCTTTTATGGTCTCCGATCCAAGTGCAAGGATGAGCAAGTTTATTTTTGGCATTTCTAGTTTGGTATCCAAAGAGTGCAAAACGACCATATTGGTCAAAGAGAAGGACATCTCCTGACTTATGACATATGCAGAACAAATTGAGGATGAGAAGTTGAGGAAGAGGTAAAGAGGGTTCAAAAAGGCTAGAGTTGATGGTGGAGGGTTCAATCCTCAATAGTCCGATTATAGTGGTAGTGGAAAGGGACAAGGTAGGCAACGATTCATAGGGAAAGGTTCGACCAATACTCCTCCTCCAAGGTTCAACAAGGACAAGGGTTCTAACCCGATGGTTCCAAGAAAGAATGTTGGTGCTCAAACTTTCCCCACTTGCAAGAAGTATGGAAGGATACATAAAGGGTATTGCTTAGCCGAATCCAATTCATGCTTCAAGTGTGGCAAGCTGGGCCACCATGCTAGAGATTGTAGAGGTGGTGGTGGTTGTAGGACTAAAGGCCAAATTGATCATGGTAAACAAGATCAAGGAAGTGGCCAACGCACCAACCGCTTCCATGCTTTACATGGGAGACAAGCAGTTGAGGAAGCACCCAATGTGGTTATCGGTATATTAAAGGTCTTTATTTTTAATGTGTAGGCATTATTAGATCCAGGTGCAAATTTGTCATTTATTATTCTATTCCTTACTAATAGGTTTGATGTGTCACCTAAAATGCTATTAGAGCCCTATTTGGTGTCTACCTCCGTTGGTGAGTCGATTATTGCTAAAAAGGTCTATCTAGCATAAAGTCATTCCTTGTGATCTCATAGATCTTGACATGGTAGACTTTGATATTATTCTTGGGATGGATTAGTTGCATGCCTCTTATTCTTCGATAAATTATAAAACTCGTCGAGTCAAGTTTCAATTCCCAAATGAGTCTACTTTCTAATGAAAGGGTCAAGATTCGGTAGTGAAGAGTAGGTTCATCTCTTATCTTAAGGACCAAAAGTTAATTGCTAAGAATACATCTAACACATTGTGATATTTAGGGATCTTAACTCTTAGAGTCCTTCTATTGAGTCGGTTCCCATGGTCAATGAGTTTTCCGATATCTTTCCTGATGACTTTCTCGGTATCCCTCCTGAAAGGGAAGTTGATTTTGATATCGATCTTCTCCCTAATACCCAACCTATCTTAATTCATCCCTATCGAATGGTCCCAGAAGAGTTAAAGGAATTAAAATAATAATTAAAGGATTCGTTGGAGAAGGATTCATAAGGCCAAGTATTTCACCATGGGGTGCTCTCGTGTTGTTTGTAAGAAACAAAGATGGGTTGCTTAATATGTACAAAGATTACCGTCAATTGAACAAGGTGACCATTAAGAACAAATACCCAATACCTAGAATAGATAATTTATTTGATCAATTGGAAGGAGCAAATTATTTCTCCAAAATCGATCTTCGATTCGGCTATCATCAACTAAGGGTAAGGGAGTATGACATTCCCAAGACGGCATTTCAAACAAGGTATGTCACTTTGAGTTTGTAGTGATCTCATTTGGGTTGACGAATGCGCCAGTGGTGTTCATGGACTCAATGAATAAGGTATTCAAATCCTACCTTGATACTTTTGTGGTGGTCTTCATTGATGACATCTTGATTTATTCTTGGGGTGAGAAAGAACATAAGAATCATTTGAGGGTTGTGCTTCAAACCTTGAGAGATAGGCAATTGTTTGCAAAATTTAGAAAGTGTAAATTTTAGTTGAAAGAGGTGGCATTTCGTGGTCACATAGTATCCAGTGATGAGATCAAGGTTGATCCAAAGAAAGCAAAGGCAGTTAAGAATTGACCTAGACCATTGTCTCCTTTGGATATTAGGAGCTTCTTGGTCTAGCCAGTTATTATAGATGGTTCGTTGAAGGGTTCTCTTCTATTTCATCTCTTATGACTAAACTAACATAAAAAAAGACAAAGTTCCTACAGACGGATGAGTGTGACAAAACTTTCCAAACTTTGAAAGATCAGCTTACCTACTCTCCTATTTTGACTCAACCGAAAGGCTTAGAAGAATTTATGGTTTATTGTGATGCTTCAAAGATTAGTTTGGGTTGTGTCTTAATGCAAAATGGCAAGGTTATAGCCTATGCTTCTAAGCAATTGAAGGTTCATGAACGTAACTACCCTACCCATGATCTTGACTTGGCAGTCATTATATTCGCTCTAAATATTTGGCGGCATTACCTCTATGGGGTATCGATCACAAGAGTCTCCAATATGTGTTCACCCAAAAGGACCTAAATCTAAGCCAAAGGAGGTGACTTGAACTCCTTAAGGATGAGTGTGCATTATCATCCAGCTAAAGCCAATGTGGTTGTCGATGTACTTAACAGAGTGTCTATGAGGAGTGTGGCCCATGTTGATGAAGGAAAGAGGGAATTGATAAAGGATGTTCACTAGTTGGCTAGATTAGGGGTAAAGTTGAGTGGTTTCGGTGATGGTGGTATGGTTATTCATAATGGGTCTGAATCATCTTTGGTGGTGGATGTTAAGTCAAAATAAGACCTTGACCCAAAGTTAGTAGAGTTAAAGAGGTTGGTAAAAAAAGGAAGTAGAAGTCTTTTCACAAGGCGGGAGATGGGGTACTTCACTACCAAGGTCGGTTATATATTCCAGATGTGGATCGATGAAGGTGTTTAATCTTGAAGGAGGTTCATAATTCTTCATACTCTATTTATCCCGACTCAAAAAAAATGTACCGAGACATAAAAGAGCTTTATGGGTGGAGTGGCATGAAAAGGGCTTGGCGAGGTTCATGGTCGAATATCCGAATTGCCAACAAGTTAAGGCCCACTATCAGAGGCCGAGTGGATTAGACCAAGACATTGAAATCCCTACTTGAAAGTGGGAAAATATGAATATGGATTTTGTAGTGGGTTTTTCTCGTACTCGAAAATATCATGATTTGATTTCGGTGATTGCTGATAGAATGACAAAGTTGGCTCACTTTTTACCTGTCAAGACATCTTATAGTGTCGAAGATTATGCTAAGTTGTATATCAGGGAATTGGTGAGGTTGCATGGTGAGCCTGTCAATTATTTCGTATCATGGTACCCAATTTACTTCTCATTTTTGAAGATCATTTCAAAGGGGACTTGGTACCAAGGTGAAGCTAAGTATCGCATTTTATCCTCAAATTAATGGGCAAGCCAATAGGACAATTCAAACACTAAAGGATATGTTAAGGGATTGTGTGTTGGAGTTCAAAGGGAGTTGGGACGATCATCTACTGCTCATCGAGTTCGCCTACAACAATAGCTACCATTCAAGTAGTGAGATGGCATCGTATGAGACTTTGTATGGGAGACGATTTAGATCTCCAGTTAGTTGGTTCAAAGTAAGTGATATGCCTTGTTAGCTTTCGATTTGGTTCTTGATACTTTGGAAAAGGTGAGAGTCATTAGAGAAAGGTTGAAGACGGCTCAAAGTTGTCAAAAGTCATATTCCAATACTAAGAGAAGGGGTCTTGAGTTTAATGTGGATGATTGGGTATATTTGAAGGTTTCCCTCATGAAGGGTTTAGTTCGGTTTGGTAAGAAAGGAAAATTGAGCCCTAGGTATGTAGGGACTTATAAACTCTTAAAACGTGTTGGCAAGGTTTCTGATGAGTTGGAATTTCCTTGGGAAATGGCCATGGTTCATCCGGTATTCCATGTGTCTATGTTGAGAAAATGTATGGTTGATCCTAGCTCCATTTTCCCATTGGAAGTAGTGAATGTTGAAGAAACCTTGACCTATGAAGAGGTTCCGATTAAAAATTTGGACCGACAAGTCAAGAGATTGACGAACAAGGAAATTGCAATCATCAAAGTCCTTTGGAAAAATCAACAAGTTGAAAGTGTTACATAGAAAGCGGGAGCAGATATGATGAAACAATACCATTATCTCTTCCCTTATACTCAATCCTAAGGTACTAAGTTATTCGTGAAATGTTTAAAACTCCTACATTTCACTTATTCCTAAGTCTTCATTTGCATGCAAGTTCATGAAGTTGAATTTTAAAGTCAAGTTTTATGCAAGTTTAAATATCTCGTGTTCTATGCATTTCAAGTGTCATTGTATTCATGTCGGGTCTACTCTTCATGTCGTGTCCTTTTCTATGCTAATGATTCTCATTCAAAGATGAATGTAACCAAGAGGTGGGATATCGTAAGACCCAAGAAATTTGGAAAATTCTAAAACAAGGAAAAAAGGATAAAATATTCAAAAAATGCAGAATACTGGAACCAAGTGATGACTACGGAAGGCCATCACGGGTCGTGGAATGCACCATGCCTCATGGTGAGCCACCATGGTGGAGGTTCTGAAACCCAACCTGTAGGAAAGGGACCACAATGAAGGACCACGGACCGTGGTGAGAATCACGGACTGTAGTACCCTCCGTGGTGACCCCTCCCCTAAGGCCTCAGAAAAACATTCTAAGGCAAGGACCATGAGTGACCACCACGAGTCGTGGAGCTCTTCACGGACCATGGTGTGTTCTGTGGTGGTCACTCCTATAGGTCTTGTACCACGGCCACAGTTTACGGACCATGATACCTTCCATGGACCGTGAAGGTCTTCGTGAAGGAAGTTTAGAGACTTTCCTGCAAACCCCAAGATTTCCTCCTCCAAGTCATTTACCATGGTACACCACCACGGGCTGTGGTGAGCACCAGAAACCGTGATGGGTATCCGTGAAGCCTAGTCCGACTAGTTTTAAAAAGGGGCATTTTGATATTTTCTGTGTTTTATAACCAAAGTGTTGTCGTTTTGGGGACTGAATTGACTCTCTCTAAAGGACCCTAAGCCTTTCCAAACTTATTTCCCTTACTCACATTTTAAGAACTCAAAACCCTAATCTCTCAAGTGCTCTCAAGGTCTTCTTATTCACCAAGAAAGCTAGGGTTTCATTCCAAGAGATTCAATCTTCCATTCTCAAGCTTGCATTGGGATTTATTCCCCAAGGTGTGTGGGTCTCATTCAAGGGTTCCTTCACCCATGGATACAAAGTATTTTCCTAAACCTAGCAACTCAATTTCAAGTGATAAATTTTATGGATTTTCATGTTATGATTCCAAATGTATAGATTCTTAAATATTTGAAGTTTATTTGCATATATTGACTCTTATTTACATGAAATGGATGATTTATCAAAGTCTTTATATGAAGTCATGACAAGGAGTTTTAAAGTTTATTGGTGGGTTGCTTTAAAGATTTTTTAAATTGATGCATTACCTTACTCTCATGCATGCTATCGTGGATTTGAATGATGTGAAAGTTGATTAAATAGAACCCACCTAGTTTCATTATGTTACAATGAAGTTGAATTGAAAGCTTTGACTCCAAAAATGAAAGTTCATGAAAGAAAATATTTATGATCAAAGGGAGTCTTATGATATGAAAGAACGATGAAATAATGTATTCCATATGTGAAAGGAAAATTCTCAATTGTGTGAATCAAATGAAAGGTTTTTAATTAGCTATTCTACCGAATGATGTTTTGATGATCTAAATCTATATAAATGATTATGTTCTTATGTTATATGAACTATTTTGTGGGATTGACTTAGCACCGAATGGGGCATTGAGGTGGAATTTGGTAAGGGGATCCTAGTAGCAACCCCTTGTCTCATTAAATATGCGCCAACATAGAAGACGTTGTAGGCTTAGGCTAGTGGATCCACAAATAACTCTAAAAGTTAAAGCTAAAGAAATAAATGAAGTTGACGGAGCTCTACCTAGTAAGTAGTCTCCCCATGCCAATGTGGGGGTTATGTTGGATTCCATGTAATAGCTCGCATGGTCTTAAATGTCTGTTATGGTCTTAAATGTCCATTATGGTCATCTTCCCACAAAATGAATGTTTTCAAATGTTGTTTACATGATTGATTATGCATGCATTGCATGATGCTTCATACTACATTAATGTTCTAATGTATACTTAATGTTCATGCATGCCTACATACTTAGTATATTCAAAGTACTAACGCATATTCTTGCCTACATAATATCACCATGTAGGAACTGGCGTTGCTCAACATTCACCTCCTCATGGCTAGTTTGATTGTTGAAGGCTACTAGTTTGGTGAGTGCCTATGTTTTGGGAACAATATCCCTTTTCTTTTCTAGCTCATGTTATGTAAAGACTTTTGAATTCCTTTTTGGTACTCGTTCCAGTTATTATGAGGGTGACCTAGGGACATGTCTTAGCCCCCACCAAGTCTATATGTAAAGGTATGTTTGTACATAGATGTATGAGTTTTGAAGTCGTTGGCGGCTCTTATTCTATGATGTTCTCCCTTAGTCCCGTTCCCTTTTTATTTCCGCTTATTGTTACTGAATGTCATTACCTATGAAAAGCTAAATTAATGCTACAACCGGGTGTCTCATTCGTCGTGTCACATCTGTTATATCCAAAAAAAGACGGTTTAAAATTAATTTAAACTTTTTAGAGAAAAAATCAATTTTAAAAAAGAGAGTCGCCACTTAATTTTAAAATAAAAATCAAGAAACCTTAATTTTAAAGACCCTAACAGATTTAAGTCTTAAAATTAGAGAAAATGGGTAAGGGTTCAAATTTTCACTTTGAGAAGGTATTAGCATTCAAAGTATCCGTTAACACGCGATTATCCAATGATTTGAAAATTATTTGACTATCTTTTGTAAATATTAATTTTAAACAAAATAAAGACTTTAAAACTATTTTCAAGCTTATATATTGGAAATAATATGAAAAGAAAGTAAAGTTTATCATAATGGCTAAATAAAGGTAGAAAACCATTTAAAAAGTAAATTAACATGAAATAGTTTATCTTTATTGGAATCTAATTAAGTTAAACTAAACTAAGATTGATATCTAAGCAATCATAAACAACATAAATAAATCAATTATTACAAACTCAATCAATAATAATAAATAATAAATAACATATAAAAATATGGTCCGACACTTAGTTTTTGTACGCCTACACTAAGTTGTTGGGCCACCTGCGTTTTGGGATTTTGGCTCAATTCTGTTGTATATCATAGTTATATATATACTGTATATCGGACAATATATACACTGTATATAGCCTATACAACATTATTTCTGTATATCAAACTCTATACACACTGTATACCACCTATTTGTTCTCGTATCTATTATATATCATTGTATATCAGTGTATACAACATTATTTTCTTGCATATCGGACTATGTATATATACTGTATATAAGTGTATACAATACTATTTTCCACCTGTATTCCGTGTATACATCCCAATATCAATATTCAAAACATGAATATTAGCTTCCTTTCCATGTATCAACTTTTCAGCAATTTGAGCTAGATGATGGAAGACTCAAAACTCAATAATATGCAAGGATGGAGTCCAAAGATGGAATCGAATCGATATCACATTCACCAAAATAAAATTGCATAAGTATATAAAATTGCATAAATAGTAATCAAAGATATAGTTATATAGAAATATGTATATTATACTAAAATTTATAAAAAGATAAAAACAGTTAAGAATAACATGAAAATATCTCTGTTTTTATAAAAGCTAATTATTTCAAAAATGTTTAAAATTTAAAGAAACTCGATAGCTAATTTGCGTTGGGGGGGGGGGCAAAATTGGGTGCCAACAACATCTAGATCCTAAGCTTGGGTTGTGACATTGATGATCTCGTCTAAAGCATCAATGACCCAAAAAGAATTCCAAAGTCTTGAACGTTTCTTACCAAAACTGGTTCCTATGGTCTGTACAACCTTATACGGTCCATACAAAGGGTTCGTGGAACCAGCAAATTCTATGTATATTTTTCCAAGTCTACTTTTCGACTTTTGAGGTGTTACAAGTGTCATGCTAGACCATAATTTAGTTTGGAATCACTTGTGGCTCTAAGCACCGTGTTACGACTAGAAATTAGTCTCAAATCGTGTTAGTTCATCTAAAAAAAGAGTTTATTAACTAATAAAATAATTAAAGAAAAGAATAACCCATCGTCAAAATCAATAGACTTTCCTCCTCAGGTTTCCGACTTGAAATAGTGTAATCCCCTTGAGAAATCATTATGCGTCTTACCTAGGATATATATATTTCGTAGGATTATAAAAACCCTCTTCAAACTCGACATGAATTCAGGTATCAACACCCTGAATGGCACTTTGCGTGCAAGACACGTCCATGTTTTCTAGCTCCAGGCAATTGGTGTCTTTCTAGCGTGAAACTTGCTCTTTAGTGTGCATTTCCTTTCAGACTTTCAGCAGTTTAATAGTTGATGCTAGCTTGGGGCGACACCTACTCATGGCGTCCAATTGCTAATTCTTTTTTTTATTTCTTGCTCTTGTAAGTTGTGTTTGACTTTGTTATCATCTTTGACGAATTTTTCTTCATATTTTCACTCTAAAATGTGCTTGAATTATCCAATAATACCCATTAGCATAAATTCAAGGGAAAACCATATAATTAGATATACATTTATAACGTATACATTAATCCTATCTATATTTTTAAATAATTACCTAGAATTCCACTATTTAAAAATTTTGTACCATATTTAAAGTGAGATACATTGTGATACACCACTCCCTAAAAATAGCCTAAAATAGAACAATTAAGTATAATATATTCCCCGATTTGCATCTTCAATCCTAATCAACATACTCTTTCTCCTCAATCTCCCATCCCATGCTCATCTCTTCATTCTCTCTCCTTCTTCTCCCTGACAATCTTCTTCACGAAACAATCAAAAATTGAATAAAAAACAGAGCAATACAATATGATTATTGAGGTTTGTAGTTGATTCAACCATTATTTAAGTCATGTATCTGACTTCTTATAGTTTTCAATTGATATTTTCTCCTAATTTTCAATAGTTATATCGAATTATTAGAACTTCATTGATATAGGATTTTCTTAATATATTTTTATGGCTAATAATATTCTTCAAACAAGATGATTGTTAATAGAGGTCGCACTAGCATGAATCTATCAAAAATAGATTTTTATCTATTTTAAATTTCACTCAAGAATAATCTATTGCAGGGTCTCTTCTGTGGTTATTGCTTTTACTCCATCAAATAACATTGTAATAGAGCATAGATCCAAGAACTGAATCAACCTAGTAAAAATACAACAACTACATCCCAAAACCTCGATACACAAGCCGAGCACGATGTTGATTCAAACATTCATGTAAAGAAAATACAATATCTATGCATAATTCATAGTAAATGTTCATCATTCGACTGTATTTCTCCTTCTTTATTTTTAGTATTAGATGAATCAAACATGCTTGTGAAAATCGTCAATAAGTATTTGAAATTAATGTTTGTATCTTTCAGCCTTATAGATTTTAAATCTTGTTTTGTATCTGATATAATGATATGTATCTGATAATGTCATTTCCTATTTGTTGTATCTCGTTTTGTTTGACAAAAGATTTATTGTCAGATAGAGTTGTATTAATAAGTAGCAATGCTAATTAAGTCTTGTATCTAATTTTGTTGGACAGAAGATTTATTATTAGATACATGTGTATCCAATAGTAAGAATGTTAATTAAGATTATATGATGTTTGATACATGTATCTACTGTATTTTGAACAATAAATATTTACATGGTAAATACCGATATATTTCTTTAGTAGAAATGCATCCAAGTTAAGACTAAATATATTTGGAGTAACTCTTCATGTATCTGCTAGGTATACGCATGTATTTGAGTAAGAGTTTATCAATAGGGCACTTTAGTTGTATATCTAAGTTGTATCCCTCAAGTATTGGGGTATTTGAATATGTATATGTATTTGTCATTAAATTTTAGATATATAATTCTTAACAACACAATAATATTCGCTATGGTTGAACCAAAAAAACCATGAAATTACTGGAGAAAAATTATGGGGAAGAAGAAGTTTAAAGTTTGTTGATTCTCCAATAAAGCTGGAAGGAATTTTTTTAGGAATTATGATACCGCTAGATACTTCAAAGTTGTTACACGCGTGATTTTCTTTTTAAATCATGCATTTCAGTTACATTTCTTATTAAAATACCGCAAACACATGAAAAAAATGTAATTAGCTACTAAACTAATGAAATTTGTGTTGTTTACCCTAAATTCAACATATGAGCTAAATCGATAATTTTTAATTCAAATAACACTTGGCATAAATTCAAAATATGAGCTAAATTGGACATTTTTAATTCAAAAACTCATCAAAGAGTGGTAAAAGCGTTGGGAAAATGACAAAAAATATATAAAATATATTCAACATCATGTATGATTTGGCCACAAACAAAAATGAAATCAAAGTATTTCCTTGAACTCAATCATACGGTCTATCCTGGATCCCAACATAACTTTAACCTCAATGCAGTTCCAATGATAGCAAAATTTATTTTGATAAAATATGCACATAGTTAGTGTTTGTTTAATGTCCCTACTTCAACGCTTTTAGATTTCACTTAGTGGGGACTATGACTGGTCCTCAAACTGTGTGATGGAATGGGATCTCTCAAATTGGGTTAGAAATTAAAGGGTGGATAGCCTAGTGGCTAATGCTTATTAATCCTTCTTTCTAAATTATTTAGTGAAATATGATGTATGAGAATCCATTAGTGTATTTCAACATCTCACACTCACCCACCCACCCTACTTGAAAGGGCTGAGGGCATCAAAAAATCAGTTATTAAGTTATATATGCAAAGATCCAAGAAATGCTTCTACTTACATACGATGTGATACTTCTAGCAAAGAGAATAAGATGTTGCTTATTTTCTTTCAAGTTTGCTACGCGAATTGATAGCGATGGGCACCAACTTGTTGGATAACTAACGGAAAAAGGAGAATCAAAAAGAGGAGAAATTCAGGTTTGACACGTATCTTGTGAGGTTACTTCCCTTTCCACAACTACTTTGTATGGTAAAGCAAAGTCAATGTAGACAAAACCCTTACATCCAGAATTTGTGCCCATTAAGAGTTGGCCCACTCCAGCCTCCAATAATTTCACAACATAACACAAAAATAAGAGAAGAAAAAAAAAATTGAATCACACTTCATGGCTCATGCTACTTAAAATATCTTTCACATCCTTTTCTACTTATATTTGAGAAAGTAGCCAGCCACGTGATGTTTATAATGTGAAAGGTACCCCAAGTGGCTCCACTCCAAATGCTTTGACCTTCAGTAGGCTAAAACAAATGGGATGCCTAGAATTTATACGAATTAAATTCTTTTTTCTTTAGCATTTCTATATATCATTCCACTATTTCAATTTTTATTATACAACTTTCACTACTTTAAATAGTGATACACATTCTCTTTTTATAGTGACCTTTTAGATATAAGTTGTAGTAATATTTTTTCCTTAACTACTTATGCGATATGCATATTTATAAACTTATGCTTAAATTGAGTTTGTTTCTGATCAAGTGGTATTACATGAAATGGACAAAGACAGTACAAAAATCAATTCTCGTAATCTCTTTCCCTATCCCAACACTCCTCCTTTGCCACCTTATTTATCTGAAGGCACAAGGTACATTAATATTGTTTACTAATTGAAGCATTTCAAAATTTAAATAAAACTAACTAGGAAGCATTGGCCCGCACCAAAACATGCCCGGTCGAATGGTTGGAAGTGTATGGAAATTATACTTTAAGATGAAGTGTCCTTTCATGGATACTATTATGGTTGGAAAAAAGTACATGCAGCTGTGAAATAATTATCTTATTTTATTGATTACGTTTTAAAAATTAGAGACGAAAGGTGATAGCGTGGATCCAGCAGGGATTCAGGGCCTCTGGCTCAGGATCAGTTGAGGGCGCTGGAAGAAGTTCCTTCTGTTGGACTTCTTTATTTTCGAAGTTATTTGGAAGCAGTTCCCCTGCTAATTTCAAAGCCAGTCTCAACCAACCGGTCCCAGACTCTTCCAACCCTGGTGAACCCGCAGCGGGGCAAAGGATATTGTGTTTTAACTTTGTCTCCAGGGATCCACCACATGTTGGGTTTGAGAGCCGTGTGATGGGTGACTATCCAGCACGGTAGAAATTTTCATAGGTGAAGCAAATCAAACCTATTTTCAGACAAAGAAGATAAAAAAAAAAACTATAGTGGCTAGGAAAGCTCCAGAGATTCTATGGGAAATTGGAAGGGCAAAAAAGGATTCTATGCGCAGACGTAAAAGTTCTATCAATAGAAAGATTCTAGCTTCTTTTTTTTAGAGAGGAATGATTCCCTCGTCTAAGAACCGCCATTCACGGACTATTCCTCCCCACTAAAAAGAACGATTGAGAATCTCAAGAACCTAAACAAAAATGCAAAAGTGAGCGTACCCTGAGAAAAGCAGCAAACTCTAGAAGCTAGGACTTTGTTCACATTTAAATACGAACACTATTCCGTTCTCAGCGAAAACCCACCATAGTTGTATTTCAATGCATGAAAACAAAGTGACAATTAAAACGAATGGAGAGAGCTCAAAGGGGATAACTTAATTTGCTCATTTATTTGAATAACTCAAACCACAATTTTTTAAAAATAAAATCTTTTAATTATTATAATTGAAAAAATATATATTTATTAATTATATAGAGCCCGTTTGGATTGGCTTTAAGTTGGTCAAAACCAATTTAAAACCCCTTTTTAGCTTTTGGACGTGTTTGCCTAATGCTGACTTTAAGCCATAAAGTTCTTAAAGTCGGTCAGAAATGAAAAGTTAGGATTTCTAACTTTTTTTTCCAAAGTGCTTAAAGTCATTTTCTTTGACCATGGAAATTACTTTTATATCCTTTATATTTTAACTAAATTCTCAAACTACCTTTTTTTATTCTTTTAACCCTAAAATTCACATCATAAGCACTTTTATCCAAACACTCAACTGCTTATTTATAAAAATAACTTTCAGCACTTCAAAGTTCTAAAAGCACTTTATACATAAAAGTTACTTTTTTTAAGCCTATCCAAACGGGCTCATAGAGTCAAATATCATTTTCAACTCTTTTTAATATATAAATTTATAACTTTATGGTATGATGAAATAGGAATGCATTAAATCTTCTTTCCGTATTATCAAGTTTATTGTATGATGAAATAGGAATGCATTAAATCTTCTTTCCGTATTATCAAGTTTTAATTTCAATATCTCAAATTATAATTAATTTTAATTTTTTCAGCAAAAGTCTTTTTATGATCACTAAAAAATATAATCATAATTTTCTAAGAAAAAAAACTTTCTATAATCACTAGAAAAATGCTACTATATATGTATTACAGTTAATATTTAAAAAGTTCATTCCTTATTTATAAAGTGGAATGAATAAATTTCGATACAAAAATTTTAAATTTTTTTATTAAATGATAGAAGAACTTTGTTACATATTTTAGAACTTTGAATTAAACTATTTAAATTTATTATTCATTAATAAGATTTTTGAGAACAGAAATCAATGTATTGTATTGCAACAAATAACTATCATTTTATTAATTTGATTTTTTTTCTCATTATACAATAAAATATAATAACTTTTTACATTAAAAAACTATGAAATATATAAGAGTAAAAAAAATGAATGACTAGTTATATTTTAAAAATAAATTAGAGACTAAGAGTCAACTAAAAACTAAGGACTGTGTATACCTTCATCATGTATGGAAGTCTGATGAACCCTACCTTTACCTTCTTGCCATTAACCAAACAAAACAGGTTATGTATAAACAGAAAAAGAAAAAAAAAAGAGAAGAAAAAAATAAAAATTTCTAATTTCAAGGAATTAGAACTTTATAATACATTATGCTTGAGCTGATGACAACTTATCATATAGAAATATGGTAACAGAAATTAGGTATTTGCTTGATTCGGGATCAATAAAAGTCCATAAACTTTAAAGTATGTCATGTTAAGTGAAAAACTTTCTCCATTTGTCCTTCGACGGTATCAAAATATTTCCATAAACTATTTGGTTATATATTTTGAGAGTAATTTTATGATACAGAAATATGATCAAACAGTTTATGCAATTATTTTGATATCATGTCGCACGAATAAATGTGGAAATATTTTTATTTAAAGAGATATACTTTCAAATTAATGAGTTTTTGCTTGATCAACTCGAGTGAATACTCAATTCCTGTTACAAGAGCATCAATATGGATTTATGTGTGTGAGAGGATATGACAGAAAGTAGGGTCAACTCAACAAGATTGGATCTTCAAGTTAAAATTTAAAAAGAGATCCTAATATTTATTTATTTATTTTTAAAAAATTATCATTTATATTTTTATTTAAAGTCTACTACTTTTCTAATTTTTTAGATGCGAAATTATTAATTACTGTGTTTTAGTTGATTTGTTTTAATAAATTTTTTTCAATTGATAATACAGTCAATCATTCAGTTATAAGAATCATTAATTATTCTATAAGTAATATATGTATTTGGATCAAATCTTTTATTTGATTGAGTATTTTCATTAGATCATTATCTTCTACTTGTATTATTTCCTTTTACATTTTTAATTCAAAATATAAATCTAAATCATCAATATCAGAATAATTATTATAGGTTAAAGATAATTTAAGATTAAGTGATTAACATAATATTTTTTAAAATTCTCATTATTTAGTGATCTTAATTTTTATTATTAAATTAAAAATTAAAGAGTAAACAACACAAATTTCACTACTTCGAATCACGTATTTGACGCGTCCAAATACGTTCAGATATATGTATCTTGAATACATGGAATCAAATTAGGTGTATTTTGTTTTCAAGATACACTATATTCAAGTGGATTCACATGTATCTGACTCTCTCGCTCTCGCTCGCCTCTCTCCTATCTCGCTCGCCACTCTCCTATCTTGCTCACCTCTCTTCATGTATTTGGTATCCCGGATACATATATATATAATGTGATTCACATGTATCTAAAATATGTAGACTATCTCAGTGGCCTCCCTCTTATCTCACTCGCCTCTCTCTTTTTTCGCTCGCTCCCTACATATTTTCTGTTTATACTAACCTTTTAAATTTAAGTTGTAGTAATATGTTTTCCTTTAACTACGTGAGCGATATACATATCAAACTTATGCTTAAATTGAATATGTTTATTATCAAATGGGGACAACCGTACAAAATTCAATTCTCCCAATCTCTTTCCCTATCCCAAACACACCCCCTCTGCCACCTTATTTATCTGAAGGCACAAGGTAAATTGATATTAGCGTTTCAAAATTTAAATAAAAATAAGGAAAAGTCATGTGTATGAATTTGTTTCCTTATAGGGCTGGGCGTTCGGTATTCGGTTCGGTATTTTCAAAATTTAGATTCGATAATTCGGTAATCGGTAATTCAAAGCATATACCAAATACCGAACTTTCAAACTTCGGTTCGGTAATTCGGTAATCGGTAAATAAAAATTCGGTTCGGTACGGTATTCGGTAATACCAAAATTTATGCATCTTATAAGATCAACACTTGCATCACATTATGGATGGCACCACCATCAGGGTTCAAGGATTTCAATAACATTAATATCACATCAAACATCACACAACAACAACTACAATCTGCAAACTGAAGTTGAACATGGAGGAGCAACAGCAACTTCCAACAACTACAACTCCAGCTCTTGGAGGCCCTTGCTCTTGTTTATTTGTTTGTTTGTGTGTTTATGCAGGTTACTGGAGCAGCAAATCCCAACAAGCTGTAGTTGCACATGCCCTGGTCCCTCTCCAACTCACTCTCCAACATCAACAAAACCCCAACAAAGTGCAGAAACTCAAGGCACCAAATTCACAGCTCCAACAATTTCTGAAAATGCAGATTACTGGAGGCTTCAGAGTTCACCTTACAGCTGTGGGGAGGACAATCACAATACTGCTGGAGCCATTTTTCTCCTATGCAGAAACATCACACAACAACAGCAGAGACTACCACCAAATTAATGCACTCAAAATGATTTTGCAACTTGAAGGATGCAATTTACTTGGAGCCAACAACAAGCAACAACCAACAGCAGCAAATTCAGATTAAGTCAACAACAACCAATCTGAAGTTGTTAGAGCACTACATGGCTATTCTTCAGCACATCTTCAGAAGCAACATATCTCCAACAAGTTGCACCTTCTTCAGCATCAACAATTCCAACAAACTAGATCACAACTTACTTCCTTTTCAACATCTTCAGCAGCTCCCTACACTACAACCAGCAGCAACAACACCTGCAGCAGCTCCTTACACACACTACAACCAGCAGCAACAACAAACTACAACACCTGCAGGCTGCAGGCTGCACTGCAGCAACAATAAGCTGCAACACAATCAACCAGCAACAACAATAAGCTGCAACAGCATACAACATGCAACAACAACAACAAAATGATTCAGCTGCAACACACAACAACAACAAACAACATAAGCTGCAACACTACCTGCAGCAGCAGCACACTACACACCTTCAGCTTGAACAATGCAAATCAATATCATCCATAGCTAAAAAGAATTTAAAATGTGTCAATAATTAAACAAAGTAAAAAAATATAAAAATAAAATACCAAAGCTGAAAAACATACCAAGTTCAAGTTTCATAAGGTCATTAAAATCTTCTTCAACATTTATGGGATAAGACTCATTTCGACGCCAATCTTGAAGACAAATAACAGCTTGCACCAATTTCGGAGTCAAAGAACTCCTAAATGAATCAAGAATACGGCCTCCGGTGCTAAAGGCACATTCCGATGCCACACTAGAAATTGGAATTGCCAACACATCACGAGCCATCTCGGAAAGAATTTTATATCTAGGAGAATGAACTTTCCACCACGACAAGATATCAAAATTGTCGTCATCATCAGTCGGCTCTAGTTCTTCACTAAGATACCTTTCCAACTCCGACTTACTACCCAAACCTGTACCATCTAGTTTGTTCCTCTTCATTTGGATCCTATTTCTTACTTTTGTTGATTTTGTGCTAGTGTTAGAGATAGATGAATCTGATGTCTGACCCGATAAATCAGAGAGAGTAGATGGGCGTCGAGATACATTAGAGAATTTTGCTACATACTCTTCAAACATAGATTTCATGTAAGTCACCATTTCATCTTTTATTTCACTCCCTTTTTCATCTCCAAACATATCCTCAAGTGCGTCGCCAACATACTCTAGTTTGTTACGAGGATCTAAGATAGAGGCAATAAAAAGCACTTTATTCATTTTTTCAGGAGCACCCCAATACTTGACAAACTTTTGTTTCATTTTTTCTCCCATTTTTGCCAAAGAAGGATCATTGTCTTCCATACACTCTCTTAAATGATTGTGAAGCTCAACTATATCTTCAAAGTGACCAGCAGAAGTGACGTAGAGTGAACCTGAAACCTTTTCAGTTAGATCATAAAATCTTTTAAGAAATATTACCATATTACTTACCTTTTGCCAATCATCACTTTCAAGTACACCTGCAACACTTCCATCTTCACAAACATGATTAGCAAGATAAGTTGACAATCCACCATCTTCGAGATCAAAGTAATCAAATGCACTCTCAAAATGTTGTGCGGCATCCAACATCAAGTAGGTCGAATTCCACCGGGTTGGAACATCTAAACATAATGACTTCTTACTGTTTATATTTTTTAGTTCACAACATTCCTTAAATTTTCTAATCCTTGCGGGAGATTGTCTAACATATTTCACCATTTGCCTAACACGTTTGATCGATAGACCAACTTCTTTCATGCCATCTTGCACAATAAGATTCAAAATGTGAGCCATACATCTCACGTGAAGATGGTTACCACATTTCATGTTAGATCCCCAATTAACTATTTGTTTGTGTAACTCTTTCACCATGACATCATTAGAAGAAGCATTATCTACAGTTATAGTGATTATTTTCTCCAATTTCCAATCAAGCAAACACTTACTAATACAACGGGCCATTTCGTCACCCTTATGACTAGTAACAACCTGAAAGTTTAAAATTCTTTTATGCAAAAGCCAATCACTATCAATAAAGTGTACTGTCAAACACATATAATTTATTCTTTGAATAGATGTCCATGTGTCTGTGGTTAGACAAACTCTCGGTGATGTTTCTTTCAAATACTTCATAAACTTTTGTCTCTCTTCACCAAAAACTTGATAACAATCCCTAGTCACTGTTCTACGGGAGGGAACTCGAAATAAAGGTTGGGTTTTTTTCATAAAATTCTTAAAACCTTCCTTTTCAACAAAACGAAAAGGAAGTTCATCAAGGATTAACATCTCAACTAAAGCCCTCCGAGATGCCTCTTGATCAAAAGTCCAAATTGCCCCATCACACATTTCACCTTCTAAGGGAAAGTTTAAATTTGATTGTTTGTACTTGGAATTGAAATTGTTAACCTTATTTGGATTTTTAGGACAAGTTTTCAAATGTTTATTCAGTCCACTTGTTCCATTTTTAGTTGAATCAGCTAAGAGAACTTTACCACAATACCTGCACTTAGCTTTATTAATTCCATCTTCTATGAGCTTCTCATAATGCGGCCAAGCAGCAGATCTTGATTCTATAGCTTTTCTCTTCACCGTCAATGCATGTTGTTGAACTTCCATTGTTGAATCAAGAGACTCGGTAAGAGCCAAAGGTGCGCTTCCAATGACATTGGTCGTTCGACTTGTTTCATCTTCCATCTAAACATTGAAGAGAATACAAATGTTATAAGACATAAATTAACAATCATTTTCATTTGAAAGAAAGGAAGCAAGAAACAAAGCAACAAAGATTGAGCGATTTTTATTTTTATGGGCTAAATTTTGAAGAGGAGAAAATAACAACCATTTCCCTTTTATTTCACAAGTATAACACCATAACAACCTCAAAGAAAGAGGTCAAAATCTGAACCCGTAAAGCCACAATATAAACTGTTTGGCTATACAAGTATATATAATATGACCAGTCACAAAAAACAAATAATTAAAAAAACCCTAAGTACAATTAGCGAAATCATTGTTCATAATCAGGGTAAAGAAAAAAAAAGGTTAGTAAAGTTCAGAGTTCCTTCACAAAGGTGGAAAGATGTACCATATTGATATTGTAAGAGTACAATGATAGTATTCTGCGAGTTGAGTTGTTATTATTATTGTTAGCAGTAAAAATAGAGGGAAGCTGAATCTTGAACCTGGACGCCAGATGACTTGAATATGGCTGGACCCCTACCCTAAATAGTTGATTTGTTGCAAAATCTTACTTTTAATCTTCCTGAATATGAGTCGGGAAGATTAGAGTCAGCCAAATCAACTCTCTAGGATCCGCTCTCAACCCTTGTGATACAAGATTCGAGTCATCAGAACTTCGGTTGAATGGCTGAAGGCGACGTGAAGGCACGGTGAAGCTGAAGGGCTGAAGGCGGCGTGAAGGGCTGAAGGGCGAAGGCGGCGTGAAGGGCTGAAGGGCGAAGGCGGCGTGAAGGGCAGAACCGCAGAAGCAGAACTTCAATTGTAGTAGTGAAGTATTGAGATGAATAGGTTATACTGAAAGTGAATAGGTTAAGTGTTGTTAGGGTATGTTGAAAACAATTGGACTGGATTAAATTATAGGAATGGGCCTATAGCCCTTTATGTTTAAAAATTAAAAGGAATTTTTAGGAGGCCCAACAGAAATAATTCGGTATTCGGTAAATCCCGAATACCGAACGGGATAATTAATAAATACCGAAACCGAACCCGAAATACCGAAATTTAATATTCCGGTACCGAATACCGGACCCAAGTACCGAATACCGAATACCGAAATACCGAAATAGCCGGTTCGGTTCGGTAATTCGGTTTTCGGTATTTTATGCCCACCCCTATTTCCTTACCTGAAAATTTAGGGAAGAAAATTAAATTCACTTTATTAGAGCTCTTATCCTTTGCAAGCTCATGTACTAAAGAGCAACACTAGCAGCGGTCTTGAGGATAAGATTAATATTGACAGCTCTGCTCTAATTGTTAATAAAACTAATTAAATATTTGTCTCACTTACAAACTGAAACTTTTGTCAGAGAAAGTGCATGCCTTTACCCCTCTTAGTAAATCGAATTATTTGGAACGAATTTAAATTTCTGGATGATAAATAGTTAAATTAAGAGTGAAGTGTCAAAAATATATTTAATTTTTTTTTTAATTTCATATTTTAACTATCAGTCAACAACACACTCCAGTGGTCTCTCTTTTATTTTAAAAAAAAAATTACATCATGGATAAAACATTTCACCTAAAGAAATAATTTAGTATTAGTTAAAATTAAAGATTAAAGTATCATTGTTCTCAAAAAAAAAGAAATTATTTTTGAAAAAAATAAAATTTAAAATATTTTTCTTACCCTACTCCACCACCTTCTTCCCCAGTACCCTTCGACAACCCCCCCCCCCTCCCTCGCCCATTCATCTAACCCTTCGTTCCCAAATATTTTTCTTACAATTTTTTTCATTTTGTGTTAGATATATACATTGTCTTTGAGAAAGTATTTTCTACTTGCCGCAAAATTGTTTTTAAACCAAAATTTTCAATTCTGTTATGTTCGGTGCGCAATAGAAAAAAATATTTTCTTAAAAAAAATAATAAAAAAAGAAAATATATATATAATGAAGGTTTAGTGGGGTGGGGTAGATTTTCTTTTTTAAAAAAAATAATAATATCTAAATAAATTTTTTTTTTTTGGGTGTGGAGTAGGAGACGGTGTAGAGTGGGTAAGAAAAATATTTTAAATTTAATTTTTGTTGTAGATAATGATACTTTAATCTTTAACTTTTAACTAATATTAATATAGTAATTTTTAAAAAAAAAACAGAGAGTGTACTGTGTAGTCCACACACCATCAGGAGAGTGTAAAACAAGAGAGAGTTGTGTTTCTCAAACTAATGAGTGATAGTTTAGGTATGAAACTCCACTTCCAACTGTTTAGGTATGAAACTCCACTTCCAACTGTTTATGTATGAAACTCAAAAAATATAAGATAATTTAGGTGTGCTATAAAACTCAAAAAAAATAATAGTTTAGGTGTGTTTTTGATACTTCACTCTTCAATTAATTGGAAAAATAAAGGAGATCATGAAGGGTGTGTTTGGTACAAAGAAAAATATTTTTTGTGAAAATAAAGTAGGTTTCTTATTTATTTTCTAGAGTTTGGTAAATAAGCAAAAAAGTATCATTCCAACAGTTTTTATATGTAATCTAACAAAACACTATGAGAGTGACGGGAGCTGGAATGATCAAGGCCAATGGGGGTTGAGTGAGTGGAGAGGAGACAATAACCGTGAAATGTTACTTATGAGACTTGTTTTCTCTGTTTCCATTTGAAAGTCATTTTCCTCATTTTTAAGGAATTTGTTTTACTAGAGAAAATATTTTTAAAAATATTTTGACCAATCAAACGTAAGGAATCAGAAATCCATACCAAACACACCCTAAGAATTATTACTCTTTTTATTTCAGTTTACGTGATATCCTTTTATTTTAGTTAGTTCCAAAAAGAATGTTATGTTTCTATTATTAGAGACAACTTTATTTTAAAAAATTTCTCTTATCTTAATGAAATGATCTACACCATACAAATGTCTAAAATTTATTTTAGGCTATAAATTTTAGTTTTTTTTCTGAAATTTTATATCAAAATCAAAGATAAATTAGAACAAAAAGAATAACTGTGAGTATGAAGAAGAATAGGAGAGTTTAGATTGATATAAGGGCATATTGGGTATCCACAAGCTTTAGGGTAGTGTCACAATCACCTTTGAGTGAGAGGATATATACCTTCTCCTTTGGTGAATTTTCCTTGAGCCTAGTGGACTCTATTTGACCAATCATATTACTTTCGTCTCATTTTATAAGTTTGACATGACATAAAGTTTAAGAAAAAAAAAATTAAAATTTATGATCTAAAATAAGTAATAGATATTTATATGATTGCAAATGATTTCATTAAGGTTATAATTGACATTTTAAAATTAAATTGTCACTAATTATAAAAAAAATATTTTTTTTAAAAATAACTTTAAAAAAATGAATTATATAAACTGAGACAAAGGAAATAATTCATATAAATGGAGAAAAATAGAATTGTACTAACACTCCCCCTCAAATGAAAATATCTCTTTTTAAAATACTTTTTTGCTTCTTAAGAGGACAGTCTGTTATAATTAATTAATAGGTCGCTCTCTTTGTTTACCAAATAAAACAAAAATATAGTATTTATTATAAAGTATTATTAGTGGATGTTTCATTAATTAAATGGACCACTTAAATGGCCAAGTTGCCCACCTTTTGTTTTTGTCAATTGGCTATAAATATAGCCATACTTTTAACAATGAAGAACACACACAGAAATCTCTCAATTCTCTCTCTTTCTCTTACTGTTTCTCTTTCTTATTAATTTGCTAAGTTAATTTATTTTATAACACATTATTTGCACGAGCCTCCATCACTTTGAACTATTTTAAAACGATAACAAAAGGGTAAGAATTTAATTTTCTTAAAATGTCAAATATCTCTAAACTTAAATTTATTGCTCTTTATATATCTGGAAAAGGTTATTCATCATTGCACTAGATGCCGAAATACACCTAGAATCGATGGGTCTGGCAGACACCATAAAAGATGACAATATAGCATCTAGTCAAGATCGTGTCAAAGCCATGATATTTTTTTGTCACCATCTTGACGAGGGGTTAAAATTACAGTACATCACATTAAAAGACCCCCTTAAACTGTGGAAGAATCTAAAATAAAGATATGACTACCTTAAGTTGGTCATCCTTCCACAAGCATGTCATGATTGACTCAATTTGAGATTAATAAATTTTAAAAACATAACTGAATATAATTCTGTCTTGTTTAGAATTATAGCACAGTTAAATTTATGCGAAAAAGAAAGCACTGAGCAAGACAAATTTAAAAAAATATACTCCATATTTCCACCCGCGGATATGCTCCTGCAGCAGCAATATCGCGAAAAAAAATTTAAAAAATATTCGGAATTACTTTTTCACCTTCTTATTGGTGAACGCCACAACGAACTGTTAATGAAAAGTCATAATAGTCGGCCCGTTGGTTCTTTGCCACTCCCTGAAGTGAATTAGGCAAACTATAACCAACAAAAAAGAGGTCATGCCCCCAATCGCAGTCATGGTCATGGTCGAAGAAGAAATTATAATCATGGTACTCGATTGGCACCGAGAAATGATCAACAATATATAAAGAAGAGTGAAAAGCAAGAAGCTATACCAAAGAAAAATTCAGAAAGTATATATCATAGATGTGGAGGTATGGGGCACTTGTCACGAATCTGTTGGTCATCAAAACGTATAGTTCAGCTATATCAAGCATTCTTGAAGAGAGCAACAAATTATCTAGAGATAAACTTTATCTCTGAAGACAATATTGAGCCTATGCATCTGGATGTAACTAATTTCTTCAATTTTCTAAAAGGAAATATGAATATTGATAAGCCTGATAATAGTTAAATAATTTTCTTTTCATTTGTCTGTACTAAATAATATGTTTATATTTTTCTAATTCAAGTAAATAAATAAAATTTGTATAATGAGTCATGTTTTAATTATAATGTTTACTTTATTTTTTTGAAGAAAAATATGAATATGCCTTAAATTTTATTTGGATCAATGATCAATCACGAGGATATTTGTGTAATTGATAGTGGAATGACTCATACCATTTTCAAGGTCGAGAAATATTTTTCCTACTTGCTTAGAAGAATAGCAAATGTTACTACAATTTTTGGTAATTCAAAAATTATTGAAGGTTCCAGAAGAGCTACTATATTACTGCCTAAGGGGACAAAGATTGTTATAGAAGATGCACTGCTCTCTTCTAAATTTTCAAGAAACTTGTTAAGTTTTAAAGATATCCACAGAAATGGATATCGTGTTGAGTCACTAAATAAAATAAATACTGATTATCTTGGTATAACCAAGAGTGTCTCAGGCTAGAGATATATTTTTTAAAAATTACCAACTTTGACATCTGCCTATATTATGCATAAATTAGTGCAATTGAAGCATATTTGATCGTAAACCAGAAGTTTACTGATCTAAATATATTTGTGTTATGGCATGATCGAATATGTCATCTTGTATCAATAATGATGAGACGAATTCTTGAAAATTCAACCGGACATCCGTTAGAGAACCTAAAGATTCTTACGAATGATGAATTTTCATGTGCTGCTTGTTATCAAGGCAAATTAATTACCATACCATCAACCCTGAAAGTTGGCATAGAATCTACTAGCTTTTTAGAGGATATACATAGGATGTATGTGGACATATTCATCCACCTAGTGGATTGTTTTGATATTTTATGGTCCTAATAAATGCATCATCAAGATGATCTCATGTATGTCTTTTATCATCTCGCAACCTGGCGTTTGCGAAGTTATTAGCACAAATAATAAGATTAAGGGTGCAATTCCCAAATTATCCAATTAAATCTATTCACCTTGATAATGCTGAATAATTAACATCTCAAGCTTTTGATGATTATTGCTTATCAATTGGGATAAAAATTGAGCATCATGTTGCTCATGTTCATACTAAAATATCCTTGCAGAGTCATGTATTAAGCATATGCAATTGATAGCAAGACATTTACTTATGAAAACAAAATTGTCAATTACTGTTTGGGGTCATGCTATTTATATGCAATAGTATTTGTATGTCTTAGATCGATAAATTTGTAATGACCCTCAAGGTTATTTTTGGAATTTTTGTAAAATAACTATTTTACCCCTCCCTTTAGTTTCTCTGAATCATTTTTGATTGGTACTGGATGTTGATTTTTAGAAAATCCTATGAAAAGTTAAGTCTTTGAAAATTTTGCGTTTTCATAAGTTTTAAGTATTAAAAAGTGGTATTTGGGGTCAATTGGAGCTACAGGTCTCGGAATGGAATTCCGTCGATTCCAGCAGCTCCGAAATGTCGAGATTGGCTTAGGAGACTTTACGGAATCAGTTTTGGAGTTATAACGAATATTTGACGCCTTGAGTTGAGAATTTGAGGAATTTTAAGTCAAGGTTTGATTTTGGTCAACTTTTAGAGTTCTGTTGCTCGGAATGGAATTCCGACAACTCCATTGGGTTCGGGAGATGACTTTTTGTCTAGAAGAAATATTGGTTGAATTTTTAGAGGTCCCGAGCTCATTTTGGTATTTTGAAGGCCTAAGTTGGTTTAGTTATTATTTTTCGAATTTTGGGTCAAGAAGACCTTAAATTCAAATCCTAATAATTTCATCAGCTCCGAAATGGCCAAATTAGGCTAGTAGCATTGTTGGCATGACTATCGAGGCAATCGATATGAGTTTGGGGCCATTTGGGGCTTTTGACTTTGAAAGTTAGCTTATGGTTGACTTTGGTCAACATTCTTGGAAAAGGCGCTCGGATGAAAATTTTGACAGCGCAGTTAGTTTCGAAATGTTGATTTTGGTCTAGAGCGACCTTTCGTTCGCTTTCTGAGGCTTCTGATCTAATGTCGAGGCCCATTGTGGAATGTCACTTAAAATGACACTTGGATGTGGGATCCACTTTTTATTAAAATGATCTCGTATGGGAATTCAGAATGCGTCATTGAGTCCGAAACGTCTAATTTAGTGGGATAGCATATTTATTTTATTTTTATCGAATTCTGAACGAATCCCGAGCACCCCATCGGAGATTTTGAATTTTTGCAAAAATCTGTAGCAATCGCAGCACAGCAGCCCTTTTTTTTTCTTTTTTGAATTTTGTCTCAACTTTAAAACCTTTTATCTTGGGCTATAGAGCTCCAAATCGGGTGATTCAAAAGGGAAACTTGTGAGATTTTTTATGGAGAACACATTGAAGAGCTTAAAAATTGATTTGGAGCATTTGATTCAGGTAAAATTCATGATCTTATTTACAGCAGTGTCCATTTTCGGAATGATTTTTTGAGAACTTTGAGAAATTATTTCTTGACCTATGTAAATCCTATTTTGGTGATTCAAGGGTTTAAATTCAAGAAAATTTCGTGAGGAATCTCTTGGTGAACTCAAAAATGCGAGGGAAAGCTTCGTTTAAGGTAAAAATATATGTATGTTTAGTTACTGATTTAATCTTTTTCGGAATGAAATTTTATTGAATTTTAGAAAAGTGTATCATGATCTATATAACTCCGTTTTGAGTAATTCTTGAGGCTAGATTGTGGGGTTTTCCACAAGGATCGTTATAGTATAATTTTTTTGGGTTGAAAGAGTCTCATTTCTTCAGAATTAACTGATTTTGATGCTGCCATTTTTGATCTTTTAGTTGAAATTTATGAGTTTTGGTTCCATGCTCGTCCCGCGTAGTTTTCCACCCCAAATTATGTTATAAATCTGATTTATGAGCTTTGGGTGACGTTTCAAACCTATTTTGGGGGTCAAATCCGGAATTCCATATGTGGGTCCCACATTTTCTGTTTTAAACCTCAAAATTGGTCCATCTTCAAAAATTATGAAATTAGTGTTTAAACGACCGTATCGACGCCGTGGTTCTATTTTTGACAACGTGGCAGCATTCTGAGGCAGTTCAGAAGGGAAAAGCTCCGGCACTGTGATTTGGAGCTCGCGTGTTTAGCCTATAGATATGCTACGGTTTTCCTTTCATTAGATTGAGATGGAATATGTGAAAGCATGTTGAAATAGTTAGAATTTGGGTTGGGTAGTTTGATTGTATATTTTAGGTGTTAGAAATCATGTTTTAGGCTTGTTATCGGTTTTTTCGGATATTTAGAAGCATGTGTATCTTGTCATTATTTGTTAGTATATAAAGAGAGTTGAATGAGCATGTTGTTGATACTGTAGAGTATGTTGGCCTTAGTATGGGATGTAAACTTTCTTTAGATGCCCCGACGTCACTCCGGTGGACTTAGATTCTTGTAGAATGGTGTAGCGGGTTAGTGTCTGGTAGTTTGGCCTTAGTTAGGTGTTACCCTTGCTATTAAAAATATCTTCATCCATAAATCGGTATAATCGTGACTTTTGTGATGCGTCGGCAATATTAGATTTTGTGATCATTGACTTTGACTCCGGTTCCAATTTTGGCGGCATATCGGTTGACTCATTGGGAAGGAGATTTTGGTACTTTTATATTCTAGTTGGGAAGTAGAATATTTGGCATCATGGGATAAATTATCTGTGAGCATTCAGATACCAAGTTTCGGCCTTCGTTCTGAATTATCGGGGAGCATCGAGGTACTCAGCCCCGACCTCTACCGGCTTACTAGTATGACGAGCATCCGGATATCCAGTCTTGGCCTCGATTATACCGATGTATTATGGTGAGCATTCGGGTACCCAGTCCCGACTTCGATCGCACTTATGTATTATAGCAAGCATCCAGATATCCAGTCCCGACCTTGGCCACTTTAAACAATCGGGCGAGCATCTGGATCCATTCTCGGCCTCAACCCCTAAGGCACCCCTAGATCGATTGACTCTTGGAGATTCTGGGTTTGGAAATGATACAGTACTTCGGTTCCTGACATCGCAGATTCTTGGTTCCTAGCCTTGGTAGTTATAACTATTCTGTGTACTCGGTGGGCTTATGGGGGTTCATCCGGGTTTTTATTTAACTTGCACACGAGTGTCCCGACTGGGCTTATGGGGACCCAGTTGGGTATAGTTAGCTGTATTTCTCATACTCTTTTCCCTTTTGATACTTATGTTGACTCCTATTTAGGCTATTCCTCTTTTTCATATTGTTTTTACTTTTTCTGCTCATTCGACCTATGATGCATACTGGGTACCTGTTGTCTTGGTACTCATACTACACTGTGCATCTACTTTCGTGATGCAGGACCGAGCACCAGTTACCACCGTGGATAGATCGGGCCTATTGTAGTCAGCCTCGAAGACTAGGGTGAGCACTTGGCATTTTTAGATCATTCATGTCTTCTTTAGTATAGATAGCCCGTCTTTTTCCTTTTGAGACTATCTAGTTGTTGTATATATTTTTGGTCGACTTTTGGGATTTGTACTCGTCTTTTATTTTGTAGCAGCTCTATATTTATGACTTCTAGATTTTGGAAGGGATCTTTAGTTGTTTATATCATGTTTTGGTTTACTTCCGCTTATTCTTTCTACCTATCTTTATAATTTGCCACTCTTATTTAGTTTTTGCACTCAAACCCATTACTTGAAGTTTTGGGTTGATGGGTTGGCTTACCTATTGGTGGATTATACTAGGTGTCATTATGACCTAAGAAATTGGATCGTGATAAAATTGTAATAAATACTCTCCATCACAATTAGTATTTGTTCATGAGCCAAATATAGCCCATCTACGAATTTTGGTTGTGTTGTATACGTGCCTATAGAACCACCACAACGTACAAAGATGGGCCCTCAACGAAGGTTGGGCATATATCTTGGGTTTGACTCACCCTCCATAATTCGCTATTTTGAACCATTGATAGAAGACTTATTTACTGCTCGATTTACAGATTGTCGGTTTGATAAAATAAATTTTCCGTAATTAGGGAGAGAGAAAAAGGAACCCGAAAGAAAAATTGCGTGAAAATTTTCATCACTATCTCATTTTGATCCACGTACCCGCACATATGAGCAGGAGGTCCAGAAGATCATACACTTATAGAAAATAGCAAATCAAATGCAGATGCATTTACTGATTTGAAACGGATAACTAAGTCACATATTCCTGCAATGAGTGTACCTATCCGGATTGATGTCCCCAAAAGACCATCTACTAGTACCATATCTTCTAAATCCCAAATACGCCTGAAGTGTGGTAGACCATTGGGTTCAAAGGATAAGAATCCTAGAAAGAGAAGCGTGAGAAATAATAAAGATGATACTATAAAAGAACCTCCTGAAGAAGGTCAAAATTTGAGTGATCCTGATATTCCTGAAGAAATCAGTGAACCTGAGATTCAAGTGAATAAAGAACTTTCAATACGTTCTACCGGTGATGAGATAAATTTAGATCGATCGAAAATTATAATGGATAATATTTTTGCATATAATATTGCACTTAACTTTATCAAGATAGTGAAAGTCTTGAGCCTAAATCCGTCGAAGAATATCGATGTAGATGTGATTGGACAGAATGGCAAAAGGAAATTCAATCAGAATTAGACTCGCTTGCTAAATGTGTGGTTTTTGGACTTGTAGTCCAAATCCCTAAAGGTGTAAATTCAGTTGGTTATCAATGGATTTTTATGCGAAAACGAAATGAGAGAAATGAAATTGTAAGATACAAGGCACGCCTTGTTGCACAAGGATTCACTCAAAGATCCAGGGTCAACTATGAAGAAACATATTCACTTGTTATGGATGGAATAACTTTTCGATATCTCATTAGTTTAGTTGTACATAAAAATCTTGAAATACATCTAATTGATGTAATTACAGCTTACCTTTATGGTTCACTTGATAATAAAATTTACATGAAATTCCTAGAAGAATTAAAATTGCCTGAAACATATATTAAATCTCGGAAGATGTACTCAATCAAATTGCAAATATCATTATATGATCTGAAATAATCAGAGCGCATGTGGTATAATCGTCTTAGTGAGTACTTGATTAATGAAGGTTATATAAATAATATCATTTGTCCATGTGTTTTTATTAAGAAAATAGAATCAGAGTTTGTTATACTCGTCGTTTATGTTGATGACATAAATATCATTGGAACCTCTGAAGAGGTCCAAAAGGCGATTGACTATCTAAAGAAAGAATTTGAGATGAAAGATCTTGAAAAGACAAAATTTTATCTGGGTCTGCAAATTGAACATTTAGCAAACGGGGTCTTTGTCCACCAATCTGCCTATACTGAAAAAATCTTAAAATGATTTTACATGGACAAAGCACATTCATTAAGTACTCCAATGGTTGTTCGATTACTTGAAGTGGAAAAAGATATATTTCAACCTCCAGAAGAGAATGAAGAACTTCTTGGTCCTGAAGTACCATATCTCAGTGCTATTGGTGCACTTATGTATATTGCTAACGCAACTAGAGCTGATATAATATTTTTTGTTAATATACTGGCAAGGTATAGTTCATCCTCAACGCGAAGACATTAAAATGGTATCAAGCATATTTTGCGATACCTAAAAGGTACCATTGATATGGGTTTGTTTTATACTAACAAAGGTTGTACAGACCTTATTGGTTATGCAGATGAAGGTTATTTATCAGACCCACATAAAGCTCGATCTCAGACAGGCTATTTATTTACATATAGAGGAACTGTTATATCATGATGATCTACAAAATAGTCTATTTTGCTGCTTCTTCAAATCATGCTGAAATAATAGCAATTCATGAAACAAGTAGAGAATGTGTGTGGTTGAGATCGATGATACAGTTCATCAAAAAAAGATGTGGCCTGAAAAATGATGTCAAAGTACCCACAGTTATATTCAAAGAAAATATCGCGTGCATAGCTCAATTGAAAGGTGACTTCATCAAAGAAGACAAAACAAAACATATTTCACTAAAATTATTCTTCAACATGATCTCCAGAAGAATTGTGATATTGATGTACAACAAGTTCGTTCGAGTAATAATCTTGCAGATTTATTCACAAAGGCATTACCAAAAACTACTTTTGAGAAGCTAAGGTATAAGATTGGAATGGGCCTTCTCCAAAATATCAAATGAAGTTTTCATCAGGGGAGTAAAATACGCACGGTACTCTTTTTCCCTTAATCAAGATTTTGTCCCACTAGATTTTCCTGGTAAGGTTTTTAATGAGGCAGCAGTCACGGCGTATTATCAGATGTGTGTACTCTTTTTTCTTCATTGGGCTTTTTTCCACTGAGTTTTTTCTAGTAAAGTTTTAACGAGGCACAATATCTATGGGTGTTCAGGATATTTTTTCTTTTACTAGAATTTTTCTTTTACATGGACATCCAAGGGGAAGTATTATTAAGTATTATTAGTGGATGTTCCATTAATTAAATGGAACACTTAAATGGCCAAGTTACCCACCTTTTGTCTTTGTCAATTGGCTATAAATATAGCCATATTTTCAACAATGAAGAACACACACAGAAATCTCTCAATTCTCTCTCTTTGTTTTACTGTCTCTCTTTCTGACTAATTTGCTAAGTTAGTTTGTTTTATAACAATACCAGTATTAATAAGCACATTCCTTGTTGTTTTATACAAACGCAATAATAATTAAGAAGCGAGGCATTTACTTCTTGGACAAAACTTACATTATCATTTCATCCTTCTCATAGTTAATTTTCTTCATTTACTAGCAAGAAAGTAGTCATATCATATGCAACATCTTATCATTATCCATACTCACAACCACTACTTTAATTGGATGCATACTTATATTCACTGTTGTGCTACTTTATCATACATTTTTTTCCTGCCTAAACTATAGTTTAGTATCATTGATAATTCTCTATAGTGCTACTTTTTTAAAAGATATATAAAACATTGCGACATTATGTGTAGCAGATATACACAAGATACACATATATCTTAGTATATATCTAATAATCCTAAGATCCTGACATACACGTACATATGACAAACATAGAACACACACTTCACATATCCTTCTCACTTGCACATACAGTTATATACTCGTATATTGCATTCAGTTAGCCATACGTATAGTTGATATCTTCACATGCAGCTTCTGATTTGAAAAGGCATACATACACATACAGTATTTTAGATATCGTATTCGCGTGATTTCTGTTCGAATTAAATATTTCATGCACCCAGATATAATATATTTTGCTACGTCACGGTTTAAAAGAAAAATTTGTCATGTTTTGAAAAAATAAAACATGATATTGCTGTTATTCTCACTTTTAATTTCTTCTTCAACTTGGGCCAGCACGAAAATACAATCTATTTTGGACTTAGCTTCCATATGTGGAGACTAGAAACATCAGATAATTAGACCTCAAACTATTGTTATTTAAATATTGATGGCGAACCCAAAAAAAAAGAAAATTAAAATTAAAGTTTACGGCCGACATGGGGCATCCATGCATAAGAATGGGTTCATCATATATATAACAAAAATACAATGGAATAATTGATTTTGTTAACTTGGTTTCTTAGGGAGCTTGTTAATAATTTCGTTAAGAGAAGCTATAAATGATTTTGTATTATCAACCAAGTAAAATGGTTGTCCACTTAAAATGGTGGATAGTCCATTTACTTTTTAAGTGGGTAAATTGCCCACTAATATTTTCCTCCACTTGTAAATATGGCTATAAATATAGCCTTAAACTTCAATGTAAAAACACACAAAACATATAAAAGAAGAGAATTACTATTACTCTCTCTATATTACTACTCTCTCTATTAATACTTTCTATATTATTCTCTTGTTCTTCTTCCTTTATAAAATTGTCAAGTAAGTTAATTTATAACACGTTATCAGCACGAAGCTCTAATTTTTCAGAAAATTAACTTCTATATCAGGTATATCTACTAAAGAAATTTAATTTTTAAGTTATCTTTGTTACTTTCAAATTAATTTTCATCATGTCAAACTTGTCAAAATTGGAATTTGTGGCACTTGATATTTCTGGTAAAAATTATTTGTCATGGGTACTTGATGCTGAAATTCACCTTACCGCTAAGGGTCTTGGTGATGTTATAATTGAAGGAAATACAACATCAAGTTAGGATAAAGCAAAGGCTATGATTTTCCTTCGTCATCATCTAGATGAAAGCCTAAAAATGGAATACTTGACAGTGAAAGATCCACTTGAATTGTGGAAAAACTTAAAAGGGAGGTATGACCACCTCAGGGCAA
This sequence comes from Solanum dulcamara, assembly GCF_947179165.1. Lineage (NCBI taxonomy): Eukaryota > Viridiplantae > Streptophyta > Magnoliopsida > Solanales > Solanaceae > Solanum > Solanum dulcamara. Next base: position 45,643,158 of record NC_077244.1, on the reverse strand, counting down.
CGATATTGCCAAGGGCTCGTTATGAGTGGATGCACTTACGGTTTCAAGATTTTAAAACCGTAATTGAGTATAATTCTGCTGTATTTAGAATAACTTCCCAATTAAAATTATGTGGGGAAAATATAAATGATGAGGACATGTTAGAAAAGACACTAACTACTTTTCATGCCTCTAATGTAATATTACAGCAGCAATACCGTGAAAAGGGTTTTAAAAAATACTCTGAATTGATATCATGCCTTCTGGTGGCTGAACAACATAATGCCCTTTTAATAAAAAATCATGAAGCCCGTCCCACTAGAACTGCTCCGTTACCTGAGGTAAATATGGTAAAGGCACATGGCCAGTCTGAAAGAAGACAAAATAAAAATTATGGCCACAATAATGTGCGTGGACGTGGCAATGACAGAAGACGATTTAATAATCGTCGAGGTGGTGGTCAACATAAAAGGGAGAACATTATCAGTTCTCAAAATGGCCCTTCAAAAAGTAACTGTCATCGTTGTGGCATGAAAGGCCACTGGAAAAATGAATGTCGGACGCCTGAACATTTTGTAAGACTTTATCAAAATTCTTTTAAAAGAAAGGCAAATAGAGGTGGTGCCCCTTCTTCTAATGCTCGGATAGAGTCACACTTGGCGTTCGAAAATAATGTTGAGGCAAGGCCTTTGAATAATGATAATATTGAAACAAATCTGGCCTTAAGGGATGATGATTTTAATGACCTCAATGATATTACTCATTTGGAGGTTGAAGATTTTTTTAAGGATCTTAATTGATGTTTAATTTCATGTTTTTCAATATGTTATCATGTACTTCGAATTATTGTATTTTTACGTTTATGTATTTGAAGAAAAAAATAATAATAATAATCAAGGTCACATTTTTATGATAATTGTATATTGTTTATTACATTGTGCTATTTTACAATGTTGTAATTAATTACTATTAGTGTGCTATTATTTAATCTTAATATCATATTGTTACTAAAAATAATATTCGCCTTATTTAATGTCATTATACTAACTGTTTATTCTTGTTAATGTTTTAGACATTAATAATATATAATGATTGTATTATTTTTGTCAATAAACAAATTATCTTTACATGATGAATAATATTATATTAATGTTTTATAATATTTTATATTTGTTTTTAATACTTGTGTATAATATTTATTTAAGATTAATAAGTATATAATTCCATAAACTAAATTATTGTAACATTCATCATAATTGAATCATATAATTTTTTAAATTCTAAATTACCATAATTTAACTTTAAAAAAAAGGGACTTATGTTTTTCTAGCAAAATTGTTACTTATTTTATTTCTTACAATGTATTTTTTTTATGAAGATAAATAAATTTATCAGTCTTCAATTGGATTCAAGATGAATAATGGAGATATGTGCATTTTGGATAGTGCCACAACTCATACGATATTAAAAGAAAAGAAATATTTTTGTCATTTGATTATGAAAAAGGCCTATGTCAATACAATATCTGGTAGTACAAAATTAATTGAAGGCTCTGGAAAAGCAGCCTTATTACTACCTGGAGAAACGATATTGGTAATTGATAATGCATTATATTGTAGTAAGTCTCAAAGAAACTTGTTAAGTTTCAAGGTTATTCGCCAAAATGACTATCATATTGAGATTGCAAATGAAGGAAAGGTTGAATACCTTTATATTACTACAATAAATATGGAGAAGAAAATTGTGCACGAAAAATTACCTGCACTTTCTTCTGGGTTGTACCATACAAATATTGGTAATGTTGAATCACATGCCATTGTAAATAAAAGGTTTACTGATTCTAATAATTTTATCATTTGGCATGACCGGTTGGGCCATCCCGGTTATAATATGATGCGCAGAATTATTGAGAATTCACATGGACACACTTTGAAGAATCAGAAAATTCTTCAATCTAAGGAATTCTCTTGTGTTGCTTGTTCCCAAGGAAAACTGATTATCAAACCATCAGCAACTAAGGTTGGGATTGAATCCCCTGCGTTTCTGGAACGTATACAGGGTGATATATGTGGGCCAATTCACCCTTCATGTGGACCCTTTAAATATTATATGGTCTTGATAGATGCATCTACAAGATGGTCACATGTGTGCTTATTATCAACTCGCAACATGGCTTTTGCGAGATTGTTAGCTCAAATTATAAGGTTAAGAGCACAATTTCCAGATTATGCAATAAAGACAATTCGTCTTGATAATGCTGGTGAATTCACATCTCAATCATTTAATGATTATTGTATGTCGATTGGAATAAAAGTTGAGCATCCGGTCGCTCATGTACATACTCAAAATGGTCTAGCAGAATCATTGATTAAACGCCTCCAATTGATAGCTAGACCATTGCTAATGAGGACAAAACTTCCTATTTCAGTATGGGGGCATGCTATTTTGCATGCAGCAGCACTTGTGCGCATAAGGCCAACAAATTATCATGAATTTTCCTCATTACAGTTGGCGTTTGGAAGGGAGCCAAATATATCCCATCTTAGAATATTTGGGTGTGCGGTATATGTCCCAATTGCTCCACCGCACCGCACAAAGATGGATCCCCAAAGAAGGTTGGGAATATATGTTGGGTATGAATCTCCTTCTATTATAAAATATCTGGAACCTATGACTGGAGATTTATTTACGGCAAGATTCGCTGATTGTCATTTTGATGAATCAGTATACCCAACATTAAGGGGAAAACATAAGCAGTTGAAAAATGAGATAGATTGGAATTCATTGTCACTATCTCATTTAGATCCTCGAACAAATCAATGTGAGCAAGAAGTTCAAAAGATGATTTATTTGCAGAATATTACAAATCAACTGTCGGATGCATTTACTAACCTTCCACGGGTTACTAAATCGCATATCCCAGCTGCTAATGCTCAAGTTCGAGTTGATGTCCCGGTAGGACAACTTGTTCAGGCAAATGAGTCTAGACCGCGCTTAAAACGTGGAAGACCATTTGGTTCCAAAGATAAAAATCCTCGAAAAAGGAAAGAAATAAATGATCAAGATGATCATAATTTGGAGACGAGTGCTCAAGAAGAGCCCAGAGACACAACAAATGGTGATACCACCGAGGAGGTCCAAGTACCTGAAAATAATGAGAATGAAGAAATCTCAATAAGTTATGTCTCGACAGGAAAACGGTGGAACCGAAATGATATTGTGGTCGATAATATTTTTGCTTATAATGTTGCCATTGAAATAATGCAACAAGATAAGGATCTTGAACCAAAATCTGTCGATGAATGCAGACAGAGAAATGATTGGCCAAGATGGAAGGATGCAATTCAAGCAGAGTTAACTTCACTTGAAAAACGTGAAGTTTTCGGATCAATAGTTCGAACACCTGAAGGTGCCAAGCCAGTAGGGCACAAATGGGTTTTTGTGCGTAAACGAAATGAAAAGGGTGAAGTTGTAAGATATAAAGCACGACTTGTAGCCCAAGGTTTTTCGCAAAGACCTGGCATTGACTATATGGAAACATATTCCCCTGTGGTGGATGCAATTACTTTCAGGTATCTAATGAATTTGGCAGTTCATGAAAAGCTTGAAATGCACTTAATGGACGTGGTCACTGCCTATTTATATGGCTCATTGGACCACGACATTTTTATGAAAATTCCCGAAGGGTTCAAAGTGCCTGAAGCATACAAGGATTCTCGAGAAAATTGCTCAATAAAACTTCAAAAATCCTTGTACGGGTTGAAACAATCAGGGCGAATGTGGTACAATCGTCTTAGCGAATATTTACTAAAAGAAGGATATAAAAATGATCCAATTTGCCCTTGTGTCTTTATGAGAAGGTCTAGATCTGAATTTGTCATAATAGCAGTATATGTTGATGATTTGAATATTATTGGAACTCCAGAAGAACTTTCAAAGGCAGTAAAATGTCTGAAAAAGGAGTTTGAAATGAAAGACCTTGGAAAGACAAAATTTTGTCTTGGTCTACAAATTGAACATTTTACAAATGGGATATTTGTCCATCAGTCAACATATACTGAAAATATTTTAAAGAGATTTTATATGGATAAAGCACACCCATTGAGTACTCCAATGGTTGTGAGATCTCTTGATATTAATACAGATCCGTTTCGGCCTTATGAAAATGATGAAGAACTTATTGGTGCTGAAATACCATACCTTAGTGCAATTGGTGCATTAATGTATCTTGCCAACAATTCTAGACCAGATATAGCTTTCTCAGTAAACTTGTTAGCAAGATTTAGTTCTTCACCAACACGCAGACACTGGAATGGAATTAAGTATATATTCAGATACCTTCGAGGTACCATTGATATGGAAGTGTTTTACTCAAATGATTCCACGTCACAATTGATCGGTTATGCAGATGCGGGATATTTATCTGATCCCCATAAAGGTCGATCGCAAACAGGCTATTTATTTACATGTGGTGGTACAGCTATATCATGGCGTTCAACAAAGCAAACTATGGTTTCCACTTCCTCAAATCATGCAGAGATAATAGCCATTCATGAAGCAAGTCGAGAATGTGTTTGGTTAAGATCAATAACTGAACACATTCAAGAAACATGTGGTCTTTCTTTGACAAAAGACGCTCCAACAATATTGTATGAAGACAATGCTGCATGTATAGCTCAACTGAAGGGAGGATACATCAAAGGAGACAGAACAAAACATATTTCACCAAAATTCTTTTTCACTCATGATCTTCAAAAGAAGGGTGAAATAGATGTCCAACAAATTCGTTCAAGTGACAATTTGGCGGATATGTTCACCAAAGCATTGCCAACTTCAACCTTTGAGAAAATGAGATACAAAATTGGAATGCGTCGTTTTCGAGATACTAAGTGATATTTTCATCAGGGGGAGCAAAATACGCGCTGTACTCTTTTTTCCTTAGTCAAGGTTTTGTCCCACTGGGTTTTCCTGATAAGGTTTTTAATGAGGCAGCACTCAAGGCGTATTATCAGATATGTGTACTCTTTTTCCTTCATTAGGCTTTTTCTCACTGGGTTTTTCTTAATAAGGTTTTAACGAGGCACATTTCTCGTGGACATCCAAGGGGGAGTATTATCAACCAAGTAAAATGGTTGTCCACTTAAAATGGTGGATAGTCCATTTACTTTTTAAGTGGGTAAATTGCCCACTAATATTTTCCTCCACTTGTAAATATGGCTATAAATATAGCCTTAAACTTCAATGTAAAAACACACAAAACATATAAAAGAAGAGAATTACTATTACTCTCTCTATATTACTACTCTCTCTATTAATACTTTCTATATTATTCTCTTGTTCTTCTTCCTTTATAAAATTGTCAAGTAAGTTAATTTATAACATTTTGTTCCTTATTCTTCAACTCTAGTGCCATACAGCAGGCTTATTTTCTACTTATACAATATGATAAAACACTATATTGTGGATGTTGCACAAAAAGAAAGACTATTGTTTTATTACTCTAATTCCCCTTTCATACCATCTCATTATGCCATATAAAATACTTCATACTTTTCCTACAAGTAATATTTTTTGAAAAAAAGAAGGTGACTCCAGCTGTTTTTCATCTTTTCTTCTTCCTCCCTTTATTCCTGTCTACTTTATAGACGAATTATAAATAAGATGGAAAACCAGTCCCACAACTTTTTCTTTGTTTTGCTTTGCCAAACGGGAAATCCTCAAATCTCATAATTAGCTATATAGGAACTTCAAAAAGGTTCCAACAAACTTCATGCATGCACACATCTAGTTGTCCATGGAGTTTGAATTTGAAATCCTACACAAACTTGAAGAGCACTCTCACTTTATTTGATTGAAGCGGTCCAGAAATATCTTTTATGTTATCTTGGAGGTTTAATTGCATTACTTATTTATCTTTAGTTAGTAAATAATGAAACTTTGCCCTTGTAAATATGTACAAGTTAGAACACACACACGCTTGTTTTATTATTGGATGTTTCACCTAAATTTCCAATAAAGTACATAGAGAGTGTCAGGTCCAAAACAAGGTGGACAACTTAAAGAAAGGTAAGCAAATTGAATGCACAGCAAAACGGTCCCTTTCTTATAAATCCAGAAACAAATATACAGCATTAATATTTAGGTTTTGTCAAATTTCCTCAAGCAAGATAGCCAACAAGTCGAGGTCATTTCTATGAGAGACTATCTGAATCATGTCAAAGTTAAATAATTCAAAGACCAAAGGATTAAACTACACTATGATATCTTGGCTAGTAGAATCGACATACCCTGTTGCTGTTACACTGATTCTGTCTGGTCTTGAGAACAAATTTCCAAATAGAAATACAACACAACCTCCACGATTTAACCCATGCAAGCATGAAAACTAGTGCTATTGCAGCATTTCTTGGAGATAGCATACGGCAGAAATATTCATGAAGACAACTCTGGGAAAATAATTGAAGTTTGCAGTAACATGCTTTCTTAGACAGGTGCTGATACTTAAGTTAAAATGACAATTAGAACTAGCGCACCAAACAAACATAATTAGTTTAAATACTAATACAAAGTATGATCAACAGACAAGACTGAGCATCTGGAAATCAGAAGTTCATTTTAGTGATTCTACTTGCTATGGATGGGACTGCACACCTTGCCAAGCCCAAACAATTTCCTCAAGAGCTGGTCTGAAAGTTTGCGTCAACATGTTTTGGTACTCAATCGCATCACCACAGGACCTTCTCAGCTCAATCAAGTAATAGGATTCAGTAATTTCAAATATTTGCACGTCAATGCACAGAGTTCCATATCTTCTCTCATTTAATCCCTCTAATCTAAAATATCCACCATCTTTCTTCTTTATTTCTAGGTTCAGACTCCTGCCAACTTCCTCAAGCTTGGATATGATGACTGGGGCAGGCTTCTTTGATGTGAATTGCAGTTCCTCCTTTTGATCATTTCTTATGAATAAACCAGACAAGTCAAACCCGCTTGAAAGAGATATGATATCAAATGCATTGATGTTTGCAGGTTTTGCCAACTCTAGCTTGGTGTCGGACGAAGAGGTACAATTCTCCGACTCTAGCTTGATGTCGGAGGAAGAGGTACTATTCTCCAACTCTAGCTTGGTGTAGGAGGAAGAGGTTCTATTCTCCAAATTTGAACTGGAAACAGCACCACCATCTGCAATAACATTTTGGTTCACTAATTGTTTGGTTCCCACATGTCTGGATTCTGACCCTTTCTTAAACCAGGAGCCTTCCTTAATTTTGTCTATTGAAATCCTTGTATGAGGGTTCGGGTCGAGGATCCTAGAGAGAAGTTTACGCACTTCTGGTGGGAACCAATTAGGGCATTTGTACTCCGCCCTGATTATCTTCCTATACATATTCATGAGATTTGAGTCATGGAATGGAAGATAACCAGCCAACAAGACAAATAAGATCACCCCACAAGACCAGATGTCAGCCTTGGCACCATCATATCCTTTTCTACCAATCACCTCAGGAGCAACATATGCTGGCGTACCACAGGTTGTGTGGAGTAACCCATCTTGCCTCTTAGACTCTGCCAATGCACTCAATCCAAAGTCTGAGACCTTTAGGTTTCCATTCTCATCCAGCAGGAGATTTTCCGGCTTGAGATCACGGTGATAAACATCTCGGCTGTGGCAAAATTCAACAGCGCTGATCAGTTGCTGAAAGAACTTTCTAGCAACATCTTCCTTGAGCCTCCCCTTTACCAGCTTGTTGAAAAGTTCGCCGCCTTTGGCATGTTCGATCACAAAGTAAATCTTTGTCTTAGTTGCCATGACCTCGTATAGCTGCACAACATGTGGGTGTTTGACCAGTGCCATAACCGATATCTCTCGTTTGGTTTGTTCGATCAGTCCAGCCTTCTGAACCTTCTCTTTATCAATTACTTTAATGGCTACACTCTCTCCGCTATTTAGATCCCTTCCATAATAAACCTTACCAAAGTTGCCTTGACCTAATAATCTCCCCAACTCATATTTTTGCATCAATACATTTCCTTTTTTCTCCATTTTCAACAAACAATTCTACTTATACTATAAATAACACTCCTGCTGATATGGTAATTCTCTTTTTACAGGCAGGAGACCTTGTTTCAGTGTTCAACCGTCTGCAACAAGGCTGTGCTTCAGCACGCCAAGATTCTTAATCACTGTTGCTTCAGTGTGCATCTGGTACGAGAACTTAAATGCTCTATGAGCTGCAAATTTGGAAACATGATGTAGAAAACAGAATAACCCCAATGCAGATGGAAACTCAGAGGCGTCTAAGAGCCAAGAGCTGTTGTTTAACCCCATCTTTCTGCATCCCAAATATATTGCTTTCAGTGATATGTCGCAGAGCTCTGAAAATTACCAGATAAGTAAAAGAACCTCAAAACTCAGAACATATCAATATGAGCTTACTATTTATTAACTTAAACACAAAAGGGAAAATATAGATAGATAAGAAAATACAACAATAACAACAACAATAATGTTTCCAATGTAATCCAACAAGTCTAGGGAGGGTAGAGTGTACGCAGACTTTACCCTTACCTTGGGAAGTAGATAAGAAAATGATGCGCAAATTACAAGTAATAGTAAAATAGGAAATGAAAAGATTTAGTTGAAATTGTTCATTTGGAAATTTTCCAAAAAGCCATACCACCAATGCAGGTTAAACTGTCATTACAGAGAAATGTTGCTTCCATTTATACGACAACAAAGTTCAAACAATAGGTATCATGTTCATAGCTATTCATAGGCAAGATCTGTTTCTGAATCTAAAATTAGATTCTTTATATCTTGATCCTGGACCACCATACCTATCAGGAATGAGGGTGAAAATAGAAAAACCAATTCAATCCCCCTTCTTTACCAGAAAAGGGTTTTTTTTTTTTCTCAATCTAAAAGTAGATTTTTTATGCAGATATAACAAAGACTTCTCCGATCAAATCGAGAATAGGCATTTAAACAAAAATGAAACCATTCAGACGAAATACTTGCTACCCATACCACAAAAGGAAAACATGAACAAAGTGGTAATGCTAAATACTTGTAAATTTCCAGAACACAAGGTGAAACATTCACGCATCATATACCCAGATTCTAAACAAAATTCATCGAATTCATTCTCTACCATAAATAATTAAAATTCACAAACGGATCCAAATTACCAAAAATTAAACCTAAAACTGATTAAAGAAAGAAACCTGAATACAACAAGTAGGGACGATCCGAGGAGGAAAATGCAAGGTGTGTTGGTAAAAATGTTTAATCTCGTGAAGCTGTATTTTGTTTGTATAGGAAACCAATAAAGCTGTGACTAATTATAATTTGTAATCTTCAAAATTTGTTGCCTTAATTACTAATTGTCTGCAAGTGAAAAGTATGTAAGCTTCTGCAATCTGACAAAATAAAGCAATTGTATTTTACACCTACTGGACACCTGTACAAAATTGTTTACACAATAAATAATAATAATAATAATATAAGGACTTTTTAGTCTTTAATTACTCTTAATCCACTCTGAAAATGCTCATTACATATTATATCTCCTATAAAATAATTAATCACAAGATTTCTTATAACTTATGTTATGTCCCACGCATCTATGTACGTTTATTCCTTAAAAGGCTAGCGGCCTAGGAGGGAAAAGAATAATACAAACAAATCCTTTTTTTTCAAATGTTTTTTGAACAGCTTATTGGGAAAGATGCGAGAGCTTTAAAATGAATTATTTTTAGTCATGTTTTCTTTTTTTAATCTGAAAGCTTTCAAAACCGTGACCCACTAATATTGGTTACAGACTGAAATCTATTTAATTTTGACCCACTAAAACTAACTTATCTATAACTACATCCTCAAGCGATAGTTAAATAGGGAGCAAAAATGTGAGATGTCGGCTGAATGATCTGTCGGAGAGTTGCTTCCTTTCCACCGCATATTTCTTTGTGTCGAAGATATAAAATTGTGTTAGATTTTTGAAACGAAACAAAATAAATTTCGGATTGAATAAATAAATGGATAGAATTGCAGCTTCAATTAAATTATTGAAAAAAAAAAGCAACGAGCTTTATTCTTAATTTGAATAATTTTCAATCTAATTAGACGTAAGAAATTTATTAATGCCTGATTCGGAAAGAATTTCTTATTCCATGAGTGGGTTCTTAATTTTTCTTTAATGAATCCTAATTATTATTATTTTCAATTATGGAGATGTGTTTAGAAGAAACAATATATTGATAAAGAAAGTTTTTTCAAAGTCAACAGAACAATTATGTTGAAAATAAAGAACTTCTAACCATTTTATTATCCATAACACTATACCATAGACTAATTAAATGAAATGAAAAAAAAAAAGATGATAGAAAATTTGTTGAATAAGTTTAACTGTATTCAAAGTATTTATTCTTACTGTAATTTTGTGTTTTAACTGTATCACACTATATATCATTCGATAACCCTCAAAATCTTTTATAGATAAAAAAAAAATTCAAAGATATTTATAGCTAAATAGCTCGCAACAACACAATTTTTTATATTCACTTATTTTTCAAAAGTATATTTATGCACTTGCACGTGATCATGATTTAAATAAAAATACGTTGATTTTGTTGAAAAAAACAGGTTATAACAATATATTTAATTTTCCAATTATAAAACATTTAATTACTCGAATGTATCAATATAATTATTTTCTTATTTCTACTAATAATTCTAACAAAAAACACTTTTGGAGTGCAACAAAAATTTGTATTCTCAAATAATATCTGAGAGATTCACATTTATTGTGGAGAATTCATTTTCTCTACGGTTAACATCTTCTTTATCTTCTTTTGAAGACAAAAAAAAAATCAAATCTCATAATTTACGATTGATTTATTCAACATTTTCTCTTTAGATGACAATTTTCATATCTAGATTATGTATTAGATTTATTAATATACTATCCCGTCTATTTAAAAATCTTGGTTCAAACTTTTTGTTTTTGGGTAAAATATGTCTTTTTTTTATATCTATTATGATTCCTGCTTCACAAATACTATAATTTAAATAGTCTTATGTCTTCAAAGAAGTTTTGTTACTCTTTTTTTTAAAAAAAAACGATTGTTCTCCTTCTTATAGAATTTTTATGTATATATGAATGCGAATCAATTTTCGTCTTTTCACAAAACCATTCTAATCATTTACAATCAATATCTATTGAAACTCTTCTTGAACGAATATATTTCTACAAAAAAATAGAATGTTTGTAGAAGTCTTTCTAAGAATTTTCAGGTTACACTATGGTTATTCAAGGATCATTTCATGCATTATGTTAGGTATGAAGGAAAATTAATTCTGACTTCAAAAGAGGTGTTTCTTTTAATAAATTAATAAAAATTTTACCTGTCGTAATGCCATTTTTCTATGTGCTTTCACAGGAAGTATTCATATAAATCAATTATTCAACCATTTTTGTGACTTTATGTGCAATTTTTCAAGAGTGTGTCTAACAAGTCAAATGTTAGAAAGTTCATTTCTAAGCAATAATGCAATTAAAAAGTTTAATACCCTTCTTTCAATTATCTTTTTTAATTGGATTATTAGCTAAAACACACACTTTTACACCGTATTAGAACATCACATTAGTAAATCTATTTGATCTGATTTATCAGATTATGATAGTATTGATCGATTTGAACGTTATGACTTTTATAAAATTCAGTCAAACAATAATTGATGCTTAAAAATATTTTTTAAATTTATTGATTATACACAAAAAAATTGTCACCAAAAAGTATTTTTTTAAAAACCTTTTAAAATAAGTTTATTTTAAAAGTTTGGTCAAACTTCATATTGCATTGAAGACTCAAACTTAAGCCTCATAGTCTCACATTTTTCTTCTTTTTCTAAACTTCATATTGCATTGAAGACTCAAACTTAAGCCTCATAATTACCCTTTTTATTGATAGTTTAAAATAATTATCCAACGTAGTAAGATTATTAATTTGGCATAATACATGAATAAGACCTTAAACCTTATTTCAAAATTTAAGTTGAACCTTGAATTTTTATAGTGTACAAGTAGACACTTTAACTATTCCACGCTCAAACAAAAAAATATTCGACACCTGCAGCCTATATGTGTGTAAGGCAAATGTTGTGAAGTGGATTTATTAGCCATTCAATGGTTGCCAACTAATTTACACGTAGATTTTAAAATTTAAAAATAAAATAGCCAACTAATTCACTTTTTCACTCACTATTTTCTCAAAATCGCTAACCCTAGCTACAATTTCTTTGCAAATCAAAGAAAAATTTGTTCAAGATTTGTGCTTTCAGTTGATATTCTTGAACGTTTGCCTTTTCTTCTTCATTAATTTAGTCCAGGTATAATTAATTTTTTCCTTTTGAAAGTTTATTAATGATAGATTGCAGAATCTTTTTAAGACCATGACTATAAATTCGTTCCTTTTTACAACTTTGGTCATATGGGTCATCTTCATTATAACTCTTTTTTCATAATGACAAAAAAAAAATTGAAGTCATTTTCATTAAAAAAAGATCAGAAATGGTGAAAAAAGAGAGCAAAAAAAGCTTGAGTATAAAATTAGAAAGAAGAGGGGAGGAAATGGAATTTTGATTTGAATTAATAAAGGATATATATATAAAAGGGATTCATAAGGGCATAAGTGTCATTTCCAATTATTTTTTTTTATTGTTGTTGGCCTCAAATTTTACTCCGAGCGCGCCTGAGTTACATCCCGATCACGCATTATGTTAGGTCGGATTCAAGTGTATTTTTATTAAGAGTGGGATAGTTAAAGTGCCTACTTGTGCACTATAAAAGTTGGAGGTCCAACTTAAAATTTGAAGCCAAATTTAAGGTCCTATTTATGTATTATGCTTATTAATTTCGTGACAAATTCCTACCGTTAGAACACTACCTTATTTCATGCCTGAAAGTGTATCAGACAGTTATATCCTTAATTTTCTCCTCTTCTCTCTCTACATTGCACATGATTTTCTTCCAATGTCTATCAATTAAACATGATTTAGTTTTTTCGCTAATTGTAGGTTCGTAATTTTCATAGCAGGTAAAGATTTCACATAAACATATGTTAGATAAGTGTATTTAATTATTTCTTCATCTGATTCTTAGCTCGTAAGCGGGCAAATTATTTTTTAAAGATTTTTGTCAAGCTTTTAGAGATTATCAATGGTGGATTCTCGTATCCCCAATAGTGAGATGATACACTCAATACTTTGATCCATATATAATTATATAGTACAAACAGTAAATTGTATTACATCCTAAATACAGTGATACGATATTTCATTCTTTATTTAGTGATATAAGGGATAAATAAAAAGCTAGAAACATTGATACGCATCATACTTAAGATATAGTGATACACCCCATACTTTAGATACATATACTTTAATACAGTAATGTAAAATTTTATTTTTTATTTAGATGTATTGATACAGTATCTTTGAATGGAAATTTTGACTAATTTTGAATTTTTTGTTTCCATTAAAGTTTAAAAAATCGTCCAAGAAGAAAGAAGAAAGAATTCATATTATGTGTTTTATTTTTGTAATAATGATATGAATGCACCTAATTAATGGGGATGCGAGGTTTTCTCCCATATTTATTGAATTTTGCTATTTTTATTATAAAACAAACTAATTTAGCAAAAATTAGAAAAAGAGAGTTAGAGAAAAGAGAGTTGAGAAGATCACTGTATCTATGTATATTCATTTTCTGATTTTTCAAGGCTATTTATAGCCAAGGAAATCAGATGATAGGTAAGAGAGAAATGACAATTTGCCATTTAGTGGGTTCCACTAATAAAAGTGGAACATCTACTATGTTTTGTCCTAACACTCCCCCTTGGATGCCCACTTGTAATGTGCCTTGTTAAAAAATTTACAAGAAACAATATACATAGTTATTCTGAACACTCATAGATGTTGTGTCTCGTTAAAACCTTAGGAAAAATCCAGTGAAAAAAACCTAATGATGAAAAAAGAGTACACACATCTGATAATACGCCTTGAGTATTGCCTCATTAAAAATCTTATCTAAAAAACCCAGTGAAACAAAAACTTGGTTAAGGGAAAAAGAGTACAACACGTATTTTACTCCCCTTGATGAAAACTTCATTTGATATTTTGGAAACGACGCATTCCAATCTTATCCCTTATCTTCTCAATAGTTGATGTTGGTAATGCATTTGTGAATAAATCTGCAAGATTATCACTCGAACGAACTTGTTGTACATCAATATCATCATTCTTCTGGAAATCATGTGTGAAGAGTAATTTTGGTAAAATATATTTCGTTCTGTCTCCTTTTATGAAGCCACCTTTCAATTGAGTTATGCCTACGACATTGTCTTCGAATATAATTGTGGTACTTTGTCATCATTTTCTAGGCCGCATCTTTCTTTGATGAACTGTATCATCGATCTCAATCACACATTCTCTACTTGCTTCATGAATTGCTATTATTTCAGCATGATTTGAAGAAGTAGCAACAATAGACTACTTTATAGATCGCCATGATATAGGAGTTCCTCCGTATGTAAATAGATAGCCTATTTGAGATTGAGCTTTATGTGGATCTGATAAATAACATACATCTGCATAACCAATAAGGTCTGCACAACCTTTGTCAGAATAAACCAAACCCATATCAATGGTACACTTTAGTTATCGCAAAATATGCTTGATACCGTTCCAATGTATTCACGTTGGGGATAAAATATACCTTTCAAGCAAATTAACAGAAAATATTATATCAGGTCTGATTACGTTAGCAAGATACATAAGTGCGTCAATAACACTGAGATATGGTACTTCAGGACCAAGAAGTTCTTCATTCTCTTCTAGAGGTCGAAATGAATTTTTTTTCACTTCAAGTGATCGAACAACTATTGGAATACTTAATGGATGCGCTTTGTCCATGTAAAATCGTTTTAAGATTTTTTCAATGTAGGCAAATTGGTGGACAAAGACCCCGTCTGCTAAATATTCAATTTGCAGACCCAAAAAAAGTTTTGTCTTTCCAAGGTCTTTCATCTCAAATTCTTTCTTTAGATATTCAATCGCCTTTTGGACCTCTTCAGGGGTTCCAATGAGATTTATGTAATCAACATAAACAGCGAGTATAACAAACTCTGATTCTGTTTTCTTAATAAAAACACATGGACAAATGACATCATTTATATAACCTTCATTTATCAAGTACTCACTAAGGACATTATACCACATACGCCCTGATTGTTTCAGAGCATATAATGATCTTTGCAATTTGATTGAGTACATCTCCCGAGACTTAGTACATGCTTCAAGCAATTTTAATCCTTCTAAATTTTTATGTAAATTTCATTATCAAGTGAACCATAAAGGTAAGTTGTAACTATATCCATTAGATATATTTCAAGATTTTTATGTACATCTGAACTAATGAGATATTGAAAAGTTATTCTATCGATAACAGGTTAATATGTTTCTTCATAATTGACCCCGGGTCTTTGAGAGAATCATTGTGCAACAAGGCGTGCCTTGTATCTTATTATTTCATTTATCTCATTTCATTTTTGCACAAAAACTCATTTATAGCCAATTGGTTTTACACCTTCAAGGGTTTGGACTAAAGGTCCAAAAACCTCATATTTAACAAGTGAGTCTAATTCTGATTGAGTTGTCTTTTATCATTCTGGCCAATCACATCTACGTCGACATTCTTCGACGGATTTAGGCTCAAGATTTTCACTATCTTGCATGAGGTTAAGTGCAACATTATATGAAAAAACATCATCCATCATAATTTTTGATCTAAATTTGTCTCATCACTGGTAGAACTTATTGAAAGTTCTTTATTCACTTGAGTCTCGAGTTCACTGATTTCTTCAAAAATATCAGGATTACTCAAATCTTGACCTTCTTCAGGAGGTTCTTTTGTAGTATCATTTTTATTATTTCTCATGCTTCTCTTTCTAGGATTTTTATCCTTTGAACCCAATTGTCTACCACACTTCAGGCGTCTTTGAGATTCAGAAGCTATGATACTAGTAGATGGTCCTTTTGGGACATCAATCCGGATAGACATATTCACTACAGGAATATGTGACTTAGTTATCCGTTTCAAATCAGTATATGCATCTGGCATTTGATTTGCTATTTTCTGTAAGTGGATGATCTTCTGAACCTCCTGCTCACATATGCGGATACGTGGATTAAAATGAGATAGTGATAAAACTTTCCATGCAATTTGTCTTTTGGGTTCCTTTTTCTCTCCTCCTAATTGCGAAAAAGTTATTTCATCAAACCGACAATCGGCAAAGCGAACAGTAAATAAGTATTCTATCAACGGTTCAAGATAGCGAATTATGGAGGGTGAGTCAAACCCAATATATATGCCCAACATTTGTTGAGAGTCCATCTTTGTACGTTGTGGTGGTGCTATAGGCACGTATACCGCACAATTAAAAATTCTTAGATGGGATATATTTAGTTCATGACCAAATACTAATTGTGATGGAGAGTATTTTTTATAATTTATCGGTCTAAGACGTACAAGTGCTGTTGCATGTAAGATAGCATGACCCCAAACAGTAATCGACAATTTTATTTTCATAAGTAGAGGTCTTGATATCAATTGTAGATGCTTAATAAATGACTCTATAAGGCCATTTTGAGTATGAACATGAGCAATTGGATGTTCAATTTTTATCACAATTGATAAGCAATAATCATCAAAAGTTTGGGATGTAAATTCTCCAGCATTATCAAGGCGAATAGCCTTAATTGGATAATCTGAAAATTGCGCCCTTAATCTTATTATTTGTGCTAATAACTTTGCAAACGCCAGGTTGCGAGATGATAACAGGCACACATGAGACCATCTTGATGATGCATCTATTAGGACCATAAAATATCTAAACAATCCACTAGGTAGATGAATAGGTCCACATATATCCCTATGTATACGCTCTAAAAAGCCAGGAGATTTGATGACAACCTTTAGGATTGATGGTCTGGCAATTAATTTGCCTTGATAACAATGAACACATGAAAATTTATCATTCGTAAGAATCTTCAAGTTCTTTAACGAATGTTCAGTTGAATTTTGAAGAATTCGTCTCATTATTATTGATCCAGGATGAGCTATTCGATCATGTCATACCACAGATGTATTTAGATCAATAAACTTTTGTTCCATGATCAAATATACTTCAATCGCACTAATTTTTGCATAATATAGGCCAGACGACAAAGTTGATAATTTTTTCAAAATATATTTCTGGCTGGAGACACTCTTGGTTATGCCAAGGTATTCAATATTCATTTCATTTAGTGTCTCAACATGATATCCATTTTTGCGGTTATCTTTAAAATGTAATAAGTTTTTTGGGGATTTAGAAGAGAATAGTGCATCTTCTATAACAATCTTTGTCCACTTAAGCAGAAATATAGTAACTCTTCCGGAGCCTTCAATAATTTTTGAATTACCAGAAATTGTAGTAACATTTGCTTTTCTTCTAAGCAAGTAGGAAAAATATTTCTCGTCTTTAAAAATGGCATGAGTCATTCCACTATAAATTACACAAATATCCTCGTGATTGATTATTGATCCAAATAAAATTTGAGGCAAATCCATATTTTTTTTCAAAAAGAAATAAAGTAAATATTATAATTAATAAATGGCTCATCATACAAATTTTATTTATTTACATGAATTAGAAAAATACAAACATATTATTTAGTACAAACAAAATGAAAAGAAAATTATTTAAATATTACCTGGGTTATCAATATTCATATTTTCTTTTGAGAAATTGAAGAAATCATCTACATTCAAATGCATAGGCTCAATATTATCTTCAGAGATAAAGTTTGTCTCTGGATCATTTTCTGCTCTCTTCAAATATGCTTGATATAGCTGAACCAGATATTTTGATGACCGACAGGTCCGTGACCAGTGCCCCATACCTCTACATCTATGAAATATACTTTCTGAATTTTTCTTTGGTATATCTTTTTGCTTTTCACTCTTCTTTTTATATTGCTGATCATTTCTCGGTGCCAATCGAGCATCATGATTATAATTTCTTCTTCGACCACAATCACGATTGGGGCCATGACCTATTTCTCATTGGTTATAATTTGCTTGATTCACTTTAGGGAGTGACAAAGAACCAACAGGCCGACTATCATAATTTTTCATTAACAGTTCGTTATGACTTTCAGCAATAAGAAGGTGAGAAAGTAATTCAAAATATTTTTTAAAACCATTTTTGCGATATTGCTGCTGCAGGAGCATATTCGCGGGTGAAAATGTGAAGTATATATTTTCAAGTTTGTCTTGCTCAATGATTTCTTCTCCGCATAAATTTAACTGAGCTATAATTCTAAACAAGGCAGAATTATATTTAGTTATATTTTTAAAATCCATTAATCTCAGATTAAACCAATCATGATGTACCTATGGAAGGATGACCAACTTCAGGTGGTCATATCTTTCTTTTAGATTCTTCCACAGTTTAAGGGGGTCTTTTAATGTGAGGTACTATAATTTTAACCCCTCGTCAAGATGATGACAGAGAAATATCATGGCTTTGACACTTGTCTAGATGTCATATTGTCATCTTTGATGGTGTATGCTAGATCCATCGATTCTAGGTGTATTTCGGCATCTAGTGCCTATGATGAGTAACTTTTTCCAGATATATCAAGAGCAACAAATTCAAGTTTAGAAATATTAGACATTTTAAGAAAATAAAATTCTTACCCTTTTGTTATCTTTTTAAAATAGCTCAAAGTGATAGAGACCCGTGTTGATAATATATTATAAAACAAACTAACTTAGCAAAAATTAGAAAGAGAGTAAGAGAAATGAGAGTTGAAAAGATCAGTGTATTTGTGTATATTCATTCTTTGATTTCCAAGGATATTTATAGTCAAGGAAATCAGATGATAGGTAAGAGAAAAATGACAATTTGCCATTTAATGAGTTCCACTAATGAAAATGAAACGTCCACTATATTTTGTCCGAAAATTTTAAAATTTTTTATGTGTGATTTTCTCCTTAATCAATGACACAATGTACCACGTCCTCTTCTAATGAAAGTGCAGCTACATATGATAATTATCAAAATAACTGCTATATATGGTAATACACCAAACTATTGCTATTGGAGAAAATTTCTCTAAAAATGAAGAACATTTGTACAATTTAAGGCAAGTCCAACTGATACTTGAATCAAAATTAAATGTAAGCAATATCAAAATAATATTTCATTTGTCTCAATTTATATGACTCATTTTTTTAGTCAATTTTATAAAAAAATAACAAGTTCTTATATTTTATAACAATTTAACTTTAAAATGTCTATTTTACCTTTAATAAAATAATTTATAGCCACACAAATATCTATGACTTATTTTAGACTACAGATTTCAAATTTCTTTCTTTCTTAAACTTCATATCAAGTCAAACTATCTCATATAAATTGAGATGGAGGGAGTACAATATGAGCCATGATTTTAAAATTCTTTTAGAGCCTATTTGGATGGGCTTATAAGCCAAAAGTTAGAAATTCTAACTTATGACTTTTGTTATTTTTGTTTTTTTGACTTAAAAATAAATGCTTACAAACATTTTTTATTTTATCTAAACACTATAAAAATATTTACAAGTTATTTCGACTTAAAAACATTTAAAATAAGTCAATTCAAATAGGCTCCTAGGCTCTTTCATTACCTCAAACTTTGTTCGATAGCTCAATGATTTTTCAAACTAACATCCATCCATATCCAGAACCAATTCTATATGTAATACTTCCCTCCCCCCCCCCCCCCCCCACATTCCCAATAAAATTTAGGTGAAGGGGGCACACAAAGAATTGTGAAATCCTAGCAACTATTGTTTTTCTTGTGCTAAATTCAAATAGTTACCCCTCTAAGGTTTTCCATTATCATTGAGGTAATATCTTTACAAGTACATGAAGGAGTCAGTTTTTTTCTTCTTTTTTACAGAAACTATTTATGTACATTTAAACCAGTGAGTCTTCAACTCTTTCATGCATCTATTTAAGCGTCAATTAATTTAGTAGTACCCATCGTAATGTGTCATTATCCAAATTTGTCTATTGGCCCTGATTTTACATGACATACAGACACATTGAATACAAATAATTTGCTTTACTCCACTGTATTTTCTTATTGGTGTGGGCATGGGTTGGTGGAGATTTGGTAAGAGGGGTCATTTTCTATTCACGCCAAATGAATAGAGATTTAAAAGAAAAAAAAAAAAACACACAAAAAGGGAAACATAGTTAAAAGAAGTAGGGTCTGGTATTGGTCAAGACTCATTGACAGATTGTTCATCTTCGCACTCTTGTTTGTCCATTATTTGATTATGGTCACCAAAGTTAAAAAAATATTTTTTTATCTACCAAGAAATTTAACAAGTACAAATTCGTACCATCAGTTTTATAAGCCCACCACCTGTCTGGTACTCCAGAAACACCTACCAGCTCCATTATTGAAAATATGAAAAATATTTTAATGGCCATTGGCCAATACTTAGCATACTCGTTTTATAGAAGACAACACTAATGATATTTAACTATTTCATCTCCATCCTAAAGGAATGCGTGGCAGATGGAAAACAAATCAGTGAATAACAGAGAAGAAAGGTTAAAGAAACAACAACCACCAAAAGATAAAGAAATCAGATTTCCCATTGTAACGCAAGGAAGGTAAAGTTGAAGTATCACAACTTTCAATATGTTGAACCAACTAACTTCTTTCAATGTTTAAGCTCAGTTACTAAAAAAATAAATGTGTAAAATTGTTGAAGTTGAAGTATCACACAACTTTCAATATCACACATCAGCTGTACCTACTTTGATGCCATGTCCAAAGTTCAAAATATGTTTCCCTTTACCAACTTTCTTGACAGTATCATTTATTTGATTGGTGATAAATTCCTTTGAGCCAAAAAGGATTCCAGGATCCACATTACCTTGTACAAACACATTAGGACCAAGTCGTCTCCTTCCATCAGCCATATCAACTGTCCAATCCTAGCTTACTACATCAATACCTGTCAAGGGTAGTCTCTCAAGCAAGCTACCAAATCCGCTATTCCGCTTGCATAAAGAACCAGAGGGAGATCAGGATGGGTTAGTTTCACTGAATCCACTATCTGTTTTAAATAAGGCATACCAAACTCTTCAAAGTCGACTGGGCTTAGCTTAGTGGCCCATGAATCAAAGATCTGAACTATTTGAGCTCCATTATCAGCATGGTAACAGATCATCTATTGAGGTTGCAAACTTTTGAAGAAGAAGCGCATGAAGTATCTAAAGTAGCAATGACAATTGACAACATTGTAACATCAATTGATAGATAATAAGCTACTATCAAAATGCTTTCTTTAACAATAAAACATGATCTGACTGAACTAATCAATTTTGGTCCTTCCAATAAATGTACATTACTCATGCTTTCGGTGATACTCCTATAAGGATAAAATGTCATAAAAAATAATAATTAGGGTTTAACATCTGTCACCAGTAAAAATGAGGAATGTGCTACTTTTACCTTGATGCCACTTCCAACTTTTTGAGCTCACATTATGAAACATGCACAACAAGGCTTGTCACAGTTTCATCAGCCTTTTTGTTCTTCTTCCAAGGAATGGGGGCAGATTGACTTAGAGTTGTACGAACATGTCAAACAAATTTTTAAGAGCAAAACCCCAATTTTCCCCTAAACAGATTGGTATGTAGAAACATGCATTCCGGCCCTTAGAATCGGAAAGGTGGCCAGCGCCTTAGTGGTAAAGACATAGAGGTATAGTTGTCTTTGGTTCCTAATGAGGAAAAAAAGAAGAAGAAATGAGGCAAACGGCAATCATAAAACTTTGTTTCAACTTCTAAACTTATTCTGTAAGGTGCGATATGTAAAGTAAAAAGACGGATTCCCTTAAACTTGCTTTCTCCCACTGAATCAGTCTTAATTCCATTTCTCCATCAATTTCCATCTTTCTTTTGTCCCTCGCTTTACATTCTTCTATGAACAGCAATAACCACCCCTTTCTTTTCTGATAACATCAAACAGGAACCTGAAGTACTTTACTCTGAAAGATTTTCCCAATATTCAAGGTTGCTCCATTTGAAATCCTACACTTCAGAGCACACTTGAACAGTGCTACATTTGAAATCTCTTTCTTTATTTGATTGAAGAGGCCCAGAAATATCATTTATGTCATCTCAGAGGCTAGATCTAGAGGTTTAATTGCATTACTTATTTAGCATTAGTTAATAAATAATGAACTTTGCACTTGTATATATGTAGAGTAAAAACTCGAACAGTTAGAGCACACACTATTTAACCTAAATTTTCAATAAAGTACATAGAGAGTGTCAGGTCCAAAACAAGATGGATTGAGACAAGAGAGGGGAGAAAGTAACCAAATTGAATGCACAGTAAAATGGATTCATATATTCCTTTTTTATAAATTCAGAAATAAATATACAATATTATTTAGGTTTTCTCTATTTTTCTCAAGCAAGATAGCCAACAAGTCAAGGTCATTTCTATGATAAATTATATTTATAATGTCAAAGTTACAGTCAAAGAGCTCGTACCACAGGTGCTGAAACATAGTTAAAATGAAAATTATAACTAGCACAACAAACAAACAGAATAACTTTAAATACTAATACAAAGTCTGATCAGCAGATAGAGTGAGCATATGGAAATCAGAAGCTTCATTTTAGAGATTCTACTTACTAATGATGAGATTGGACACCTTGCCAAGCCCAAACAATTTCCTCAAGAGCTAGTTAGATAGTTTGCTTCAACATGTTTTGGTACTCAATCGCATCACCACTTGACCTTCTCAGCTCAATCAAGTAATAGGATTCAGTAATTTCAAATATATGCACATCAATGCACAAAGTTACATATTTTCTCTTATTTAATCCCTCTAATCTAAAAAATCCACCCTCTGTCTTCTTTATTTCTAGGTTCAGATTTCTGCCAACTTTCTCAAGCTTGGATAAGATGACTGGGGCAGGCTTCACTGATGTGAATTGCAGCTCCTCCTTTTGATCATTTCTTGTGAATAAACCAGACAAGTCAAACCCTCTTGAGAAAGAGATGATATCAAATGCATTAACGTTTGCAGGTTTTTTCAACTCTAGCTTGGTGTCGGAGAAAGAGGTACTATTCTCCAAATTTGAACGGGAAATAGCATCGCAATCTGGAACAACATTTTGTTTCACTACTTGTTTTGTTCCCACATGTCTGGATTCGGATCCTTTCTTAAACCAGGAGCTTTCCTTAATTTTGGCTATTGAAATCCTTGTATAAGGGTTTGGGTCGAGGATCCTAGAGAAAAGTTTACGCACTTCTAGTGGGAACCAATTAGGGCATTTGTACTGCGCTCTGCTTATCTTCTTATACATATTCATAAGATTTGAGTCATGGAATGGATGATAACTAGACAACAAGACAAATAAGATCACCCCACAAGACCAGCTGTCAGCTTGGGCACCATCATAACCTTTTCTACCAATCACCTCAGGAGCAACATATGCTGGTGTACCACAAGTTGTGTGGAGTAACCCATCTTGCTGCTTAGACTCGGCCAATGCACTCAATCTCAAATCTGAGAGCTTTATGTTTCCATTCTCATCCAACAAGATATTTTCCGATTTGAGATCACGGTGATAAACATTTCGGCTGTGGCAAAAGACAACGGCACTGATTAGTTGTTGAAAGAATTTTCTAGCAACATCTTCCTTGAGCCTCCCCTTTGTAAGCTTGTTGAAAAGCTCGCCACCTTTGGCATGTTCGATCACAAAGTAAATCTTAGTCTTAGTTGCCATGACCTCATATAGCTGCACAACATGTGGGTGTTTGACCAGTGCCATAACATATATCTCTCGTTTGGTTTGTTCAATCAGTCCAGCCTTCTGAACCTTCTCTTTATCAATTATCTTAATGGCTACACTATGTCCGCCTTTTAGATTCCTTCCATTATAAACCTTACCAAAGTTGCCTTGACCTAATAGTCTCCCCAATTCATATTTTTGCATCAATACATTTTCTTTCTTCTCTATTTTCAACCAACCACCCTACTTTATACTATTAATAATACTCCTGTTGATGTAATGATTCTCTTTTTACGGATAGGAGGCCTTGTTTCAGTGTTCAACCATCTGCAACAAGGCCATGCTTCAGCACGACAAGATTCTTAATCACTGTTGCTTCATTGTGCATTTGGCATGAGAACTTAAATGCTCTATGAGCTGCAAATTTGAAATCATCGTGTAGAAAACAGAATAATCCCAATGCAGATGGAAAAGCAGAGGCATCTAAGAGCCAAGAGTTGTTGCTCAACCCCATCTTTGTGCATCCCAAATATATTGCTTTCAGTGATGCTCTGAAAATGATAAAGTAAACAATAGAGCCTCAGAACTAGGAACATATCAATATTATTAACTCGAACGGGATAAGGGAAACTTGGATATAGATAAGATAATGATTCCCAAATTACAAGTAGTTGTGCATTACTGTCATTTAAATGACTAGAAAGTTGAAACAAAATAGGCAAGATCTTTTTCTGAATCTAAAATTAGATTCTTTATATGTTGATCCTGGACCACCAAACTCATCTAGAAAAATAGATAAAACAATTCAATCCTTCATCTTTACTAGAAATGGTTTTTTTCTTTATGCAGATATAACAAAGGCTTCTCCCATCAAATCGAGAATAGGCAATTAAACAAAAAGAAACTCATTCAGACGAAATACTTGTTCCCCATACCACAATGTAAAACATGAACAAAGTGGAAATGCTAAATACTTTTAAATTCCAGAATAACATTCACGCATCATTTTAACTTACCCAAGACACAAAATTTAGTATTATAAATATATAAAATTCATCGAATTCTCTTCCATTAATTCACAAGAAAATAAATGAAAAAGGATCCAAATTACCCAAAAAGAAGAAGAAACCTAAATACAACTGCGGACGATCCGAGGCTAAGAGAGATCCTTATTTGTGTTCAATTTTGTTACGTTATGAAGTAGTAATTGTGTGCAAGTGAAAAGTAGGTAATCTCTTGCAATGGCCTTTTGTAGCTTCACATGTATTGGAATATTCACCAAAGAGGCAGAATTTTCTAAAATATTTTTAGTCACCCTTATTGTTTATATAGTTAGTTCTTATGGAGGAATCTAAAATAAAGGGATGGAAAAAGTACTTTTTAAAATACCGTGGGCAAAGAAGAAATATTTAAACCTATATTTTTTTGCTACTCTTTCATATGTATTGTCGTATTTTCAACGGGAAAAGACATAAATTTACCCTTGAACTTATTTCGAAAAGTTAGTTACATGTTTAAATTATCATGACGATTTATTATACACCTTTTCTTGTTGAAAGTATAATTAATACCACCTTCACACATACAAAACCAATCACACAATATAGCGTGGTATACATGCGCCTGCCACATCTGTCCAAGCCTACATGTGTTATTTTGTTTAATATTTTTTTTACTTTTTTCCCAACCATTTTTGCCTCTATCTTCTCTCTTCCTCACTTGAATAACTCCATTTCTGCCTTTATTTTCTCTCATCTTTCTCACCTGAATAACTTCATTTTTGTTTTCAAGAAAACCACCCACATATCATTCTCTTCTTCCTTCATTATTGATACATAAATTAGCAAAGCCAATCAATAACTTTATCCAATTTAGTCTTCTTTGTTAACCCAATTGAAGCCATTGAAGTAGCATATAAATTCTCCTTTTTACCACTCTAGCAACTAATTCAACAGTTAATTCTATATCAACAAATATTAATGCCTTTTCGATTGTTGTTTTTCCCTAAAGTTGAAGAAAAATACCATGTAATTGATCTTCGAGAGTTAAAAGCTTATCAAAAACCATAAATTGATTATTTGGTTCAGAGAAATATGCAGGAATGATTTTTTCGATTGAGTTTTGACGGATGGATAAAAGGTTGGAAAGTTAATTCAGATCATGAAATTCATCAAAATCAATGGGGAATTTATCAGGTAGTGATCAAATTAAGTGAGAGATTATAGAATTGTGAAAAGAAAAAAATGGAGGAGAAGAAGTGTGAAGGAGAATAAGAGAAGGACAGCATGAAGAAGAAGAAACAGAGGGGGTGGGGGTATATTTAAAATATATTTTGACTTTAGTTTTGACTCAAACGCGTCTATTTTTCTTTTATATTTAATTTTATTTTTATATCAATTCTGGGGTGGTATTAATTACACTTTCAACAAGAATATGTATGTAATAGATCGCCATGATAGTTTAAGCGTATAACTGACTTCTCGGGACAAGTTCAGGGTAAACTTATGCCTTTTCCCTATTTTCAAGTCTCAGATATCAAATTAGCTCAACATTTCTTAAATTCACTCACAATGGCCCAGCCAACGACAACTGTGGCCTTACTATCCACCGACGGTTGCCACCGTCAACACCTTTCTTAACACTATCTGTGCCATTTTCGAAAAATAGATCCGCTTTCACCAAAGCCAATGGCTCCTCCTTCATACTACGATTCATCAAGTTAATAGTGTTAACAGCAGAGCCAAAAACAAAAGAGTTAGAGACGAAAACCAAGGTGCTGAATACGACGGCGTGTGTGGCTGGCACCGGCGAGTCTTCAATAGTAGAAAGTTAAGTTTAAGTTAGATTTGGTAGATTTAACTTAGATCTACCATATCCAACAACAACTCATCTGTGTAGTCTTCTCGGCGGTTCATCATTTAAGCTTGCTGATTAGAGATCAAGATCAACCACATTCATCAGATCTAGTGGCATAAAAGTTTTCGGCATGACACAGAGAAAGCTGCGCCAGCAGAGCTTGTCACACCACCACAAGATTAAGACAACATATTTTGGTATATTTTCTTTGTTGCTACTTTTATGATATCTGTTATCCTGCAATATTTCTTTGTTCTATTTATTTGCTGGGTTTTAGTTTGAGGAGTTGTAAGCTATTTAGCCTTACTGATTAGGACGTCAGGGCCGCAGCCATCGCTGGTGGTACTACCCCACCGGAGGAGTTTCCACCCTTACCTCTGAAAAGCAATCCAGATTCACAAAATACTAAGTCTAAAGAACCAAATAATGCCCAGTTTGTCAATATTCTTAAATTAAAATTGACCACCACACCATAGATTAGTGTTCCCCCCAAGATCATAGTAATGATTCATGGAGAACCGAATATCACTTGGAAAGCATCGGAAGTCAGATCTCTTATCATTTAGGAAAACCTACAATTCACCATTATTGGCAAATTCTCGTATGGTAAACCTGATATAATGGAGTTCAGGCAAACAATATCGAGTGAATGTGGAATTAAAAGTGAGAGCACGATAGGCGTTTTGGACACAAGACATATCTTAATCAAACTCACAAGTTTTGAGGACTATGTGCATCTTCTTTCAACATCAGCTTTCTATGTGAAAGCGAGAGAGAATTGTTGACATATGAGAACACTAAAATAGGACCCTTGGTTTGAACCAAATATTGAAACAACGATAGGAGTAGCATGAATATTCTTTCCATATCTTCCACCTAACTTTTTTGCGAAGGAGGCAATTTTCTCTATAGCTGCAGCTAGGGGTGTACATGGACCAGGTTGGTTCGGATTTTTTTACAAACCAAACCAAACTATTTGTGTCGGGTTATAAAATCTATAAACCAAACCAAACCAATAAAAGTCGGGTTTTTCGATATCAATTTTTCTCGGGTTTTTCGATTTTTTTTTGGTTTTTCGGGTTTTTTCGAGTTTCTCGTATTTTTCATAATATCTAATAAAAAGCACAGAGCAGTGCTTCTTAAAAAGAGTTCTAATACAAAATATCAACATAAAAGATGGAGGCAGAACACTGTTTGAAGTTTTAACTTTATAATATAACTTTATAAGATGGGCTTTTTTTGTATATTATTTAGATGAGCTTCTCAAGTCCAAATCTAAATGTAAGAAAAAAAACCAAATTATGAAAAAAATTAAAAAAATATTTATAAATTACATTTTAATAAATATTTTTATGTATAACATAATTTAAAAGTAGTATATCTATAATCGGGTTGGTTTGGGTTCGGTTTGACTTTTTTTAGTTAAAACCAAACCAACCCTATAATGGTCGGGTTTTTTTCAAACACCAAACCAAGTCAAACCAAACCACTAGTCGGGTTTTTTTTCCGGTTTGATTCGATTTGTCGGTTTGGTGCGGTTTATCGGTTTTCCCTGTACAGCCCTAGCTGCAGCAATAGGTAAGCCACTAATGGTAGATATGGAAACAAGGAATCAGACGAGACCTAGTTATGCTAAAGTCAAAATAGAGGTAGATTTGACTGCGAAGTTGCCACAAAGGGTTATAATAATGAAAGAAGATGATGTGACAGGGGTTATAACATTTTAGTGGATTAAAGTGCAATATGACTATATGCCCAAATACTGTAAGGAATGTTGCTTACAAGGATATGACAAATATAGTTGTTGGTCAATCCATCTAGAATTATATGATTCAAGAAATGAAGAAGAGCAGAATCAGGAGGAAAAAAGAACTCAGAAATAAGCAAGGAGCGAAAGGGGAAGAAAGAAGAACGTTGACAAGTGGAAAGATTGTGGGGTTAAAACACAACAAACAGGAGTGGTTGGTTCGAAGGAGGAACAAATATAAGAAGGATAAATATGGGCATATAGAAGGGAGGAAGGACATATAAGATGACAATTCTTTTGCTGCATTGAGAGAAGAGAAAGAACAGCACGATGAAACTGATAATACAAATAAGTTTGACGGAAGAACGAAAGTATGGGTGACATGAGGGGCAACAGGTGATAACTACAAAGGAACAAGAGGAAGAGGAATCTGATACAAGGCAGACTGAGACACAATCAGAAAATTAAAATGACAAAGAGATAATTGTAGAGGAACAAGAGGAAGGGGAAGTTGATGTAAAACAAAATAAAGAAGAATAAGATGTAAAAGAGGGACAAAACAATGAAAAAGAGGAAATGGCTGGAACCATGGTGATTTATGAACCAAGTAATGAGGAAGTAATGTCCCTAGAAATCTAGAAGGATAATTAGGAGGGACATAATGAATCAACATAGTTGAATAATGAAAAGGAAGATATGGTACAAAACATAAAGAAGGTAGCTATAGAAGGGAATTTATTCCCTAAACAGATAAGCAAGCTAAAAGGATCACATACCAAGCCAAAGAAGCAAGAGGGAGGAGAACTCAATGCGGCACAACCTTATTCAAGATCTAAGAGAACGATTATCAAAACTACTAAATATCAATAAGAGCTCTAATTTGGAACATTAGATCAGTAAACACTCAAAAGGCGTTTACTAGGCTTATTAATCTTCATAAAAGAAACTAATTTTACTTTGTGGGTCTTTCAGAACCATTTGAGGAGAGGCAAGAACTAGAGGTTTTTAGTAAGAGGCTAGGGATGAAAATGCAGTGGAAAATATGAATGGCAAAATTTGGGTATTCATTGATGAAGCACTGGAATACTCTATAGAAGGAGATGAAGAGCAAATGCTAACACTCAAACTTCCGAATCAAGAGTTAGGCATAAAATATCAATTGTATATGCTAAATATACGCAAGGTGAACGACAAAGACTATGAAAATCCATGAAGGAGTTGGCAGATAGTATCAATGCCCCTTGGCTGATAGGGGGAGATTTCAATGTAATAAGCAATGATGAGGAGAAGCTAGGGGGTCTACCAGTTTTCGAAAGGAAAGTTAGGAACTTCAATCATTGTATTAATGTGTGTAATTTGAAGGATAAGGGATTTAAATAAGGTAAATACACTTGGTGGAATAGTAGAACAGATGCAGAGTGCATTTTTTAAAAGCTAGATAGGGCAATGGGCAATGAAAAAATACAAGATCTCTTCCAAGTACTGGAGATGGAGCACTTAGTGAGAAATGGATTAGATCACACACCTCTTCTAATTACCCTCAAAACCACTGAGGATATAATAGTGAGACCGTTTAAATTTCTTAATTTCTGGTTAAGAGTTCTTTTAAGGAGGTGGTAAACCAACACTGGAAAGCAAATTTTGAAGGGTATCCTTTTATTTTATCGCATCATAAACTAAAAAAATTAAAGAAAGCTTTGGCCAAATGGAGTAAAGATGCTTTTGAAAATATATTTTAGGAGATAATTACTTTGGAGGAAGTCATTAAAGTTCAGAAAACTCAATTTGAGATAGACCCATTCGAAGCCAACAGAGAAAAGCTTCACAAAACTCAAGTGGAGCTTAAAAAACAACTTTCTAGGGAGGAGGAATTCTGGAAATAGAAAGCAGGGATGGAATGGTTCAAGGACAGGGAGAGAAACACAAAGTTCTTCCATACAATAGTTAAGGGGAAAAGAAACAGACTTAGAGTGAACAAAATCCATAATGATGATGGGAAATGGTTAGAGGATCAAAAAGACAATACAAAGGCAGTTGAAGAGTTCTACATAAAGCAGTTTACAAAACAAGCAAATAGGGATAAATTTGAAATGTTGATTGAACTACCAATGGTGATTAGTGAGGAAGAAAAAGAGCAACTTCAGGGAATGTTTTTAGTAGACGAAGTCAAAGAGGAAGTCATGGGACTAAATAAGGATAGTACAGGAGGGCCGGATGGAATGACAAGAGCTTTCTATCAGCAAACATGGAACGTCACTGGAGAGAACATTTACAGTATGGTTAGGGATTTCTTTGGAGGGGCAGAGCTGTTGAGGTTTATAACCCATACGAATTTAGTGCTCGTTCCTAAGAAAGTTAATGTGAATACTTTCTCATATCTTAGACTTATCTCTTTAAGTAATTTCGTAAATAAAATCTTTTCAAGAATTATTCATGAACGACTTAAGGCAGTGTTACCTAAGATTATTTCTCCGGAAAAAGCAGGATTTGTGCAAGAAAGAAGTGTAGAAGAGAATGTGTTAATAGTTCAAGAAATCATTGTTGAAATTAGAAAGAGAGGAAAGCCACCAAATCTAGTTATAAAACTGGGTATGATGAAAGCTTATGACAGGGTAGAATGGATATTCATGACTAAGGTATTAAGAAGAATAGGTTTTGGGAAAAGGGTTATTGATATGGTGTTCAGACTAATCAGTAACAACTGGTACTCGGTTCTACTAAATGGACAACCAAAGGGATTCTTTAAATCATCTAGAGGACTTAAACAGGGTGATTCTCTCTCACCTATCCTATTTATATTGGCAGCTGAAGTTATGTCTAGATTCCTAAATGCTCTTATGAAGAAGGACTTTAAGAGGTTTGGAATGTCAAGAGGTAGTCTCAAAGTGAATCATTTAGCAATTGCAGATGATATTATTATAATGTGCAAGAAAGAAGTGAGAACAATGCAGATGATTACAGATACTTTGAAAAGATATAAAAATACTTCTGGGCAAAAAATAAACAAGGAGAAGAGTGCTATTTATATGCATCATTCTGTAGCAGGAGGAGAAGTAGTGATAGCTGAGGTAGTAACAGGCATCCTAAGAAAGAAATTCCCTTTCACTTACATGGGATGCCCTATGTTCTATAAAAGGAAGCAGAAAGCATATTATCAGCAGATTTTACAAAGGATTGATTCAAAAATTTAGGCATGGAAAGGAAAATTATTATCCTATGAAGGAAGAGTTATTCTAATAAAACATGTGCTCCAAAGCACTCCCATTCATTGCATATCAGTCATGAATCCTCCCATGAATGTACTGAATCAAGCTCAAAAAAAATGATGACACAATTTTTTTGAAGAAGTTATGTTGGAGAGAGAGGAAGATATTGGACAAAGTGGAGTAATTTATGCTTGTCAGAGAAGAAAGGGGGACTAGGATTCAGACTAATGAAAGATGTATCAATGTCCTATTTTGTAAAATATGGTGGAATTTTTGAACAACGACATCATTAAGGAGTGAGTACATTAGAAATAAGTATTGTCGAAAGGAGCATGCAAATGAAGTTGTGTGGAGAATAGGAAATAGAGGAGCGTGGAAGAAAATGCTACAGGCCAGAGATCTTATTGAGTATCAAATCTTTTGGCTAATAAGAAAGGAATCATCATCAATGTGGCATGATAACTGAACATGAATGGAGAACTTGTACACTATTATAGGAGAAGACTATGAATGGGAAGACAATTACAAAAGAGTTGATGAATCAGTAAAGAGGGAAAAATGAGACATAGAAGTTTTGAATGATATACTGCCATAGAAGCTAGTAGAGTATATTAGTCATAATATTCAACCTCCTGGACAAATGATTGAGTCAGATAAATCAGTATGGATGATGGACAATAAAGGAACCCTTTCTATGAAATCAGTTTGGCAGTATATAAGGCATAAAGAAGGAGAAAATAAAATATACAAGTGGATCTGGACAAAAGGCATCCCTTTTAAAGTGGCATTTACACTGTAAAGATTATGAAAATTTAAACTACTTGTAGATGACAGAGTGAGAAGATGGGGACTGGAAGGTCCATCTAGGTGCTGATGTTGTGAAAAACCTACTTAGGAGACACTTGCTCATGTGTTCTTGAGATCTTTTTTAGCTAACAGAACTTGGTCCTATTTTTATTCTTTTGCAGGTTTTAACATTGAAAGACTGCACTTGAGGGAAGCAATAATGCTATGGTGGGAGACAGATGTTAAAAAAAGAATGAAACCATACTATAGAGCTATGCCTAGCTTTATAATATGAGAACTTTGGAGAAGGAGGAATGAATGAAGCATAAGGGAAAGAAAACATCAATTCAGAGAGTTATTCATAATATTACCAGGAACATTTTCATGATGATACAAATGAGGAAGCCTAATATGAAATGTCCTAGTAATTGGCCAGATATGATTAAAGAATTGGAAAGTTACATTCCTAAGATGAAGGTAACAAGAGTATTGTGGGATTTTCTACCAGTAGGCTGGCTAAAATACAATACATATGGGGCTTCGAGGGGAAATCTAGGTATAAGCTCCTATGCCTTTTGTTGAGGAATGAAGAAGGGGATTTATTGTATGTAGAGGAAGCTATTATTGAAAATACCACTAACACCATAGCAGAGGCGAAGGCGATTCTAGAAGCATATAAACATAGCAGACAGGAACAACACAATAATATAATCATTCAAACAGGCTCTATGCTATTGTACAAGATTCTAAAAGGAAAATGGTCATGTCCCGGATAATCACAAAGATGGTGAAAGAAATTAAAATAGCCTTACAAGACAAACAACATACATTACAACACATTCTCAGGAAAGGAAATCAACTAGCAGACTACTTAGCAAATAGTGCAATCGATAAAGAAGGGTGCAACTACCAAGATTTCAGCAGTTTGGAAGTAGCAAGAAGAAATATCATAACAATGATAAACTAAAATGTCCCTATTTGAGAGTAACTTCAGCAAAGGGATAGAGGGGACAAGGAAGCTCAAAGTGTTAGGTGTTTTGTTTTTTGGTTGTTTGTTTATTTATTTCCTAGTCGATTGGGCCTAATAGGGAATGAGCTTTGCCTGAAGTGATGTAAGATGATGTTTATACTCATTACTTCATCAATAAAATACCAAAATTTAACCCAAAAAAGTCTCAGATAGCTTATGTAAGGAGATTAGCCTACTTTTATTCTCTTTAATTTTTGGTTGGGACGAAATGGGGTGGGGTGGGATGGGGGTGGGGGTGGGGGGAATATCTATCGATATGATTATAAAAGCACGAATATAAATGTTGATTGACAAAAATATTCACTAAAAATTGATTTACTTATTCGCCTTTTTAAGTTAAAATTTCCTCCATCTAAAAAATTACTAATGGGTATAAATGTAACTTTGTACTAGAACTAAACAAAACATCTATATATAATATAAAGCCAAATATAAACAAAGTGATGTGGAATCTCTCTAAGACCACCATTCATATTTATTTTTTTCTCCTTTTTTGACATTTTTCTCTATTTTTTTTATTTTTTAATTAAAGAATTAATCATATTCTATCCTATTTGTGAAGTTTCATCAATTTTTTTAACAATCATATTAATTAATTGTGAATAAGTTATTATATTAATTATTATATAAATTATTAAAGAATTGAAAAGGCCACTCCATGTCTTCTCCTTTTCTAATTTCTTTCAACACTTTTTATTTAATTTTCCACTTTCTATTTTATTTTTTCTGATATATACACTAAAATTAAAAAAAATGATGTGACATCTTTTTAGGTCAAAAAAATTATTTTATTTTATTGGGCTTCTTCTAATTATAAATTGGCAATTTTTTTTTACATTTTAAGCATTTCTTTGTTTTTTATTTAATGTATTTATAAGGAGTAATCACTCATAACTCATATCTCTTCAATTTCTACTCTTAATTATATTCATAACTCCCATAATTTTCATATTCATAACCCCTAAACTTTAATTTGTAATACCTTATGGTATTCCTCTATTATGCCTATATAAACTTATATTTTATTTTAACTCATATTTTGTTTCATGAAGACTCTCATTCAAAGTTAGTCTTTCTTTTCTAATCACTTTGGCTTGTGAATTATAACATGTAACATGAAAAAAGTATATGAAGACAAAAAAATATTTCGTTCTCAATTTTATTTTTATTTTTATGTATTTGGTTGTACTTATTCTCATCCAAGCAAGTATGTATATATGATCAAGAAAATCTTCATGACAATCATACTAAGGTAATTTTGATAGTGGTGATAATTTTAATACATTATTTTTGTGTGGTTGGTCGAAAAGTCAATTTTTCTCTAACACTAATTTAATAATTATAAAGTGTAGCGATTATAATATTTGTTATATTTCAAGAGATTATGATTTTGAATTGTTAGTAGACTCGATTTTTATTTTTATTTTGCAGATGTATTGTATAGTTTAAATTTCTTTCCTCTTTTTGATATAATTATTTTTGAATTGTATGATTGTAATAGAAATATTATAAATATCATATATAATGCAATATCATATTAACAATTATATATAGTTCTCTTGTGTTTTATGTTATTATCATTATATAATTTTTTTTATTTATTCATAATTATATTTTATAAATTCTTTAAGTAGTAGCATATGATCAGGACTTTGATATAACTGTAGGGAGTGGAACATGATGGTGGATCTACTTGTAAAGGAAGGCCTAGAAGATTTTTTTTTTTTAGGGAACAGACCCTACACGAGGCTCCCACCACTCGTGCACAGTCAGGGGTTGAGCAGCACCCCAAGCCTTAACATAAATAAACAAAATGAAAATACAAGGAGGGGGACATAAACCTTACCTCCGATCCTATGTTGGTTCATAAGTCGGCTAACCTATTAAGGTCAGCTAACTCATCCCCGATACAAAAGAGAGGCTAACTATAACTAGAAAGAAGTAAACCTATAAGAGGACTCCTCCCGATACAAATCGACTAGGAAAGCATAAATGAGGGAGACTCTCCCCTTCTATGAGAAAAAAGAGAGTAACCTACACTATTCCTATTCAACTATGCTACGTATCAGACATAGCTAAATTGAAGAAGAAAAAGTATATGAAACTTCTATCTCGCATGGGATGGGAAAATTCTTTTCATCTTTGCCCTTTTTAGTCTTGTCATACCACGTAAGTTCAAGGAAATATGCAACAACATCAATATAAGGATGAGTAGTTAAGTAGGATGAAAGGATAGGAAGTAAATGGAGCTATAGCAGCCAGTAGCCTTGGGGTTGTTATTGAGGATCATGAAAGATAGAGAAGTTGTGTAGTGCAACTTGTATGTGATGCCTCCCTGACTTGAGCAGCTGATTGGATGTGCACCATTGTGTGCCTTGCATTTTGCATAGTTCCAGTGCTGTCGAAGCTGATCAGGGGTGTACATAAAAACCATCAAAGAAAAACGAACAGCCAACCAGACAGAAAAACCAGGATGGGCCTTGTGTAGCAGTCTTGGAGTTTCTATTTGATTTGGTGGTTGTATCTTTGATGTCCTCCATATAGTTGTTGTCAATTCATGTTGATGTAGCACTCCAGCAACCTGCAACAATACAACAAACAAACAAAAGAAAGAAAGAACTCCTCTAATAGTATTTTGGAGCTTGTTTGCTTTTTCAAGGTCGCTCCCCTAACGTCTCTAATTATCCAATTGAGCTGAAACTCCTCGAGACTTGAAAAAACATGCTTTTCTTTTGTCCTGCAAGATTTTGAGGCATTTTGCACAGTTTGGAACTTCCAAATAGCAAAATGCTCCCTCTTTAAGCTTAAGACAGCTGACTTTTTCAAGGTCGCTCGCCTAACATCTCCAATTATCCGTTTGAGATGAGACTTATTGGGTCTTGCTCCTATAGTATTTGATGCATTCCTGTAAATTTTGGAGACCTTGGTGCAGGTCCACATGGTCCAAATCACCCTGCACATCATACCCTGCTGCATTTTGGTCATAGTCTGCTGCAGGTCCTTGGGTATCTCCATGTTACTTCCATAGTAGAGGGGGTTAAGATGCTTATTGTTGCAAGCTACTCCTAAGAAGAGACCCTTCCTTATGATCAGGATCAGCTCTTCAGAGTACCTGCACAAGATAGACAAACAAAAGAAGAAATCCCATTGCTGATTCCTGTGCTGCATCTCTACAGCATTCTTATGTTGTTGTTGTTGCATCTCTGTAATGTAGTTGCTACTGCTGTAGCATCTATATATGATGTTGTTGATATGCTGGTGCAAGAACTTCAAACTCAGCTGCTGCAACTCCAACCCCAGGCTCAAAGTAGCATTAAACCTGCACAATGAGACACACAACAGAAAACAATAATAGAACCAGAGTTTCCTTTTTGATTGCTGTTGAATGGAGTTCCATGTGGTGGATGTTGTGTTGCTGGTTTGGACAGTTATTGCTGTGGATTCTTGTATGCTGTTATATTGCTAGTTGACATTTTCCATATCTACAACTACCTGCATAAACAAAAGGACAATAGAAGAGAAGATAGCTACTCTATCCCTTATATCTAGTGGTATGGTAATTATTCTAGGAAAGCAGTAAACTAGGGAGACTCTCCCTTTTACAATGGTCCTCGATATCATTATATATATCAGCCAGTATTAAAAAAGTGTGAATAAATGTACTTGAATGGAAACTAACACTAGAGCATGATTAGTGATATCCTTCAAGGTGGTTGGTGGATCTTCTTCATCTTTGTTCTCCTAAAGCTAGCCATGCCAGCTTTGTCCATTTTGTAATATCCCTTGGTCTCTCTTGGAAGTTGTTGAAAACTGTAGTAGTGTTGTGTATGGTCCTTCATGTGGCTTTCTTTTGAGAGTGTATCTGCAGGGAAATTAGCTTCCCTAAAGATATGTCTACAGTGGAAGCTTTCCATCTTACTAATCAATAACTGCAGCTTAGTGAGATAGGTGTGAATATTCCATGGTGGTTTCATCTCTTGTTTGAGCCACTTGATCAGTAGCTCAGAGTCTACTTCCAGGGCTACCCTACTGTGGCCATGTTGTAGACACCATTGAATACCAATAAGAGCTGCTTGTACTTCAGCTTGGTTATTAGAACCAAAGCCTAGTGGAGATGCAAAGGCATATATCAGCACTCCATTATGGTCCCTAAGAATGCCCCCTGCCCCTATCTTTCCTAGATTGTTAAGGGCACTCCCATCTGTGTTGAGCTTGATCATTGTAGGCTGTGGTTTAGTCCAACATACTTTCGTTATTCTCAACTCATGTTGGTTTTTTTCAACCATGGTAACCAAATCTGCCCACTTACTTCCCAAATCAATATATGGATACAAAATAGAGATAAGCATATATAGATCTTTGGATATTGAGAATATTACTCTAGTAGCATTAGACTTCTTGCCTCCATACTTGCATGCACATCTATTCTTCCATAGATTCCAGCACACAAAAATGGGGATGGCTTGAATTACTAACTTATGAAGCTCATTGTTAGTTTTGATTAGCCACCACCTCATCAATAGGTTTTTTAGAGGAGTGTTGTTGCGTTGTAGATCCCAGTACCCTGAGAAGTGCTTCCAAATATGTTGTGCAAAGTAGCCTGAAACAAGGATATGGTCTACATCATCAAGACCTGCTCTATAGCAGCAAGAGCATGCAGCAGGCTCCTGTCCAAAGGCCACAATTCTGTCATTTGTGGGTAGCTTAAGTCTGAAAGCTCTCCACAAAAGAAAAGAGACCTTGAAAGGAATGTTATTGTGCCATATGTTGCTGTTAGTGAGAGATCTTGTCTTTTTCTTTCTTACTAACTCCCAAGCTGATGCACAAGTGAAGTTTCCATGAGAGTTAGGCTTCCACTTGCATATTTGGAATATAGCTGATGAGAGTGCTGAGAATTTTACACACCAGCTGAGGGGGTGCATGTTTCCTTACTTCCTCTGCCTTCCATCCTCCATTCTCCATTAGTTCAGAGACAGTAGTGTTATTCAATCTAGGGAGACTTTCATTGTGGTAAGCTAATGGACCTACCCCTAGCCAATCATCCCACCAAAAGCTGCTTGTTCCAGACTTAATTCTCCATTGTATATGAGGCTCAATATATCTTTTATTGCTCATTATGTACTTCCACATGAGGGACTGTCCTGTGTTCCACTTCTTTATGACTGGATGAGCCCTTTGGCAGTATTTTACTTTAAGGAATTCCCCCCATAGTGTCTTCTTTGATCTAAAAGTCCACCACTGTTTATATTGGAAGGATAAGCACACATCCTCTAATTTTTTAACACCTATACCACCCTCCTCATAAGGATAACTGAGAGTATCCCAAGAGGCCCAGTGATATTTTCTTCTTTCAGTTTCCCATCCCTAAAAGAAGTCAGCAATTAGTCTTTTGATTTGATTCATGGTGGTCTTGGTAGGACTGATAGCTGACAGCAGGTGTATAGGAATGGATTGCAGCACTGATTTCACCTAGGTGACTCTACCTCCATAGCTTAACATTTTAGTCTGCCATCCCCTAATCGTGCTTAGAACCTTAGAAACCATACTAGAGAAATATATGATCCTTTGTCTTCCTATATATAGGGGACAGCCTAAGTAAGTGATTGGGCCATGAGTGTAATTGTATCCTGTGATCTTGCTGACCCTTTCCACCACATCAGAGGGAGTATTTAGTGGCATCATGGTTTGACTCTTATCTTTATTGATAAGTTGTCCTGAAATAGCTTCATACAGTTTAAGAGTTTTGGTAATCAATGTAAGTGAGAAGTTACTGGTAGATGTGAAAATGATCACATCATCTGCAAAGCTCAAGTGATTTACTTGAGGACCTCTTCTTTCCATCTGGAATCCTATATATAAATAATGGTGATGAAGATTGTTGAGAAGTCTAGACAAAACTTCAGCTCCAATGATGAATAAAGTAGGGGATAGAGGGTCTCCTTGCTTGAGTCCTCTTGTAGAGTGGAAGAAGCCATGCCTTGCACCATTAATGATGACTGAGTACCAATTGTTTGACATAATCCTCCAAACCATATCAATCAACACTTCTCCAAACCTCATTTTCCTCATGACCATACAAATGAATGACCAAGAGACCCTATCATAGGCCTTGGCCATATCTAGCTTTATCACCACATTATCCCCAGCCTTTGGTCTCTTAATATTGTGGATGATTTCTTGAGCTAACATTATGTTCTCAGAAATACTCCTACCTTTAACAAATCCAGATTGATTATCTGAGATTAGCTGAGGCAATATTGGAGCAATTCTGAGGCTTATCAACTTAGAAATGATCTTATTATTGAAATTGCTGAGAGAAATAGGCCTGTATTCTGAGAGGCTGTTAGGATGCTCATTCTTAGGAAGTAGAGCTAAGCATGCATGAGAAATAAACTTGGGAATACCATGTCCATTGAAGAAATACTGGACTAATCTCAGTAGGTCTTCACAGATAATATCCCAGCATGAATGAAAGAATTTCCCATTCATTCCATCTGGTCCAGCAGCTGATGTAGGTCTCATAGACAATACAACTTTCTTCAGCTCATCTATAGTAGGTAAGGATTGCAGGCTCTCATTCTGATCCTCTGTAACCATCTTTGGAATGCATTTAAGAACATCTTCCCTGATCAGTCTCTCTTATCCACTGAATATTTTTTCAAAGTGTGATGTGGATGCTCTTGCAATATTATCTTCACCTTGAATAGTATTGCCATGTTCATCACTAATCTGATGGATGAATAACTTTCTTATTCTTCCTCTGATAATAGCATGAAAATAGCTGGTATTGACATCTCTATCTTTGAACCAATGAAGTTGAGTTTTTTGCTTTAAGATAGCCTTCTCCATCTTCAGGTATTTGATGTACTGAGCATTGATCTGATGTAGCTTGGACCTGTTCTCTTCAGTATTGTCACTGATTATTTTTTCTTCAGCTTGTCTCACCTGCTCTTCATATTCTTTTACTGAAGCAAAGATGTCCCCAAACTCATTTCTTGACCACTTACTAAGAGTATTAGAAACTCTTTTCAGCCTTTGTTTGAAGGTTCTCATTGGATTTCCTTCCACAGGATTGTCCCAACATGCTTTTACAGTGTTAAGGAAATTAACATTGTCTGTCCAGCAGTTTAGAAATTTGAAATACTTTATAACATTACCTTATTTTGCCATGCTTTCAAGTAGTAGAGGACAATGGTCAGATACTGTGGAGGCCAAGTGATTGAAAGTTGTTACAGGCATGACTTCTAACCAAGATTCATTAACCATGGCCCTGTCAAGTCTTTTCCAAATCCTAGCATCTTTGTCTCTATTGTTGCACCAGGTGAACTTCTGCCCACAGAACCCCAGATCAGTGAGTCCACAAGCTTCTATCACACTAATAAACTCAAAGCTCTTGGTCACATTGTATGGCTGGCCCCCCATCTTTTCTTCAACATCTGTAATAATATTGAAGTCTCCAATGGTGCACCAAGGCTTCTCCTTACTGGAGAATTGCAGCATCTTATCCCATAAGTCTCTTCTCATATAGTCCTTGCATTTTGCATATACAAAGGCAATGAGGTAGGTATTAGGACAAGCCACATGAGTAATGTCACAAGTCATTTGCTGTTCATCCTGGTCAATAATATTGTATACAATATCTTTGTTCCAGAATAACCAGATTTTGCTGTTGGAGTTGGACATAACATTATCCATACCTAGTTGAATTCTGTGGAATTCAATTTGGGATTTGTTGGAGAATGGTTCCAGGACTGCTATAATAGACAACTTATGGAGATCTTTCAACTTTTGTAGCCTGTCAAGGGCCCTTTGAGTATTAATACTCCTTGCATTCCAGCAAATTGTACTAATCATTAAGGTTTGTGAGCTTTGGACCTAGTGTTGATGTTGCTGTTGAGAACAACCTTATCAGAACTGCTGATGATACTTTTCTTAGTCTTCTTCTTTGTTTGCTTACTTTTAGAGGGTGGATCATTCTCCTCCTTGTCTTGCTGACTTTTCCTCTGCAATAAAGCTGTCATTGTGGATCTGAATGCCTCCGGTTGATCTTCTTTTTGTGACTTTTTCCAATGGTCATAGTCTTCCTCATCTTCAGAATGAGTGACCCTATATTCATCAGAGAATCCCTGGGACTTAGCAACCTATGGGACTTCATCCTCATACACCTTGTCCCTGGATGGGCTTAAAGCCTTAATCAATTGTTCACTCACAGCATCCTCATCCTCATAGTCAGTCATTGGTTGATAATCACTATCTTCTTCATTCTCAGATACACACACTGTATATTCATCAACCTCAGTGTTGAGAGTATAGTTGGCCTTGGCTACATTAGTATGTGTTTCAGTATTGACACCTGCTGACTGAATGGGAGTTGTGAGAATACAATGGGCTTGGAGGGTAGTGATATCCATTCCCACTTGATCATCATCAATTATAAATTGTTGGCAAGGCTGATGAGTTTGTTGCATAGTCATGCTGTGACAAAACTTAGGAACTCCCTCAGCATGATTTTTTTCATCAATTTTCTTCTTGATAGCATCCCTTCTTTTCTTACTTAACTTGTTCCTCTTTGCAGTAGAGTACTTGGCACTGGTGCTAGCAAGTGACCCCAAGTCTTTAGCCATAGAGCCTTTAGGAGTTGGCAAAGTAGAATCTTGTGCAGTACCATTTCCTTTAGCATTTTCAGGCTGGGCTGGATCATTGATATTGTTGTGCTCAGTGGTTGCAGTGGCTCTAGAGTCACTCCTAGGGTCAGTTCTTTGGTTCTCATGCAAAACATGAGACAAATCCCTTCCCCTTATGGTTATCCCTTCCTGCAGGTTAGAGTGTGCCTCCTTTTCACTTCCATCCTGCCCCCCAACAACTTCAGTATCAATAATATCAACAACATTAAAAATTAGGGGCATCCTGGGGATTGGGCTAGTAGAGTCAATACCTGAGTCCTTTGCAACATTGGTCCTTTGAGTAGTACCTGTTAAGATATTACTTGTACATCCAATATGAGGGGAATGGGTTTGTGGGAGAGATAAGTCAATACCTTGTCTCTGAGTTGTAGTACTTGCTTGCCTTACTGATGAACTCTTCACTATTGGGTTCCTTTGGTTGTTTGTATCTCCTGCACCTTGGTTAGTGGGTTGATCTTGCATAACAAGATCAACATGAACATTGGAAATAGTAGTAGGAGTAGCATTCTTACCTGAATCAGCATTGACTTGCTGCACTGGTACATACTTACCTTTGAGTAGTGCTCTTGTGGTTCTGATGTCCTGGTGCTGCTGCACATTGGTAGGTCCTTTGTTCTGTTTTCTTCTTTGAGTTTGCCAGCCATTGTCCTCCTTGCTAGTCATAGTGTTTTGTGGCTGTTGTGGTACTTTGGTTGTTGAAGGATTGTTGTGCATCTATAGGTTGGCAGGTGGTGGATGAACTTGTTCTCTTTTGTCTTTCTCATCATGGATCTTGGTTTTCTTTTCATTTTCTGCTTCTTTCCTGTTCTTTTGTTCTTCATCTCTTTTTCTTATGTTGTAGACATGCACCATATGCCCCTGATGCTTGTAATACATGCAATATTCAGGGACATTCTCATATAGTAGTTCTTGCCATCTTCCAATAGTTGGATCTCTTTTGTCATAGCCAAGCCAGACATGATGAGGCCTCTCTTGGGTAAGGTTGATTTGAATTCTCACCTTGGCAGTACTTCCTCTTGTCTTTTGGATAGAGGCAGCATCCATAAAGAGGACTTTTCCAACAGGGGACAATAGTGTAGTAACAAACTCCTTTTCATAGCAATGCCATGGGAGTTCTGGCAGTGCTACCCACACAGGAACTATAAGAGTTTCCTCCTCAGGCCTAAAGGTTGGTGTCCAAGTTTGTATCCTCATAACTTGCCCTTCAATGGTCATCCTTTGCCTGGTCCACACAATTGTGTAATCCATTTCATTGTCAAGGTCAATGTATACATGCCTTGTATTAAAATGGGCAATTTTAACACATCCCACAAGCTGTGTTTGGAGGATGAAACTTCTCCTTATGAGTTCCACCTTTGGCATGGTGTTACTAAATTTCCCAACAAGAGTATATTTGCATCTTTGAGCCAATTTAATCATGAAGTCATCATTGTCATATATCACAACTGGTAACCCTTGTCTAGTAGTATAGATAGGAGTAGATAGTTCAAGAGGGGTGTCATTCTTAGCTTGGTTTAATCTAAGCTTAGACGCAAAGGTTTGGATCACAGTGTAGGGGGCAGGGTGAGGGACCTGTTCCTTTCTATTGGGGAACTGATTTCTCTGAGGATTTCTATTATTGTTTTCAGGTTGTTAAGGTTGGGTACTAACAGGTTTAGGGACTTGATTGTTGGGGCTAGGCTTATCAAAGTTGGAGGATATTTTTGGGAAGGTACTTGGAGTACTTGTAGTTTTGTGAGTTTGGAGTATGGTGGTGGTCAGGGTCTCAGCATTAGAATTAGGCTTGGTAGTGTTATGCTCATTACCCTGCATAAGATTGTTAGAAGCAGTACCAAGGAGTGTATTTACTCCATTGGATTTCAACAAATTAACATCAACATTCATAGAAGTAGAATTATGCCCAGCTGTACTATTCTTATTAGTATGATAATGATGCACATCAGCACTAGGCACCAAATTATTTTCCAAACCTTGCCCACGATTATTAGGAAGATCAATATGATTAGGAGATAGTTGAATGTCATTAGGAGAACACACATACTGACCCTGCATATTGAAATCAAGAGAAGGAGAAAACTTACCTTGTGCTCCTGTGATCGAACTAGTGCTGCAGATATGGTTTAAGTGTTTTGGCATTGGATCATTGCAAGTTATTTGATTATTGTGGGATTGACTACAATCATCAAGGTACTGATGGTGATCATTAGCCAATGTAGGTTCCTCAATTCGAATACCACTGTGATTGTGATAATCTCCTTCGGAAAAGTCTTGACGACTTTTTGAATTTGAACTTTTTAAAGATAATTTGGGGTCAGTGGTTTGTGTAGGAAGCGTCACAACATCCTTGGGAACATTTTGGCATTGGTGTCTCAGCATTTTGTTCACCGGAGCTCCGGCAGTCTTATCACGATTGTCACCTTGACGACTTTTCAAATTTGAATCTTTTGGTAGTGATTCGAGACTAGCCATATAGCTAGGAAGCTTCTCTACACTGTCGCGCACCTTTTGGCATTGGTCTTGGCTCAATTGGTTAACCGGAGGTCCGGCGACCTCTTCTC
Source organism: Solanum dulcamara (assembly GCF_947179165.1). Classification (NCBI taxonomy): domain Eukaryota; kingdom Viridiplantae; phylum Streptophyta; class Magnoliopsida; order Solanales; family Solanaceae; genus Solanum; species Solanum dulcamara. The sequence goes on along the minus strand of NC_077244.1, from coordinate 45,598,393 downwards.
GTTCAGTAGCGAAATGGATATTCGAAGCATGTGGTTGAAATTCGAGCTGGTTCTTGATGCCTGAAAGGTTCTCCTCATCGAGCTTAGCATGTTGGCATTGATTTTGATGGGATATACTTGCTGGAGCTCCGGCGCCGACATCAAAGTTTTCGCCGGCGATTCAATCGTCGGTGAAACTTGTACCATTAGACACGTCTTGACCAGGAGAACAAACCCCAGTGGGTCCGACGTCTCGAATATCGCCGGAACTTGTTCAAATTTCAATTCACTTGTCCGGCGAGACTGTGTTCTTCAGCTCAAATTTTGAAAATTCAGTGCTCACAACTAGTGATGTAATTTGTTCTAATTTTTCGATTGTATGTAGTCCAAGTGATGATGAATCATTTGCACCCACTCTTGAGACTCGAATCAATCCATCTTTGTGCAAAGCAATGATTTTGTGTGCTGCTCGCAGCTCCTCCTCAAATATGTGTACAGTGATCGCATCAGTGTTTGGTGAATTGGAGGAGTTGTGTTTGGACCCTCGGGTCATCGTAACTTGCGTTACGTTCGTATCGACAGGATCTACGATCCTATTTTTCGAACGAAATGTTTTAGCATTGGGAGGTGGGTCCTCCTCCATTTTTGTATTTATGACTTAAGTGCCCTTATTGGGAGCTTTTTTCTAGAGAGATATTGTAGAGAGAGAAAGATGATGCGATCTGGAAGAAGAATTTTTTTTGAAGCATCATTAAAAATTATATTATTTTTTCTAGACATTTTTTTACTTTGGCTTGTAATAGTAATATAGCTACACCTAACGACAACACTACTTTTTTAGTTTTCATCAATCCTATTTTTATTATGAAGCATAATTTCAATTCGCTTGTCCGGCGAGACTGTGTTCTTCAGCTCAAATTTTGAAAATTCAGTGCTCACAACTGGTGATGTAATTTGTTCTAATTTTTCGATTATATGTAGTCCAAGTGATGATGAATCATTTGCACCCACTCTTGAGACTCGAATCAATCCATCTTTGTGCAAAGCAATGATTTTGTGTGCTGCTCGCAGCTCCTCCTCAGATATGTGTACAGTGATCGCATCAGTGTTTGGTGAATTGGAGGAGCTGTGTTTGGACCCTCGGGTCGTCGTAACTTGCGTTACGTTCGTATCGACAGGATCTACGATCCTATCTTTCGAACGAAATGTTTCAGCATTGGGAGGTGGGTCCCCCCCCCCATTTTCGTATTTGTGACTTAAGTGCCCTTATTGGGAGCTTTTTGCTAGAGAGATATTGTAGAGAGAGAAAGATGATGCGATCTGGAAGAAGAATTTTTTTTGAAGCATAATTAAAAATTATATTATTTTTTCTAGACATTTTTTTTACTTTGGCTTATAATAGTAATATAGCTACACCTAACGACAACACTACTTTTTTAGTTCTCATCAATCCTATTTTTATTATGAAGCATAATTTATATAATTATCTTATTTCAACCAAAAGAATTATGATGATCAGTTTTATATTTATATTTCTCATTAAAAAAATTAAAGATGAAATAATTTATTCTATAATATCACTGTGTATTCTTTTACGTATGTAATTTATTTTTATAGCTATTCTTTTCTTGGTTGAAATGTATTTGTAATGTTATTTTTTTCCTTTTTATTACGTTATGAATGTAATAGTATAGATTGTTTTTTTGTATGTCTTAACTACGTAACTATAAGAATCTATGTTTATATATTATTTAATTGTGATTATTGTAGCCATGTAACACATCTCTTGTACAAACAAATTGTTTATCCTTTTTTTGTTTTATTTAATTTCCTCCATTATTTTTGTTGTCCATATTTATTTTTACAAAAAATATTAATACATAATAATTAATGTATTTAATGTCTAATAATATTATACGTTCAAGTTGTTAGTAATTCATATCTATTTATCTTCTTTATAACTTCTACTCTTAAATATTATTCATAACTCCTATTTATTTTATTTTCATAAATTTTAAAAATATTTATTTAGTGTGTAAAAGACTATAGTAAACATATGTATTAATAAAGTCACAATGTAAAAGTTCAAAAGTTTTTTTTTAAAAAAGAATCAGTGTTTGCATAGAGGATTTTTTTAATGTTTGCATAAAGGATCATACTCCTACAAAAGATAAAAAAAAATATAGTATAACTTACATAAATTATATAGTGTAGGCAGCAAATGACATATATTCTGATAAATTCAGATACAATAATTAACAAATCAGTTGAGCTAAAAAAAGAATTATGTATCCGGATACATCTTATGTATCCGGATACATTAATTCGGATACATTAATTAACAAATCAGTTGAGCCAAAAAAAGAAAAGAGAGTAGCAATTATCTGGATATATTAATTCAGATACATTAATTCAAAAAATAGTACATATACATCTTGTGGTATCCGGATACATTAATTTGGATAAAGAGAGTAGCAATTATGTATCTGAAAAAATTATTTTGAATACATTAATTTGGAAAAATAGACCATCCGGATACATTCTGTGGTATCCAGATACATTAATTCGGATAAAGAGAGTAGAAATTATGTATCTGAAAAAATAAATTTTGGGTGTAAAAGAAGAAATTTTTGAAATATTTTGAAATGGTAGAAATTATTTGAAGATATGGTAAATAAAGTAGTATTTGTAGGTAATTTTTCCAAAAAATGAAAATAAAAAATAATATTTTCAACTTAATACAGTAGATTATTATTACAAAATATAACCTCTAATTATTTCATTTACTTCACCACTCACATATTCTAATTTTTTATTTTATTATGTACATATGAAAGATTTATACTACAAAAAAAATCAAAAAAAATTATATTTTACATATTAAAGAAAAATGAGTGAACTATCATATTCAAGCATGAAGACAAAGATCTATATTGTATTTTCTGCCACTAACCTAAATATAAATATTGCATAATACTTCATTTAAAATAAAAACTATCAATACACACACACACACAAAATGAGTGAACTATCATATTCAAGAATGAAGATAAAGATCTATATTGTATTTTCTGCCACTAACCTAAATATAAATATTGCATAATACTTCATTTAAAAATAAAAACTATCAATACACACACACACACACACACAAAATGAGTGAACTATCATATTCAAGAATGAAGACAAAGATCTATATTGTATTTTCTGCCACTAACCTAAATATAAATATTGCATAATACTTCATTTAAAATAAAAACTATCAACACACACACATGTATGTATGTATATAAACAATGAAATATATTAATTTAATATTTTTCGTATAACCGCGCAAAGCGGGAATAGTTTTACTAGTATTTCTATTATGACTAAGTTTATTATAGGATACATATTATCCTATTAATACTAGGATCTTAACATTAAATCTATTTCAAATAAACTATGAGTAAAAAATTTCTACACATTTAATAATACTGGTCTACCAAAATATTCATTAAAATATTGAATGAATTTTATATCCTTAAGTAGTAAATATTTAATAGTTATAACTTTAATTAATTTTAAAGTTCAACATATTTGCATAATAATTAAATAAAAATTATTTTTTAAAAAAATAAATGACAATTTTGTATCTTGTAGAAAAATAGTAAATGATAATTTTATCTATTAAATGTAATGTTCAATCAACAACTCAATGAGATACAACCTTCTGTCATTAATTTTTTTTCCTAAATTCAAGATGATTCGAGACCTAACTTCTGAATCCCGGGTTGGATCTCAATTTGAGTATCGGATTCCAAATCAGAAATCGAGGTAGGATTTTGGCGTGTCAAGGTTGGATCCCGAGTGTCAAGGTTGGATCCCGAGTTAGGTGTCAGTGTGAGGGTTTCATGTCGGGTGTCGGAGTCGTCTTTCAGATCGAGAGTCGAGGTCAGATCCAGGTCAAGTATCAGAGTGGGTTCTTAATTGATCATCGGGGTCAAGTGTCGGGATCAAATCTTGGTTCGAAAGTTGGATCTCGTGGTCGGGTCCTAATTCAAAAATCAGGCCCCAAATAAAAAGTTGGAGTCGAGTCCAATGTTGAAAGTCGGGATCGGGTCCTAGGTTAGATTCGGGGTTAGATCCTAATTTGCAAGTCAGATTCGGGGTATGATATCGGGTTCGAATCTCAAGTCGAAAGTCAGGATCGATCTTGTGTCGGATGTTAGAGTCTGGTCGGGTCAGATCCCAATTTGAAAATCGGGTGTAGAGTCGATTCTCAGGTTGGAGGTCGGATCCCGATCTGAGATTCAAATTGGGTCTTAGATCAGGAGTTAGTGTCGAAAATGCGGTTTCGAATCAGTGTCGGGTGTAAGGTGACGAGGTCAAATATCGGAGTCGAGTTTTGAGTCGGGTCCAGAGTCGAATATCGAGATCAAATCTCGAGTCAGAAGTCGGGTCTCGGGTCGAGTTTTGGAAAAAGTGTTGAACAGGGAAATGGATTGGGAGTCAGGGTCAAATCTTGATTCGGAAGTAGAGTCCAAATTCAGGTGTCGAGGTCAGATGTCAAGGTCGAGTTTGAAATTGGGTGTCGGGATGGGACTCCAAATTAGTCATCAAAGTTTTGTTTTTTTATATGATAATTGATAGAAAGTAACGTGCAAATCGCGTTCATGGACACTAGTATGTTATAAAAATAGATAGAAGCTTTGTGAGACGAAATCTAAGAAAGGTCTTCATTTTTAGAGATCTAAAATATAATAATTAATCAAGGCCTATACTAGCTAAATGTGCGTGAAGAAATTTAACACAAGAAAAAGAATTAATTCTTAAGATGCTAAAAAGAAATTGTTTTTTTTTCTTAATGCGGGGTGTCCCCGTTCGAGTTTTTAGATTTGAAAAGGCATTATTTGGAAAAGTGATTTAATGAAACTAGGAACTAGGTGAAGAGTTAGAGATGGAAACAACAATAAGATTTGGACTGATCCATGATTTTTTAAGAGATAAATATCAAAGATACATTTAAACTATATTGTTTTTTGAATTTCATACCTAAATTATTAAAAGTATGAGAAACACACCTCTCTTACTCTCATCATGGTGTGTGTATTACTACACTTTCTCTTTCATGTAATTTTTTTTGTGACATCACACTCTACATGGACAAAAACAAAAATTAAATAAATTATTAGAATTAGTTAAAATTAAAGATTATATTATTATTCCACCTCCCCCACCCCCCACCCCCCCAAAAAAAAATTATAAAATAAAATACAAAATATTTTTTTCTCCCATTCCACCACTTTCTCTCACCGTAGCCTCCCCCCTCCCCCCAAATTTTTTAGTTTTTGTTTTTAAAAAAATAAAAGTTTTTTATTTGAAAAAATATTTTTACTTCATCTTCCCCCCTCTCAAATAATAATTTAGATATTATTTTAAATATTTTAAAAACAATTCTACCCCAAATCACCTAACCCTCTACTTCCAAATTTTTTTCTCGTTTTATGATAGATATATACACATAGATATATACACATGATTTTAGGAAAATACTTTTTACTTACCGCAAGACTTTTATTGTTGTTATATTCGGTATGTAAGTAGAAAAAATATTTTTCTAAAAATATATGTACATATCTAAAAGAAAATGAGAAAAATGTAAAAAAATAAAATAAAATAAAATTAAGAGCAGAAGGTTAGATGGGGTGGGAATAATTTATTTTAAAAAATAAAATAATAACCTTTGTTTTTAAAAAATAAAATAATAACTATTTTTTTTAAAAAATAATAACATTTTTTAGGAAGGGGTGGGGGAGGAGGTGAACCATAATTTTTTTTTTTAAAAATATTTTATAAAAGAAATGTAAAAATATAAAAGGACTGGGGATTATCAGGAGGGGGGAGGTAGTGGAGTGGGTGAGAAAAATATTTTAAATTTTATTTTTTAAAAATATAATTCTTTTTTAAAAAATAATTTCTTTTTTTGGGGATAGAAATATTTTAGTCTTTCACTTTACTAATATAAATAGTTTATTTAATATTTGTTAAGTGGAATATTTTAATCATGTGGAATGTCATTTTTTTCAAAAAATAGGCAGAGTAAAGAGAGTGTATTACACACCATTGAGGTGTATTTCTCAAACTAATTAGTGATAGTTTAGGTATGAAACTTACACTTCCGATAGTTCAGATATGAAACTCAAAAAAATGGAATAGTTTAAATATGTTTTTGACACTTTTCTCATTTTTTAATTCGAATAATTTTATACCCTTCCAAAGACAAATGCAATCAATTTACAGTAGAGAGTTACGTTAATGCTCTTATTAATCAACAAAATCATATATGGAATATTCACGATTTGTTTTAATGATTTTCATTCTATTTTATTTTTTCATTATCTATCATAGAAACTTCGGATAAAATTATGTAGCATTATACCAAATTAGGTGAGTAAAAGGTTAGATTTAGTTATTATCTAGCCTAAGATCTTTCTTATTGTAGTGTCGCTTTTTCTGAAAAGATTTTTTAGAATTTTTTATGGCCACTGAACATAAAATATAATTATAAATATATTTTGTAGGAAATGAATTTTTAATGTCTTACTAATTAATGCAAACACTTCTAAAGAATTGATTATATTTGTGATGGTTGCAAGGTGTGTGATTTTGAAACAGGAACAATTGCCCACATATTTTTTGGGCGTTAAACTCTTAGTTAGTGTAGAAATTATGTCTTATTAATTAGCCTGATTTCGACAACATTTTAGTTTTTCAAGATGGTGACATGATTCTTTTGAGCTAGTGAGATTAAGTGTTTCTATCTTATGACAAAGGTGAAAAGCTAAAAATTCTCTTTTCTTTATCGGTAATTCATGCAAACCTAATGATATTGTTAATAAGGCTTTATTTGATTTTCATGAATATAATGATGCATTGCCATTTTTGCATTACACGCCTAAAAATATTACTGACATAAGATGAATTTATTATTTTCACAAATGCAGGCTAACACGTAAAAAGGAAAAAAAGCAAACATTAACATGCTAGTTATGAATAGTTGTGATTATTTATTTCATGTCCTATTTAATTTGTAGGAAATGTCATAAAAATTGAAGCACTCGCAATTTGGCAAGCTTTAGCAAGAATATTATAAAATTATTGGTCAACACTATCATATGCAAAAAAAATAAAATGATACAAATATTATAATAGAATATGACAATATCTTGAGATATTGAAATGCGAGGATGTAGGAAGATTGTTGAGTTCCTTTGAAGAGTTTTGTTTAGATCTTTCGTACATGAAATATTGTGGCTCATAATCTAACTAATTTTCCTCTTTTACTTTTACATAGATTTCTTGTGAATCTAATTTTTCAAGTTATATTGTAAATAATGCTTTGTGTCTTACGTACACTTAAGTTATATTTTAAAGTAATATAATATAGTTGTTTATAAAAAAAATACAAAATAATAATAATACGTGTGTTATTTATGTAATGGATGATAATACAAAAACATTTCATGTGATGAATAGTAATGTATGATTGTGATTACGGTTGTCAAAATGAGCTCAAATATAGATAATTTCTTTAATTCATTCAAAAATTTATGGGTTAGGCTCAAGAATATTTAAATTGGCCAATTTCAATTCATTTAAGTCATAACCAATTTTAAAAGAATCTTCAATTGAGCCCATTTAATTTCCAATATCAACCCATTTTAAGATTCTTTGTTTGCATTGGTGCAATGCATTTGAATATATAAATTATTATCTATTTTATATTTTTTTGAATTTATCTATCCATTCTTTTCATTTGTAAGTTAAAATTTTACTTTTCTAAGATCAAAATAATTGGAAGAAATTAAACTTTATTTTGTTTTCATAGAATACATGTTGAGTAAGTCATCTTAAATATACATTTATGTGGTTGTATAATATTTGGTGACTTTTCACTTTGAAATCAATTTTTTTTTTGAGTTGGAATACAAATTGTGGTTATAAAAGATAAATACCAATATATTAAAATTCTTGAGATTAAGCGGGTCATGACCCAATTCGATTTTTAGCCGCTTTGAGCCCAAAACAAAATTTTGATGGATCATGATTCAACCCGATTTCTAATTCAACCCATTTTAATCCTTCCAGCGTTAGCCCAACCCATTCATTTGACATCTTAATTGTTATGCCCCGGATAATATAAGTGAATTATTATCTACCAATTGTCTAATTTAAAAATATTTTAATCCTTAATTACTTTTACCACGTAGTGGTAATATTCATATTTCATATTTTACCTCATGTAAACAATTGGTCGTGAATTTGTGTATGATTGTCAATAGAATTTGTGATACACTATTTCAATTTCAATAAATTTTGCATAACTTATATGAGTTTTTAATACCGCAAATCAGAAGTACATTAGTTAAAGGAGATTATCCTTACAGTAGAGGACAAATCTGATATAAGACTGTACTGACATGTATGTGAAGATGCAACAAGAAAATGTTCAAAACACAAAACACATAATAGAAAAATATGAAACTTAAACCAAAAAAGAGAGGAGAAAAATTCAAACTGAACTCAAGAAAAAAAGTACAGTAGAAGCAGCCAAAACAAAAGCACGCGATTAAAGGAAAAATCAATAGAAGCTGAGAACTTGATTAGAATTTGTGAAGATTCACGTACAAATATATACAATATTCCAACTTCCCAAGAACTGTCACGATCCAAATCGAGCCGTGAGTGACACCCACACTAATCTTCCAGTGGAAGAACCAAAACTACACCCTAAACTAGCATCCTAACACAAAAATAACCATAAAAGATGTGAAAATAATTTTAATATAAGTTCTAAACTGAGTTCCAATAAACTCAAAAAACAATTTCAGCATAGACATAAAATAGTCGAAAATATGCGGAAGTCAACCCCCATAGAAACTAAAAGTCGTTGTATCAAAACTCTTACAAAATGATCTAAGATATGGGAATGCAATTCCGAACACAATAAACATAAATAAGTCAGGAAATAGTCTAAAGACCGAAAGGATGGACTAAGAACATAAGATGGATCTACGACAGCCTGAAATAGCTGACTCACCCTTAAATCTGTACAATCACTGGTCTCCTACCTGAGGTCTGTTCGCAGCTGCCTAAAGATGCCTTGTACTCAACAAGAAAAGAGCAAGTGCAATATCAGTACACATAAACAACAGTGTACTGGTAGGATCACGCGGCTCCGCCATAACGAGAATAATCCCGTTGTGGTGGGTTGTACGGGAACAAAACCTCAAGATTTGTGTCCCAAACTCCCATTTTGCAACATGCCCTCAAACCATGACGTTCTAAAATCAACCCTTCACGTCAAGATCAATTATGAGAGTTCTACTAGCCTGAATTGAATTTTGTAAAGCCGTACAGGCTCCTTAGTGTCTTGGATATCAACTCAAACTATCAAATTGATAATTAAATTCCCTATATATTTCCAAATTACCTAAGACCTCACCTGACTCAGATATCGTCCAAGTTTGCCTTAGGCTCAAATTTTCCAAGTTACTACTCAGAAGTTTTCTGGCCCAATTCCCATTGGCTTATCCATAACGATTGGGACAATTCCTTACAAGAACCAAAATAGAGGAATTTGACGGGAGAAGAAAAACTTACACCAACTCAAAAATACAATAATATCCAAGATAAACTCAAACCAAAGCAGAGAAATCTAAAACAATACATGAAAGATATTCAAAAAATTAAAAGAATTTGAAAGAAGAACATATCCAAAAGTATGAAGACATTAGACACCATCGAACTCTTATCTCTAAATCAACTCAGATCTTACTAATATGAGCAAAAAACCTTCGAAGTTTGATATAGTTTTTCAGAGAAATCAAAGAAGAGGGAAATAAATAGGATCATCACCAGAAGCATACAAATAATTCTAACTACAAGAGAGAGAAATCGTAAAGAATGTTGCGGTTAATTTAAGCAATTAAATCAGATATTTTATCTTGGATTAATTACTTGGGGTGAGTTTCTATTAATAAATAATTATTATATTTAAATATACTCTTTAATTATTATCACCAATCTCTCTCTTTTCTCTTTCTCTCTCTATCGCTCTTTCTTTGTTTTTCTCACTTTCTCTCTCTCTCTCTATATATATACTCTCTCTTTTGCTCTCTCTTTTTTTTTAACAATTGTGTTCATACCCGGTGAAGATATGAAGATTTTGAAGGTTTAAAAATTTGAAGATATGAAGATTTGAAGATATGAAGATTTGAATATATGAAAATTTGAAGATACGAAGATTTGAAGGTTTGAAAATATGAAATTTAGAGATTTCAAGATATGAAGGTTTGAATATATGAGAATTTGAAGATATGAAGATATGGAGGTTTGAAGATATAAGTTTTGAATACTTGAAGATATGAAGATATGAAGATTATAAATTTTTGAAGATTGTATTAAAACTGGAATGTTTCTGCAAGATGTATTATAAATATATTGTTACAACAACAACAACAACAAACCCAGTATAATCCCATAATGTGGGGTCTGGGGAGGGTAGAGTGTACGCAGACCTAACCCCCACCTTGAAAGGTAGAGAGACTGTTTCCGAAAGACCCTCGGCTTTAAGAGAAGACAAGATAAAAGGTCAGATAGAAAAGGAGGGATGCAACACAAGGACTTCCCGGGGGGTCACCCATCCTAGTACTACTCTCGCCCAAGCACGCTTAACTTTGGAGTTCTAATGGGATACGGTGCGTTAGTGCTGGTGTGATCGCATCCTATAAATATATTGTTAACGAATAATATATATATATATATACCTTATAAATTATTTGATTTATATCACTGAGAAAATGAGTGATACCTAAATTATTATCACGATCACAGAGAAAAATATATTATGCCTATATTTAAATGTGTTACCTAAATTATTGTCACAATCCGAACCCAGGCCATGATGATGCCCACTATAACTCCCGAGTAGGCAAGCCAAATCGAAATTCAAAATTTGCAAAACTCAAACATTTAGTTAGTAAATAAATAATAAAATGAGTAAACAGAAGCAAGAATAATATAAAATTGAAAATCAAGCCATGATATAGATATGTAAATACGATACAAAATATACAAACGGCCTGAAAGTGACCAAAATGAAAACTGACACTAAACCAACCCCTGGACCCAGTGTCACCTATACAGGAACTACTAAGTACAAAAGACTGAAATAAACATATACAATACATAACTGACGGTCCAAAATATAAAATGCAAGCCAATGTAAAGGAAGGAAGGAAGCAAGTCTCTGAACGCCGGAAGCTCACCTCTTACGACCCAACCTAGGGCTTAGTCGTAATACGGCGATCGAAACCCCGAAAGGCTCCAACCAAGTCTCTTGTACATATCATAAGCATACATAAGGTAAAGTAAAAGAGGAAACATCATAAGAGAGTCCAAACCATGAATAGTAAATGAAGAATGTCACATGACAACATAGACTCGAAATATTTGTCCAACTAGATGTCTCTACTCATGAATATGGGCGGGAGCTAAGACATGTACCTAGATCACCCTCAATATAAAACATAGCAAAAGTCTTTAAAAAAATAACAAACTCGATAACTAGTCCTCGATAAATGAAAACTCACCACAAATACCGATGGATAGAAAAGCTTAACTAACTACGTAGATGAGTATGATCTTCAACCTCAACCCCTATATTATGAGACAATATAAGAAAAAGTATGCATTAGTATGTTGGAATATACTAAGTATGAGGGCGTGACATGCAACGTAAATCATGGAATGAAATGATCAAGTAAATCACATGATAAGATGAGGTAAGTAAAGACATGAGAAAATCATATTGACCAAAGCATTTTAAAAACATAATTTAAAATCATTGCATACATAAGAGATCATACATATGTGGGATAAGAACCATAACCGACAATACGAACATGCGAGCTATAACATGGAATCCTGTTTCTCCCCATACAAAGAAGAAAAAGGGGAATCTACTTGCCAAGGTAGACTCTACACCGCTAGGCGGGTCATACATACGCTATATGTGGATCCAATAGCTAGGCTATGAATGCAACCTACGGTGGCACATAGTTTGTGGGACATGAGGCTGCTACTAAGGTTTTTGGTAGGGCCCCCACCTCAAGTCCACTCGGTGCTAAGTCAAATCCCACGGAATATATGCATAGCATAGAAATCATAATTACATATATCATAGTCATGATCATAGGTTTGAAATAATAGAGTAGCTCATTTTCATAACATACTTTTAATGTGAGAATTGTCCTTTCATCATTACAATCATATTTGCATAATTTATATTGTTAGGCCTTAGGTCACCACATATGCCCCTAAGTCACCTTTTTAGGCCTTAGGTCACCACATAGGGCCCTAAGTCACCTTACTTCATAACTTGCTTGAAATTCATACCTTGAACTTAGAGTAGAACTCAAATGCATAATTAATTGACTTTGAAAATCATGTAATTGACTTGAAAATGTGCATGATCATAAAATTTATATCAACCCATACATAATTCATATAGATAATATCTCTTGAAATTATAATTCAAAATACTCATAATTTTCATCATGAACCCTAGAGATAAAAATAGGAGAATTAATGAAAAAACTCTTTAATTTAATGCAATAACCATTAATTTTTATCCAAATAGACTCATGATCATATTTTGAATCATAATTCATGCAATAGGAATAGAGATCATAAAACCTATAAAATGCCATACTTTAATTTGATAGAAAACCTTAAAAAATTTATTGGGCTTCATGGATGAAAGGATCCATGATTCAATACCCACATACCTTAAGTGAGGACACCAAATAATTTGGAAGAACTTGAGAGTTTTTGATGGAGAGCTTGAGTGAATTTACTTGAAGTATTCAATGGAGCCTTTGAGAGACTTTTGTAGAGAGAGAACTATTTGAGTAGGTGAATTGTAGAAGAATGAATAGAATTAGAGGTTTAAGTCAATTTATAGAGTTGGATTAGTTCCTAAAAATATCTAGGTTCATTAGCTAACAATTTAGGGAAAACTCTAAAGTGCCCTTACTAAAAACTAAATTTGGCCAAAAATACATTATCAGGTCTGTGATGCGGAGGCAAGCAAGTCTGTGATGCATACTTGTCGCGCACATTTCTGATTTGCGTAGTCCCTTGAGAAATCTATCTTTTGATCTATGGGTCCTAAAAATCCACCAAAACTATTTTTCTGCAGGGTTTGACCCCCTAATCGATATTCCGAACTCAAATTTTTCAAAAAGATTAAGGATTATGCACTACATGAGCGGCCTAATCCCAATGCATTCTTAAGGCAGTTATGAGCATTTTCAGGAATATTACAACACCTCCCCCTTGGGAATATTCGTCCTCGAATGAGATCCAACTATTGTAAGAAGGACATGGAAAAAGGACTTAGATCCCAACATGGACATGCGGACACTTTGAAAAAAATACGTAGAACATGTGAACATCATACTTAACATAAGACATAGTCCTTGAGAAAAATCATTTTCATAAATCATGCATGCATATGAATGACATATGGAACTGAAATGTAGGAGTTTAATTGATTTGATCATGAATATTTTAGTACCTTTAGGCTCGAGTGAAAGGAAAGAAATACGGATAATGCTTTATCATGTTCGATTCTGCTTTCCATGTAGCACTCTCTACTTGTTGATTCCTCCATAAAATTTTGATGGACGTAACGTCTTTATTTCTTAACCTCTTCACTTGCCGGTCTCAAATCTCAATCGGGACATCCTCATAAGTCAAATTCTCTTCAATACTTACATTCTCCATTGACACATAGAATTTGGATTACCCAAAAACTTTTTCAACATTGACACATGAAATACCGGATGAACCAAAGCCAACTCAAGTGGCAAGTCTAACTTATATTCTACTTTGCCAATGCGCTTCAATATCCTATAGGATCCTATATATCTAGGGATAAACTTCCCTTTCTTACCAAACCACATTACCCCTTTCATAGGTGAAATCTTCAAATACACCATATCATTCACATTAAATTCAAGATCTCTCCTCCTAGTATCTGAATATGACTTTTGATGACTTTGAGCCATTTTCAATCTTTCTCTTATGAGTCTTACTTAGTCCATTGCATCAACTACCAAATATAGATCAATCAATGCATCTCACCTACTTCAAACCACCCCACAAGAGACCTACATCTTCTCCCATACAAGGCTTCAAAAGGAGTCATTTGGATGCTAGAGTGATAACTATTATTGTAGGCGAACTCAATCAATGGCAAATGGTTATACCAACTCTCTCTAAGATCAATCACACATGCCTTTAACATATCCTCCAAGGTTTCAATTATTCTTTCGGCTTGTCCATCCATTTGAGGATGGAAAATGGTACTTAACTTGACTTTAGTGCTAAGACCTTTCTGAAATGACTTCCAAAAATATGAACTAAATTGAGTATCTCTATTCAATATAATCAACAAAGAAACACCATGAGTTTACAAATTAGCATAGTCTTCGGCGCTATAAGAAGTCTTGACCGGTAGAAAATATGCCGATTTGGTCATTCAGTCCATAATGACCCAAATATAATCATGTTGTCTTCTAGTACGAGGCAAACTCATGACAAAGTCCATATTTACATCTTCCCACTTTCATAAGGAATTTTAATTTCTTGAGCTAGACCTCCCGACCTTTGATGTTCAACTTTCACTTATTGACAATTAGGACACTTAGCCATGAACTCCGCTATGTTCCTCTTTATGCCATTCCAATAATATATTTCCCTCAAGTCACGATACATCTTGGTGGATCCCAGGTGAATTAAATAATGAAAACTATGAGCCTCATTCAATATCAACTCTCTTAATCCATCAACATTTGGAACACACAAATGACCTTGGTAACGTAGTACCCCATCTTCGCCTAGGCAGAAAGCCTTAACGGATTTTTTGGCAACTAACTTCTTCAATTTGACCAAAATTGAATCATTGTCTTGTTTGGCCTTAACGTTTGCCGCAAAAGATGATTTCGAACCATTATGTATAAGAACACATGCATCATTAGAATAAACCAAACACACACCTAAATGTGCCAATCTATGGACCTCTTTAACCAATTCCCTTTTACCTTCCTCAACATGTGCCACACTACCCATAGACAACCGATTAAGAGCATCAGCTACAACATTCTCCTTACCCAGATGGTACAATATGCTCATGTCATAGTATTTTAGGAGTTCAAGCCACCTCTTTTGCCTAACGTTCAAGTCTGTTTGACTAAACACATATTGCAAGATTTTATGGTTGGTAAACACATCAACATGCACCCCATAGAGATAATGACCCTAAATTTTCAATGCAAACACAACCGCCACAAGTTCAAGATCATGGGTTGGATAGTTCCTTTCATGAACTTTAAGTTGTCTAGAGGCATAGGCTATAACCTTACCATGTTGAATCAAGACACAACCCAAACCAACACACAAAGCATCACAATAAACAACAAACCCATCTGAACCTTCAGGCAATGTCAAAATAGGAGCCGACGTAAGATGATCCTTTAATATTTAGAAACTTTTCTCACATTCTTCCGATCAATGGAATTTTGCCTTCTTTTGTGTCAACTTACTTAAAGGAAAAGCAATAGATGAGAACCCTTCAACAAACCTTCTGTAGTATTCGGCTAAGCCCAAAAAGCTTCTAATGTACGAATGAGATAATAGTTTAGGCCAATTCTTAATCGCCTCATTTTCTTTGGATCTACTTTAATCCCATCACCGGACACCACATTGACAAGAAATGCAACATCCCTCATCCAAAATTCATACTTACTAAATTTAGCGAATAATTTCTTTTCTCTCAATGTTTGCAACACAATTCTCAAGTGACCTATATGATCTTATTTCGAGAATAAATTAAGATATCATCAATGAACACCACTACAAACATGTCCAAATATGGATTGAAAATACAATTCATCAAATCCATGAATTTAGCAGGAGCATTAGTCAAACCGAATGATATTACTATAAATTCAAAATGACCACACCATATCCGAAAAGCCATTTTGAGAGTATCACACTCCCTTACCCTCAATTGATGATAATCGAAACGGAGGTCAATATTAGAAAAGTAACTTGCTCCTTGTAATTGATCAAACAAGTCATCTATCCTTGGAATTAGATATTTATTTTTTATGGTGACCTTATTCAATTGTCGGTAATCTATACACATTCGGAGTGACCCATCTTTATTCCTAACAAATAACACGAGACCACCCCATGGTGAAATACTCGGTCTTATAAAACCTTTATCCAACAAATCCTTTAATTTTTCTTTCAACTCCTTAAGTTCCATCGGATTCATACGGTAAGGAGAATAGAAATAGGTTAGGTATCGGAAAGGAGATCTATGCCAAAGTCAATTTTCCTTTTGAGAGGAATACTGGGCAAATCATCGGGAAACACATCGAAGAACTCCTTAACTATAGAGACCGACTCAAGAGTAGAAGTTTTGGAATCGATGTCCCTGAGTCGCACAATATGATAAATACACCCTTTGGAAATAATTTTTCGGGCCTTAATATATAAGATAAATCGACCCTCAACCACTGAATCATTACCCTTCTATTTAAGAATAGGCTCATTAGGACAGTGAAACTTAACCACACGAGTCCTACAACATATAGATGCGTAAGCGACATGTAACCAATCTATACCAAGAATGATGTCAAAATCAGTCATATCAAGTTCTGTGGTCACATGGAATAACTCTATGCAAGACCCATACTGGACAATTTCTATAAGCTCTCTTGGCTAATACCGGATCACCAATGGGAGTATAAATCACAAAAGGTTCTATTAACACTTTGGGACACATATAAAATCTCATAGCAATGTAAGGAGTAACAAAAGATAAGTTGGCATCCGGATCAAGCAATGCATATGTTATGCCCTACACTTTTGGTACATGGGAACACCTATCTAGCTTCTCTAAAGCTATCATGTGATCCACATTATCTATAACATTACTAAATAACTCAGATGATTTCGAACCATTATGTATAAGAACACATGCATCATTAGAATAAACCAAACACACACCTAAATGTGCCAATCTATGGACCTCTTTAACCAATTCCCTTTTACCTTCCTCAACATGTGCCACACTACCCATAGACAACCGATTAAGAGCATCAGCTACAACATTCTCCTTACCCAGATGGTACAATATGCTCATGTCATAGTATTTTAGGAGTTCAAGCCACCTCTTTTGCCTAACGTTCAAGTCTGTTTGACTAAACACATATTGCAAGATTTTATGGTTGGTAAACACATCAACATGCACCCCATAGAGATAATGACCCTAAATTTTCAATGCAAACACAACCGCCACAAGTTCAAGATCATGGGTTGGATAGTTCCTTTCATGAACTTTAAGTTGTCTAGAGGCATAGGCTATAACCTTACCATGTTGAATCAAGACACAACCCAAACCAACACACAAAGCATCACAATAAACAACAAACCCATCTGAACCTTCAGGCAATGTCAAAATAGGAGCCGACGTAAGATGATCCTTTAATAATTAGAAACTTTTCTCACATTCTTCCGATCAATGGAATTTTGCCTTCTTTTGTGTCAACTTACTTAAAGGAAAAGCAATAGATGAGAACCCTTCAACAAACCTTCTGTAGTATTCGGCTAAGCCCAAAAAGCTTCTAATGTACGAATGAGATAATAGTTTAGGCCAATTCTTAATCGCCTCATTTTCTTTGGATCTACTTTAATCCCATCACCGGACACCACATTGACAAGAAATGCAACATCCCTCATCCAAAATTCATACTTACTAAATTTAGCGAATAATTTCTTTTCTCTCAATGTTTGCAACACAATTCTCAAGTGACCTATATGATCTTATTTCGAGAATAAATTAAGATATCATCAATGAACACCACTACAAACATGTCCAAATATGGATTGAAAATACAATTCATCAAATCCATGAATTTAGCAGGAGCATTAGTCAAACCGAATGATATTACTATAAATTCAAAATGACCACACCATATCCGAAAAGCCATTTTGAGAGTATCACACTCCCTTACCCTCAATTGATGATAATCGAAACGGAGGTCAATATTAGAAAAGTAACTTGCTCCTTGTAATTGATCAAACAAGTCATCTATCCTTGGAATTAGATATTTATTTTTTATGGTGACCTTATTCAATTGTCGGTAATCTATACACATTCGGAGTGACCCATCTTTATTCCTAACAAATAACACGAGACCACCCCATGGTGAAATACTCGGTCTTATAAAACCTTTATCCAACAAATCCTTTAATTTTTCTTTCAACTCCTTAAGTTCCATCGGATTCATATGGTAAGGAGAATAGAAATAGGTTAGGTATCGGAAAGGAGATCTATGCCAAAGTCAATTTTCCTTTTGAGAGGAATACTGGGCAAATCATCGGGAAACACATCGAAGAACTCCTTAACTATAGAGACCGACTCAAGAGTAGAAGTTTTGGAATCGATGTCCCTGAGTCGCACAATATGATAAATACACCCTTTGGAAATAATTTTTCGGGCCTTAATATATAAGATAAATCGACCCTCAACCACTGAATCATTACCCTTCTATTTAAGAATAGGCTCATTAGGACAGTGAAACTTAACCACACGAGTCCTACAACATATAGATGCGTAAGCGACATGTAACCAATCTATACCAAGAATGATGTCAAAATCAGTCATATCAAGTTCTGTGGTCACATGGAATAACTCTATGCAAGACCCATACTGGACAATTTCTATAAGCTCTCTTGGCTAATACCGGATCACCAATGGGAGTATAAATCACAAAAGGTTCTATTAACACTTTGGGACACATATAAAATCTCATAGCAATGTAAGGAGTAACAAAAGATAAGTTGGCATCCGGATCAAGCAATGCATATGTTATGCCCTACACTTTTGGTACATGGGAACACCTATCTAGCTTCTCTAAAGCTATCATGTGATCCACATTATCTATAACATTACTAAATAACTCTAAGGAAGGGAGAATGTGATGCCCCATAATAGGAAAAATTAGAAATAGGGTTATAGGAATTTGAAAGGAGATGGAGGCCAAGTAATGAGTCGTAGGACTCGACTTAAGTAGCAAGGACTACATAGATTTTTAAAGTGAGACGAGATTATGAACCTATAAAAAGGAGCAAAAACTAGATTCTGAATTTACAAAAAGAAGCAAGTAGGTGACAAGTAGGTGATGCACCTACTTGGAGTAAGTAGGTGAAACACCTACTTGAGGTGGTCCCCACCATGCCACGTGGCAGTATGTGGATGGATGCATGAGGTGAGGTGGCACCCTAGAGGCTGGACATATGTCACCCCTAGGGGCTGCCATATGTCACCTTCTAAAGGGAGGTATATATATGTATAAAGATGACTATTCTCTCATTTTCACTTCAGGTTACACTTAGAATTTGAGGAACAAAAGAGATGAGCTACGACAGTACCTAGAGAAAGGTAAGCCTCTAATTTTTCTCTGTGAATTGATTATATAAGGTGTTCTTCAATCATGTGGAGGTATATATATGAATATTATGATGACCAAGGAGTCATTTCTTCAGCCTTACACTCAAAGAAAAAGAAAGGAAACCCTAAGGGAGCTAGAGAGAGTAGCGACGACCCAAGGAGAAAAAGAGGTAAGCATCTGATTCTATTCTGTAAGTTAATTATTTAAGGTATTCTATGGTTAAATAACAGTGTTTAAAAACATAAAATTACTATTTGAGGAAGCAAAGAAGTGACGCGAACAACCCGCAAACTTTTAGCATGTTAAGGAACTTCCGAGGCAAGTTTTGGCAAGGTAAGGTTCTCTCTTTTAATTTGGAGTTAATTATGTTGTTAAGGAGTATGTTATATGTGTTAAAGGAAGATGAAAGTAAAAAAATCGCACAAGTACTTGACGTGAGAAACAAACTAAATCAGAGCCGTTCTAGTTAAATTGAAGTTGAGTAGTGTTGTTGCGATTGTGGTGTTGTGATTAGAGACGGTTTAATTATGTGTTGCAGGGATGGAACGTGGTCTAAAATGGGTGTGGGTTCTTTTGGTTTCATCCACACAACCCTCCATTACGTGTGGTCAAAGGTTTTATGAAATAAAGACTAAAAACCTTATTTTGGTATCATGATTTTGGGCGAGTCATTGGGAACTTGTATTGCATCGTATTGTTGTAATTCAATGTTTTATAGCTGCTAGTTGTTATTGTTAATGTGTCTTCTAAGGTTTGGAGGTTAAAAAGGAAGTTTGGATAGGGCAAGTTATAGGAGAGATGCTGCCCGATTTCCGCTAACTTCGAAACTAGTAATGAATTAGTCGAAGAAAATGGACAAGGAATTAGTTCCTATGGGTAATTGGTGGTAGAATTATAAGCTGGAATGTCGAAGGTCACTAAAATTAGAATTAATTTCATGTTAAATAGGTTAAAGGAGTAACGAAGTGAGTTGGGATGCGACTAACCCATAACAGGTATGTAGAGCTATTCTTCTCTTCTTTTGGCATGTCTTAGATGTAAGTGATGAATAATATGAGCGTTGGGGTAATTCCATTACCTAAACCTGAACATGATGCATTATCCTTACTCACTCTTAAATGTTATAAAATGTGAAATACTCTTTGAGGATAATTCTATTTATGAGCTCCGAGTATAACTCGTGACCATTATTCACTTCTGAATGTTGAAATTCTCAAAGTAGTTGAAATACAACCCTTGAGTCTCCTATTTGATGAAGATTAATTGAATGCATAAGCTCTTATTCCTAGGGTCTCTACAATGACAAACGTCTTTAATTCTATAAGTTGTTTAGCTTTGCCTCGATACACATCTATGATTCTTGAGACTCTAGTTGACATGATCCCTAACGATGTGTAGAATGTACTCAAAACGATTACTACTCTGGTATTCAAGTGACGGTTCACTTGATTGTTTCATTGAGTCTTGAATGATGATTTAAATTATCTATGGTTTCTCACTACTCTACTAGTGCACGCTGTAACCCATCTTCCTCTGAGTCCCATAGAGGGGTCGGGAATATTATCGTGCATAGCTTTCCTACTCCTTCACCGAGTCTCGGACCATATATATATATATATATATATATATATATATATGTATGAAATATATGATGATAAAATGCCATATATGATGAATATGAAGCATACGATGATGCCATATGTGATGATGTTATTCACCGAGTCCCGGATTGAATATATATATACAATGATATAATGAAAATATGGATTGAGCTGTACGTTCCTCTGTATTTTTTTAAATTATTGATTAGTCCGAACGTTCCTCAATATATTTTACTATGTGATAATGGCACCGAGTCCCGTAATAGGCCAGGTGCCGTACTTTATGTACACTACTCTTTCACCGAGTCCCTCACTAAAGGGCCGAATACGATAGATAGGCATGCATGTGAAAACATAATGATGTATTTATAACATTGAGATGATGCTGTATACGATGGTATGATGCCGTATACGATGATGTGATAACACCGAGCCCCACAGTAGGCCAAGTACGGTATATGAGGATGATATACATGCCCTCATTTCATAAGGTGTAGGCATAGTTATTGTTAACTGTTATACTTGTGTTCCTGCATCCCTATTTTAGCTGTTGTCTCAGTTATGATATTTTATGATTTATATACTCAGTACATATATCATACTGACCCTTTTTCTTTGGGGGGGGGGAGGGAGGGAGGGAGGACTGCATTTCATGCCCGCAGGTACAGGTATGCATTTTGGAGATCCGTCAGCTTAGGATTTCCACTCTGCTATGTTGGGAGTGCTCAACTATTCTAGAGCCTAGCTTGTTGGTACCGGTCCTCCTATGTATACATCTATTTGTTTAGGGGTACGGCAGAGGCCCTGTCCCGCCATATATTTTCTTAGAGGTCTATAGACTTATGTATGTGGGTTGTTTGTAAGTTTGCTTTAATTGTGCCTATATGGCATGTAGTAAGTGTTGTTATGTTAGGGTAGCCTTGTCGGCTTGCGTGACCTTTCATGTTATGATACAAATGAAAGAGTCTACGTTTATAAGAAGATGTTATGACCCATTGGGGTTCTTATGTATAGTTCTTATATCTGATAGATATGTATACGAGTGTCTAGGTCGAAATCCAGTCACAGCTTACGGGGTTGGGTCGTGATAGAAGTGGTATCAAAGTAGTTCGTCCTTGGAGTATCTACAGACCGTGTCTAGTAGAGTCTTGTTTATCGGTGTGTTGTGCACCACATCTATAAACAAGAGGCTACAAGACATTTAGGATGTTACTTTCTTTCATATCTAAGATCATACGATAGGGCTGACTCATAGGGAATGAAATTCCTCATACTAACCTGTGATTTCAGTAGAAGGACAGCATCGATAGAAGAAAGTAACTGACGATATTGAAAGTTACAGAGCACGCGAGTAAGCAAAGGCACGTAGGATATATGTCAGGTAAGGTGTGGAAATACGGCTAACATGTAAAGTTGAAAGGTGAAAGGAAAAGTAGACAGGAAAGTGTAACATATGCAGTTCGAGTGGACATACGAGGTAAGTCCACCATTTTATACTATTATTGATATTGGAAGCCCCATGTGGTTGCGATATGATATGATATGAATATATATGTTGGCCCTGTGAGGCATTGTTGACATTTTATGCGTGCAGGTTTTAGATAACAAGAAATACAGAGGAAACTCTGTCCAAATTTTCCTAGAAATAAAAGAAGAATGAGATACAGGGTTGTAGTATGCCTTGCCCATCATAAGAAGGGGATTTGACTAGACTACGAGTATGGATGACCTCAAGGAATAAGTTAATTACTGAAGTGATAGTAATGGTAATGAGGAGGTCAATACTGGTATGGAAAAACATTTGGAAATGATTGGTGAGACTAAGAGATGATTTAGATAATAAATAAGAAAGACTTACACGGATTTATAGGGAAGGTTCAGAATTAAAGGTCAAGTGGTAACGAAAGTAAAGGTGAGCAACAATACAGGAGGAATACCAGAAATGATTGGTATGCTAAGAACAAATAAATGTAAACAAAAGATGTTTTAAAAACGAGAAATGAAAGGACTACTGAAGAAAGCACTCAAGAGATATGTAATTACTTAAGTGTGAGTATCAGACACAAAGGGAAATAGAAAGTTATGAACTGAAGGTATAGTACGATGAAAAGGTAATAAGACAAAACCACTATTAAAACCAAGTTGCTATGATTCTGAGTGAGATTAGAAGATAACATCGGGTAAACAAAAAGGATGAAAGCTTATGAGGCATAAAGAAGTATGGTGTATATGTGACTCCACCGTGGAAAATAGTAAGATCCTTAGCGGATAGGGGATGTCGATTTACAAAACAACTGATGTGTTGCGAATTTATTAGGGGGACAAGTGGTATCCACTGGAATAAGGCTAGTATTATGACAAAGCTTGAGACACGGATCATCAAAGTATAAGTGCTCCCGAGTGGAGAATTTGAAACGGTTATGAGCATGAGCTAATTACCGATTGGGATGAATGGAATGTTGCTTTGAATGCACTGCTACGTTAAGGATGTTACTCGAGTACCAGTGTTCAGACTAAATTTGGTACTGTATGTCGAGGATTCTAAGCACCTCATGATTGTATTAAGGTTTTTTTACATAGGTACACCCTAAAGGGGGGAAGTGGATAAGAGAAATACAAGCGTGAGATGAAACCAACCGACACTACAACATGTTAATGCAAATATTCAAACTTGAAGTAAGATCCCATATTGGAATAAGCTAGCAAGATCTAAAAGCTAGTAATAGACGGATAAAAGCCAAGATGATATTTGAGACAGTGCGGAGGATTATTGGGAAGGACCTTGAATAGTATGACATCAAAGGATGGGCATATACAAAAAAGGATAGATACGACAAAGCAATGATAATGAGTAACTTAAAGATATTGTAAAGGATAACAAGGCTATACTTGACTAAAGGTCAAGATGTTGGCAACCGAGTTACTGGCTACTAATATTGTGATGTACAAGTAGCAAAAGGGGAAGGATAAGAAATCTCTCCTATGATAGAATATGAGAGAAATTTAAGGGTACGCAAAGGCAGCAAAACAAGTGTGACCCAAAAGAGAATGCAAGTACGTGTTAGTACAATGACACATGTAGAGGAGAGTAAACCAAGAGCAGGAAAGACTATGACAAGAATTGCACGCATTTTCTACAAATAGTACAAGAATAGTATGCAACCTATGAATATTGGTATGCTAAGAATGAGACCGAGTGGTTATTCGATAAAAAAAGTCAGTAATAACAATATGATTGAAATGTGATGGGTGGTAAGAGAACTAGAAGGAAGATCTGAGTAAGAGTACAATAGGACATGCCTAGAGTGTTACAAGTTGAAGTAAAAGAAATGGTGTGATAGCTTAAACAAAATAGAGCATCAGAAGCTTGATAGCCTATTATAGGGGATGGAAATCCTCACTCGGAAATGAAAAGCAGTTAATATTGATTATAGTATAGGCTGACCTCACATTCTGCGGAAGTATGAGTTCATAGGGGTTATGGTAGATAGGCTGACAGAATCAACCCACTTTCTTCCATCTAGGAAGACACATTTAGCTAAAGATTATGAAAGTTATATGACAAGGAAATAGAAAGCCTTCACAGAGTTCCCACATCTGTTATCTTGGACAGGGAAGTTCAATTTATGGCTAACTTCTGGAGATTATTCCAGGAAGGACTGGGAACATAGGTGAATCTTGGTACAATATTTTACCCCAGACTAATGGACAGGCCGAACGTACTATCGAAATGCTAGAAGGTATATTGTGGGCCTACATTGCTGGCTACAAGAGTAGTTGAGATGACTATTTGCCACTTAGTGAATTTGCTTATAATGATAGCCATTATTCTAGTATCCATAGGGCACCATATAAGGCTGTGTAGGGCAGAAAATATAGGTCACCTATTGGTTGGGTTGATATTGGTGAAGCACGATTAACAGGCCCAGACATGCCTTAGCATACTTTGGAGTCGACGGAAGTCATACGCAGATAATCAACGTCGACATTTATGGTTTGAGGTTAAGGATTGGGTATTCTTGAAAGCGTCACCAATGAAAGGTGTGATGAAATTTGACAAGGAAGGGAAACTTGGCCCGAAATACATTTGTCCTTACCAGATCATTTGTAGGATAGGCAGAGCTGTCTATAAGTTGGACCTACTATCACGACCCAACCCTTTAGGCCGCGACTGGGATCCGACATGGACCCCCTGTATACCTAGCTATCAGCTGTGGTCAAATTGAATTATAAAAAAAATAATATCATGTAACAGAGCCCCACTGGGCGATAACATTTTCATCAACCTATAGCCCTTTTCGTTTGTATCACAACATGAAAGGGCACGCAAGCCAACAAGTATGCCATAACATAATAATATATATCATATATCATGTAGACCCAGCTAAATCAAACTAACATACACAACCCACATATACATGTTTGCAGACCTCTAAAAATATTAACGACAACATATGGCGGGACAGGGCCCCCGCCGTACCCCTGAATAGATAACACAATTCTATACATTAATGGTCAGTATCAAAAACTAGGCTCCGATACAATAAAGCCTCCTCCAACTGAGCTGAGCGGAATCCTAAGCTGATGGATTCTCAAAACCTATACCTATACCTGCGGGCATGAAACGCAGCCCCCCGAAGAAAGGAGGTCAGTACGATATATGTACTGACTATGTAAAACATAACATAATACAACTCGAAGCATATTTGAGATAGAGGAACAGGGGATAAGATATCAAATCAGAAACCTATACCTGTAATTTGTGAATTACAAAAAACATGCATGTTCGAATCATATCATATAGCCATCCCTTTTGGGGGTCTGGTGAATTACCTCTATAAAACCATCATGGCCCCAGTGCCATCACCACCTTATTACAACACATCATATATATATATACATACATATCCCGAACCTCTAGTGAGGGGCTTAGTGGACAATGCAATGAATTATGCATGATTACTATTCCTAGACCAGGACTTTGTGAAAGAAGGGATACAGTATACACGAGTTGAGTAGTGAGAAACTATATGCAGTTTAAATCATTATTGGAGACTCAATAGAATAAGAAAGTTAAGCTTTTGTTTGAGGATCCGAATAACAGTGTAGTCATCTCGAGTGTCCTCTAAATGCCATTATGGGCCGCCTTAAAAGTAATCTCGGGGACCCTAGACATGTATTAACATAGGGCCAAATAATTTATGGAATCAAAAACACTTAGGCTCGTATAGTCTTTAAGACTTGGAGCCTGTACATTTGGTACCTTTTTAACATATAGAAGTTTCCAGGGAAATAGTTCAACTACTATCAGAGTTCAATATTCAAAAGTAAATAGGAGATGTTAAGAATGGAGTTACTCTAGAGCTCACATCATATTTAACTTACAACTAAGACATGCCAGAAAAGAAAGAGAGTAAACTCTATATAGTCTGTACTTTCCTTCAGGTGGTCATTATATATATATCTCGTACCCGGCCCATCCTGGGACTCGGTGACCAACTATGGTGTTTTATGCTCGCAGGTACAGGTACACGTTTTGGAGATCCGTCAGCTTAGGATTTCCACTCAGCTATGTTGGGAGTGCTCAACTATTCTTGATCCTAGCTTGTTGGTACCATTCCTCCTATGTATACATCTATTTGTTTAGGGGTACGGTGAAGGCCCTGTCCCTCCATATATTACCGTTGATATTGTTAGAGGTCTATAGACTTATGTATGTGGGTTATTTATAAGTTTGCTTCAATTGTGCCTATATGGCGTATAGTAAGTATTGTTATATTAGGGAAGCCTTGTCGTTTTGTGTGCCCTTTCTTGTTATGATATAAATTAAAGAGGCTACGTGTATAAGAAGATGTTATGACCTATTGGGGTTCTTAGGTATAGTTCTTATATTTGATAGTTATATATATGGGGGTCCAGGTCGAAACACGGTCACAGCCTATAGGGTTGGGTCATGAAAGCGTAAACATTAAAGTTAAAGACTCATAACATACCCTTGACCACATCGGGAGCCTCATTAACCTCTTGCCTAGCATGAAGAGCATAGAATTGATTATTGCGTTGGCCACCCTTAGGTTGAACTTGGGCGCCTTATTGTATTTGGCCTCCTAGAGGACAACCTTCTCTACCCTTGTTGGCAACAAGAGGGAATTCGGATCGCTTATGGCCCATCTTGCCACATTTATAACAAGAACTCGTTCTCATTAAGTACTTTTCTCCATGATTCACTTTGCACACTTAGGAAAAAAAGGGTTACTAGCATTTACACCTCCACCTCCTTGAGCTTTAGGTTATGGTACCCTATCTTTATCAAACTTCTTCCCTGAGCTTTGGCCTTGTTGAGAGTGTCCACTACTACTAACGTTCCTAGCATTAGAGAACCCATCTTCATACCGGACCCTCTTAGTATCCCTCATCCTCATTTCCTTGAGCTTTTCTCCTTTAATTTGTTAGGCAAAAGTCATGAGCCAAGATATTTCCATCTCCTTAACAAGCATAGCGGTGCGACATTCCTTAGAAACCAAGTCAGACACCCCCGATATAAATTTACTTATTCGGGCACATAGATCAACAACCAATGAAAAAGCATATTGGGATAGCTTAGTAAACTTGAGGGCATAGTCCCTCATCCCCATATTTCCTTGTCGAAGATTCATGAACTCCAACACTTTAGACTCCCTTAACTCAAGAGGGAAAAAGTGATCAAGGAAAGAAAGTTTGAAAGCTTCCCATTCAATAGGACCTTCATCCACCCTCTCCAACTTCTATTGAGGTACCATATTTGAGCAACATCCTTAAGTTGGTAAGCCGCCAAATCTGCTTTTTCTTCCGAAGTCACCCCCATAATACTCACTATCTTGTAGAACTCATCAATGAACTTTTGAGGATCCTCATCAACTTTTGAGCCATGAAACTCTGGAGGATTCATTCGTGCAAAGTCCCTTACTCTTAAGGCCGGAGTAGGAGCATTAGGAGGAGTCACAACACCTTGGTTGGTCACCACTTGGGCTAGCATAGTAATGGCAGTTCAAAACTCCGCATTAGTCGCTTGGTCTTCATTAGCATTATTTCCCCTTAGAAATTGTTGTCTTCTTGGAGCCATCTTTCTGAAAATCGCAAAGAAAGACCGTTAGGGAAAATAAATCTTACGGTAAACTCTATAGCATGACATGGATCATGAAAGAAGTGAGGATTTCTAAAATGCCTCCCAGCCTCCTACTCATAAGTGTGGCGCGCTTTACATTCATGAATAAGACTCTACTTAACATGGCATGTTGGACACCCTAGGACACTTGAAAAAAAAGCCTTGTGCTCTGATACCAAGTTTGTCATGACTCGACCTAGGGCCTAGTCATAACACGACGGTCGAAACCCCGAAGGGATCCAACCAAGCCTCTTGTACATATCATAAGCATACATAAGGTAAAGTAAAATCGGAAACATCAAAAGAGAGTCCAAACCATGAATAGTAAATGGAGAATGTCACATGACAACATAGACTCGAAATATTTGTCCAACTAGATGCCTCTACTTATGAATATGGGAGGGGGCTAAGATATATCCCTAGCTCACCCTCAATATGAAACATAGCAAAAATCTTTAAAAATAATAATTAACTCGATAACTAGTCCTCGATAAATGAAGACTTACCACAAACACTACTGGATAGGAAAATTTAACTAGACACGTAGATGAGTATGATCTTTGACCTCAACCCTTACATTATGAGACAATATAGGCAAAAGTATGCATTAGTATGTTGAAATGTACTAAGTATGAGGGCGTAACATGCAAAGTAAATCATGGAATGAAATGGTCAAGTAAATCACATGATAAATGAGGTAAGTAAAGACATGAGAAAATCATATTGACCAAAACATTTTAAAAGCATAATTTAAAATCATAGCATACATAAGAGATCATACATATATGGGATAAAAACCATAACCGATAATAAGACCATGTGAGCTATAACATACAATGAAGAAAAAGGGGAATATACTTGCCAAGGTAGACTCTACCCCGCTAGGCAGGTCATACATACGCTATATGTGGATCTAAATGCTAGGCCATGAAGGCAACCTATGGTGGCACATAGTTTATGGGACATGAGGCTGCTACTAAGGATTTTGATAGGGTCTCCACCTCTAGTCCACTTGGTGCTAAGTCAAATCCCATGGAATACATGCATATCATAGAAATCATAATTACATATATCATAGTCATGATCATAGGTTTGAAATCATAGAGTAGCTCATTTTTATAACATACTTGTAATGTGAGAATTGTCCTTTCATCATTACAATCATATTTGCATAATTCATATTGTTAGGCCTTAGGTCACCACATATGGCCCTAAGTCACCTTTTTAGGCCTTAGGTCACCACATAGGGTCCTAAGTCACCTTACTTCTTAACTTGCATGAAATTCATACCTTGAACTTAGAGTAGAACTCAAGTGCATAATAAATTGACTTTGAAAATCATGTAATTGACTTGAAAACGTGCATGATCATAAACTTTATATCAGCCCATATATAATTCATATAGGTAATGTCCCTTGGAAGTATTATTCAAAATACTCATAATTTACATCATGAACCCTAAAGATCAAAATAAGAGAATTCATGGAAAAACTCTTCAATTTAATGCAATAACCATCAATTTATATCAAAATAGACTCATGATCATACTTTGAATCATAATTCATACAATAGGAATAGAGATCATAAAACCTATAAAATATTATACTTTAATTTGATAAAAACCCTTTAGAAATTTATTGGGCTTAATGGATGAAAGGATCCATGAATCAATACCTACATACCTTAAGTGAGGAAATCAAATAACTTTGAAGAACTTGAGAGGTTTTAATGGAGAGCTTAAGTTAATTTACTTGAAGTCTTCAATGGAGCCCTTGAGAGTTTTGTAGAGAGAAAGATATTTGAGTAGGTGAATTGTAGAAGAATGAATAGAATTAGAGGGTTATGTCAATTTATAGAGTTGGATTAGGTTCTAAAAACGTCTAGGTTCATTAGCTAAAAATTTAGAGAAAATTCTAAAGTGCCCTTACTAAAAATTAAATTCGGCCAAAAACACACTGCCAGGTCCACGACGCGGAGGCGAGCAAGTCCGCGATGTAAACTTGTTGCGCACCTTTCTGGTTTACGTAGTTCCTTGAGAAATCTATCTTTCGATCTATGGGTCCTAAAAATTTACCAAAACTATTTTCTTACAGATTTTGACCCCCTGATCGATTCTGAACTCGGATTTTCCAAAAAGATTAAGGATAATGCACTACATGAGCGGCCTAATTCTAAGGCATTCTTAAGACACTTATGAGCATTTTGAGAGATATTACATCACCACTGTCCGGATCTATCACAGCTACGGATGATCAGGCGCACACTGAGGGTGACTCGAACTGGGACCTGTATCAAAAGGATGCAAAAGTGCAGTATGAATACCAAAACATAGAGTCCCAGTAGGTATCATAGGCCGACCGAGCTTAAAAAGAATAAATATACAATAAGAAGCATAATAATACTAATAACAACGAAATGAATCATAGCTACAACTACGATGAAATGGGGTGTGAGAAAAATATATAAAGGTCAAATCAACTCAATAACAACGAGTACCCACAATATGTGCACAAATCATAGTGTACAGAAATGAGTATATATGTATATCCTAGTAATGATATAACAATAGTCCCAAAGAAAAAAAATATATTATGAAATGCCCGAAATAACCCTCCAGCTCACAATATCAAGGAAGTAACCCAGAATATGTCCACGGGCTATCCGGAATCACACCTCGAGTTCTTAATCAATGAAAGTAGAAACGTAGCTCGAAATAAATCAAAGGGGACCACCCGGTATGAGACCTCGAGCAATAGCAAGAAAAACCGTAAACATCAATATTATGCAGTTTCACATTATTTAAGTTCTTCCATTAACCCAAATTCCAGCCTTTTCATTAATTCATTCATTTTAAAGAAAATTTCTGATTTTAACCAATAGTGAAACAACCAAGGCAGGTAACATATCACACAGAACCAGGAGAAGCCCCGCCAAGGACATCAAAATTACCAACCTAGAACTCTAGCATCCCAAAAGAACGGCTTCAGACCCAATATTTCAATAATGTAAAGCAGGTGACAAGGATATGGATCCGGAAAGAAATACACCAAGATACAAACATACACAACCCAAACAAACACTCAGCATTCTAAGTTCCCTATCATCTAAGAGATAATTCTAAGAATACTAAGTGTAACAAACAAACAAGAAATTACCTAAAACTAAGGCTTTAATGGCTAATAGCTATACTAACTAACAAATGATGGACATCAACCTCGTAGAATGATCAAGAGGGACTAAAAACACGTAAATTCCAAACTAGTCATGCGATACTACTCACATACATTAATTCTAACTGAGCCAAGTCTAAAAGAGAGAAACCGTAACCTATCTCAAGGATGAAACTGCATTCAAACTGCTATACCAGAGCTTTTCCTTTTCATGCAACCTCTGAATGATTCCACTCTACAAAATTATCAAAGCACTTATCAAAACAAAGATAACGATACCTCTATCATACCAATTAAAATCGGAGTCAAAATTTATTATTGGGAATCACACATAAAATTGTAAAATCAACTCTGTCACAAGGTCTCAAATAGCTCAAGGAACTTGTACTCCCAAAATGGGCACAATCCGAGCACCAAAGGGCCTAAATTAGTCCCACCAAGATTAGGGCCCTAAGAGGTCAAACATGGAGAAATTAGGTGAATTGGAGCAAGACTTACAAGATTTTTAGAGGATCAACGATCTCGAAACATCCCCACAAGATTTTCCAACGCAATGCAACATGAATTACTGAAATTGATCAAAAAAAGCTCTCAAAGATGAGTTTTCTATAAGTTGGAAATGGCAAAATGCAAGATGAAGTCGGTTCTTTAAAAGATTGAAGTGCTAGGCTATTTCGCCTTTTCAAATATAGAGACTAGCTCCATGAACAGGGAGGTCAGTTAATTAGCCCTTCACGAATGTGGAGGCTAGTACACAAACATAGAGCACTGGATTAGTGCCCTATGCTAACGTGAAGATCCTCTCGTGAATACGAAGTAGGGCCAAGGAACCCTCTGTGCACTCGCCCAAAGGCCCATGAAGGCGGAGAACAATCAATCAAACCTCCGCAAACACGGACAAAGGCTCAAGATCACGAAGAACAACCATGAGCTGCACCAACAACTCTACAAAAACAACTCATTAAGGGAGAAAAGTTACCCGATGGGGGCTCAGAACTCATTTGGAACCCCATCGACACAAAAAAAAACCATGCTACCCTATTAGAAATAGCATTCTAAACTCAACGGAATTGAAAAAATTACCAACGGAGGTCGTTTCATCAAAATTTTGACCAAAGTCAATACTTTTCAAATATAACACACAAAAACTAAAAGGGTCAAAAACTCATTCTGAGCTCCTTGGGAACTGAACCAAAGGCCGTTCTAGACCAA
Source organism: Solanum dulcamara (assembly GCF_947179165.1). Taxonomy (NCBI): domain Eukaryota; kingdom Viridiplantae; phylum Streptophyta; class Magnoliopsida; order Solanales; family Solanaceae; genus Solanum; species Solanum dulcamara. The sequence continues at coordinate 45,565,713 of NC_077244.1, read as the reverse complement.
ACATGACATTTCGAAGCTAATCGAACTGACATATTTTTCATCTGAGCGTGTTTATCCAAAATATTATCCGAGATCAAACTTGGCCAAAACTTTAAAGTTAAAACGACAAAATCACACAAACTCAAAAAAAACTCCAAAACCGAACAAGCCTTTCTTCTGGACCAAAATAGACCATCCAAAGCTGATAGAACCGTTAAAATTTCTATACAATGATTGATCCATCAACTATTGACTAAATTCAATCTTTTTCACTTTAGGCCTCTAAGAAGAGTAAAACTCGCACCACACTCACGCAACCACATCAGGAAGTGTGCCACTCATCCCAACACCACACAAGGGCTATAATAAAGCTATGGGAAGGGATAAAATAGTAAAATCATACAATAGCACAGAAATGACCTTGGAGGTCATTACAACATCCACTACTAAAAGAATTTTTGTCCTTAAAAGTCAAAGGGAGGGAAGATACCTGAAGGCTAAAAAATGTGAGGATATCGGGTCTGCATATACCGCTTGGTCTCCCAAGTAGCCTCCTTGATTGGACAATATCTTCACTGAAGGTGATGGAATCTTCTTAGACCTCAGCTTCCTAAGCTATCTGTCTAAAATAGTCACAAGCTCCTCCTTAAAAGCGAAGGACTCATCAAGCTGAATCGAATCCTACTAAAGCATGTGAGACTCATCTAGAATATACCACCGCAACATGGAAACATGAAATACAAACTAAACATCTAAAAGAGTTAGGAGTAAGGCTAACTTATATGCTACCTCTTCTACCCACTTCAGGAACTCAAAAAGGCTGATAACCTGGGCTAAGCTTACCCCTCCTCCCGATTCTTATCACGCCTATCATGGGGGGTATCCACAGAAATACCCAATCACCAACCATAAACTTTAAAGGCTTAACCCTCTGATAAGCATCGCCGATATGCTCAAATTACATCTTTCTAAAGAAGTATAAAGTGACTGCTGATCAAATATAGAACTTAACAAAAGTTAGGGTCGATCCCATGAGGAATGTGTTTGACAGTTTGGAAAAATTTAGAAAATATACCTGGAGTCCACGAGTGTAGGATATGAGTTGTAGAAGTTTTTACGAGTTGCAGAGTACACTTATAGACTGAAAGATGCTTCAAATGTTATTTTTGAAGTTGACGAGTTATGTATATATCCATAGAAACTCTTACGACCCGTAAACACAACTCGTACGCTGCTTTGCTTCCTTTTCAGTTTTTAGCCTTTTTATTTTGACAGGGTACATATTTATTTTTTGGCCTATGTTTTTTATACTTTTGTGATTCCTAATTGACACGGACCCTAACAAGGTCTATGCTATCCTAAAAAACTAAATAGTGATAATAGAAAGAGATAGAACAAAATCAAACTAATTGAAATAAATAAAAAAATAGATTGGGTTGCCTCCCAAGTAGCACTTGATTTAACGTCGCGGTATGCCGCAGATATGACTAGTTACTCAGACTTCACTAAGCTTACATGCTTCCATAGTTTTGATTTCATCCTTTATGCCCATTTATACTTTTATTCATTGAAAATTAACTTTGAACTTTATACCATCCTTCTTTTCTAGATCGACTGCACCATGTGGAAAGACTTGACTCACTCGAAGTGGTTCTAATCATTTTGAATTGAGTTTGCCAAGAAATAAGAACATCTTTGAGTGTAAAAGAAGGACTAAGTCTCTAGTACAAATGTTTGCTTTTCAATCTTTTGGTCGTGGTACTTCTTCATTGGCTCTTTGTACAAGGTTGCGCTCTCATATGCATTTAGACAAAACTCATCAAGCTCATTTATATGATTCATCATTTGCTTTGATGTGGCATCCCAATCTATATTCAATTTCTTCAATACCTATATAGCCTTGTGTTCCAACTCTATGGGCAGATGAAAAGACTTTCCAAAGGCAAGTCGATAAGGTGATATACCAATTGGAGTCTTGAAAGCTGTGTTGTAAGCCCATAAAGCTTCATTAAGCTTCCTTGTCCAATCCTTTCTATTTGTGCTTACAATCTTTGCAAGTATTTGGTTGATTTCATGATTTGAGACTTCAACTTGTGCACTACTTTGTGGATAATAAGGAGTTGCTACACTATGTCGAACCCTATACTTTTCAAGTAACGCTTTGAATAATCGATTGAAAATATGGGATCCTCCATCGCTGATTATTACCTTGGTATACCAAATGTTGAGAAGATGTTTCACTTGAGGAAGGCGTTGACACTCCTTATTTCATTGTTGGGAAGTGAAATGGCTTCTACCCACCTAGATACATAGTCGACCACAACAAAAATGTACTTCATTCTATTTGAACTCATAAAAGGACCCATGAAGTCGATTCCCCATACATCAAATATCTCAATGACTAGGATGGGTGAGTGAAAGTTCATGTTTCCTTGCAATTCCTCCTTTTCTTTGACAACGATCAAAAGACTTGGCGAAATCATGAGCATCTTGATGAATTACTATCTAGCAGTACCCACATTGCAAAATTTTGTAGGCTATCTCGATACCACTATGATGCCTCCAATGGGTGATGAATGGTATGCCTCCAAAATACTCATCATCTTGACTTCGGGTATGCAATAATGAATAATCCCATTAGCATAAACACGGAATAAGTATGGTTTTTCCCAAAAGAACTTCTTGATATCTGACATGAACTTGTGGCATTGGTGAACGTTGAACTCGGTTGGCACTATATCACCTACCAAGAAGTTGGCAATATCGGCAAACTATGGAATCAAGTCAGATGATGCTTCCAACACTTTTTCATCTGTAAAGGGGTCATGTATCTCAGCCCCATCTTCCAATTTTAGCATTGCCTCTTTTTTAAGCCTAGAAAGATGGTCAACAACTTGATTTTCAGTTCTTTTTCAGTCTCTCACCTCGAAGTCAAATTCTTATAGCAATAGTACCTAACGAATAAGTCTTGTCTTAGCATCCTTCTTTGTTATGAGATATCTCAATGCCGCATGATCCGTGTGTACAATAACTTTGGTGCCAAGAAAGTAGGATCTAAACTTCTCAATAGTGAATACAATGGAAAGCAACTCTTGTTCGGTCATGGTGTAGTTTCTTTGGGCAACATTATTGGCCTTGATAGCATAGTATATTGAATGTAGAACCTTCTCGCGCTTTTGTACTAATACTACACCAAGTTCTACTCTACTAGCATCACACATGACTTCAAATAACTGCTTCCAATCTGGTGCAATGATGATTGGAATGATACTAACCTTTTCCTCAACTCCTCAAATGCTTTTAGACATGACTCATAAAAAACAAACCTTGTTTTCTTCTCTAGTAGTTTGCATAAAGGATAAGCTATTTTGGAGAAGACTTTGATGTAGCAAAGATAAAATCCGACGTGTCCCAAAAAGCTTCAAATGCCTTTGACGGAGATAAGAGGAGGTAACTTTGTGATTACCTCAATCTTTGCTTGATCTACCTTAATGCCTTTGTTTGAAATTTTGTAACCCAGCACTATGACCTCTTTCACCTTAAAATGACACTTCTCCCAATTGAGCATAGGGTTGTACTCTTCACGCCTTTTTAGTACATCTTAGAAATGAGCCAAGAAATCATCGAATGAGTCACCAACCACTGAAAAATAATCCATGAAAACTTTGATTTTATCTTTCACTATATCTAAAAAGATAGACATCATACAATGTTGAAAGGTTGCTAGTGCATTATACAATCCAAATGACATCCTTTTGAAAGAGAATGTCTCATAAGGACATGTGAAAGTGGTATTCTCTTAGTCTTCGAGTGCTATAGAGATCTGATTGTAGCCCGAATATCTATCAAGAAAATAGTACAATCCCTTGCCAGCGAGATGGTCGAGCATTTAATCCATGAAAGGTATTAGAAAATGATCTTTTTTGTCCATAAGTTTAGCTTGCGATAATCCATGGACACCCTCCAACCTGTGACAAGCCTCATTGGAATAAGCTCATCCTTTGCATTTGGAACCACAGTAATACCACCCTTCTTTGGTACACATTGGATAGGACTTCCCCAATTACTATCCACAATTGGATAAACAACTCTAGCATCTAACCACTTAATAATCTCCTTTTTAACTACCTCTTGCATATGTGGGTTGAGACGCCATTAGTTGTTAATGCATGGTTTGAAATCCGGCATACGTTGAATTTTATAAGTATATATGCCTAGTGGTATGCCTATGATGTCGGCTATGGACCATCCTATTGCTCTTTTGAAATGCCTTAAGACAGATGTAAGAGATTCTACTTGTATTTGGAAAAGATCGACAACTATTATGACCAGCAACATGTGGTTGGGACCCAACAATGCATATTGTAAGCTAGATGGCAACATTTTGAGTTCTAAGTCGGAGGTTCCTCGATGGATGTTTTCGCGAGCGGAGTTGCTTAATTTTTTATTTCTAAGTTGAGTCTCTTTGGTGGTGATTGAAACTCCCAAGGCCATTTAGTGCACAAACTATCTCATCATACTCTCCAATGTGATCTTTATCAAAGTTCATAATGATAACAACTAGAGCTTCAACACCTAATCTCTCTACAATAGGTATTTCCGGTTGCAAATCGTCAACAACATTGATCACAGAACAACTTGTAGATCATTGTGATGCTTCATTGATCGACATACGTCGAAAATCACCTCTTTATTATTCAATCAAAACTTTATTTGGCTGGTTTCCATGTCTACTAAAGCACATCCAGCTGCCAAGAATGGTCTACCCAAAATGATAGGAAGATCAAAATCTACCTCATATTGAAGAATGAAGAAGTCAATAGGGAATATGAATGATTTGTCCTTTACTAAAAGATCATAAATAATGCCCACAGGCTTCATCATCATACAATCTACCATTAATAGCTTTATTGATATCGATTTGGGGGATCCTAAGCCCAATTGTCGGAACAATGCTAGCGACATCAATTTAATGCTAGCACCCAAGTCGCACAATGCTTTTGCAAGGTTGAATACCCCTAGGGTACATGGTATATTGAATGCGCCCGAGTCCTCTTTCTTTTGCACGAGTGAGCGAATGGCGATTATTTTACAATGATGCAAGTTATCGGCTGATTCAAAGCTTACCGTTCTCTTCTTTGTGACAAGATCCTTCATAAATTTGGAATATCCTAACACTTTTTCTAGTGCCTCTATCAGAGGAACAATCACCGAAACTTATTTCAACATTGAAATAAACTTTAAAAACTTTCTATCTTCGGCCTTTTTCTTCGATATTTGCAAAAAAGAAGGAGGAGGTCGTGGCATTATCCTGTTTGGCACATGAGCTCAAACGGTAACTCCAGTCAGCCTCTTTTTTAGGAGCTCGAATGCCTGCAAACATTTATCATAAATCAAAAAAATTACCTCTTTTGGTAGTAAGCTACATATGGGCCTTGCAATCTTTGAAAAATCTTTGATGAATGGGTGATAGAAAGCAGCATGCCCTAAGAATCTACGAACACCCTTAACCAAAATTGGAGGTTGTAACTTCTCGATCAATTCAATTTTTACTCTATCCATTTCTAGCCCTTCGTTTGATACTTTATGACCTAAAAAAATCCACTCCTTTACTAGAAAATGACATTTTTTCCAATTTAAGATAATTTGTTTCCTCACATCTTGCTAGCACCTTGTCTAAGTTCTGCAAACAAACATCAAAAAACTCCCCAAAGACTGAGAAGCCATCCATAAAGATTTCTGTAAAATCCTCCACCATCTCATGAAATATAGTAATCATGTATTTCTGGAAGGTGGTAGGAGAATTACAAATCCCTAACGACATACGCTTGAAGGCATGTGTCCCATAAGGGCATGTAAAATTAGTCTTTTCCTAAACCTCTGGTGTATTGCTGATCTGGTTATAACCTGAATACCCATCTTGGAAATAATAGTATTCTTGTCCCGATAACCTATCTAACATCTAATCAATGAATGGCACTAGGTAGTGGTCTTTTCTTATGGCCTCATTCAACTTTCTATAGTCCATACATATGCGCCATCCAATGACTGTTCTAGTAGAGATTAATTAATTTTTTCATTTGTTACCACAATCATTCTCCCTTTCTTTGGTGCACATTGGACTGGGCTTACCTACTTACTGTCCGAGATACAGTATATAATACATGTGTCTAACCACATGATTATCTCTTTTTTCACTACCTCTTTAATGAGAAGATTTAGTTTGCGTTGTGGTTGTGCACTTACCTTATTCCCCTCTTCCATAAAGATTTTATGCATACACAAAGCTGGGCTAATACCATATAAATTAACCAATTGCCATCCGATTGACTTTTTGTGCCGTTTTAGCACCTTGAGAGCTTCTATGACGTGCACTTCAAACAAAGACAAAGAAAGAATTACAGGTAAAGTATCATTTGAACAAAGAAAAGCATACTTGAGATGGGCTAGGAGTGGTTTCAACTCCAAGTTAGGATCTTCTTCTATAGATGGTTTGGGTGAAGGACCCAATAATCTATCCAGTGGTTCCATATACTCACGTTTGGAATGTCTAGCACATTGTCTAGCTCCTTTGCTTCCATGTGACCTTTAATATCTTGACCCACTAATACTCTCTCTAGGGGTCTTTCGCTAATACATACTAGACTGCCACTTCCTCATAAACCGTGGGCAATTTCACTGCTTGATATACATTAAATACCTCTAATTTGTCATATGGACTCATGGTTAATCTACATATAGCTACTCTATTAGTGATGCTTTTGTCTCTAGGTATGGTTGTCCCAAGATGAAAATGACCTCAGGGATGGGCTTAAAATCTAGAACAACAAATTCCACAGGGAAACTAAGGGATCCAACTTGGACTAATGTATCCTCTATGATACCATTTGTCCATGCCACAGAATGATTACCCAGTTGCAATAAAGTGGAAGTCGATTTAGGTTCTCTCAGGCCTAATTTCTTAATCATAAACCTGGCATCAAGTTTATACTTGCACCCAAATCATAGAGACTTGTCACATTGCTGCACTTACCAATTGTTACCTGTGCTGTGAAACTCCCTAGATATTTTTACTTAGCTGGGAGCTTTACCTTATTCAAAATTTTAGAACTACACTCTTTAGTGAATGGTACCATTTTATACTCTGCCAACTTGCTCTTGTTGGCCACTATGTATTTGACATACTTAGCATATTTTGGAATACCCTGGAAAACATCAATTAAAGAAAAGTTAACTTTTACCTATTTTAATATGTCTATGAACTTCTCTAAACACTACTCCTTCTTTTTGAACTTTTATGGGAATGGAGGGGGTGGTTTTGCCTTTATTTCTTAATTTGCCCTGGGTGGTTTTTCCTTTACGGAGCCAACTCATCTAATGGGCATCCACTTCGGGTACTCACAGTATTTACCTGCTTGGTGTTTGGGTTAGTGTTATTTGGTAAACTACCTTACTGGCGAGAGTTCTAATACTGGCTAACTGTCTAACCTGCTTCTCCAAATTCTGAGTTGTGATCTATTATTGACGAATATCAGCAGCTAGCTTAGCTTGGTCAACCATGAGTTTCTTAAGCATGTCTTCTACACTCATATTCCCAGCATTTCTTGTTTGTTGGCTATTCTGGCCTTGTTGATTATAGTGTTTTCCACCTCCTTGTGGTCTATATTGAGCTTATCATTAGTACAGATTTTGTTTGTTTCCACTCCAAGAGAGGATTAAGTGGTTCCTCCAACTGGGATTATAAGTGTTGCCATAGTTTTGGCCTCCACCCCTTTGTGCATTACCTATAAAATTGACTGACTCTTGATTTTCTCCATAATATTATGACATATGCTCACTGCTACCACATACTTCGCACCATATTGTATGCTGTTGTACTTCTATTTTTGGTGCCGTTACCAGGGACTTTAAATTTTGCAATTATTTACAATCAAAGTTTCGTAGTTATATGTGTTAGTGTTAACAACTTGAATCTTAGCTATGATTTCTTGTAGGTATTCTTAAATAGGCATACTAGAAAGGAGTGGAGAAACTATAGAGCCACTACTTGAGCCTGAGAGATTCTTACAACAACAAAGGAGGAGAGCGGCTGCTCAATATCCGGTACCACAAGTCAATCTGGAGAATAATCAAGAAGTGCCTGTAGAGGTCCCTGCAAATATGAAAATGAGAACTATTAGGGATGTAGCAATCCCTCAAACTACAAATGTTACCAATAACATCTAGAAATTGATTGCTAGAGGTAGATTTGAATTAAAGCATAATATGGTGCAGCTCTTGCACACTAATGGCCAATTCACTATATTGCAACACGAGGATCCACTATTTCACTTGCAAAAATTTCTTGGAGATCAGTGACACCTATACACCAACTGGAGTGTCACCAAATTATGTAATACTAACCTTGTTTCCATTCTCCTTGTTGGGGGAAGCAAGGAAGTGGCGGAAGACAGGGCCACCAAACTCAATCACTACTTGGGAAGACTTAGCCCGAAAGTTTTTAATTAGATTCTTCCCTTCTGGGAAGACAACAAAGTTAAGGAGTGAAATACTAGATTTTAAATAGAAACGGGAGAAAATTTGTACCAAGCCTGGGATAGGTTTAAATCTTTACTTATTAGTTATCCTCACCATCATTAAGCCAATAAGGTGTTGGTACATACTTTCATTCAAGGGTTGGAACCCAACACCAAAATTCTTCTTGATTCTATTGCAGGTGGATAGGCTTTGGAAAAAACTTATGAGGAGCTCATTGCGTTGTTAATACCCATTAAAGCGCTTGGGAACTAGTCACTATTTATACCCAAAAATAGTACCTGGCCATCCCCTAGCCTACATTACAACCCAAAAATTCTTAAGTAATCTTTAACTCTTAGTTACCCTAAATTAGCTGCATATTACACTAAGGGAAAGCCTATGGTTTATGTTGAGTAACTTGTAATTTTGTTTGAGAGTGAGCAGATTCTTATTAATACACATTGTTGATTGGCATTGAATGTATCTGCGAGCGTATATGGCTAATCATTTCTTTGGTGAGGGCACATGTTTAGTGAAGGAGTGGTAATTCTGTAGGAGTTTTGGCTTAACAAATCATATGAGTTTGTTGCATTACAAAGTCAACTCTTGAGGTTATCTTGTTTTGGACTAGTTAGTTGTGTGAACAAAGTTAAACATGCTTATGAAAAGGAAACTGTTTGTGCAACCACTATGGCTTGGTAGAAATTCTTTATATACATTGTGTTTGGAATTGTACGCATAGGATTGATAGTTTATTTGAGGACAAACAAAATTTATAAGTGTGGGGTGGTGATATGGGGTATATTTATGCACCTAATAGCCAAAATAACCCATGTTTATAGTAGAGTTTGAGGATAAATTCCTATAGTTTAGCTTATTTTTAGAATATTTATGTGTTATTATAGATAACCAACATGATTAAACACTTTTAGGTCAAAATTAAGAGAACTGGACTTTAATAAAGACATCGTGATGAAAGTGAAACTTGAAGATGAAGTTAGTAAAGAAATTAAAGAAAATATGTTGCAAGGGCTGTCTTTGCATCGCACTTTTCTTCGTGTATTAATATTTGGAACTAGATTATGTAGACAAGATAGTTGAATCCATGCCAGATCCACGATGCGGACTTGTCTGATACTAGAAGGAATTTTGCTTAGAAGAGAAAAATGAGAAATTCTACAGTGCAAAAACAAGTCTGTGTCGAGGACTTCAGTGCAGTTAATTAATTTTTGCATTTTTTGAGGATATAAATAGCACACTTATATTTTTTATTATTCATTCTATTTTTATGTCGAAGGTTGGATGAAGAAGAGCGAAGGGAGTACTTCTCTAGGGTTACTTTTGTCACGATCCAACCTAGGGTCTAGTCATAACACGGTGATAAAAAAAACCAAAGGGCTCCAACCAAGACTCTTGTACAAATCATAACCATACACAAGGTAAAATAAAAGCGGAAACATCATACGAGAGTCTAAACTATGAATAGAAATTTAAGAATATCACATGACAATGTAGACTCGAAACATTTGTCCAACTAGATGCCTCTACTCATGAACATGGGCAGGGGCTAAGACATGTCCCTAGCTCACCCTCAATATAAAATATAGGAAAAGTATTTGAAATAATAATCAACTCGATGACTTGTCCCCGATAAATGAGGACTCATCACAAACACCGTCGGATAGAAAAGCTTAACTAGCCACGTAGATGAGTACAATCTTCAACCTCAACCCCAACATTATCAAAAAATGTAGGAAAAAAGTATGCATTAGTACGTTGGAATGAACTAAGTATGAGAGCGTGACATTCAACATGAATCATGGAATGCAAAGGTCAAGTAAATCACATGGTAAAATGAGATAATTAAAGGCATGCGGAAAATCATATTGACCAAAGCATTTAAAAGTATAAATTCAAAATCATAGCATACTTAAGAGATTATACATATGTGGGATAGGAACCGCAACCGATAATAAGACCATGCGAGCTATGACATAGAATTCCAATGTTGCCCCTACATCAGAGGAAAGGGGGAGACTACTTGCCAAGGTAGACTCCTACATGCCTAAGTGGATCCATTAAGCGGTCGTGTGAACCGGGTACTCACCCCTAGTTCTTAGACTCGGGTACTCACCTTCAAGCCTTGATATTTTGGGTACTCACCTCTTAGAGATTTGGGTATTCGCCTCTAATCCCTTTGTACCTACGGTGGCACGTAGTTATGCAACAAGAGACTTTATATAAGGACCCCGTATTTTGAGTGTCCACCTCAAGTCCACATTCGGTGCTAAGTCAAATCCCACGGAATACATACATAGCATAAATATCACAATGACGTATATCATAGTCATGATCATAGATTTAAAAATTATAAAGTAGCTCATTTTCATAACATAAGTGCAATGCGGGTATTGTCCTTCCACATTACAAATCATACATACAAAAGCATAATTCATACTTGAAAATTAGGGTAAAACTTGGAAGCATAATCAATTTGAATGAGATTCATAACAATACCTTTGAAATCATTAAATAAAACTTCTCATAGAATATAACTTGAAAATTCATGATCATAGTTTATACTTGAAATTAGGGTAAGACATGAGTGCATGATCAATTGACTTGAAAATTATGAAATTGGCTTGAAAACATGCATGATTATAAACTTTATATCAGCCCATACATAATTCATATAGATAATATCATTAGAAAGTCTAATTGAAAATACTCATAATTTACATCATGAATCCTAGAGATCAAAATAGGAGAATTCATGGGAAAATCTTCAATTTAATGCAATAACAATCAATTTATATCAAAATAGACTCATGATCATACTTTGAATCATAATTCATGCAATCGGAATAGAGATCATAAAACCTATAAAATACCATACTTTAATTTGATAGAAAATCTTGAGGAATTAATTGGGCTTCATAGATGAAAAATCCATGAATCAATACCCACATACCTTAAGTGAGAAAATCAATTAATTTGAAAGAACTTGAGAGTTTTGATGGAGAGCTTGAGTGAATTTACTTGAAGTCTTCAATGGAGTCCTAGAGAGTCTTTTGTAGAGAGAAAAATATTTGAGTAGGTGATTTGTAGAAGAATGAATAGAATTAGAGGTTTAGGTTAATTTATAGATTTGAATTAGGTCCTAAATATGTCTAGGTTCATTAGTTCTAAAACGCCCTTACTAAAAACTAATTTCGGCCATGAAAAATCATCGCCAGGTTCGCGACGCGGAGGTGAGCAAGTCCGCGATGTGGACTTGTCGGGAACTTATAGTTCACACAGTTTCTTGAGAAATCTATCTTTTGATCTACGGGTCCTAAAAATCCATCGAGACTATTTTCCTTTGGGTTTTGACCCCCTGATTGATATTCCGAACTCGAATTTTCCAAAAAGATTAAGGATAATGCATTACTTAAGCGGCCTATTCCCAACACATTCTTAAGGAATTTGTGAGCATTTTGAGGGGTGTTACAACTTTTCTTCTTCTTTTTCATTTGAAACTAATTTCTTTATGCGATTAATTGTTTCTCTGATTGTTTTTAAGACTATGAGTAGCTAAATCCCTTTATTTTAGGGTTGGGCCACAAGATGAAGGTTTAATTTGATTTGCTTTGGTTAAAATGGGTTCTTTTCATACAATTACTCCAATATTCTTGTTTCTACTATTTTAATATCTGATCACCATTAGAATAAATTTATTGTCTACCTAGAAATCGAGAGAAAGAAATGAGATAGAAAAGTAGAATATAGAGAACATGTTTTATCTAGAATTTTCTAGGATAATTTGTGTATAGGATGCCCGTGACATACCTATACACCATATTTAGTTACTAAAAAGTTGATAGGATTAATTCATCTTTGTTGGTTCATGCTTATCCCCGCTCAATGATGTAGGTAAAATGTAGACAAAGGCGGGCAATTAGAGGTCGAGAGACCATGATTATAAAATCAACCGTGTAATCAGTAATTTGATAACATTCTAAAATCCATGAAAGAGAAGTAAAACATGATTTTTTTACTACGCTGTAGCCTTGGAATTGTCCCAATAATATTGAAAGTTTACTTTATTATTTAATTCTTATAATTTATTGTATAAAAAGATTAAAAGTATTGATTTTATTTTGATTAAATAAATAATTAGATTTAATATAATTTATTAAAATTATCAATTAACAAGTCCCTGTGGGTTTGACATCTGGCTCCTAAAAAGAGACAATTTATCACTTGCAGGACTGTGTACAGTTGTGTGTGCGTTTGGACGCAACATTATTATTATAAGCAAACTCAATAAGAGAAAAGTGGTCATCTCAATTAACCTTGAAATCGATGACATAGGCTCGCAACATGTCTTAAAGAGTCTGAATAGTATGCTCTGCCTCTTTGTCTGTGCGTAAAAAATATTGCTAAGATTCACCTTTGAATCGAAACCTTTCTGAAATTAGTTCCAAAACTAAGTCATGAATTAGGTATCTCTGTCTGAGATAATGGACAGGGGAACTCCATGCAATCTGAATATCTCTCAAATATATAACCTTGCATAATCCTTGCCTGAATTTGTATTCTTAATGAGCAAAAAGTGGATTTATTTGGTCATCCTATCCACAATCACCCATATAGAGCCATGATGTTTGCAAGATCACGGTAAGCCTGTAATGAAATCCCTGTTGATAATTTTCCACTTTAATTTTGGAAACTCTATATTCTGAGCTACACCACAAGGACTTTGATGCTCAATTGACTTATTGGCAATTTGGGCACTTGGACACGAACTCTACTATATCTCTCTTTATACAATTCCACCAATAGACTTCTCTAGGTCATGGTACATCTTGCTAGAGCTTGGATGAATTGAATATATGGAGTTGTTGGCCTCTGCCATTATTTTATCCAGGATAGTGTCAACACTTGGAACACATAACCTACATTAATATCTCAACACTCCATCTCCCCATTTGGCCAAAACTCACACTTTTTGCTTTTGAACATTATTTTTCAATTGGAGGAGAATAAGGTATAGATCTTACTTTTTTTTACCTCAACAACTAACGAAGACTCAGCCCCAGTCTGGACAATAACACCTCCCTCATTAGAGTCCACAGGATGAACTCCCAAATTTGCAAGTCTATGCATTTCCTTAGCTAACTCGTTCTTCTCCTCCTCAACATGAGCGGTACTCCATAGATAACCTGCTAAGAGAATCAACAACAATATTGGCTTTACCTGGATGGTAGAGGATACTCATGTCATAGTCCTTGAGAAACTCAAGTCATCTTCTCTACCTTAGGTTGAGCTCTTTCTGACTGAATACATATTGCAGGCTTTTGTGATCCATGACATATCTACGTGCATGCCATAAAGATAGTGTTGCCAACTCCTGAGCATGAGTTGAATAATTCCTTTCATGAACCTTAAGATGTTTGGAAGCATAGGTGATAAGCTTTCCTTTCTGCTTCTGAACACAACCCAATCCAACTTTGTAAGCATCACAATAAATCACAAATCAACCTACTCCCTCAAGTAGGGACAAAACTAGAGCAGTAGTCAATCATGTTTTTAGCTCTTGAAAACTCATCTCACAAGCATCGGACCCTTGAAACTTAGTCTTCTTCAAATTAGTCAATGGCGATAATATGTATAAGAAAAAATGGTAGAGAAGGAGATAAATACATGGATAAATAGAGACACCGAAGGAGAGAATCGTTGTACCATTTTTGATTTCCAAGGAATTACTATATTTAGTTAAAAAGTTTCTATTGGTAATAACTCTCTAGATCATTTTTGCCTTAATACCTTCTTTTCATCATTTAGAATGTTCTTATATAGACCCCAGCCATTTATGACTTACTGGCATTGACTGTTCAGTTGTCTGGTCATTTATTTGGATTTTATGTCCATTTCCCTATTTTGGAGCTTTTGAAACTTGAATAATTGACTTTAGTCCAAATGTCAGGTAAATAACCTGAAAATTAAATTTTGATAGTTCCATCAGCTCCAAAATAACCAACTTAGGCTAGTTGCATAGTCGGTATGAGTATCTAGGATATCGGTGCGAGTTTTAGGCTATTTGGCATTTTAGCCTTTGAAATTGGACCTAAGGTTGACTTTAGTCAAAATTCTTGAAAAACTCGCTCAAATGAAAATTGTGTCAACATAGTTAATTCTGAACATTTTTCATTAAAATGACCTCGTCTAAAAATTTTGAATGTGCCATTGAGTCTAAAATATTGAATTTGGTGGGGTAGCATATCTCGTTTGCACACACGGGATTCTAAATGAATTCTGAGCACCCCATCAAAGACTTGGACTATGCCTAATCTTCAGGTTGCAGTAGCTGCTAGTGCAGGAAATTTTTTCCCTTTGTGTTCGCAGGAAGAGGGATGCATTCGCAGAGGCCAAGTGAATTGGTCTTCGAGATCGCGGAGCCCAACCGCATTCGTGGAGCCTTGGGCAGTTGTCTTCTGTATTTGCGAAAAGCCCTCTACCTACGCGAAGGTCAGCCAATTCCTTCTCCGCATTCACGGGCTAAGTGGTTGAGTTCACAGAGGCTTAGATCTCCCTTCTCCATGTTCGTGGGCTATCGTAGCTTCTTTTCTGAAGAAGGTTTCCTTGGTGTTTTTTAAGACCTAGGGCAGGATAAGCTCTGCTCCTAACTTTCAAACCTTGATTTCTCCTCTGTTACAAGTCCAAATTGAGTGTTTCCATGTCATGTGGACTCATAATTGTTGTGTCTTCTTGGGTGAGCATTCAGAGAGTGTTGGGGAGGCTTAGTTTGAGGTAATTTTACATTTATAGCTGCTGCCATATCTCTTTAATGGTGATTGAATGTTGGAAATTTTGCATGTTAGTACTTGGGCTGTTTCGAGCCTTGAATTGTATTCCATTTTGAAATACAAGTTTGGGAAGATATTTAGGAACTTTTCATGAAGTCAATTATGAAAATATCGGAGTAGGTCCCATATTTATATTTTTGACTTTGAAATTGGTCTGCCTCCGATTTTGATAATTTTAGTGTTAAAAATACTGTATTGACGTTGTGTACCAAATTTTTGATAGTGTGGACGAATTCAGAGGCCGTTCACAAAGGAACAACTCTGGTTCTTTTATTTTAGAGCGCATGTGATCGTCTACAAATAGGCTATGGATTCCCTCTCTTTAGATTCAGCTCGAGAATGTGAATGCTTATTGATTAGTTAGAATTTGGGTTGGGTAGATATTGAATCATCCTTAGGCATTTAGAAATTATATTTTAGGCCTATTCTGGGAATTATCTTGTACTTTTGAGCATGCTATTTGACATTATTGATCATCCTTGTCTAGTGGTATACTTGAATACTTGGTTTCTTGTTTATTTAGAGCATGTTTAGCCTTAGTCTAGGTTTGAGTAGTGCTTTCCTTATAAATGAAAGATTCGGACTAGCTAGGCCTTAATATTTCCCCGACATCACTTCGACCGACTTAGATCCCTGTAGACTAGTGTTCTATACTTGAGTATGATAGTTAAGCCTTAGCTAGGCGGTACTATTGCACCGACAATGTTCTATCCTTATGTTCCTTATTCCATAGCTTTATGAGTTTCAATGGTGACACCGAGTTCCGTATTGCAATTCAAGATTATTTTAGGTTCATCTCAGATGGTTTAATTGATTGGCTAAGTGTGGACGACAACCCATGGAGATTTTTTAACTATAGACCATTTAGAATATTTTCAATAGCTATATTAGCATTTTTGGCATGCATCCAGATTGAAGCCCACCTTGATACTTTTGAAGAGCATTCAGTTAGAGATCTGGCCTTGGTCACTCGAATACTTTGGAAGCGCATCTGGTTAGAGGTCCGGCCTCGGTTACTTTGACACTTATGGTCAATTACTTTGATACTTTTGGTGAGCATACGATTAAAGGTTTGTCTCTGTACTGTCAGATTCTACTTGTTCAGGTTGAGGTTCTAATTCTGTATTTCTAGTCTTGGGTTCTCAAGTTTAGGTCTTGGTAGTTATAGCTATTTTGTGCACTCGTCGGGATCATGGGGGTCCTTTTGGGTTTTATTTAAACTTGAGCACGAGTGTACCTTTTGGGCTTACAGGGGTCCAGTTACGTGTAGTTAGCTTGTATATTACCTTAGTTATGGTCTTTCTACACTCACGTGCATTACATTACATTACTTTAGACTTTCGCTCCTGACCTTTGTTCTATTCTATTTCTACTTTTTATATTGCTTTTACTTTTCAAGTGTTACCTATCGGGTACCTATTGGCTTGATACTCATACCAAACTCTGCATCTTTTTTTCATGATGTAGGTCCGAGCACTAGTGGGCAATGTTGATTCAAGCATACAATAGTCTAATTTGAAGACGGGGGAGAGCACTTAGCATTTTGTACTATTTGGTCTCCATTTGTATATATATTTGATTAGTATTTTATTTTTGAGACAAGTCTTGGTTTGGGGTCCACTTTATGGACTAGTACACTTTATTTAGTCAGCTCTATACTTGTGTCTTCCAAATTCTGGGAGGGATCATTTTGTATATATATATATATATATTGGTTTGTTTTTGCATATGTATCTTGTTTATTTATAGACTTCTTACACTTGTTTAATTTCTACCTTTAATCCCATTACATGTTATTTTAGGTTACAAGTTGGCTTAACTACCAGTGGGTTATTACAGGTGCCATTATGACTCAAAAAGTCAGGTCGTGACAAGTTGGTATCAGAGCCCAAGTTCACCATATCACTTGTATAGAGAAAATGTCTAGTAGAGTCCTACAGATCGTTGTAGAGATGTGTTTGACTTATGTTCAGGAGGTTACATGATGTCGTTAGGAAGACTTCCTCTTTTATTTCTCTTTCATGCTACATGTGTCTTATTGGTTCCTTAAAATCTCAGTTGTTCCACTCTTTTTTAGGATGGCTCACATGTGTGGCACAGCGGCTGGGGGTGATGTACCTGAGCCCATCGATAGAGCTCCAAGTAGGGGTAGAGGCCGACCGAGAGGTTATGTGAGCGATGCAGAACTCTAGAGCCCGAAGAGAAACCCAGGCAACATTTGTACCTCCACAGCCAATTGGGCCATGACCACCCAAGCCATTACCCACACTACTATAGCTCCTGACATTCATGCCATGTTCACCTAGATTTTAGTGGCTATATTTTAGATGCAGCAAGCACCATCTCCAGCCCCAGCACCAGCTCTAGTTCCAGCTCCAGCACAACAAGGATAGCCTACGCAGTGGCCCTAGAGGTTCAGCCACTATTAGTTCATATGGCTTGTACTTTTGCAGACGAAAATCCTCTTTAGTAGTGGATGTTATAATGATCCTCCAGGTCATTTTTGCTTTAATGCCTTGTTTTCATTATTTAGAGCATTCCTATAGTGACCCTAAGTCATTTATGACTTACTAGCAATGACTATTTGATTGCCTGGTCCTTCATTTTGGTTTTATGCCCCTTTCCCTATTTTGGAGCTTTTGAAACTTAAATAGTTGACTTTAGTCAAAAATTTAGGTAAATCGCTTGAGAAAAGAATTCTGATGATTCTATCAGCTCTAAAATGGCCCAATTAGGCTAGTATCATGGTCAGCATGAGTATCGAGGTATTCAGTGCGAGTTTGGAGCCATTTGGCATTTTAGCCTTAGAAATTTAGCCTAAGGTTGACTTTGGTCAACACTCTTGTAAAATGCATTAGATGAAAATTCCATCTGCGCGGTTAGTTTCAGAATATCAAGTATGGTCTAGAATGACCTTCATTCATTTCCCAAGGCTTTTAATCTAATTCTGAGGTGCATTGTGGAATTTGTCTAAAAATGACTTTTGGGTATGAGACCCACTTTTTATTAAAATGACCTCGTATGGAAATTTTGAATATGCCATTGAGTCTAAAACATCAAATTTTATAGAGGTACCATATGTTGTTTGCATGTACAGGATTACGAACAAATTTAGAACATCCAATTGGAGACTTAGACTATGCCAAATCTCCATGTTGCAGCAGCTATTGGTACAAGGTATTTTTTCCTTTCGCATTTGTGGGTAGAGGCCACATTTATAGAGGCTAAGTGAATTGGTCTTCGCGTTCGCAGAGTCCCAATCGAGTTTGCAGAGCCTTGTGTAGTTGGTTTCCATGTTTGCGGAAAGACCTCTGAGTTTACAGAGGTTGTCCATGTCCTTCTTCATTTTTGCAATTGAGGTGGCTACATTCGTGCCTTATCTCTTCCTTCTCGTCATTCACGGGCTACTATAGCAGCATTTGTGAAGAAGGTTTCTCTTGCCTTTTAATTAAGACCAAGGACGGGATCAACTCACTTTCTAACTTTCAGAACTTGATTTCTCCTTCGACACAAGTCCAAATTCAGTGATTCCAAGTCTTGTGGATTCATAATTATTGGGGATTCATGGGTGAACAGTCGAAGAGTGTTGGTAGGCTTTGTTTGAGGTAATTTTGCATTTATAGCTGCTGTCATATCTCTTTAATGGTGATTAAATGTTAGAAATTTTGCATGTTCGTATTTGGGTATTCCAAGATCCGAATTGTGTTCTATTTTGGAACATAAGTTCAGGGAGGTATTTATGAACTTTTCATGAAATCAATTCTAGAATTATCGGAGTGGGTCTCATATTATCATTTTTTACTCTGAAATTTAGCAATATCTGATTTTGATAATTTTAGTGTTTAAACGACCTTATTGATGTTGTCTACCTATTTTTGATAGCATGACAGTATTCGGATGCCGTTCAAAAGTGGAAAGATCCGATTCTTTGATTTTGGAGCATATGCGATTGGCCTATAGGTAGGCTACAATTTCTCCCTTTTTAGATTTAGCTCGAGATTGTGAATGCCTGATGATTAGTTTGAATTTGGGTTGGGTAGCTATTGAATCATGCTTAGGCATTTAGAAATCATGTTTTAGGCCTATTTTGGAATTATCGGTACTTATGAGCATGCTATTTTCCATAATTGATTATCCTTAACTTGTGGTATACTTGGATACTTGGTTTCTTGCTTATTTAGAGCATGTTTTGCCTTTGTATAGTTTTGACTAATCCTTTCCTTAGAAATGGAAAATTCAGACCCTCTAGGCCATATTCTTGCCTCGATATTGCTGTGCCTAGCTTAGATCCATGTAGAATTGTGTAGAAGACTTGAGTCTGATAGTAAAGATGTAGCTAGGTGGTACTCTTGCTCCAATGATATTCTATCCTTATTTCCACAATTATGTGGCTTTGCAAGTTTTGATGGTGACACAAGTTCTGTAGTGTGATTCACGAATGATTTTGGGTTCAACTAAGACGGCTAGATGTGGACAATGTCCCACCGAGACATTTTAACTATAGATCATTTGGAATACTTTCAGCAGCTATATTAGCACTTTTGGCCACCATCCTAATTCAAGCTCTGGCCTCGACCACCTTGATACTTTTGAAGAGCATCCGGTTCGATTTTTGTCATCGATCACGTGAATACTTTCAAAGAGTATCCAGTTAGAGGTTCGGCCTTGGTTACTTTGACACTTCTGGCTAGTTACTTAGATATTTATAGTGAGCATCCAGTTACAGGTCCGAACACTTTATTGTCAAATTCTACTTGTTTGGATTGAGGTTCTAGTTCTGCATTTTTGGTATTAGGTTCTCAAGTTTAGCTCGGGGCAGTTATAGCTATTTTGTGCACTCGTTGGGACTATAAAGGCCCATTCAGGTTTAATTTAAACTTGAACATGAGTGTAACTTCTGGGCTTAGAGGTCCAGTCAGTTGTATTTAGCTTATAGATTACTTTAGTTAGGGTCTTTCTACACTCTGTGCATTACATTACTTTACTTTAGACTTCCTCTCCTAACCTTTATTCTATTCTATTCTTTCTTTTCATATTTCTTTACTTTTCAAGCTTAGTCGGCCTATGATGCCTATTGGGTACCAATTGTCTTGGTACTCATGGTATACTCTGCATCCATTTTTTGTGATATAGGTCCGAGCATTTGTGTACAGTGTTGATTCGAGCGTGCAACAGTCTGATCTGGAGATAGGGTTGAGCAGTTAGTGTTTTATACTATCCAGTCTCTATCTGTATATATATATTTCATTAGTCTTTTATTTTTGAGACAAGTCTTATTTATGGGGTCCACTTTTGGGACTTGTACTCTTTCATTTAGTCAACTCTGCACTTCCAATATTTGGGAGGGATCATATATATATATATAGGTTTGTTTTCGCTTATGTATCTTGTTTATCTTTGGACTACTTACTCTTGTTTGGTTTCTATCCTTAAACCCATTACTTGTTATTCTTGGTTACGGGTTGGCTTACCTACTGGTGGGTTATAGTAGGTGCCATCATGAATCAAGAAATCAGGTCGTGAAAAGTGAGTATCAGAGACCCATGTTCACCAGTCTCACTTGTACAAAGCTAACATCTAGTAGAGTCTTGCAGATCAGTGCGGAGATATTCATGACTTATCTTTGTAAGGCTATAGGATGTCGTTAGGAAGACTTCCTATTTTGTTTTTCTTTTGTACAGTGTGTGTCTTATTGGTTCCTTAAAATCTCACTTGTTCCACTCTTTAGTAGGATGGCTTGCAGGTGGTGTAGGAACGCGGGTGATGTACCCGTACCTGTAGATAAAGCCCTAACTAGGGGTAGAAGCCTACCTAGAGGTCATGTGAGGGATGCAACACTAGCCCATTACATAGAGGAGACTCCCCAAAGCCCGAAGAGGATCCCCAGGGAGCATTTGTTCCTCTACACCCGATGGGGATGGGACTAGACCAACCACCACCACATCTGCTACAGCTCCAGACTTTTATACCATTCTCACTAGATTTTAGCGATTATAGGTGATATGCGACAGGCACCAACTCCAGCACCTGCTTTAGTTTCAGCTCCGACATTGCAGGGTTGACCTACAGCAGTGGCTTTAGAGGTTCAACTACTACCAGTTCATGTGGTTTCACAATCGGGTTTAGAGAATGGGGTTATACCACCATGCAAGCAGAAGATTCTTGAGGTATTTCAGAGATTTTCACCGCCGATATTTACTAGGACGATTGGGTAGGACACCCATGAGTTCTTGAATACATGCCAAGAGCAACTTTAGTATTTAGGCCTTGTGGAGTCGAGAGGATCCAACTTCACCATTCATCAGTTCCGCTGGTCAGCCATGCATTAGTAGCACTCATACTTGCAGTCTAGTGTCACGACCCAAGCCTAGGTCCTAGACGTGATACGGAAAATGAGACACCCGGAGGTACCTCACCCAAGTGTCTTAGCATTCATTAAGCATTTCTTTGGTAATGATAGACAAATCAAGTGGAAAACAAAAGGGATGTAGGGACTACAGAGCTTCACATTTAATAAGAGTCAAAGAAAACATAACATCTTTTTCTATGTCCAACCATACCTTCTACATTAAAGATTTGGCGGGGGCTAAGACATGTCCCTAGCTCACCCTCATAATAAGTGTCAAGAAATGCTTTAATAAAAGTCTTAATGTTCTACATAATATAAGCTTAGAATAAAAAGAATGTTGTTCCCGAAACATGGGAGATCACCACAAGCAATTTTCAAACTAATCTAAGCTAGCCACATGGATGAGGTCGAGGAGCAACATCAGTTCCTACATGGTTATATCATGTAGGAAAAAGTATGCATTAGTACTTTGAATGTACTAAGTATATGAGTATGCTATGAAATGAAGAACATAAGAGAGACATGAGTAAGGATTATGCGTAAGTGAATGCATGCATTAGACATCATCATATGAAGCCTTAAAACATTCATTTTGTGGGGAAGTGACCATAATCGACATTTAAGACCATGCAAGCTATTACATAAAATCCAACATAACATCCTACATTGGCACGGGGAGACTACTTGTCGGTTAGAACTCCATTCAGTTTATATTCAATTATTTAACATTTGGTGGCTATAAAGGCCTAGCCGACAAGGGATCCTATGGTGGCACATAGTTAATGCAGCATGAGACTTTACTTAAGGACTCCTTAGGTCGAGTTTCCATCTACATGATACATTCAGGCTAAGTCAAATTCCACGGAATTGTATAATACTTAAAAAATAGTCATATATATAGCTAGAGAATTCAAACATCACATTTGGTAGAATAACTCATTAAAACCTTTTTTTATAATATCATCATGGATGCCACACCCTATTTACCATCCTACTAATGAACCTTGATTTATAAGAAAATTAGGTCTACAATCAGTGATGGTATTTCGGGTACTATGCTAATCGGACCTGCCTTTTTTTTTGAAAAAATTTCAAAAGCATTGACGACATATAGGGATGGCATACATGTCATATCATAACCTTAAACATTTTATTTGATTCAACGTGAGGATTTTCCTTTTATATTGAATCCTTTCTTTGGCTAAAATCCCTTTCATCATCATTCAACCATTTAACAAGACTCCTTTAAACATAGGTATTTGCTTCATAAACTTCCATTTGGAGTCAAAAATTTCAATTCAACTTTATTTCAACAGAAAAAGACTAGGTGGGTTTATTTCGTATAAATTTCAAACACATTTAATACATGTGAGTGATGGAAATGCATCATATGAAACATCTGAAAACAACCCATCATATATACTTTAAAACTACCTTTCAATCCTTCATATAAGAACCTTGATAAACCATCCATTTCATATTAATAAGAATCAACATAAGTCAATATAGGTAAACAAACTTCAAATATTCAAGAATCTATGCATTTGGAATCATAGTATGAAAATCCATAAAAACTCATCACTTGAAATTGAGAGTCAATATACATATATATCAATAGGAGTAAATAATTTAAAATATACCATAATCTATGCATTTGGAACTATCATGTAAAAGCCTATAGGATTTCATCATTTAAAATTTAAATACTAAGTTGAGAAAACATTTGGGCCCCATGGGTGGAAGAACCCATGGATGAAAACCCACATACCTTAGTGAGGAACTTGAAGAGGAATTGGAGAAGTCTTGATGTTAGACATTCAATTGGGAAGCTTGAATCCTTGAGTTTGAGAGAAAATATGTTTGAGATGATTTGAGAGAGAAGAGGATGAAGTTTAGGGTTTTGGGGAGTCAAAACAAAGAAAAAATGATGCCAAAGGCATCCAAGTTCGTATATATGTTATTAGGTAATTGTCCAAGATGCCCTTTATAAGAAAATTCTAGAAAGCGGGCTCAAAACTGCGCCAAAGGCCAAAATATTGTAGCTAGTTTCAAGCGCTCTACTAGCATACCGTACGAAGGGCCAAACTACTGTAGCTAGTTT
Organism: Solanum dulcamara; assembly: GCF_947179165.1. Lineage (NCBI taxonomy): Eukaryota > Viridiplantae > Streptophyta > Magnoliopsida > Solanales > Solanaceae > Solanum > Solanum dulcamara. The sequence continues at coordinate 45,541,919 of NC_077244.1, read as the reverse complement.
CGGATGCGCTGCTAGCACGCCACACCAAGACCAAAAACTATTGCAGCGGTAGTCTTTGGTAAAATGTTCATAACTTTTGACTCTGAACTCAGAATGAGGCGAACTTGGTGGCGTTAGAAAGAGGAATCAAAGACATTTAATTTGATAAATATGGAAGATAAAATTACTTATATAATAGGATATATAGGCATTTCAAGTTGACCCTATTTTGAACTCATATGAAAACTTAGCCAATGGAAATTTTTTAGACTTGGCTTGGTGTTAGAGATCCCTTATGATCCTAAGAAACATATAATATACATAAAATACTTAGGAATTGATCCTAACTCATATGTAAAATTAGAATTCGATGAGTTCAAGCCTATACACCTTGAAAGAATGGTTTGGGTCTTGACATAGAAATTTTTAATGTATTACATCTAGGCAAGCTGGTTCACCTCTTATATCTTAGGATGAGTTCTCAAAGGCTTTGTTAGTCTATTTCATACCACAGAGCATTAGATACAAGCTTTATAAGCAGTTCTCTAGGTTTGAGTAGAGATCCATGACCATTTCAGAGTAAGAGGCGAGGTTCCATGAGCTATCTCATTTCCATCATGATATTACCCATAGAGGAGGAGAGAGTCCATTGTTCGTGTGTGGGTTATGGTATCGACTGAGGGTTGATACGAAGGATGTGGCTTCATCAGGCTGTTCATTTCTTAATATGGTCATTAGGCCCAGTCTATGGGGCATATTCATCACTAGGCCCAAGGGGGAAGTGATAAGAGGGCCCGCTACTAAGACAGTTGCAATGGGTCCTAGATTAAAAAGAGGGACTCTTATGATAGGACATGTTATAGGTTCGAGCAAGGGTAGTCCAACTGGCCTATTTAGGTGGCGTTACCTGCTTATGAGGGCATCCAACATTAGTTGGGTGGTCCTAGTACAAGCCAGAGTTTGAGAAGATTAGATACAGGTTCTTCAGGCCATGGTGGATGTGTCCTTATGGGTTAATCTTCTCAACGCTATTATAACTGTGACAACTTAGACCATTGGTGGGAGAGTTCCCTCAATGAGGGTGAGGGGCAATTTTCCAGCTCTCCCTGTATCTAGACTAGTGACAATAGTTCCCCCACCAGCTAAAGGTAGTAGTCAGGATCAGGATCATCGGGGTGTCCAATAGGGTGCTAGAGGTATAGTATGGGGTGGCAAGTCAGGATCTAGATCAGACACACTTGGTAGAGGTGCTCAGGTCCATTTCTATGCATCCCCTACAAGGGCAAAAATTGAGGCATTATATAATGTCATTATAGGTACACTTTTATTATGCCACTAGCCTGGCACAATTTTATTTGATCCAAAATCCATATTTTATTTTCTATCTATTTATTAAGCTCTCAGGTTGGATATGAAGTCAGAGTCCTTGGCAGAGCTGGTTCATATTTCGACCTCGATGGGTGAGTCCTTAGTAGTGGATCAAGTATTGTGATCTTGATTAGTGATTATCCAAGGTTATAATACTAGAGTTGATCTCATTCTGCTAGATATGTTAGATTTTGATGTGATTTTGAGCATGGACTGGTTATCCCCTTACCATACGATCTTGGATTGCTACGCCAAGACCATTACCTTAGCCATGCCTGACATTCCTCTAGTATTTTGGTAGGGTGTTTACAATCACTCATCAATGGGGATCATCTCTTTTATGCGGGCTCGATGGTTGGTTGCTTTGGGTCATATAGCTTATTTGGCCCATGTGCGAGATCTTAGTTAGGAGGGGCCTTTAGTTCACTCTGTCCTTGTTGTTAGAGATTATGTGGATGTGTTCCCTACAGACCTACCTGGACTTCCTCCAAAGCATGATATTGATTTTTCCATAGATAGATCCAAACACCCATCCTATTTCTATTCCACTTTATTGAATTGCACCTGCAGAGATTAAAGACCTCAGTGTTCAGCTTGAGGATCTCTTAAGTAAGGGGTTGTACTTCCAAGTGTGTCGCCATGGGGTGATCTTTTTTGTTTGTGAGGAAGAAAGATGGGCTATAAGGATATACATTGACTACAGGCAGTAGAAAAGTGTGACGGTTAAAGAACCATTACCCTATGCCTCTCATTGATGTCTTATTTGATCATCTTCAGGATGCTGTAATATTTTCTATGATTTACTTGAGATCATGTTAGCATCAGTTGAGGATTAGAGCAGTTGACATCTCTAAGACCATATTTAGAAGTTGTTACGGCCACTATGCATTCTTTCTAATATCTTTTGGGTTGACTAATGCCCCTACCGCCTTCATGGACTTCATAACTGGGGTGTTCAGGATATACCTTGATTCATTTGTCATTTTCTTCATTGATGACATATTAGTATACTCACGGAGTCAAAGTGAGCGTAAGAAATATGTGAGGATAATGCTCCATACTTTGAGAGATCAACAACTTTATATCAAGTTCTCAAAGTGTGAGTTTTGTCTTGAGTATGTAGAATTCTTGGGGCACATGGTGTCCAAGGAGGGTATTGTGGTTGATCCGGTGAAGATTGAAGCTATTCTTGATTGGGATAGGCCTACTTCTATTATTGAGGTTCGTAGCTTCGTCGGGTTAGCGAGTTACTACATATACTTCATTGAGGGCTTTTCTACTATTGTAGCCCTATTGACTTCGTTGACTCGCTAGGATGTACCTTTTTATGGTCGAAGGAGTGTGAGATAAGCCTTTAGGATATCAAAGAGTTTCTTACCATCACTTCTATTTTGACTCTTCCAATTAAGGGAGAGGGATTCACGGTATATTATGATGCATACGGTATTTTTTTGGTTTGTGTATTAAAGCAGTGAGTCCGTGTTATAGCTTATGTGTTGAGGCATTTGAATCTGGATGAATGCAACTACCTTACCGATAACTTAGAGTTGGTGGCAGTAGTTTCTGTGCTTAAGATCTAGAGGCATTATCTATATGGAGTTTGTTGTGATATCTACACTGTTTACTGGAGCCTTTAGTACATTATGAGCCAAATGGATCTTAACCCGAGGCAGCATCGATAGATTGAGCTCTTGAAGGAGTATGACCTCTCGATTCTCTACTATTCGAGTGAGGCAAATGTCATAGCAGATGCCTTTAGCCAGAAGGTGGTGAGTATGGGTAGTCTAGCTTTCCTTTCTATTTTGGAGTGACCTTTGGCTTTGGACATCCAATCCTTAGCTAATCGGATGATTCAACTTGATATTTTAGACTCCAGTGTATTAGCCTATATAGGAGTTTAGTCATCTTTGTTGAAAAGAGGTTGTGACAAGAAATGCTTAATTTTTCTTGGGTCCGTGATCATCAGTTCGAGGATGAGTCTTTGGTGACACTTAGAGATAGGGTTTTTGTAGGTGATGTTGGTCAGGCTATTTTAAATTCAGATAGGGTTTTGAGATACGCCGGTCGATTGTGTATTTGAGAGTTGAGGGTTTGATTCAGCTGATCCTTAGCAAGGCCTATGATTTCAGATATTCCATCCACCCGGGCATAACTAAGATATATCTTTATTTAAGGCAGCACTACTGGTGGAGTGGTATGAGGAGAGATATCTTAGATTATGTATGTCGATGTTTGTGTTGACAGAAGGTGAAGACCAAGAATATGAGGTCTAGTGGTGAGTTTCAGAGATTATACATTCCGGAGTAGAAGTGGGAGGGTATCACCATAGACTTCATTGTGGCTTTGCCTCAGACTTCTTGAGGTGTTGATAGTTATTGGGTTATCGTGGATTGATTGACCAAGTCAGCACACTTCCTTTACTGCCAAAAACTTGGCTCGTATCTACATTCGAGAGGTGGTTTGTCTTTATAGTGTGCATGTATCTATCATTTCAGATCGAGATTCACAGTTCACTTCCAGTTCTTAAGGGGATTTTCAAAATGAGCTAGGCACCTGTTTCCACCTTAGCACAGCATTTCACCCACACACTAATGGCCAGTCTGAATGTATTATTCATGTCCTTGATGATATGATGTGGGCCTGTGTTATTGATTTTAGAGGTAAGTGGGACCAGTTCTTTCTTTTGGAGGAATTTGCATACAACAACAACTACCACTCTAGTATTTGGATGGCCCTGTTCGAGGCCTTATATGGTAGGTGTCACACCTCGAGCCTATACCCTAGATGTGGACGACACTCGGAAACTATTACTGCTCCTAAGTGAACCACTTGTCGTGGCTAACTTACTCAGAGGAAGAATCAAACTCAACAAGGAGTAACATCAATTAGGCAATCTCATGCATCATCATCAAACTCTTAAAAATTGGTTAAGTACTCATTTATAATATAAGTCAAATATCATAGCTAATATTGAACATCATAGTTTTTAAATCAGACTCTGAAAGACTATAGGGAACTCCACTCTACTCAGTCTATGAATTCTCTACTAACTACTATGAAGGTACCACTTTAATGCCTCTCCAGACAGCGACAATGGAAACAAACGCAATCGTACGACTGATTGGCTAACCCCAAGGATTTCAGATGACTTGTAGGTAGCGATAAAGTTCATCACGTGTTGGTTGGTATCATCACTTTCTGCTCTGCTAAATGTTCCTTTTAGGTTCAATATTTGCAACATGATACTAGTGATAGTGAACTTTAAGCCCTGAGGTAGTGATGGGAGTACTATAGCTCCAGTAGCTCTCACCATCTGTATCAGCATCATCATCAACTAGGGAAAATTTCACAGGTTGCTAATTTCTACCCCTCTATACTTCATTGAGTTTATCTCTATTTCCAGCATCATCCCTATTTTTGATTTTCACCAAGCTCTCTCAACCTTTGTGCCTCATGCTCTTGCACATTAATTTTTTGAATTGACTTTTGTAGTTCAGGATCGTAGGAAAGTAGCATTTTACTCTTACTGCGGGGGTTTGGTATGCACTATCTGTTCCCTTCAAAAACACAAACAAGAAAGAAAAAGTAAAATTAGAAAATAGAACTACAAACTTAATTAAGAACTAAGAGAATATTTCAAAGCCATATTCCCCAACAACGACGCCATTTTTGATAACGTTCAATTATACCTATCAAAAGAAATATAGAAGATTATTAGCAGTCTATTTACCCAACTAAGAGTCAGGGTCGATCCTACAGGAAATAGGTTGAAATAATTCTATTAGCATTAACTATTCAGTTGTAATTGCTATTTCCCAAAAATAATAGTGCATAAAGTAAAAGTGGGGGGGGGGGGTTGTATTGATTTAAGAACAAGTAACAATGTAGTAAAAAGTATACAAGAGTTAGTTTGTAAACAATATAAAGACTAGGCTAGGCTTATGAACCCCATGAGTTATAACCTAATAGATAACTCGTACTTATGATATCAATCAAAGTATTGCATGCAAAATCTAACGAGTTAGGTAACATCTAATTCACCCCCAGTCCTTCTTAGACATACCTCATTCATCTCCTCCTGATCTCATAATGTAGCTTTAATAACCCTTGCCCTAGATCTTAGAGTACAATCTCCTCCCGGTCTCAAGTAACTTAGACGAAACTTTGTTCCTTCGAATTTTTGTTGTGATAATCTTTTTCTAATCACTACCTCCCTCTCAGAAAAATAATGAATACAGGAAAGTTCTCAATGTGTGAACTCACTAAGAAAGACTTTTGAATGAAGAAAATAACAATACATGCAAAAATAGATCACAAAAATCAATCCTACATTTGCCTACCTAGTTATTTCATCAAGGTTCCCACAACCTTAGTTGTGTGATTAGCCTTGCATAATTATGAGTAAAGCAACTAGAATTTGTGTATAATTCATGAAATGATACTTACAAAGATATAGAAAATCAACACAAGAATCAAATGATGTAAACAAGCAATTAAAACTTTATTTAAGTCTTCGAAGATAGCCAAGAAACACAAGATATCGTGTGCTTTCTTATGCTACTGTCCAAGGACTCTTGATCCAGGAATCAAATTTCAAAAAATAGAGTTTAAGTTGTGTAATTTAGCCTAAAATAGTAGGAAAAGCGTACCCTAAAAATATAACAAAGGTGGGCATTTATAGTGTTACACCCCATACTTTGGTACCTTAGAACGCTTCTTAAGCTTCTTAAGTTTCTGGGGAGGTTTTTATGTTTCTTATAAGTCATCATGTGAGTTGGATAATCTATAAAACTTTCTAACAACTCTAAGGAGAGGAGAATGATATACCACAATAATAGGGAAGATTGGAAATAGGGTTATAAGAATCCGGAAGGAGTTGGAGGCCAAGTAATGGGTCATAGGACTCGACTTACTCACGTACACCACCAACTTAGACGTCTTACATAACTAAGCTACTTGAGTGCATATCGAGCTTAGTAGCAAGGGATACATAGGCTCTTAAAGTGAGACGAGATTACAAACCCACGAAAGAGAAATAAGGAGACATAGCACCTACTTGAAACAAGTAGGTGATGCACCTACTTGGACTAAGTAGGTGACACACCTACTTGAGGTGGGTCCCACACTACCACATGGTGGCTTTGGATTGGATGCACGAATGAGGTGGCACCCTAGGAGGCTGCCACGTGTCACCCCTTAGGATCTTCCATGTGTCACCTCCTAAGGAAGCTTATATATGTATGTTTATGACTCTTATTCCATTTTTATCCAAAACAAAGTCAAGCGAAAGGAAAAGAAACCCTAAGAGACTAAGAGAGAGGGGCGACGACTTTTGCCAAGAAAAAGGTAAGCTCCGAGTTTTGTTCCCTGAAATAATTATCTAGGGTATAACACGATGATATGAAGGTGTTAATAATGTAATTTTATGGTTTGTATCAGCACAAAACGGATAGCAAACAGCCACAACGTTTCAGCCGTAATTAAGGAACTTTCGAGGTGAGTTTTGGCAATCTTTGGCCAATTTCGGGTAAGGTAAGGGTTTTTCTTTCAATTTGGAGTTTATGGTGTTATTATGGAGTGTATTAAACATCTTATATGTGGCTGGAAGTATAAAAATTGCACAAGAATGCTTGACGTTAGAAATAAACTAAACTAAGGTCGTTATAGTTAAATCAAAGTCGAGTAGTGTGTTGTGGTTGTTGTGCTTGCAGGTGGTTTGATTGTGTGTTGCAGGGATGGAATGTGTTAAAAAAGGGGTGTGGTATCTTCTGGTTTCAGCCACATGACCCCCCCGTTATGTATGGTTAAAGGTTTTACGAAATAGAGATTAAAAACCCTCTTTTGGTATCGTAGTTTTGAGCGGGCTGTTTGGGACTTGCTTTGGGTAATGTTGCAGTGGTATGGTTATGTATTAGCTTCAGGTTAGTGTGGGTAATATGGCTTCTAAGGTTATAATTTGGATAGGGAAAGTTATAGGGGAGATGCTGCCCGAATTCTGTTAACTTCTAACTAACTAATAGACTAGTCGAGAAAGTTGAATAAGGAATTGGTTCCTATGGGTAATTGGTGGTAGAATTACAAGATGAAAAGTCGAAGGTCACTAACCTTAGAATTAATTTCATGTTAAATAGGTTCAATAGATGACGAGGCGAATGTGTTAAGAGTAATCCGTAAGAGGTATGTAAAGCTAACATTTCCTTCTCTTGGCATATTTTAATATAAGTATGTAAAGCTAACATTTCCTTCTCTTGTCATGTTTTGACATAAGTATGTAAAGCTAACATTTCCTTCTCTTTGAATGTTTTGACATAAGTATGAAAACCTAATCTTTCTTTTGGCATGGTCTTTATGAAACAAATATATGAATTTTATATGATTCCAAGGAAGTTCCTATTCCTAGAGCCGCCTAGGATGGCCAATTTCTTGATTTCCAAAAGATATTTTATTACGCTTGAATACGAGTATATGATTCCAGAAGTTCTATTTTGATATAATCCATAGCGATTTTCAAAAGGTACTTGATATGACTCTTGTCTTGATTTTGAACAATAACTCATTTTGATTATTCCATCGAGTCTCAAATATGATTTTAATTGCATATGGTTTCTCACTAGTCCACTCGTGGATGCCTTAATGCTTCTTTCACTGAGCTCGGGCCAGGTTTGTTATTATGGAGATATTTCCTACTCTGGATGTATGTTGTGCTGTGGCGCCAGTGATGGAGTGGCGACCATATTTTGTTCACCAAGTCCCGTAGTGGAGCCAGATATGACATATATTTTTCTACATGCAGTATCTGTGTTTATGATAAACTTTATGATATTTTGGATATTTCGCTCATTTTTGCATACTCTGTTCTGGTAATAACTTTACTTATTACAGTCCGTTCTTTACATATTCAATATATTTTTTGTACTGACCCCCCTTTTTAGGGGGGTTGTGCTACATGCCCATAGGTACAGATGCTCGGTTTGTTGATCCGCTCGCTTAGGACATCCACCCTGTTGGTTGGCAATGCTCCTTTGTCTGGAGCCCTATTTTGGTACTAACTTTTCTATTGTACACTTGTACATATTAGTTAAGGGTACGACGGCGCCCTATCCTGTCATATGATTATTCTATCATTCTGTAGAGGTCTGTTGACTTATGTTATGGGTTTTGTATATGTGTTTTGGCTTGTGTTCAGTGATGGCCTTAACGGCCTTTGTGTGCCACATCTATTTATGTGCACTCTCTAGCGATCTATTTTGATTTCCTCATTTGTTTATTCTGCTAACATACTCAGTGGGGCTAAGAATACGTATGGATGCCCAAATTAGGCACCAATCACGATCTACGGAGTTGGGTCATGACATATAGAAGTTAAAAACTACTCCTAAGCGAACTAGCAAACTAAAATTTGTAGGTGTTGGTTGACCACTAGACTACACTCACCATGGCCAGTGGTGAGCACCAAGGCTAATGGTGGTACCTTATGGTGATTTCTTTAGCATTTAGTGGCTGGCCACCCCACCACGGCACCCACCATAACCAGTGGTGAGCTCCACGGCTCGTGGTGGTACCTTTTGGTGTACGCCTTAGCAAATTGTTGGCTGCCTAACCAGAAGGCTCTTTTCACAACTAGATAACCCTCTTCATAGGAAGTGGTGTGCACCACGGCCATTGAAGGGTCTGCTGGTGTGATACCATGACCAAAATGTGGTGCTTTATCCTCCAAACATCTAGTACAAGGTTCTTCATGGAATGGTGAAGTTCGTTCTTCACTTTCTCCTTTCAAGTTGTCCCTAAATCTCAACAAAATCAAGTACTTGAACTCCTCATGTGCAATTTTGCTTTTCTTGTACACTATTCTCAACATCACTATTCCACCTTAGTCCAAATGCAAGTAAATTTATGCATAAACTTGTTACACCCCACACTTTTAAACTCAGAATATCTCTTAAGTTCCTTAGACATTATCATGGGAGACAGATATGCTATGACACTATCAAACGACTCTAAGGAGGGGAGAATGTGATACCCCATAGTAGAGAAGGTTGGAAATAGAGTCATAAGAATTCGGAAGGAATTGGAGGCCAGGTGATGAGTCCTAGGACTCGATTTACCCACATAAGCTACTAACTTGGAAGTCCTACATACCAAAGATACTTGATTACGTACCAAGCTTACGTAGCGCGGATTACATAGGCTCTTAAAATAAGATGAGATTACGAAACCACGAGGAGGAGGAGAAGATGACACGTGACAGCCAATGAAGGCATGACACATGGCAGCATCTCAATAAAATAGGTAACCCACCTACTTGGGGTCAAGTAGGTGACCCACCTGCTTGGGGGAGGTGGGCCCCACTGCCACATGGCAGCCCCATCTTGCTTACATGGATACGGTGGCCTAATAAGGGCTGGGCACATGTCTTCCTTAGGGGATGACACATGTCACCTCTTGGGACCACATATATGTATGTATATGTAACATATACTTCAGTTCCTATACTTAAATCTACAGCAAAACAAAGAAAGCAAACCCTAAGTCTAGAGAGAAACTAGCGACGGCTTGGAGGAAAAAAATAGGTAAGTTCCAATTTCATTTTGTGAATTAATTATTTAGGGTATCCTATGATAATATAGCGATGTTGTAAAACGTAAAAATCCATTTTGGGGCAGCAAGGATGAACTACAAATAGTCCGCTACTTTCAGCATGTTAAAAAGGTTTCCGAGGTGCAATTTTGGCCAATTTTGGGTAAGGTAAAGCTTCCCCTTTAAATGTGGACTTTATGGAGATGTTATGAATTTTATTATACACCTTGTATACTGATGGAAGTGTAATAAAGTCATGGAAATGCTCAACGTTTGAAATAAACTAAATTGGAATCGTTATAGTTAAATTGTAGTCGAAATGAGGCATTGTGCGTGTGGGGGATGCTGATGGTCATGTGGTGGTGTGTTTCAGGGCCTAAAAGTGTTATAAAGGAGGTAGAGGAGCTTCTGGTTTCATCCACATGACCCCCCCTCTTCGTATGGTTAAAGGTTTTCCAAAATGGAAACTAGAAACCTTATTTTGGTATCGTAGTTTCGAGCGAGATGTTTGGAGTTTATGTTGTATATTGTTGATGAGAATTGCTTAAAAATATTTTGTAGGTTGTTGTTGTTGGTTGTCTATAGGTATTAGGAGTGAAATTGGGAATTCGGATAGGGCACATTATAGGGGAGGTGCTGCCCGATTTTTGTTAACGCCTTAGCTAATTAAGGAACTAATCGAGAAGGCGAATGAGGGGTTGAGTTCTATGAATACTCATGTGTAGCCTAAGGTGATGGAAAGCCAAGGGTTGTTAATTCTCGTGTTTCTTTTATGTTACTTAGGTTCAAAGACCGATGAGACGAACGGGATAAGAAGTAACCTGAAACAGGTATGTGAAGCTTTCTCTTGGCATATTTTTGACATAAGTATGTAAAGCCTATCCTTCCTTTCTTTTGGGAATGTCTTAGATTTAAGTGACCAATGATATGTGTATGAAGCTTGGGGTAACTCTATTCATGAGCTCTGAACATGATTCATGATTCATATTTCGTATTCACTTCTGAATGTTAAGACTCTTAAAATAGTTAAGCCCCTATTTCTCGAGTTTTCTCTGTGACTGTATAGTGATTGATTAGACAGAGCCCTTCTTTTACCTAAAGACTCTGAGATAATTAATGCTTAGACTTCTATAAGATATTTCACACTGGTATGTGTCTAAGATTTCCAAAACTCTTTTTTACTTGGTCCTTAGTGACAGTTAGAGGGTATACGTCAGATACTTCCTACCCTGATCTCCAAGTGATGGTTCGCTTGGGGAATTCATTGAGTCTCAGATAACAATTTAAACTATGTTTTATTTCTCACTACTCTACTCATGTATACTGTAACACTTTTTCTCCGAGTCCCGGCTGATTATCGGATTCGTGCACAATTCCACTGTATTGTCCATCGCACCCTCACTAAAAGGCCGAGTACATATGTATATATGTGATGATGTGATGATGTGTTGTAATAAGGAGGTGATGGTTCTACAGATATGATTCACTGGATCCTTGATGGGGCCGGCTATATTGAAAATTTGAGCATGCATGTTTTTATAAATCATAGAGTACAGGTACAGATTCCTTATATGATATTTTATTCCCTGCTTCTCTATTTTAGATATTCCTCCATGTTATGTTTTACATACTCAGTACATATGTCGTACTGACCCCCTTTTCTTAAGGGGCGGCATTTCATGCCCACAGGTAGAGGTACAGGTTTTGGGAGTCCATTAGCTTAGGATTCCGCTCAGCTCAGCTAGAAGAGGCTCCATTGTATCGGAGCCTAGTTTTTAGCACTGGCCATTGATGTATTGTATTATTTTGTTATTCAGGGGTACGACAGGGGCTATGTCCCGCCATATATTGTCATTATTATTATTAGAGATCTGTAGACATATATATGTGGGTTGTATATGTCAATTTGGTTCAGCTGTGTCTACATGATGTATAATATATGTTATTATGTTATGGCAGCCTTGTCGGCTTGCGTGTCCTTTCATGCTATGATGTAAATGAAAGAGGCTACAGATATATGAAAATGTTATCGCCCAATAGGGATCTAATGCATGGTGTTGTGTTGTTTATAGTTCGGTTTAACTATATTTGATTTATATGTATTGAATGTTTATAATTCGATGTGACCACAGCTGATAGATATGTATACGGGGGGTCTAGGTTATACCCCAGTCGTGGCCTATGGGGGTTGGGTCATAACACATCAGAGCAGGTCGTCCTTGGATTGTCTGCACACCGTGTCTAGTAGAGTCTTGTGTATCGATGTGTTGCATGCCACATCTATAAATAGGAGGCTACAAGACATTTATGATGTTACTTTCCTTCCACATCTGAGATCGTGCTATAGACCCGAGTCATTGGAAAATTTCTTATACTAACCTTGGCTTTTAGTAGAAGGACGACATCAACAGAAGAAAGTAATTGACAACATGGGAATTTACAAAGCACGCAGGTAAGTAAAGGTACAGGAGATATCTGTTGGGTAAGGTATTAATGTATGATTGAAATGTAAAGGCGAAACTGGAAAGGAAAGTAGACAAGGAAGGGCAACAAATGCAGTTCAATGTTGTACATACGAGGTAAGTCTATTATTTTCATATTATTATTGATATTGAAAGCCCTATGTGGCTGTGATATAAGATGATATTGGAAGCCCTGTGTGGTCGTGATATGATATGAATATATATATGTGTTGGCCCCGTGAGTCATTGTTGGTATTTTCTGCGTACAGGTTTGGGATAAGAAGTATAGAGGAAACTCTGCCAAAATTTTCCCAGAACAAGAAAAGGGAATGAAACATAGATTCTTAAGATGTCTTGGAAATTGATACCAAGTACCCCTATTATGTTTAACTAAAGCTGTAAGAGGTACCCTTCATGTCGTCGATAGAGGGTACCATTTTTACTTGGAGAATGTTATTTTGGAGAAGTAAAAGCCTATTCGAGCACTAGAGTTCAGACCGCGGTATCTCCAGCTGTATTTGTGACGTAGGAAAAACAGGGGGCTTAGGTTAAGAGATAAGATGTCCTGTGATTGAGTTTCACTCTTTTTGAAAAAGTACCAAGCCCCAAATTCTAGTTGTAAAATAGATAATAATTTATAGTTCTTCACCAACTAATTGGGGAAAGAACTTCTAACAGAAGCACCTCAAAGAGATGTCAGGAACTGAATATGAGTACGAACTAAAAGGGGAATATGTAAGTATGAACTGAATGGTGTGACCACTAGTAAGGCGCACTTGGTATACGTTGACTAAGTTAAAACACTGTGTTGGGTACACAGTAAGGTCAAGGGTTAGTACCCCAGTTTTCCCTTGATTTGCTGGACAGATTAAGGCACTATTAGATGTTATAAGATATGTCGCGAGCCGGTGTGTTAACTTCGAAGATAGATGGGATGACTATCCATCACCTATCGAGTTGCCTACCATAATGGCTACCACTCCGGTATCCCAATGACCCCATACAAGACTGGTGGGGTAGGACGTGTAAGTCCCCTATTAGTTGAATTGAGGTTGGAAAGATTAACCCAGTTGACCCAAACATGATTAATCAAGCTATTGACTAGTAGACTAGATTAGACAGAAGTGACATGCAGATAATTGACATCGATGTGCAGAGTTCAAACTGACGATTAGGTATTCGTAACAGGATCACCCAGGAAGGGAGTAAAAAGAATTGGGCCAGAAAAGAAACTTAACCCAAAATACATTGGATCTTATTGAGTTGCTGATAAGATGGACAAAGTTGCCCTTTAGTTTGACCTACCGCCTGATTTCAAAATTATATGCCCGGTACGTCTATACGGGTACTTCACAATGTACTAGTGATCCACCCAGAGTGTGTCCCATAGATGATATCCACGAAATAGAATCCTATGAGGAACAACCTATAACCATCTTAGAACGCCAAATTAGAAGGTTGTGAACTAGGATGTGACTCCTATCAAGGTATTGTAGCAAAACAAAAACTAGAAAAAAGGTGCCCTAAGAAGTCAAAAAGGAGATAGAAAGAAGATATCTGGACTTGTTCCCTATGTACAAAGGTAGTCTAAAGCCCTAAATAGATTGAGAGAAGACGATTATATAGGACCCCCGAGATCCTTGTGAAACCCTATGAGGTAAGTTAACATTCGGGGATGAATGTTCTAAAGGGGGGAAGGATGGTATACCTCACACTTTTAAACTCGGAATGTCTCTTAAGTTCCTTAGCCATTATCATATGAGCCAGATATGCTACGACACTATCAAATGACTCTAAGGAGGGGAGAATATGATACCCCATAGTAGAGAGGGTTGGAAATAGAGTCATAAGAATCCAGAAGGAATTGGAGGCCAGGTGATGAGTCGTAGGACTCGATTTACCCACGTAAGCTACTAACTTGGAAGTCCTACATACCAAAGATACTTGAGTATGTACCAAACTTATGTATCAGGGTCTAAAATTATTATAAAGGACGTGAGGGAGCTATTGGAATCAGCCACATGACCCCCCTCTTCGTATGGTTAAAGGTTTTGCAAAATAGAAACTAGAAACCTTATTTTGGTATCATAGTTTCGAGTGAGTTGTTTGGAGTTTATGTTGTATATTGTTGATGTGAATTGCTTAAACATATGTTGCAGGTAGTTGTTATTGGTTGTCTGTAGATATTAGGAGTGAAATTGGGAATTCGGATAGGACACATTATAGGGGAGGTGTTGCTCAATTTTTATTAATGCCTTAGCTAATTAAGGAACTAATTGAGAAGGCGAGTGATGGGTTGAGTTCTATGAATAATCATGTGTAGCCTAAGGTGATAGAAAGACAAGGGTTGTTAATACTCTTGTTGTTTTTATGTTACTTATGTTGAAAGAACGATGAGACGAACGACATAAGAAGTAACCCAAAACAGGTATGTGAAGCTTTCTCTTGGCATGTTTTTTACATAAGTATGTAAAGCCTATCCTTCCTTTCTCTCACATAGTCTTATATGTCAATTAAAGGTCCTATCCCATACAAAGTTTTATGATATGGTAAAGTTTATTCATGATATTTATGATGCATTGACCGCATGATTATGATATGATTTTAAATAATTTTCAAGTTTTACTTATGTTTTCAAAATATTGATCATGCATCCCATGTTCATATTTCTCATGTCTTATTATTATTGCTCATGTGTGATTATCACATACTTAGTGCATTCCATGTACGAATGCATATTTTTTGTCTACATTATATCATAATGTAGGATCAGACGATCATCGCGCACCTCCTATTCGTAGCTAGAGTTGAGCTTACTTACTTCTATCATTGGTGAGTCCTTGTGATTCCAGGATAAGACATTATATTTCTATTGGTTCTTACGACTTTTCATCTTTTATATTGGGTGATCTAGGAGCTTGTTTTATGCCCCCGTCTAGGCTAGTAGAGGAATGTTAGATATTCATCGATTCTATGTTGCCTTACATTTCAAGATTGATGTTTATTCTCTTTTATAGAGATATTCATGTTGAGACTTTATTCCTACTTCAATGTTTTAGCCTTATTGCTTTATCTACCTTATGTATGCTCATGAAAGATGTGCTAAGAGTCTTGGTTGGGGTTCCTCAAGATTTTAATCATTGTGTCACTTTGGGCATATCTTAGATTTAAGTGACTAATGATATGTGTATGAAGCTTGGGGTAACTCTATTCATGAGCTCTGAACATGATTCATGATTCATAATTCGTATACACTTCTGAATGTTAAGACTCTTAAAATAGTTAAGCCCCTATTCCTAGAGTCTTCTCTGTGACTGTATAGTGATTGATTAGATAGAGCCCTTTTTTTCCTAAAGACTCTGAGATAATTAATGCTCAGACTTCTATAAGATATTTCACACTGGTATGTGTCTAAGATTTCTAAAACTCCTTTTTACTTAGTCCTTAGTGACAGTTAGAGGGTATACATCAGATACTTCCTACCTTGATCTCCAAGTGATGGTTCGATTGAGGACTTAATTGAGTCTTAGATAATGATTTAAACTGTGTTTTATTTTTCACTACTCTACTCGTGTATACTGTAACACTTCTTCTTCAAGTCCCGGGCCGATTATCAAATTTATGCACAATTCCACTGCATTGTCCATCGCGCCCTCACTAGAGGGCCGGGTACGTATGTATATATATGATGATGTATTGTAATAAGGAGGTGATGGTTCTACAGATATGATTTATCGGATCCCTGATGGGGCCGACTATATTGAAAATTTGAGCATGCATGTTTTTATAAATCATAGAGTACAGGTACAGATTCCTTATATGATATTTTATCCCCTGCTTCTTTATTTCAGATATACCTCCGTGTTATATTTTACATACTCAGTATATATGTCATACTGATCCCATTTTCTCGGAGGCTGCGTTTCATGCCTGTAGGTACAGGTACAGGTTTTGGTAGTCCATCAACTTAGGATTTCGCTCAGCTTAGCTGGAAGAGGCTCCATTGTATCAGAGCCTAGTTTTTGGCACTGACCGTTGATGTATAGTATTGTTTTGTTATTCATGGGTACGACGAGGGACCTATCCCACCATATGTTATCATTAATATTGTTAGAGGTTTGCAGACATATATATGTAGGTTGTATATGTCAGTTTGGTTCAGGTGGGTCTACATGATGTATAATATATGTTATTATATTATGGCAGCCTTGTCATCTTGCGTGCCCTTTAATGCTATAATGCAAATGAAAGAGACTACAGATATACAAAAATTTTATCACCTAATAGGGCTCTGATGCATGGCGTTGTGTTGTTTATAGTTCGGTTTGACTATACTTGATTTATATGCATTGCATGTTTATAATTCGACGTGACCACAACTGATAGATATGCATACAGAGAGTCCAGGTCGGACCCCAATCGCGGCCTATGGGGTTGGGTCGTGACAAAACTAACCCAATGATCATTAACTCAAGCTCACTTCAATTTCCCTAAAAACTAAACAAAAACACATATCAAACAATGCGCTTGGAAATTTACAATTATTCTATATTTTAGCATCGTAAATGTCATCTTTTGGAGACACATTAAGTTCCCAAAAGTTCTTTGGCACCATGGGATATAATGGTACATCCACTCTCCGCATAGTAACATAGTGGGTATGGGTATTCGGTAGGAAGTTCGCATAGAACTCCCTTACCATGTGTAAGTTACATGGCTGCGGGTCTGCAAAGATGAAGCTCATGTTGAGCTCCAGTAGCCTCCTTATGATTTGCGGGAATTTTTTGGTTAGGCTTTTGTCATCAATAGGCATGTCCGGGAAGTACCGAGACTCGACATGTTTTTTATACCAATTCCATCCTGCCTTATGTACTACCTTCAGACTAAATCTACAGTTCTGAACCTATAGAATAGTAGGGGCAGGTGGAATGGAAGGCACTCCTCTGTCTCTTTTACGGCTTCCTCTGGTCGGTTCCTTTCCATGTCGATAGTTAGATGACATGATAGCCTGCACTAACACAACACACTACATAATCATCCTCAAATTTGACCTTAAAACACAAGGCAAACAACACCTAATAACCACCCCACACTTAAACATCATCAGCAAATACATCTTACCTTAAGATACTCAAACTTTCCCTATTTGAAAAATTTAGTCATACATGCATTCTCTAATTTTAGAACAAACACAATAGACCAACATATGTATTCCACCTTAAGAATCTACAAGGCCTATACCCATATCATGTTTGAATAATTCCCATTAAGTTAATATGTTATTCAAGAATTCACATAACTATTTTAAATAAGCACAGTCCCAATCAATTTCCTTATCTTCAAACATATATGCAACCCATGATTTCACAATATACTCATAATTTACTAAGCATTTCCCAATCCCACATTCTTGCTACACAAGAATTCACAACAAATGTTCGTAGACTCACAAATTCATCCATTACTTATAGTGTCCAACCTAGGGTTTTAGTTCAAAAACTTCAACCTATAACTTACCCCACAAAAATTAAGTTCATAAAAAAATCTCCCCACCCACAACATATAGAATCCAATAGCAAGCCACGAACAACAATTAATGTCAAAACTCAAAGCCCATGAGCTTATTCCTACTAAATTCATCAACCCACATCAAAGAATAGTTTAAGAATACATACCTTGATGATTTGGAGAAGATAAATGCAAAGAAGCTTTCTTGAAACCCAAAAAGCGTTGTGGATTTGATAGAGAGAAAGACTTTGAGAGTAGGTTGGGGTTTTAGCATAAATTCTTTTGAGGGAATGGGGTATAAGGGACATATTTGGGGGTTAAAAGGGGGAGAGTTTGGGTTATTTAATTTAAAATGGGTACAACCCATCTTTTTAATGAAAACATCCCGAAAACTACACAAAGTCCGCGATGCGGACTCCACTATTTCATGTGCCCATTTTTTGTAAAATCAATTTAAGCCTAAATTTTGCTGGTGCGGACTTTACTTGGACTAAAAATTTGAACTCAAATTTAGAGAAAAAAATACCTTGACCAATTATGTGCATGGTGGGAGTGGTCTGCGATGGGGATCTATCACATACTCCACTGTTTAGCAATCATTCGTCTCTTGTTTTCATTTTTTTTTCATGTATAAATTTTACTAGCCTGATTTTTTCAAGAAAACAAAATAAAATAGAAATAATCCTTAAAATAAAACTTACAACATTCAACTAACCACTCTTACACCACCTTACGGGTTGCCTCCCGTATAGCACTTTATTTATTATCGTGGCATGACTTAGCTCCTTGTCTACTCATACTCTAGCTCTATCTCTTCTTCTTCACTGTCCATATCTTTTCTGAAAAAATGTTTCACTCGTTGGCCTTTCACTATAAACGTGGTTGATTTTGTACGGTCCCATAATTCCATGGCTCCATGTGATGATATTCGCACTACTCAAAGGGTCCACTCCACTTAGATCTGAGCTTACCTGGAAATAGATGCAAATGGGAGTTAAATAGTAGTACCTTCTTTCCTAGATCGAATGTAAGAGCCATGATGTGCTTATCATGCCATCTCTTTGTCTTCTTATTATAGAGTTTGGCGCTCTCATAGGCGTGGAACATAAATTCTTTAAAATCGTCCAATTGATCCATGAGCTTCCTGCCAGCCAACTCTGGATCCAGCTTTAGCTTTTTTATAGCCTAATCGGTTTGATGTTGTAGCTCAACCTGCAGGTGACATGCCTTTCCAAACACCATATGGTACGGTGAAGTTTTGATGGGTGTCTTGTATGTGGTCCGGTAAGCCCAAAGTGCCTCATGTAGCTTGATGGCCTAATTTTTCCTAGTGTCATTCATGGTCTTCTAGAGGATTTTCTTAACCTCTCCATTAGATTTTTTGACCTGCACACTTGTCTAGGGGTGATATGATGTCGCCACTTTGTACCTGACACCAAACTTAGCTAACAGGTTCTTATCGTTTGATTAATGAAATGCCTACCTCCATCACTGATGATGGCCCTTGGAGTGCCGAACCTAGTGAAGATTTGCTTTCTGAGAAAGAGACTTACCACTTTCGAATAATTGGTTGGCAAGGCGATGGCTTCAACCCATTTAGAAACATAGTTTACTGCTACCAGGATGTACTGATTTCTATATAAACAATAACATTTGTACCTACCAGGTATGAGCGAAATTTGTCAAATGCATCGACCAGTGCAATCATCTCCTACTCTGTGACAGTGTAATTGGCTTAGGCTGAATCAAGAGTCTTGCTGGCATAGTATAGGGATTAAAAAATCATCTCCGTCCTTTACCCTAGAACAACTCCTACTGATATATCACTAGCATCTCACATGAGTTCAAACAGTAACTTCCAGTCAAGAGCTACCTGCCATGACCCGAATTAGGGCCATGATGGTGCCTACCATAATCCCCAAGTAGGCAAGCCAAACCCAACTAATGCAGAAGTCAAATCTCAATCTAATTAAATTATTAATAATATAAGAAGACGTAAACTGACAATATATATATATATATATTTAAATATACAATGACAGATTTGACTATCTAAAATATAAAATACAAGTCAGAGCAAAGTGGGAATGTAGCAAGTCTTTGAACGCCTGGAGCTCACCATAATCCAAATCTGGCTCAGCTATGGATGACCAGGAGCGCGCTGAAGGTGGATCGAATTGGGAGCTACATCAAAAAGATGCCAAAGTGTAGTATGAGTTTTAGAAAAGGGAAGGGAACTTCTCACCCTGAGTGAGGCGGGAAGATGCCAAACACGGAATACTCAGTAGGTATCATAGGCCGACCGAGCTCAGAAAGAATAAATATATAATAAGCAGTACGATGATACTAATAACAATAAGAGAGAAGCATAAACTACCAATATGGGAAAAGAGGGTACGTGAATAATCATACGGTAATCAAGTAAGTCCAACCAACCATGTAATCATATCAATAATCTCAACTAATTAAATGCCCGGGGAATGCACAATTATAACTCATAGTGAAGGCATAATATCCTCCAAAAGTATCATGAAGTGCCTGGAATAACCCTCGAGCTCATAAAATATGGGGCACCCAGAATCATACCTCGAGCTCATCAACATCAAAATAATAACTCGGAATATATATCAATTGGCCATCCGAATTTCATACCTCAATCTTATCAAATGAAATAATGTGTAGCCCAAAGTAAATAAAAGGGCCACTCGGAATCATACCTCGAGCTCATCAACTATGAATTTCCATAAATAAGGTATCATCGGTTCTTCCTTAAATCTCTCCTATTTATTCATCAACTAAAAGTCCTATTATCATCTTTTACTCTTTGTTTTAAATAGGGTTTTTAATACCAGTGAGGTAAATAAGGTAAATAGTATGTAAAAAATCATATGACACTCACCTAAGACTCTGGTGTACTGAAGGCACATCCTCGGGCCCAATATTTTAATATAATAAGCAACCAAGGCATAAGCATAAGCCAAAAATCATACAAAGTGACCAACTGAAACCATACAAGTCAACCAAGAGGCATACTAAGTTCTAATCATCTAGGAGCAAGTTCTAAGGACTTTAAACGATGCAAACAACTCAAGATATCACCTAGACTAATAATCCAACAACTAAACCCCAACTAGTAACTAACGATGATCATCGACTCCAAATTTCTCAATAGGATATCAACACTTAAATCACCACCCTAATCATGCATTACTACTCAAAATATACAGACTATAACCAAGCCAAGTCTAATAAGGGTAAGCCATAACCTACCTCAAAGTTGGAACCGCACCCAAAATGCTAAACTTTAGTCTTTCCTTTCTAGGCTACCTCCAAATGATGGAACTTTATCAAATTATCAAAGAACACATCAAAACAACGCCAACGATACCCATATTACTATAATTAAAATGGGACCAAAATTGGGTCAAAAGTCGATATTGGTACCCATGCACGAAATTGAAAATCAACTCCATCACAAGTTCTCAAATAACTCAAGTAACTTGAGCCCCAAAAACTGGCACACTCCGATCACCGGAAGAGCATCAAATGACCCCACTAATTACAAGCCCTAGAATAGTAAAAAATGCAAGTAAAAAGGGAAATTTACCTCAAAGTAAGACATTACTCCTAAATATGAATGTACCAATGAATTCCCCTAAAACATTCACACAAATTAGCCTTTTGAAACACTCAAATCGCCCAAAAATAGAGAGAAAAATGAGTCTTGAAAGTGAGGGCTCAAATCTGAAAAAGAGACCAAAAAAGGTCTCTGATGTCGCTTTAGCGAGCCCCCACTGTTCACTTAAGAGACAACCTCAAGAGGCTGGCATAACTTTAGTGACACTAGGTTTCTTAAGAGACAGTTCACTTTAGCGAAAGCTAGTCGCTTTAGCGACACCCGTCCCTGCTGCTTGGTCACTTTAGCGATTAGGAGTTGCTTTAGCGATGACACCAGGTGCCTACGGGTGAAAATTGAGCTTGCCAAGCTAAGTGTTCCGATGGGGTATTCTGAATTCATTCGGAACCCTGTGCGTGCAAATGAGATGTGCTACCTTATCAAATTTGGTGCCCCAGACTTAACGATACATTCAAAATTCCCTTATGAGATCTTTTCACAGAAAATTAGGTCTCACCCCCAAATGTTATTTTCCACAATGGGCCTTGGGATTAGACCGAAAACCTCATAAAGCAAATAAAGGGTTGTTCTAGACCAAACTCGATATTCCAAAACTAACCGTACTGTCTGAATTTTCATTTGGGCGCGATTTCTAAATATGTTGACCACGGTCAACCATTGGCTAATTTCCAAAGTCAAAAGCAACAAATGACTCCAAACTCGTATCAATTGCCTCGATACTCGTGCTAACCATGCTACTAGCCTAACTTGATCACTCTGGAGCTGATGGAACTATTAGAATTCTATTCTTAGATTGTTTACCATAACTATGACTAGAGTCATCTTTTTTAAGCTATAAAGGTTCTAAAATAGGGAAATAGAACTAAATCCATTTCAAGCATCTGAGAAATTGAATTAAAAGTCATTCTAAACCAAAATTGGAGTTTCCAAGCTAACCGTGCTGATAGAATTTTCATTCGAGCGCGTTTACTAAAAATGTTGACTAAAGTTAAACTTGGCCAAAATTTTGAAGTTAAAATACCTAATCACTCCAACTCAAAATGAAGGCTCCAAAATCAAAAACCACCTTCCTTATAGACAATAATGACCCTTCTAAAACTGATGGAACAGACAAAATTATCATCCGACATCAGAATCTTTGAGGGCTGCCTCATGTCAACTCTTTCAAGACTTAAGCTTCAAGAATGGACAAACCTTATAAAAACTCAACCGAACACTTTTGGGGAGTCCACCCATCCCAACATCACATATGAGCTATAAAGAAGCTATAGGAATGGGTAAAATGGCAAGAACACACAAAAGTATGAAAATGACCTTGGAGGTCATTACAACATTCATTGCTAAAAGGAATTTCATCCTTGAAAGTCAATGAAGAAGGGTACCTGGTTGCACAAAAAGATGAGGATATCGAGTCTGCATGTGTTTCTTGGTCTCCCAAGTAGCCTCCTCGACTGAACAATGTCACTACTAGACTTTCACCAATGGAATCTCCTTAGACCTCAACATCCTAACCTACCTATCCAAAATAGCTACAAGCTCCTCCTCAAGGGCTAAGGACTCATCAAACTGGACTGAATCCCACTAAAGTACGTGAGACTAATCTAGAATATACCGCCATAGCATAGAAACATGGAACAAAGGGTGAATACCTAAAATTGTTGGGGGCAAGGCCAACTTATAAGCTACCTGCCCTACCCATCTCAAGATCTTAAAAGGGCCAATAAACCTAGGGCTGAGCTAACCTCTTCTCTCGAATCTCATCACGTCCTTCATAGGAGACACTCTCAGGAATATCCGATTCCAACAATAAAGTCCAAAGGCTGCATTCCCCAATGCATAACCTCAAAGGCATCAAACTATCCCACTAGGGAACGATACCTCCTACCATATAATGCGTCAAAAAGTGCCATCCCAATGCTCGAATGGTAGCTATTATTATATACAAACTCTACCAAAACCAAAGACTAATCCTATTGACCTCCAAAATCAATCACACAGGCCTGTAGCATATCCACCAAGACCTAAATAGTCCTCTCTGACTGGCCATTGGTCTGGGGGTGGAAAGGTGTGCTGATCTCAATTGGGGTACCCAATTCTTTCTGTATAGACCCCTAAAAATATGAAGTGAACTAATTACCACAGTCTAAAATGATAGATACTGGCACCCTATGCAATCGAACCACCTCTAGTATGTAAATATGAGCTAACTTCTATGAAGTGTAGGTAGTCTAGATCGGTAAGAAGTGAGATGAATTGGTCAATCGATTTACGATGACCCAAATAGAATCAAAAACCCAGGAGGTATGTGGCAAACCGACTACAAAGTCCATAGCTGTCCACTTCCAATTCCACTTTTTAAATGGTAGTCGCTGGGTCAAACCACCTGGCCTCTGATACTCGAACTTAACTTGCTAATAGTTTAAGCACCTAGCCACAAAAGCTAAAATGTCTTGCTTTATCCCACTCCACCAGTAATGCTATCATAGGTCGCTATACATCTTCGCCACACCGGGAGAAATTGAATATCTGGAATAATAGGCTTTCTCCAGGATGAATCTAACTATATCTCCAACTCTAGGAACACAGATACAACCCTCAATCCTCAAAATGCCCTCTGAATATATGGTCACCTTCCTAGCCTCCCCATTGAGTATCTTATCACTAATCACCCTCAGTTGTGGTTCCTCAAACTGATTTTCCCGAATCTGATCCATCAAGGAAGACCTAGCCTCTACACAAGCAAGTACCCGGCCCAACTTAGAAATATCAAGGCAGACCATTTGTTAGCTAAGGACTGAACTATATTTGCCTTTCCCTAGTGATAGAGGATGGTAATTTCATAGTCCTTCAATAACTCCAACCATTTGACCTATCTCAAATTAAGGTCCTTCTAGCTGAATATATATACTGAAGACTACAGTAGTCTGTTCAGATCTCACAATGGGATCCATACAAGTATGCCTCCAAATCTTCAATGCAAAGACTAATGTCGCCAACTTTAGACCATGTGTGGGGTAGTTACGCTCATGTATCTTTAATTTCCTGGAAGCATATGCAATAACCCTACCCTACTACATCAGAACACAACCCAAGCCAACACCTAAGCCTCACAGTACACTATAAATCCCTAGCCCTCAACAAGAAGAGTAAGAATTGGAGTTGAAGTCAACAAGGCCGTAAACTTTAGGAAGATCGACTCACACTCGTCAGACCACTTGAAAGGAACATTCTTCTGAGTCAGTCTGGTCAAAAGCACTGCAATAGAAGAGAAACCCCTACAACTATCTATAATACCCTACCAATCTGATGAAACTGCAGACCTCAATAGGAAAAGTGGGCCTAGCCTAATTACGAACTACCTTTATATTTGTCGGATCTAGCATAATCCCAACTGTTAAGCCCTGAGGAAGAAATTACACCACAAAATACATGACTAACTGTAGTTGTCCACACAACCAGAGGAATACTAGGCATACACAAAGTAACGGTCTTGGAGAAGCAATCCAAATTTGTATGATGGGTAGAAAACCAATCCATGTCTAGAATTAAGTAAAAGTCTACCATATCTATCACAATCAGGTACGGTCTCGCATCATACCCCATGATAGTTATCACACAGGATTGATACACTCGATCTACTACTAAGGAATCACCTATAATGGTAGCTACACATATAGGTACATGTAATGGTTCACATAAAAAATCTTATCGAGTAGCATAAAGAGCAGACACATATGAGTAAGTGGACCTCAAATGAAATAAAACATAAGCAAGCTGACGAGAGACAGAGATCATACCTTTGATAACGGCATTCGACGTCTCTACTTTTGGCCTACCCGGAAAAGCCTACATATGACTTCGTCCACCTCTACCACCTGTCCAGCCTACCTGGGGACCACCCCTAGTATAATGAGACTCACCTCTACCACCCTGCACACTCTCTCTAGGTGGCTGAATGGGGCCCTAGAGGCTTGAACCTGCTGACCATGTAGACCTTTGGACTATGGGATCTGCGATGGCTGATAGTAGGACACCCTCTAGCAAAGTGTCCTATCACACCACACGCATATCATGACCCTCTAAATGAACCTCTTTATGGAATGTGAAAGAAGTGAAACAATTCTTACCTGTAGCCTCCCAATTATATATGTGGTGCACTTCACTCATAAGAAGGACTATACTAGACTCGACTTTATAGGCACCCTAGGGCTCTTGAACTCTGTGCTCTTATACCAAGTTTTTATGCATTGAGCCTATATTCCATAAGTGTCTAGCACTCAAAAACCATTGTTGGTCCCAAGCGAATCACTTAGCCTGGCTAAATCACTCAACAAAAGTCTCAAACTCTTCAAGGAGTAACATCAAGTGGGCAATTACATGCTTCATCATCAAACTCTTAATAAGTTTACTCATTTAAAATATAAGTCAAATATCATAAATTAAACATTGAACATCATAATTTTGGTACAAGTGAGGAGTCACCCGAATCAACGACACAGTTATGGGGTTTGACTTTCCTCTACTCTTACCAAAATCAGTGCTCAATACTATTCCAAAAATATCATTATGCTCATATATATATATCTATATATGTCAAGAGAGTGGAATACTTAAAATATATCTCATCTAGTCTCATTAGACTTTCTCATCAATTTACATCATCTTTTCTCATCATTATCTCTTGTCCTAATTACAGGTAACATTCATCTCAATCGTTCTTTTGAAACATGCATCAATTTCTCAAAATATGATATTCAAAATGTATTATAACTCACGCTTAAAAATAGACATCAAAAGACTCTCTCATCTCAGCATTATACTCAACTCATCATTTCTCATTAAAATAGACATGATTTTAACTTAATAAATATATAAAACACAATAATTTGACTTCTCAATTCAATGTCAAAATAGATATTTAAAAACTCAATTCAAGAAACTCATCAAGATATATTTGAATATACATAAGAACACAATGAAATTTATATAGATAACTCAAGAGTTTATATTATTGGAATTAAAACTCTATCTTTAAACATGGCTAAACCATATAGAGCTGTAAGGAATGAGGGAAAACATAGTCCAATGTTATGATAGCCTTACATACTTAGAACAAAGATTTGTTACGTGACAATTAAAGATTAAACTTGAAATCCTTGAACCTAGGTTCTCATCCTCTCTTTAGTTCTTGATCTCAAAGATTTTAGGTGTTTGATGAGGGAAAAACCCCATTGGGTATTGATAAGGGACAGATTTTGGTCCCAAAACATGGTGTGTTAAGTTGGGAAAAGTAGAGAAAAGACCAAAACACCCCTCATTAATACAAATGTCACACAAAAATCACTACCCAGGTCTGTGTCATGGATTTGGTCCCCAAATTTATTTTTTGCAAATTTTCTTCTCTATTATGGGGAGACATCGCGCACTCTACTATCTCAATATTTTACCTAGACAAAACATACATGCATAAGTCTGCGATGCGGACTGGCTCCCTAGTTCTATTTTTTGTAAATTTTCTCTTGGTTCTTAGAATAATCTAAGCTAGAATGGTCCTGAGTGTTACACTAGGCGTTGTCACCCTCCAGTTTGTTGGTTTGAGTCTAAAGAGACTAGGATGCATGGTATAGACTCCCTTCAGAAGGCCTTAGATCAGGTGAGGGTAATTTAGAATAGGGTCAAGGCAGCCTAGAGTAGATATTAGAGTTATGCAGATCACAAGCATTGGTCGTTAAGATTTATAGTTGTTGATTAAGTATTTCTTCGAGTTTTGCTCATGAAGAGAATAATCAGATTTGGGAGGTGGGGCAAGCTTATCCTTAGGTACATAGGGCTATTTGAGATTTTGAAAGACAGTTGGAGATGTTGCCTATGAGTTAGCCCTACCTCTAGCACTATCAGATATCCACCAAGTTTTTCATATTTCAATGTTGCATCGATATGTTCTAGATGAGTCTCATATGCTCCAGTATGATTCAATTAAGTTGGATAATCATTTGACCATTATAGAGGAGTCAGTTGCCATTCTAGCTAGAGATGTCAAGCAGTTGAGTTCAAGAGCCATTCCTATTGGTAAGGTCTGTTGGAGGCACCTTCTAGTCAAGGAGGCTACCTGGGAGACCGAGTAGAAGATGCAAGAGAAGTTCCCCAGTTTATTTGAGCCTTCAGGTACTTCTTGACTCTTACTTTCACAGACGAAAATCCTTTATAGTAGCAGATGTTGTAATGATCCTCCAGGTCATTTTTGGAGAACATAAACGCTCTCAACTTAAAAGTGTTACTTCTCCTCAAGAAATAACACAACATAAAACCAAACGACATGCAGATACAAGTAACTTATAGGAAATATATAGAATTCCTACAACATAAACCACATACCCAAATTTACTAATGCAATGCGCTCATGCTCTAACCAACTCGCAAGGAGTACTTCACAACATCTTACTATTGATAGCTAACCAAATCAATGAAAACAGTCATGTACTAGTCAATATAGTAATGAAATAACATAATCACAATGCCCTCACCACTAAGAAGTCTCTCACACAATGTACAAATGACAAACAGAGACTGGAACAAAAATACTCGCACTCTCAAAAGAAGTTCAAACAATGCAAAAGTACAAATCATAGGCTCTCCCTTATTTGTAACACTTCAACTCTTGAATAACCTTTTTAGGATCACAATAGGACTTTTTAGGATTGTAACGTAGGCTTGAGCTCAAGTAAGATGCACTTATGATAAAAGTGACTACTTTGCCCCTCCAGATGCTACTTTGGCTTAGCTATTTGTTTTCAACCCCTCAAATTCTTTGTTCCCTTATTTACTCATTCTTTCTTCTCGAGAGTGGTTTCTTCTTTTATTCAATCTTATATTTTTTTTCTTTATAACTCATTTTTGACTTGTTTTATCTTTCACTTGCAGGCACAACCCATGCTTTTTTTTTCTTCTCATTCCACCATTCCTTTCTTATCCTAACCTTTATTCTTCTCTTTTTAGTAGCCAAACTCAACTTAGGATTTTGACCTGAGTTGAATTACATAATCTCTTAGGAGGGACCAGGGCCAAGATAAAGGTTCACTAACTTATTATCCTTATAGTGGTCACCCTCAACTTAGGCTTTTAGCCTGAATTGAGGTAGACATTGTCCTTGGAGGGAGCAGGTCCAAAATAAAGGTTCGCAAATAAAAAGGGAAGGTGAATTGTGGTATGTCAAAGAAAAGGTCTATTTAGGATCAAATTTTTGGTTCAAAGGGCATATTGTCATTTGGTCGGTCAATTTTAGGCTAAGTGATTGATATCAATAAAGGCCTATGATCCTGTCCTAATCTAGCCATCCAATTGTTTCAGTAAGACTAACCAGGCATGTTCTATCGCTTATAAATGCTCAATCAAACCACATAAATTTAGCACACGAATGACACTGATGTTATGCTATTTAGTACTACTCAACATAGTCATAACCAACATTTGACTAAAAAAACACTATGTACAATATTACAAATATACCAAAAAATTAGTAATCACATTTTAGATGCTATCACACAATCATTCAAAAAAAATTATAGGGCCAATTTTTCCCTTTTACGGGCTATTACAAACTCCTATAGACACTTGTATTCACACAAACAACCTAAACATGTTAGTTCTACTAGATTATACACCTTCAGAGAAAATAAACATGGCAAGAAAGACTCCAAAAGGGTTAGGATGCCCCACTCCCCATCAAAATTTGTGCATTGTCCCCAATGCACTTAAAGACTCCAAAATATAAAACAAGGGAAGTGATCATACCTGTGATGCCCTAAGCATCAGTAGTAGGTTACCTAACTACTCAGAATTCATCAAGTATCCACATGGGTTGCCTCCCATGAAGCGCCTGATTTAATGTCGCGGCACGACCTCCTCGAAATGCACTATTTCTACATTCTTGGATTTTGAGCAGTGTCACTAGGCAGTGCACCATTCTTTTTTTGATTCACCGTGGCTGAAAATTACCCCATTTGTTGCTCCAATAACTTGACAAAGGTTGAGTGTGACTCTACCACTTGGTTCAATTTGGACATGTCATCCTTTAGCTCCTTAACACAAGCTTCTGTAGATTCTGTCTCCTGCAGCACTTTAGTCATTATCTCTTCCATCTTAGAGTTACCATTATTGTTTCTGACTCGATCTCTATTCATAGGTGTACATACACCCCACTTATTTCATTCTTGAAGTTGTCTTTGTTCTGCCAATTATTTTGATCATGAGATTTGGTCCATTCATAGTAGTTATCGCTTTGAAAGTACAACTTTGTTTTCTAAGGTATGTTTGAAAAACCCCTGGCTATTCAAAAACATGGCTTCTTCCTCATAATCAAAATCTGGTTCATCATATTGATTTCCACTATCCACAACTTTTACCTTATCCAACCCTCTACCTAACAAGCATTTGGTCAACAAATGCATCTGTGTCCTCATGTGAGACATGCCTTGATCACGCTCCTCATCCTTTTACCTTTGCTCTGCTGAAATTTCAAATAGAAATCCAAAACCTCCCATATCATTATCTCTAGTATACCAGGATCTGTTATTCTTTGTGAGCTGATCCAAAATTATTGTGACTTCCTGAAATGTGTTGGCCATGAATGAACCACCACAAGCCATACCTATGACTAGCTTGGTCACAAAGTTGAAAGACCTGTAGAATACCTCCTTCAAGTGTTCATCATTCAAGTTGTGATTTGGATACTACTCTAACTTCTGCCTGAATCACTCCCAAGTCTCATGCACTACTTCAGTAGGTATCTGCTTGTGTGAACCAATCTCATCCTTGATTTGTAGCTTCTTGGATAGTGAGAAAAACCTCTCTATAAATACTTCTCTCTAGGTTATGATAGAGTCATGTGGAAGATCATTCAACCATTTTAATGCCTCTCCATACAGAGATAATGGAAACAGATACATTCGTATGACTGATTGGCTAACCCCAAGGATTTTAGATGACTTGTAAGTGGAGATAAAATTGATCACCTATTTGTTGGCATCATCACTTGTTGCTCCGCTAAATATTCCTTTTAAGTTCAATATTTGCAGGATGGTACTACTGATAGTGAATTTTATGCCCTGAGGTAGTGGTGGGAGGAAAATAGCTCCAGTAGCTCCTGCACTATCTATATCAGCATCATCATCAACTAGAAACAAGTTCACAGGACACTGATCTCTACCCCTCAATACATCATTGAGTTCATCTCTTTTGCCAGCATCATCCCTGATTTGATTTTCAGCAAACTTCATCATTCTTTGTGCCTCACGCTCTTGCGTATTTATATTTTGAATTGACGTTTATAGTTCAGGATTGTAGGGAAGTAGCGGTTCACTCTTACTATGGAAGTTTGGTATACACAATCTTTTCCCTTCAAAAACACAATCAAGAAACAAAATATAAAATTAAGAAATAGAACTACAAACTGAATTAGCAACTAATAGAATATTTCAAAGCTATATTCCTCGACAATGGTACCATTTTTGATAACGTTCAATTATACTTCTCGAAAGAAATATAGACAATCGTTAACAGTCTATTTACCCAACTAAAAATTATGGTCAATCTCATAGGGAATAGGTTGAAATAATTCTTTTAGCGATCACTATTCAGTTGTAATTGCTACTTCCCAAAAATAATAATGCATAAGGTAAAAGTGGGGGTTTTGTGTTGATTTAAGAATAAGTAAAAATGTAGTAAGAAGTAGACAAGAGTTAGTTTTTATACAATATGAAGACTAGGCTAGCGTTATGATACCCATGACTTATAACCTAATAGACAACTCATATTCATGATATCGATCAATGTATTGCATGTAAAGTCTAGTGAGTTAGGTAATATCTAATTCACCTCGCGGTCTTTCTTAGACGTATCTCATTCATCTCCTCCTGATATCAGAATGTAAGCTTTACTAACCCTCACCCTAGATCTCAGTGTACTATCTCCTCCCGATCTCAAGTAATTTAGATGAAGTTTTGTTCCTCTAAATTTTTGCCGTGATAATCTTTTTCTAATCACTACCTCCCTTCCGGGCAAGCATTGAATACGAGAAAGTTCTTAATAAGTGTACTCACTATGATAGACTTTTGAAAGAAGAAAATCAAAATACATGCAAAAATAAATCACAAAAATCAATCATATGTTTGCCTACCTAGTTATGTCGTCATGGTTCCTACAGCCCTAGTTGTGGGATTACCTTGTATAATTATAAGTAAAGCAACAAGAATTTGTGTTAATTCATGAAATAATACTTACAAAGATATAGAAAATCAATACATGAATCAAGCGATGTAAACAAGAAATTGAAACTTGATTTAAGTCTTCAAAGATAGCCAAGAAACACAAGCTATCGTGTGCTTTCTTTTGCTATTGCCCAGCGGGATTTAATCTAGGAATCAAAGCTCAAAAAATAGAGTTTAGGTCATTTAATGTAGCCTAAAAATACTATGAAGAGCATGCCCTAAAAATATTACTAAGGTGGGTATTTATAGAAGTTAAAAACTACTCCAAATGAACTAGGAAACTAAAATTGCAAGACTTGGTTGACCAGTGGACGACACCCACCACGACTAGTAGTGAGAGCCACAGCTCATGGTGGTGCCTCGTGGTACTTTCCTTTGAAATTGGTGGCTGGTCACCCCACCACAGAACCCACCATGGCCAGTGGTGAGCACCATGGCTTGTGGTGGTGCCTCTTGGTCTATGGCTTAGCCAAATTATTGGTTGCCTTCCTAGAAGGCTCACTTCACGACTAGAGGGCCCTCTTCAGTGATGTGCACCATGGTCCTTAAAGGGTCTTATGGTGTGCATATTTGATCAAAATGGGGTGCTTTAGCTCCAAATATCCGGTAAAAGGTTCTTCAAGCCATGGTGAAGTTCGTTTTTTGCTTTCTCCTTTCAAGTTGTCCTAAAACCTCAAAAAAATCAAGTACTTGAACACCTCTTGTACAATGCCACCTTAGTTGTGGCATTATCCTGTTTGTCCTTAACATCCACCACAAAATATGATTTCGAACTATTACATACAAAAACACTTCCATCATCTGAGTCAACCAAACGCACACCTAAATGTGCTAATTTATAGACCTCTTTAACCAACTCCCTCTTACCTTCCTCAACACATGCAACACTATCCATAGATAATCGACTAAGAGCATCGTCTACAATATTTATCCTACCCGGATGGTATAATACACTCATGTAATAGTCTTTTAGGATTTCAAGCTGCCTCTTTTGCCTAAGGTTCAAGTCCCTTTGGCTAAACACATATTGCAAGATTTTGTAGACGGTAAACACATCAACATGCCCCTCATAAAGATAATGGCGCTAAATTTTCACAGCAAACACAATCGCCACAAGTTCAAGATCATGGGTTAGATAGTTCCTCTCATGCACTTTAAGTTGCCTAGAAGCATATGCTATAACCTTACCATGTTGCATCAAAACACAACCCAAATCAATCCGTGAGGCATCACAATAAACAACAAACCCATCTGAACCTTCAGGAAATGTCAAAATAGGAGCCGACGTAAGATGATCCTTTAATATTTGGAAACTCTTCTCACACACATCCAAACATTGAAATTTCACCTTCTTTTGGGTCAAGTTAGTTAAAAGTGAGGCAATAGAAGAAAACTCAACAAACCTTCTATAGTATCCATATAAGCCCAAAAAGCTTCTAATATCTGAAGGGGATAATGGTCTAGGCCAATTCTTCACCGCCTCTATTTTCTTTGGATCTACCTTAATCCCATCACCGGTGTTGTATACCTGGACTAAGTATCGGGCAATATTTCCATGTGTTATTTATTGTTTATGTATATTGATTCGGGTTATAATAATTTATTTATTTATGTTATTTATGCTTGCTTAGATATTAATTTTAATTTTTTTTAACTTAATTAGACCCCCTAAAGATAAACCAATTCATGTTAGTCTACCAATTAAATGATTTTCTAGCTTTACTTAGTCATTTGATAAACTTTTTTTTTTACTTTTTTTTATATACACATGTATATTATTTTCAAATGTTTAAGTTAGCAAAGGAGACAGCTCAAAAAACTTGACTGATGAATATAGGGTTACTCATTCTAAAGATGAGGAAGATCCTAACCAATGGGAGGAAACACAACAAGAGACCAATTGGAAGCATTTAGATCCACCATGGCAGCTGTATTGCAGAAGAAAAGTCAGCAGGTCAAGGAGAAGAATGATCCATCCTAAAGAAGTAAGCAAGCTAAGCAGAAGAATAAACACAGTACCATCGGTAATTCTGATAATGTTGTTGTAACAAGCATCATCAACACTAGGTCCAAATCTCAGAAACCTTGATGATTAGTATAATTTGCTGAAATGCAAGGAGTATTCATACTCAAGGTGCCCTTGACAGATTACAAAGGCTGAAAGAATACCATAAGCTATCTATGATTGCAGTGCTGGAACCTTTCTCCAACAAATCTCAACTCCATTTTCATAGAATTCAGTTAGGTATGGATAATGCCATGTCCAACTTCAACAACAAAATATGGTTATTCTGGAATCAAGACTGTGTGTGCCACCTTGTGGATCAGGATGAACAACAGCTTACTTGTTAGATCAGTCATGCAGCTTGGCCTAACCACTATCTCATTACTTTTTCATATACTAAGTGCAAAGATTATATGAGAAGAGATATATGGGACAAGATGCTTCAATTCTCTAGTATGGAGGAACCTTGTGCACCATTGGAGACTTTAATATAATTACTGATGTTGAAGAGAAGATGAGGGGCCAACCTTACAATATGAACAAGAGCTTTGAATTCATTAGTGTCATAGAAGCTTGTGGACTAATCTTGGATACCATGGACAGCAATTCACATGGTATAATAATAGAGATCAAGAGGCTAGAATATGGAAGAGGCTTGACTAGGCTATGGTCAATGATGCTTGGTTGGAGTCCATGCATGTGACTACTCTTAATCACTTGGCTTCTACTAGATCAGATCACTGTCCTCTTCTGCTGGAATGTATTGAAAAGCAAAGTAATATTATCAAGTATTTCAAATTCTTGAACTGTTGGATAGACAATGACAACTTCCTTGCCATTGTTAAAGCTTGTTGGGAAAGACCTATAGATGGAAATACTATGCGAACCTTTCCTCAAAAACTGAAAAGAGTTTCTAATACTTTTAGCAATTGGTCCAGAAATCAGTATGGTGATATATTTGATTTAGTTAAACAATTTGAGGAACAATTGAGACAAGCTGAAGAGAATATCATCAATGACAACTCTGAAGAGAATAGGGCCAAGTTAAATCAGATAAATGCCCATTATATCAGATATTTAAAGGTGGAGCAGGCTATTTTGAAATAAAAAATACAGCAGCATTGGTTTAAATATGGGGATGCTAACACCAAGTATTTCCATGCCATTATCAGAGGGACAAGAAGGAGATTATTTATCCATCAGATAAGTGATGAACATGGTAACTCAATTCAGGGTGATGACAATATTGCAAAAGCAGCCTATGCATACTTTGAGAACATCTTTACCGCTGAGGAGAAACAAATCAATAAAGATGTGCTTAAATGTATCCCCAGGTTGGTTGATGATTAGCAGAATGAGATGCTATACTCATTGCCTACCAAAGATGAATTGAAAAAAGTAGTATTTTCTATGAATCCTGCTTCAGCTGCAGGGCCAGATGGCATGAGTGGCAAGTTCTTCCACTCATGCTGGGATATAATTTATGATGATCTGTTGAAGTTAGTTCATTATTTATTCAATGGTCACTACATCCCTAGGTATATATCACATGCATGTTTGGTTCTACTTCCTAAGGTTGGACAGCCCAACAAACTTTCAGATTACAGGCCTATCTCCCTTAGTAACTTCACTAACAAGGTTATATCCAAACTCTTTTGCCTCAGACTTGCTCTTATTCTACCTCAACTCATCTCTGATAATCAATTAGGATTTGTTAAAGGCAGGAGTATATCTGAAAACATAATGTTGGCCCAGAAAATTATTCACAGTATTAAGAGGCCCAAGGTTGGGGACAATGTAGTGATCAAGCTGGATATGGCCAAGGCCTATGATAGGGTTTCTTGGTCATTCATTTGTGTGGTCATGAGGAGGATGGGATTTGGAAAAGTCTTTATTGATATGATCTGGAGGATCATGTCAAACAACTAGTACTCAGTGATCATTAATGATGCAAGACATGATTTTTTCCATTCTACAAGAGGTCTCAAACAAGGAGACCCCTTATCACCTGCCTTATTCATTATAGGAGCTGAAGTTCTTTCCAGGCTGCTGAATAATCTTCACCAACATTACCTATATACTGGTTTCCAAATGGAAAGAAAGGGTCCTCAAGTGAACCACTTGAGATTTGCAGATAATGTGATTATCTTCATATCTACCAATAACTTTTCTCTAACACTTATTACCAAGACTCTACAGGTGTATGAAAATAATTCTGGCCAGCTTATTAACAAGGACAAAAGTCAGTTCCTGATTCCTATGAACACTCCTGCAGAAGTTATTGATAGAACCAACAGTATCACAGGTTTTAAGTGTACACATGGTCCCATTACTTACCTGGGATGTCCACTCTACATTGGAGGACAGAGAATCATATACTATACAAGTATGGTGTCCAAAGTTCTAAGCAAAATCAGAGGTTGGCAGACTAAAGTATTGAGCTATGGAGGTAGAGCAATATTGGTAAAGTCAGTATTGCAATCACTACCAATCCATTTGTTGTCTGCAATCAGACCTACTACTACC
This sequence comes from Solanum dulcamara, assembly GCF_947179165.1. Lineage (NCBI taxonomy): Eukaryota > Viridiplantae > Streptophyta > Magnoliopsida > Solanales > Solanaceae > Solanum > Solanum dulcamara. The sequence goes on along the minus strand of NC_077244.1, from coordinate 45,505,592 downwards.
ACTATAAAGCAGATCAAGGCCCTTATTGCAGACTTCTTCTAGGGATGGGATAAAGAGAAGAAAAAATACCATTGGGCATCCTGGGAGACTCTCAACTATCCTATTGAGGAAGGGGGAATTGGCATGAAAAATATACAAGAGGTGTGCTTAGCTTTGCAATACAAATAGTGGTGGACCGTCAGGTCCAAGAAGACTTTATGTGGAGAATTTTTGAAGGCTAAGTACTGCCAAAGGGCACACCCAGTGATCAAAAAATGGGACACAAGTCAGTCTATTATATGGAAACACATGATGGCAAATAAAATTCATATTGAGCCACATATACATTGGCACATCAACTCAAGTACCTGCAGTTTTTGGTGGGATGATTGGCTGGGTATTGGCACACTAGCTAATCACAATAACTATCTTCCAAGACTAAACAATAGTACAGTCTCTGAATTCCTTGAGAATGGGGAGTAGAATGTGCAAAAAATCAGACAACAAGCCCCTCTCCAGCTGGTGCAGCAGATCCTTAACACAGTAATTATGTACAAACCTCACATACCTGATCAAGCTTGCTGGAAATTGAATTCTCATGGTGGTTTTACTTGTAAATCTGCTTGGGAACAAATTAGAAAAAATAAGCCTAAGACCTTAACTGGTGGCAGCACTTGGCACATCAATATTCCCTTCAAAGTTTCTTTTCTACTATGGAGAGCCCTCAGATATAAGCTTCCAATCAATGATAAAATTGTCTAATTTGGAGCAGCACCAGCAGCATGTTCTTGCTCTTACAGGCCTGGATTGAACAATGTAGATCATATATTTTCTTCTGAAAATTTTGCCAAGCATATTTGGCAACAATTCTCCAGTTCCTCGGGGATCCTACAAGGGACCTGCCCTTTGAGATGCATCTTGATAAAGTGGTGGACTACCAAGTCCAATAATGATGCTCATAATCTCATGTTGCAGGCCACTCCTATCTTTGTTTGTTGGCATATATGGAAGAATAGATGTGCAAGTAAATATGAAGGAAAGAAATCTAGTGTTACTAGAGTTAAGTTCTCCATAGTCAAAGATATCTACATGCTAATAAGCAATGCTTACCCTTACATTAAGTGGCCACAGAGCTGGAAGGAGCTGGTTACTATGGTAGAGAACCGCCAACATGACATGAGAGTGACCAAAGTTATGTAGATCAGACCTCCACCTTCCACAGTAAAGTTGAATACTGATGAGAGTGCATTAGACAACCCTGGGAAAATTGGAGCAGGAGGAATATTAAGAGACTACAATGGTAACTTAATATATGCCTTTACAACTCTATTGGGACTGAGTACTAACAACCAAGCAGAAGTGCAGGCAGTAATTATTGGCATCACTTGGTTTCTCCAACATGGCTATAGTAGAGTGATATTGGAGGTTGATTTAGAATTATTGACTAAGTAGCTGAAACAAAACCTCAAACTACCGTGGAGCATTCACAGATATGTTGCAAAATTGCAGTCTTTGGTCCAGCATTTAGACTTCTTTCATTGCAAATATATATTCAAAGAAGCAAACCATCCTGCAGATACCTTATCTAAATGCAGCCACATGTTCAATTATACACAGCACTTCCACAACTTCCAGCAGCTACCACATGAAACAAAGGGCTACATCAAGATGGACAAGCTAGAAATGGCAAGTTTCAGAAGGAAAAGACTAAAAAGAATTAAACAACCTCCTTGACTGATCTCCCTTACACTGTGCAATAGACTTTCTATGTATAATTTAGTTTACTCTTTCTTATTCAACCTAGTTATTTCTTACTGTAAGGGGAGAGTCTCCCTTGTTTATTACTTTCATAGAACAACCAACTTACATTTAGATGTAAGAGCTAGAGTAGTGGTGTCTGCTTTGCTTTTTCTCTGTAGGTACAAGGCTGCATTGCTGTTAGTTGAGATCAGCAATTCATTATGCCCTTGGAGAAGCAGTAACATGGTGCATCAGTTGACAACTTGGAGATGGCCTTGGAGATGCAAGAATGATGCAGAGCTACAGCACTTGAACTAGCAATTGGAATTATCTTCTTTTTGTTTAATTGTGCAGGTACTCTACACAGCAGCAGCTTCCAAGAGCAGGATCTTCAATATCAACACCCTATAATAACCTGTAGAACTGCAACAAGAAGCCAAACTTGCACCACACCATCCAACACCTGGAGTTTTCTTCAATAGCCACCAATAAATAGTAGAGTTGTAGCACTACAATGCAGACTGGCTACACCTTAACAAATAATTGGAGTTTTTTTGGAGTTAATTTTCAGAATTCACAATAGGAAATATTCCACAACATTCTGAAACAATAGGAACTTCAGTGCTATAGCCTACAACAACAACCAAAAGAGTTTTTATCTTTGGTTTCAATTGTGTGGCTTTTGTGCAGATCTGTAGATGCCAACAGCAGAAATCCCCATCATGCTATAACTTCCAGCAACTTACAACAACATACAACAACAACTTTCAACAATGTCCAGAGCTACATAGCTATAGTACCCTTCTTAATCTTCATCTTGATATCCATCATCTCACACACCCCTTTGAGTTGCAGTAACCATTTCAGCCTATGCATGATGCACTCTCATTTCATGGACAGACTCGGTATGACAAGACTAAGAAGGACAAAGATGAAAAGAACTTTCTCGATCCATGCGAAATAGAAGTTTCATATACTTATTCTTCTTCATTTTAGCTATGTATGTGATGTAGCTTACTTGAATAGGACTTAGTGTAGGTTACTTTCTTGTATTCACATGGAAGGGGAGAGTCTCCCTCATTTACGTTTTTCTTAGTCACAGTGTATCGAGAGGATTCCTCTCATAGGTTTATCGCTTTTCTACTTATTAGATAACACTTTTTTGTATCGGGGATGAGTTAGCCGACCTTAGTAGGTTAGTCAGCTTATCAGCCAACTTAAGTTTGGAGGTAAGGTTTTATGTCCCCCTCCTTGTATTTTTATCTTTAATGTATAATAAGTCTTGGGGTGCTGCTTAACCCTGGCTGTGCACAAGAGGTGAGAGCCTCGTGTAAGGTCTATTCCCACTAAAAAAAATGTTCAAGTTTGATCATTTTTCAAAAAATAAATAAATAAATAAATAAATAAAATAAGTTTAGTCTTCTATTCCTTTTAAATTAATATTTTCAAAAGTTAGTCAAATAATTTTTCAAATCGTCGGATAACCGCGTGTTAGCGGCCACTTGAAATGCTTAACACCTTCTCAAAGTGGAAATAAGAACCTCAAACCTTTTTCTCTGAATTTATAAAACTTAAATCTGTTAGGGTCTTTTAAATTAAGTTTTCTTAATTTCTTTAAAAAATTAAGTGGTGATTCTTCTTTTACTAAAATTGATTTTTTCTTTATAAAGTTGAAATTAATTTTAAACCATCTTTTTTTGACATAACAGAAATGGCGACTCCGCTAGGGAATTTAATAGGTTCTAACCATTAGATTTGATTGTTTATTTGACTAACTGTTTGGGTTTGTAATAATTAGTAATTCTTGCTTTCTTTAATTGCAAAATTATGTGTTTTATTTACATATTAAACTATCATTTGCATTTAATGGCATCTTCCTATTGAATGTATAGTATATTAAAGAACAATTTTGCGGAACCATAGTCGGGATTTTTATATTTGACCCTTTTTTGGAATGACCGACAATTTATTGATACTCCATGTGTTCAATGGTTGTCGTAAGTTCCAGCCTGAGTTGTCCGCTTGGGTTACCAGTCTTGTAAAAGCCACTCTTAGTCAACCTAGAGAAGAGTATTACCAAAATCTTGATTTAGCACATTGGCCTAAAGATGACCTAGTACCCAAGGCGTATTGAGCCCATTAGAAAGACCACCTTGAGTCCAAAATGGCCTTCGACCTAAATGGATGATCATACATATGTGTTTAAATTTGAAAGTTGTATACGCTGTTTGATAAACCATTGTCCCTCGGGGTTGGAAGTTTATTTTAGTAGCTTAGTATAGTCAAAGAAGGATCTTCACAAGCTGCTACTTCATCCAAAAGGAGTTGGCATTCGTAGATGTCAAGAAGTCAAGAATGAAAGATTTTCCACAAAGCCTTAGTTTAGGATTGTACCCCTGTGTGGGACCGATTATTTGTATCCCGTTTTTCTATTATGTATCTCATTCAATTTATTCATAAAGCTTGTATAAATATGTTTTTGGGGGGGGGCAATGGAATGTTTCAAATGACGTTATACATCCTTCAAATCGTTAGACCTATCTTTGGCGCAAAAAGGTCACATATATGTTTAGTATGCGCAATAATTGTTTATGTGTTATATGTTATAACTATTTTTGTGAATATGTTGCTTCATTTGGAGACATGTTATTCCACTCTTTTAATTTTTTTTGTAGAGCCTCATAGGCATAAATATCAAGTCACTATCGACAGTGCGTCCAAATACTCCATGAGTCTTTATTTCCCAATAAAATTTGAACTTACTCTCAAATCATAAACCTTACTCTCTCATTTCAAAAAAAAGGGATTGATGTTTTATTTTAAAAAAATAAAAATAAATAAATAATTCAAGTTGGTCGAACTACGTATGACCTGAATTCTCCTTTGTGAGATACGTAGGTAGCCTTTCAAGGCTCGGTCCTGTCTTTGAAGTTTTTAGTTTTTTCTCATTCTTTCAAAGAAATTGAGAACTTATTCTACATCTAAGAAGAATGAGGGTACAAAAGTTGAAGCGCAAGAAATTCGTGATTCAACACAAGTCAGCCTTTCTCACATATCAATCGTAAAATTAAAATGGGTCAATTTCTGTTCATTTAGTCTTTCTTCACCCGTGGATTAGTTTGTCTTCAAACAAAGCAACATTTATATGTTTAGTTATTTATGTGAGATTTTGCATTAATTATTACAAACACAGACTAATACTTTGGCTTTTGAGTTATTTTTTGTTCTCAGGGAGAAACTAATTTGTGTCGGAAAGCAAACTTTCTTACTTCTCAAAGATCGAGGGTTCAACAAAGTTGATTCTTTCTTTTTGTAGAGACTGTTATCAAAGGACATCATGCGATAAATGAAAGGATCTCAATTTTGAGGTCAACACCCTCTTCTTAACTAAGAAGTTTTCTTTGTACGCAGGAGAGATGACATTATTTCAAGAGAGGGGATCACGACAATCCCAAATCGGCAACAACATTCAACCAAAAAATTTAACCCTAATCTCTTTCAACTCTTTAATCTAAGAAAAAATCATAACCTTTTCTCTTATGGATCTTGCAGGGACAAATAGTTCATGGAAAATAATGATGATCTTAAATTTCACAAGACACCAATACACAGCCGAAAAAATAAATCAGGAGAGTCTTCAACTATGAAGTCTTACTTCTATATCTTATTACTTATCTTTTTATAATGGCCCTGCTTTCACATTTTTTTCATATCTTTGCAGGAAAACTGTCCCCGACAATAGTCGAGGATAGTTATAACAATGTATGATTCTCATGAATAGTTGGAAGAATTCAAGTCATAAGGGACAATTCAAAAAAAAAAAAAATACATAAAGTGATTTCTGCAAGAAATTGGAAGAACATATCAATGTATAATCTCTGAGGAATATCTGAAAAATAATAAAATGATAGGTGTCCTCACCGATGGTTGAGAGGACATGAAACATATTGGTGTAAATAAGCAAAAGACACACCCCAACTGAAGATGTCAACGAGCACTAGACTTACGAGACGTCACTCTCAGTTTGTCTTAATCTATAAATTATTTTATATATCATATCTGCAAGAACTACGCACACCTGATTTTCATCTCGGTGACATACGTAGGCAACCCTTCATGGGTTTGGTATTTCTTTTTTCAACAAAAAAACAATTAAAAAAAATAGAAAATAAATAAAATAATAAATTGTGTACATATTTTAAGAGTCATATTTTTTTGATTGGTACGAATATAGTTAGGAGCATGCGAAATATTTGGTATGATGAAAATGATTAGCTTTGTGGTAAACCATAACTTCTGTTGGTATTTTCCATTTGTACTTTCGTGATGCTTGAAAATTCTCTTGTGGGCATTCAAGGTAAGAATATAACCAACCTCATGGTTCATGTGCATTGTGTGGTGAGATTTAGATTAAAATTCAATTGCATCGCACTGTTGATCTAGAACTTGGCCTGATATATTTGTTGAGGCAAAATCCTGAGTTATGTTTGGTTTGAGAAAGGATTGTAGGCCTTTTTGATCCGATTGTGCCTTTCAAAGCCCACCAAATAACATTAATTCCTAGTTTTCCCACTTTGAGCCTAAAGCCTTTTCTTTGGACAACCGCATCTTAGCCCTTTCCTTTTTGAGTGCTTACATGCACTATCCCTCTTTTGGCCCAACCTCCTTGAGCGCACCGAAGACGTGCAAATTATAGAAGAAGATCCAACTTTGAAATTGCCAAAGACAAATGACGTAAAGTTTCCAAAGTCAAGAAAGCAAAAATGACTTTCAAAAAAAAACTGATCGATAAAGAAACTACTCCAGCAAAAAAGGAGAAACCTCAAAAGGAAGGAGTGAAAAGAGAAAAGCTCTAACAAATAAGGACTCAAAGAAGTCAAGATAAAAGAAAGAGGTGAAAAGAGGAAAAACCCTATCAAATAAGGACTCGAAGAAGTCGATACAAAAGAAAGAGGATGAGACGTCAAAGGCGTATCAATTGTCAAAAGCACAAATACAGTATAACGCTAAAGGAGAGATTAAGTCACTTTTATCCCAGATAAATATCCTACCCATCCCTAAGCCTACATTACAAGCCAATAACAAGCCCTACATGATCTCGTTCCATATATTCTCACATTAGTGGAGACTTACATGCAGGCCAAGCATATGGTATCACATTTGCGTGCATTGAACTTTTTTGAGAGTGTGAGTGCACTTTGCAAAATGTCCTCAAAACAAACACTTCAGATATGTGCGAAATAGAATTTTCTTTATTGTGACGGCACTTGAAACATGAGGATTGGTATGATTCTAAACCTTTGTTGGAAGCAGGATGAAAAAAATCTTGTTGACACTTAAGTATGTTTGAGGTACTACTTGAAGCTATAGGAATTACCTTGAAGTCAATCTTAGTTATAAGAAAGGAAATGAGAAATATTTCTTTGCATTCCTAATTGTTGATATCAATTATAGTCAAAATTTGACTATCTCTTTACATTCTCTAAACAAAATTTGCATTTGTCCTTTGAAATTGGATGGTTTTCTCTAAATAATGTGATATTAGGCTAATCTCATCGGTGTGAGATGCCTATTCTACTTCGTTGGATCATCCATATCAAACGGGTGGCATATCTCATATTTTTAAGCTGTAAATATTGCAAGTAATATAGTTTTCCATTTTATTATGCTCATATTACATATTTGTCTACTGATTATCTTTTCTCAGATTTTGCAGCATTCATTATCCAGAGGATTGGAACTACATTTGACCTGATTCCCACACCAACAGAATATGTAGGTACCACAATGGCTCAGTCATGTTCCCGTAAGATTTTCATTTTTCCCTTACAATGAAAACTGGGATAGAATTTTTTAGAAGATCTCAAAAATTCACAAGAAGATACTATCTCCAGCAAGTCAAGATTGGAGATCATGTTAATATATGTAACTAGGACAGAATTTTTGAGATCTTCTCAAAAATTCTACAAGAATGTCAAAATTCTTTTTCAGCAGCTCGAGATTTGTCAAGAATCTAACTGGAATGGAATTTTTGAGGAACATCTCAAAAATTCCGTTAAGAATTGTCAGAAGTTCAAAGTCAACTTCAAATGATCTCCAACATTGCTTGAATGGAGCGAACACAAATTCAAGATGAGATCCATCGAGGTCTCGTATAAACATCCATCAAAGACATGAGTCCCAACGAACACAAATCGTTCAAAAAAATAATAACATGTCAAATCATCCAAGAGGATGATATTTGCATATTTATTTGTCGAGAGGGCCATTGTATATTGATCTCCTCGAAGAGAAACATCAGCATTTTCCAGTATTATAAACGCTTGAAAAAAATACGTAAGATGCATCAAATATCAGAGAAGATTTGAAGTGCAACTTGCCAATGGATCATTATCCTACCAATGAAGAAACATATATCCTACCGATGGATCACCTTCATTCATCCTACCAATGGACATGCATCTTATCCTACCAATGGATTTTCTTTCATCTTATCGATGGACACGCATTTATATCCTACCAATGGATTTTCATTTGTCCTACCGATGGACAAACAATTATTTTGCCGAGTATTCTATTAATGGATCACCCTCCTGTCGATGGAAAAGCATTTATATCCTATCAATGGATCTTCATTCGTCCTGCCAATGGACAGACAATTATTTTGCCAAGTATCCTATCAATGGATCACCGTCCTACCGATAGATAAGCGCCATATTCTGCCGACGGATCACCTTCATTCATCCTATCGATGAACATGTAACATCATCCTATCGATGGATCTTTATTCGTCTTATTGTTGGACAAGTATTTGTGGCCTACCGATGTATCATTCTCACATGTCCTACCAATGGACCTGCATTCATTTTGCCAAATATCCTGTCGATGGATATTGTTTTGTCCTTTCAACGAACTCACACCACGCTTCAAATCTGATGAAGGTTATCGACATGCATAACTTTGAAGGAAGGATGACTTTGAATCACCAAGACAACAACATATCCACAACAGTATGCGAAGAAGATGACAAAAAGTATCGTAAGAGATGCTACCTTTTCTTTAATTTTATTTTTACTAAAGAATTTTATCTTAATTTTTTCGAGAACATCCAAGAGGATGCGTTCTCAATTCAACCACAAGTAAGGGTCACGTCAATAAGGATGCAACACAATATGAAACTTTCAATCAAACCACACCTTTATCTAAAGTCATGAGTACGGTCAAAATTGGATTGGTCAATTTTCTTTGTCCATGATCTATTTTATCGATCCTATCCAAAGAAAGAAACATCTGTTGACACCCAATTTTGGTCTGACGTTTGTAAAGTTAACACTTTTAATTTTTATTTTGTTAAATAATTCAAAACTGCATTTTTACAATTTTAATCAATTTTATCGATAATAATCCTTAGATGAGGATTATATTGGTTTTTTTTTTATAACTATTTTTTATCATAGTACGTTAATTTGGATTTTTACATGTCATTCGTTATATTTGTTTATATTCATTTTAGTATTTTAGCACATTCTAAGAATACATTGAAATAAAAATAAATATTAAATTACTCAGATATTTAATTAACGTATTATTTAGAGTCCATAATTTTGTAAAGTTAGTATTTTTAATTTTTTCAGTGGTATATAAAAGAGCCACATTTGCCCAAAAGGGAGGGGGGACGATCTCTTTCTCTTCTTCTTAAAAACAAGCCGCCTTCATCCACACCAGCTAATCTTTTACTCTCCATTTTTTCTCACGCCACTCCCTCATCTCTCTTTCTCTTCACCGCCGCACCTCCCTCTTCTCTCAGAACCTCCACCTCTCCTTCCCTCCACCCTCACCGATCTTTCTCTTCTCCAAAAAAAGACCGCCGCATACCACCATCGCGCCGCCAGCCTCAACACGCAGCAGCCATGGCTGCACTCCGCGCGAGCTGCTGTCCGGAGAAGACAGCAGCAACATTACCTTCAACAGTAGCTGTAACTGGCAGAAACATCGACGCAGAAGCCGCAGCTTCTCAACGGAGCAACCACCAGCAGCCGCTCAACAACATCACAAACAACAGCGACCAACGGCAAGAATGCAACCACGGCGACATCAACAGCAGATCACAACGAGCTTTGGCGGGATCGGCAATGATTAAACCAACGGAAAAACCTATAGCAACTAGACGACGACCAGCAACTCCGGCCAGTGACGAAGATGAAGAACGCCGTCATGATTCAAGTCCAAATCGATCGGAGATTGTTTGTCAAAGATGGATCTTAAGATCCGTCCAGTATGTTTATTTCAATCTCAAAGTCTATCACTTCAAATTTTGGTTCTCTGTTAATTTTTGTTCACTGTTTTATCTGGATCTTATTCGTTCAATATTTTGGTTAATCTTGTGTCTATTATGTTATATCTTTGTTTTCGTTGCTCTCCCTATGAGTGTTTGCAGATTACTTGCTCCATGGATAACCCACTTTGATTTGTTCATTGTCTATTTTAGATTAATATTATTATAATACTTAATTATTAATTTTTGTTTTACACAGAAGTTGGACCACTTTTGTCTTTTTCTAACTAGTATTATGTTATAGTTTCTTTTATTACTTCACATTTGAATTCATTTTTTACACTGTTATCATCGATCATAGGATTTTTTGGGGGCTCCATCCATGACACTTTTGCTTTAATTATCATTGTTTTGCTCCTGTTGAAACAGAGTTTATTTTGATTACTATTATCTGTCATGATTAAAAGGCAATTTTGATGGTTTAAAAATTTTATTTAGTAAACGTCTATTGCCATATATTGTTGAGAAATCTCCGAAGTCCCAATGGTAATGCCGACAATCCATTTGTTATTTTCTATTTGTAGTATTTTAACTTTTGTTACAAATTTTGTTTGATGATGTCGTGATATGTTTTATTATTGTTTTGCATTTTTTTTATCATTACTATGCTTATTTTATGTCATGACTTTATTTCAATCAACTGTGCGCTATTTTATAATTTTCCAGTCAATTGTTTGATTTGAGCCAATTAACTGTTGCTCTATTTATTTATTTATTTATTTATTTATTTATTTATTTATTTATTTATCATTGTTATTTAGTTTTTCCAAGGATGACTTGTGCAGTGACTTCTCTATTTGACTATAATTTTATTATTATTGTTTACTTGAGTTGATTCATACACTTTTCTAATATATATATATATTAATAAGTTGCCTAGTTACAATTTGATTACTTCTTGTTAGTTGTTGCAAAGTTAGTTTACTTTATTATCTATTTAGTTTTCATATTAGTTTTGTATTTTGCAAGTTGAAATCGGCCGATGAAGAAATTATCATCGATTTCCAACGCCTCTCATGTTCATAAGACTGATTTTATTTTTGTATTATTATTATTGTTGTTGTTATTATTATTCATATTTATTTATTATTAACATGTTTACTAAGTGTCTTTACAGGTATTGGAGCAAAATTGACTGATATATAATTTCATGTATATTTGATATACAAGAAAATTGGTGGTTGTGTACACTGATATACAGTGTATATACTGCTGTGATATACAACAGAATTGGGCCAAAGGCCCAAAACATAGATGACCCAACAGCTTAGTCCAGTCGTACAGAAACTAAGTGTCGGACAATATTTTCATGTGTTATTTATTATTTATGTATATTGATTTGGTTTATAATAATTAATTTATTTATGTTATTTATGCTTCCTTAGATATTAATTTTTAATTTTTTTTAACTTAATTAGACCCCCCTAAAGATAAACCAATTCATGTTAATCTATCAATTAAATGATTTTCTACCTTTATTTAGTCATTTGATAAATTTTTTTATTTTACTTTTTTTTTTATATACACATGTATATTATTTTCAAATATTTAAGTTTGATCATTTTCAATAAATAAATAAATATATAAAATAATTTTAAAGTCTTCTATTTCTTTTAAATTAATATTTTTAAAAGTTAGTCAAATAATTTTTTAAATCGTCGGATAACCGCGCGTTAGTGGCCACTTTAAATGCTTAACACCTTCTCAAAGTGGAAATAAGAACTTCGAACCTTTTTCTCTGAATTTGTAAGACTTAAATCTGTTAGGGTCTTTTAAATTAAATTTTCTTAATTTTTTTAAAAAATTAAGTTGCGACTTTTCTTTTACTAAAATTGATTTTTTCTTTATAAAGTTGAAATTAATTTTAAATCATCTTTTTTCGACATAATAGGTGTCACGACCCACGCCTAGGGCCTAGACGTGACATGGCGAATGAGGAACCCGAAAGTACCTCAAATAAGTCTCTTAGCATTCTTTTAGCCTTTCATAAGTAATGACAATAAATAAACAAGATGAAATCATAATAATAAATCTTCAACTTACACATGTCCAACAATACCTCTAGCTTTTACATTTAACGGGGCTAAGACAAGTTTTTAACTCACCCTTAATCATAATTGAAATAAATGACATTATAAGTGTCTAAATATCTCAACATATCATAAGGTAGAAAGATAAAAGAGTATTGTTCCCGGAACATCAAACTCACCAAAACTAGTCTTCAAATAAAATCTCAACTAGCCACGTGTAGGAGAACGAGGAGAAGCATCGGTCCCTACATGGTGATATCATGTAGGCAAAAGAGTATGCGTTGGTACTTTGAATGTACTAAGTATGTAGACATGCATGAACATTAAGGAAACATTAAAATATTTATGTAATATGAAACATAATGAAATGCATGCATAATCAATCATATAGATATCCTTTAAAACATTTATTTTGTAGGAAAATGACCATAACCGACTTTAAAGATCATGCGAACTATTACATTGAATCCAACATAACCCCCTACGTTGGCCGGATAGACTACTTGACGGGTAGAACTCTATCAACTTTATTCATTTATTTAACTTTAACTCAGTTGGTTAAGACCGGCTTCGGAATTAGCAAGGGAACTGCTTCCAAATAACTCCAAAAATAAAGAAGTCCAACAGAAGCCTAAGCCTACAAGGGCTCCTATGTTAGCATATAGTTAATGAGACATAGGGTTGCTACTAGGATTTTCTTACTGAATGTCACCTCAATGACCCATTTGGTGCTAAGTCAATTCCACAGAATAGTTTAATAATTCAAAATAGTCATAGAATATAGCTTGAGAATTCAAAATATCATATTTGGTAGAATAACTCATTAAAACCTTTGGTAATTCAAATATGCAAGAATTCTCCTTATTGCATAAAAAATTCATCATTCATATCATTTCATCATTCTTTCATTTCATAAAACTCATTTTTTATCATAGATATTGCTTTCATAAATATTTATTTAGAATCAAAGCTTTCAAGTCAAACTTTATTGAAAATATAGTAAAACTAGGTGGGTTCAAATCACTTTAACTTTCAAAAATCAATGTAAATGAAACTATACATAAATACTTTGAAATTCATCAATTAAAAATTATGCTTTAAACAACCCACCATGAATTTCAAGAACCTTTAAAGAGCTAAATATAGAAAATACTTGCAAACCATCAATTCATACATACGAAATTATTTTGCCTCAAAATAGACCAATAATTATTAGTTTAATCATGATTCATGCTATTAAGTAGAAACAAGATTTTCTCCATAAGAAATTCTTACTTGAAATCAAGAGATTTAGTTGAAAGAGTTTTGAACTACATGGATGAAAGAATCCATTGATAAACATCCACATAACTTAGAGTAAAGCTTAAAGAAAATAAACATAATTTATCATATAATGAAAAAGCTTTAGGCATGAGAGTGGAAGGAATACTCTAATTGAAGCTTTACATACATATAAGATAGGCAATTAAACTTCAAATACTAAATAATCTATCCATTTGAAATCATGCTATGAAAACCCATAAAGTTTCATACTTGAATTAAATAGAAGACTTTGATAATTCATTTGGGCTTCATGGATGAAAAGATTCATTAATCAATACCACACACCTTAGAGTAAATTTTAAAGAAAATAAACATAATTTATCATATAATCAAAATAATTTAGGCATGAGAGTAGAAGGAATACTCTCATTGAAGCCTTACATACCTGGAATCTAAAGTGTTACTCAGAATCGAAGGACTTAATAAACACTCTTGAATCCTAGCATTTTCTCCTCGCTGAAGCATTTTGTGTACTATCCGGAGTATAAAATCATCAAAATAGTATTTCTACACTACTAAGAACTAAAACTATATTTTTAAAATGAGTAAAGGAGTCTATAAAGAGAAGAGTTGTTTCAGAAAGCTTGATGAACAAAATAATGAAATAAGGTGGGTATTTATAGGTGTGAAGGAGGGACCTAACAATAATTAAAATAATTATAAAAAAATCTGAAACTTTAATGAAAAATTGTGATGTCATGGGTGATATCAAATGGAGGACTATCGATGTCATAGGTGATGTCAAATGGATCTAGATCTTTCCATGGTTGGTGAGATGAACTTTCTTTTAACGGAATACCCTTTTTCGGAGCTGCATTTGAAAAAGATAACTTCCTCATTATGATTTGGTGTCTTCATATGAAATATTACTCTAGAAGTCTACTTTCATTTCTTTCAAGAATCAACCAATTTGGAGCATCCTATGGTGAGATATGATTTCTTTATCTACAAACACTCTATTTCATCACAGCATCATGTCTTGCAATAATTAATTTATTTGACATACTTAAATCCGAAATTTAAAATATGAACTAAAATTGTAGGTAATGATGTTGGGTTATTTAAAATTTTGAATCTCCTAATTTAGACCATCCTATTAAAAGTTATGCCCAAAATACAGAAGCAATATCATTTTCATCGAGAATTGGAACATCATATACAATGTTTTTAGGGGGTGTTACATTATCTCCCCCTTGGGAAAATTCGTCCTCGAATGGGGAAAGACTTAGCTTAAGTATAGTAGAGTGTAAACCAACAACCCATAATTATTGCAATAGTGCAATTTAAAACATCATTCGAAATATATTTTATAATTTTGCAAGCATATGACAAGAAAAGTTGAAATGTAAGGATTTCAAGTAATTGAGCAAGGAAATCTTAATACCTTAGGTTTGGGTAGAGGGAAAAAGATGAGGGTATCTCTTAATCATATCCACTTTCACTTCCCATGTAGCACTTTCGATTTGTTGATTCCTTCAAAGGACTTTAACAAATGCAACTTCTTTGTTCCTCAATCTCTTAACTTGCCGGTCTAAAATTTCAACCGGAAGTTCTTCATAGGTCAAGTTTTCTTCAACATTTACTACTCTCAAAGGAACAATGGAACTAGGATCACCCACACATTTTTGCAACATAGACACATAGAACACTAGATGAACCATGACCATTTCCAATTGCAACTCCAACTCATATGAAAACTTGCCAACATGTTCATGATTCTATAAGGCCCTACATACTTAGGGCTCAATTTCCCTTTCTAACCAAATCGAACCATACCCTTCATGGGTGAAACCTTCAGATACACCCAATCATCCACATTAAACTCAAGATCCCTTCTTCTAGTGTCGAAATAGAACTTTTGATGACTTTGAGCCGTCTTCAACCTTTCTCTAATGATATCTACCTTCTCTAAAGCATCAAGTACCAAATCGGGGACCAACAAGGTCATCTTACCTACTTTGAACCAACCAATCGGGGATCTACATCGTCTCCTATACAAAGCCTCAAATAGCGCCATCTCAATACTTGAGTGGTAACTATTATTATAGGCAAACTCGATGAGTAGTAGATGATCATCCCAATTTCCTTTAAACTCTAACACACAATCCCTTAACATATCCTCTAGTGTTTGAATCATCCTTTCGGCTTGCCTATCCGTTTAAGGATGGAATGCGGTGCTCAATTTTACCTTAGTACTGAGGCCCTTTTAAAATAATCTCCAGAAGTGAGAAGTGAATTGGGTACCATGGTCCGAAATAATGAATAAAGGCACACCATGCAACCTCACCAACTCTCGAATATACAACTTAGCATAGTCTTCAGCATTATAGGAAGTCTTAACCAGTAGGAAGTGAGCCGACTTAGTCATTCTATCAACAATTACCCAAATCGAATCATGACGCTTTTGGGTATGAGGCAAACCCACTACAAAATCCATATTCACATCTTTCTACTTCCAAGTAGGGATTTCAATATCTTGGGCTAGATCACCAGCCTTTGATGTTCGGCCTTCACTTGTTGGCAATTCAGACATTCAGACACGAACCTTGCTATGTCTTTTTTCATGCTACCCCACTAATAAAACTCTTTTAAGTCTCGGTACATTTTTTTCAAACAAGGATGAATGAAGTATGTAGAATTATGAGCCTCCATCAAGATCAAACTCCTTAGGCCATAAATATCTGGAACACATAGCCGACCTTGGTAGTATAGCACCCCATATCCCCCTTGGGAAAATACCTCTATCTTCTTTTCCTTCACAAACTTCTTTAACTCTATAAACGTCGGGTCAAGATCTTGCTTTGATTTAACATCCACCACCAAAGATGATTCAGACCTATTTTGAAAAACCATACCACCATCATCAGTACAACATAACTTCACCCCTAATCTAGCCAATCAATGAACTTCTTTCACTAACTCCCTCTTCCCTTCATCCACATGGGCCACATTCCCCATAGACACTCTACTAAGTGCATAGGCAACAACATTGGCTTTATCCGGATGATAGTGCACACTCATGTCATAGTCCTTAAGGATTTTGAGCCAGCTCCTTTGCCTTAGATTAAGGTCCTTTTGGGTGAACACATATTGAAGACTTTTATGATCGTTATACACATCTACATGCACCCCATGGAGGTAATGCCGCCAAATCTTCAGAGCAAAAATAGCGGCCGCCAATTCAAGGTCATGGGTAGGGTAGTTATGCTTATGCACCTTTAATTGCCTAGAAGCATAGGCTATGACCTAGCCATTTTGCATTAAGACAGAACCTAAATCAATTTTAAAGCATCACAGTAAATCACAAACACTTTTAATCCTTCTGGTAGAGTCAAAATAGGAGCGGAGGTAAGTCGATCTTTCAAAGTCTAAAAACTCTTCTCACACTCATCATCCATATAAATTTGGATTTCTTTTGGATCAATTTCGTCATAGGAAATAAGATGGAAGAAAATCCTTCGATGAACCTTCTATAGTACCCGGCTAGACCCAAGAAGCTCCAAATGTCTGAAGGAGACAACGGTCTAGGACAATTCTTGACTGCCTCTATTTTCATAGGATCAAATTTGATCCCATCACTGGACACTACATGACCAACAAATGCCACCTCCTTTAATCAAAATTCATACTTACTAAATTTTGCAAATAATTGTTTATTCCTCAATGTTTGAAGCACAACTCTTAAGTGATTTTTATGTTCTTCCTCACTCCGAGAGTAAATCAAAATATCATTCAATGAAGACCACCACAAAAGTATCAAGGTAAGGTTTGAACACCCTATTCACCAAGTCCATGAATACCTCCGGCGCATTCATCAACCCAAAACTCATCACCACAAATTCGAAGTGACCATACCTTATTCGGAAAGCCATTTTGGGAATGTCACACTCCCTCACCCGTAGTTGGTGGATACCCAGACCAAATGTTGATCTTGGAGAAGTGACTTTCCCCTTGCAATTGATCAAAAAAGTCATCTATTCTAGAGAGTGGATACTTGTTCTTAATTGTCATCTTATTTAATTGTCGGTAGTCTATGCACATTCAAAGTGACCCATTCTTCTTTCTCACAAATAACATGGGAGCACCCCATGGCGAAATACTTGGTCTTATGAACCCCTTTTCTAACAAGTCCTTTAATTGTTCCTTCAACTCTTTTAATTTTGTTGGGGACATCCGGTAATGAGAAATAGAGATAGATTGGGTATCAGAGAGAACATCGATACCAAAATCAACTTCCCTTTTGGGAGAGATACCGGGAAGGTCATCGGAAAAGACATCAGGAAACTCATTGACTATGGAAACCAACTCAAAAGGAGGAATTTTAGAGTCGACATCCCTAACCCTCACAATACGGTAAATACAACCCTTAAAAATAATTTTTTGGGCCTTAAGATAAGAAATGAACTTACCCTTCACCACTGAATCACGACCCTCCAATTTAATAATGGACTCATTTAAAAATTGGAACTTGACTCGACGAGTCCTGTAATCTATGAAAGCATAAGATGCATATAACCAATCTATCCCAAGAATGACATTGAAATCTACTACGTCAAGCTCAATGAGATCACAAGGAATAACTTTATGCAAGATATACATGGGACAACCCCTATAGACCTTTCTAGCAATAACTGACTCACCAACGGGGGTAGACACCAAATAGGGCTCTAATAACATTTTGGGTGACACATCAAACCTATTAGCAAGGAATAAAGTAACAAATGATAAATTTGCACCCAGATCTAATAGTGCATACACATCAAAAGAAAAGACCTTTAATATATCGATAATGATATTGGGTGCATCTTCAACCTCTTATCTCCCATGAAAGGCGTAAAAGCGGTTGGTGCATTGGACACCTCCTTGGGCTTGTTGACTATGAGAAATTTAGCCTTGAGGCCTACCACCACTATCTATACAATCCCTAGCATGGTGTCCCATCTTTCCACACTTAAAGCTTGCATTGGAGCCGGCTAAGCATTCACCTTTGTGAGTCCTTCCATACTTCTTGCAAGCAGGGAAAGTTTGAGCAGCAACATTTTCTCTTGGAACCATTGGTTTAGCACCCTTGTTCTTGTTGAACCTTGGAGGAGGAGTATTGGTGGAACCTTGTCCCTCAAACCATTACCCACATTGGCCTTTGCCATTGTTATCATAATCGAACATTTGAGGGTTCAACCCTCCACCATCCACTCTAGCCTTTTTGAACCCCATTGATCTCTCTCTCAGCTTGTCTTCTTCAATTTGTTCTATGTAAGTCATTAACCAAGAGATGTCCATCTCCTTGACCAATATGGCTATTTTTCACTCCTTGGACACCAAGGTTCAGACACCAGAAATAAACTTGCTCATCCTAGCTCTTGGGTCGGAGGACATGAAGGGAGCATACTTTGACAACTTAGTAAATTTGAGAGCATACTCCCTCACGCTCATAACAACTTAGTGAATTTGACAGCATACTCCCTCACGCTCATGCTCCCTTGACGGAGGTTGATGAGCTTTTGGATTTTGGACTTCCCATCCTATTGGCCCCATTTATTCATCCCTATCAACAATCCATTGTTCATACCACACTCGAGCCACCCCTATGAGTTAATAGGCCACTAGCTCAGCCTTCTCATTCGGTGACACACCCATGACAACCACAATCCAGTACACCTCATCAATGAACTCTATAGGGTCCTCATCTAGTTTAGAACCATCAAACTCGAGTAGATTCATCCTTTGGAAATCCCCATTCCTAGAGGCCGAATTTTGCATTTGGGGAGGAGGAATACCTAGATGCCCTTGGTTTAATACGAATTGAGTCAACATCGTAAAGATATTACGAAACTCAGAATGGGTTACCTCTTCCTCATGATGTGGGGCATTAGAAACCGGAGGAGCTTGGTCCTCATCGTCAACCCTTGCTCTTAGAAGTGCTCTTCCATGAGTCATTATCTAGAGAATACGAAAGGGTCATTATTTAAAGAAAATCTTAGGACACTCTAAGGCACGACATGAATTTGAAAGAAGTGAAAACTTTCCTAAACATCCCATAGTCTTTTATTAATAGTTATAGCGCACTTCACAACCATGAACAAGATCATATTTGATGCGGTATGATGGACTCCAAGGATCATTCAAAACCTCAGGCTCTGATACCAATTTTATCACGACCCAAGCCTAGGGCCTAGATGTGACATAGTGAATGAGGAACCCAAAAGTATCTCAAACAAGCCTCTTAGCATTCTTTTAGCCTTTCATAGGTAATGCCAATAAATAAACAAGAAAAAATCATAATAGTAAATCTTTAACTTATATATGTCCAACAATACCTCTAACTTTTAGATTTAACGGGGCTAAGACAAGTCCCTAACTCACCCTCAATCATAAGCTAGAAAGATGAAGGAGTATTATTACAGGAACATGGAAACTCACCAATAGTAGTTTTCAAACAAAATCTCAACAAGCCACGTGGAGGAGAACGAGGAGGAGCACTAGTCCCTACATGGTGATATCATGTAGGCAAAAGAGTATGTGTTAGTGCTTTGAATGTACTAAGTATGTAAGCATGTGTGAACATTGAGGAAACATTAAAATATTTATGTAATATGAAACATAATGCAATGCATGCACAATCAATCGTATATATATCCTTTAAAATATTTATTTTGTGGAAAAATGACCATAACCAACATTTAAGACCATGCGAGCTATTATATGGAATCCAACATAACCCCCTACATTGGCCGGAGAGACTATTTGTCGGGTAGAACTCTATCAACTTCATTTATTTTTTTAACTTTAACTTTAAGGACTATTTGTGGATCCATTAGCCTAAGCCTACAAGGGCTTCTATGTTAAAATATAGTTAATGAGACATAGGGTTGCTACTAGGATTTTCTTACCGAATCCCACCTCAATGACCCATTTGGTGCTAAGTCAATTCCACAGAATAGTTTAATAATTCAAAATAGTCATAGAATATAGCTTGAGAATTCAAAATATCATATTTGGTAGAATAACTCATTAAAACCTTTGGTAATTCAAATATGCAAGAATTCTCCTTATTGCATAAAAAATCCATCATTCATATCATTTCATCATTCTTTCATTTCATAAGACTCATTTTTATCTTAGATATTGCTTTCATAAACATTTATTTGGAATCAAAGCTTTCAAGTCAAACTTTATTGAAAATATAGTAAAACTAGGTGGGTTCAAATCACTTCAACTTTTAAAAATCAATGTAAATGAAACTATACATAAATACTTTGAAATTCATCAATTAAAAATCATGCTTTAAATAACCCACCATGAATTTCAAGAACCTTTAAAGAGCTAAATATAGAAAATACTTGCAAACCATCAATTCATACATACGAAATTATTTTGCCTCAAAATAGACCAATAATCATTAGTTTAATCATGATTCATGCTATTAAGTAGAAACAAGATTTTCCCCATAAGAAATTCTTACTTGAAATCAAGAGATTTAGTTGAAAGAGTTTTGAACTACATGGATGAAAGAATCCATTGATAAACATCCACATAACTTAGAGTAAAGCTTAAAGAAAATAAACATAATTTATCATATAATCAAAATTCTTTAGGCATGAGAGTGGAAGGAATACTCTCATTGAAGCTTTACATACGGTGACATAAGATAGGTAATTAAACTTCAAATAATTAATAATCTATGCATTTGAAATCATTCTATGAAAACCCATAAAGTTTCATACTTGAATTAAATAGAAGACTTTGATAATTCATTTGGGTTTCATGGATGAAAGGATCCATGAATCAATACCACATACCTTAGAGTAAATTTTAAAGAAAATAAACATAATTTATCATATAATCAAAATAATTTAGGCATGAGAGTGGAAGAAATACTCTCATTAAAGTCTTACATGCCTGGAATACGAAGTGTTACTCGGAATTGAAAGACTTAATAAACGCTCTTGAATCCTAGCATTTTCTCCTCGCCAGAGCATTTTGTGTACTATTCGGAGTATATGAATCACTGGAATAGTATTTCTACACTACTAAGAACTAAAACTATATTTTCAGAATGAGTAAATGAGTGTATAAAGAGAAGAGTTGCTTCAGAAAGTTTGATGAACAAAATGATGAAATAAGGTAGATATTTATAAGTGTGAAGGAGGGACCTAGCCATAATTAAAATAATTATAAAGAAAAAAAAATTATGGAAGATTGTGATATCATGGATGATGTCAAATGGAGGACTATTGATTTCATAGGTGATATCAAATAGATCTAGATCTTTCCACTGTTTGGTGAGATGAACCTTTTTTAACGAAATACCTTTTTTTGGAGTTGCGTTCGAAAAAGATAACTTCCTCATTAGGATTTGGTGTCTTCGTATGAATTGTTATTCTAGAAGTCTACTTTATGTCGTTTAAGAATCAATTCATTTGGAGCATCTTACAGTGAGATATAATATTTCTTCTACAAACACTCTATTTCTTCATAGTACCAAGTCTTGCAACAATTAATTTATTTGACCTACTTAACCTCTGAAACCTAAAATATGGTCTTCACAAAAGTTGTATTAATGATGTTCGAGTTATTCAAAAGTTTGAATCACCTAATTTGGACCATATTATTAAAAGTTATGCCCAAAATACATAAGCGATATCATTTTCATCGAGAATTGGAATATCATATACAATGTTTTCAGGGGGTGTTACAACCGGACACCACATCGCCAAGACATACAACTTCCCTTAGCCAAAACTTGCACTTACTAAATTTGGTAAATAATTGCTTCTATCTCAATGTTTGCAACACAATCCTCAAGTGACCCATATGAACTTCCTCATTTAGAAATCAAGATATCATCAATAAAAATCACAACAAACATGTCCAAGTATGGCTTAAAAATACTATTCATTAAATCCATGAAAATAGTAGAAGCATTTGTCAAATCAAACGACATTACTACAAATTCAAAATGACCATACATTGTCCAGAACACCATTTTGGGAATATCACACTCCCTTACTCTCAATTGATGATAAGCGGAATGGAGATCAATCGTAGAAAAGTAACTTGCTCCTTGTAATTGATCAAACAAGTCATTTATCCTCGAAAATGGATATTTGTTCTTTATGGTAACCTTGTTCAATTGTCGATAGTCTATACACATTCGGAGTGACCCATCTTTCTTTTTAACAAACAACACGGGAGCACCCCATGGTGAAATGCTTGGCCTTATAAAACCCTTATCCAAGAAATCCTTCAATTGCTCTTTCAACTCCTTAAGTTCTGTCGGAGCCATATGGTAAGGAGGAATAGAAATAGATTGGGTATCGGAGAGTAGATCTATGCCAAAGTCTATATCCTTTTCGGGAGAAATACCGGGAAAATTATCGGGAAACACATCAGAAAACTCATTAACTATAGGAACCGACTCAAGAGTAGGAGTTTCAAATCAATATCCCTAACTCGCACAATATGATAAATGGACCCTTTAGAAATTATTTTTCGGGCCTTAAGACATGAGATGAATTGACCCTTAACCACCAAATCATTACTCTTCCGTTCAAGAATAGGCTCATTAGGAAAGTGAAACTTAACCACACGGGTCTTATAACATACAGATGCATAAGCGGCATATAACCAATCCATACCAAGAATGATGCAAAATCGGTCATGTCAAGTTCAACAAGATCACATGGAATAACTTTGTGCAAGACCAATATGGGATAATTTCTATAAGCTCTCTTGGCTAATACCGAATCACCAATGGGAGTCTAAACTGAAAAAGGTTCTAATAACACTTTGGGGCACACGTCAAATATCATAGCAAGGTAAGGAGTAACAAAAGACAAGTTGGCACCTGAATCAAGCAATGCATAAACATCAAAGTTAAAGACCCGTAACATATTTGTGACCACATCGAGAGTCTCATCCACATCTTGCCTAGCATAAATAGCATATAATCGGATGTTGTGTTGACCACCCTTTATTTGAGCTTGGGCGCCTTGTTGCACTTTGCCTCCTTGAGGAAGACCTTCTCCGCCTTTGTTGGCAACATAAGGGCACTTGGACTATTTATGGCCCATCTTGCCATATTTAAAATAAGCACCCGTTCCCATCAAGCATTTTCCTCCATGATTCTTCCCATACCTTGCACATTTGGAAAAAGAAGGGCTACTACCATTCACTCCTCCTCCTCCTTGAGCTTTAAGGTATGACACCCTATCCTTGGCAGACTTTTTTCCCGAACTTTGACCTTGTTGATAGCGGCTACGACTACCACCGGTCCTAGCATTAGAGAGCCCACTTTCATGCCGGACTCTCTTAGAATCCCTCATCCTCATCTCCTTTAGCTTTTCTTCTTCAATATTTTTGGCAAAAGTCATGATCTAAGATATATCCATCTCCTTAACAAGCATAGCGGTACAACATTCCTCAGCAACCAAGTCGAAAACCCCTGATATGAATTGACTCATTTAGGGACGTGGATCGGCAACCAATGAAGAAGCATACTTAGATAGCTTAGTAAACTTAAGGGCATAGTCCCTCATTCCCATAGTTGCTTGTCGAAGATTTATGAACTCCAACACTTTAGCCTCCATTAGATCAAGAGGGGAAAAGCAATCAAGGAAAGCAAGTTTGAAAGTTTTCTATTCAATAGGACCTTCATACACCCTCTCCAACTTTCATTAAGTGTAACAAACTTGAGCAACACCCTTAAGTTGGTAAGTCGTCAACTCCGCTTTCTCTTCCAAAGTCACCCCCATGATACTCACTATCTTGTAGACCTCATCTATGAATTCTTGAGGATCCTCATCAACCTTTGATTCATGAAACTACAAATGGTTCATCCGTGCAAAGTCCCTCACTCTTGAGGCCAGAGTAGGAACATTAGGAGGAGCCGCAATTCCTTGGTTGGTCACCACTTGGGCTAGCATAGTAATGGCATTTCAAAACTCTGTATTAGTCACTTGATCCAGTAGAAGACCATTATCTTGAGGAGCTGGAGGAGCTTAGGCCTCATTAGCATTGTTTCCCCTTGGCAATTGTGGTCTTCATGAAGCCATTCTTTTCTAAAAATTACAGAGAACAATCATTAGGGAATAAAAGTTTTAGAATACACTGTACCGTATGATATATATCATGAAAGAAGTGAGAATTCCTAAAATGTCTCATAGCCTCCTATTCATAGATATAGCGCGCTTCACAAACATGAATAAGACTCTACATGACACGGCATGTTGGACACCTTAGGACACTTGAACCTTGAGCTCTAATACTAAGTTTGTCATGACTCGACCAAGGGCCTAGTCGTAACACGGCAATCGAAAACCCGAATGGTTCCCACCAAGCATCTTGTTCATATCATAAGCATACATAAATTAAAGTAAAAACCAAAACATCATAAGAGAGTCTAAACTATGAATAGTAAATGAGGAATGTCATATGACAATAGACTCGAAACATTTGTCTAATTAGATGCCTCTACTCACGAACATGGGAGGGGGCTAAGACATGTCCCTAGCTCACTCTCAAAATGAAATATCATAAAAGTATTTGGAAATAATAATCAACTCGATAACTAGTCCCTAATAAAGGAGGACTCACCACAACTTTGCCGGATAGGAAAGCTCAACTAGCCACGTGGATGGATATGATTCTCAACCTTGACCCCTACATTATGAGAAAATGTAGGCAATAATATGAATTAGTAGGTTTGAATGTACTAAGTATGAGGAAATAACATGTAACGTAAATAATGGAATGCAATAGTCAAGTAAAGTACAAGATAAGATGAGATAAGAAAAATATGAGAAAATCACAAGGACCAAACCATTTGAAAAGCATACTTGATATCATGAAAATACATAAGAGACTCTACATATGTAGGATAGAAACCGTAACTGATAATAAAACCATGCAAGCTATAACATGGAATCCCGATGTTACTCCTACACCGAAAAAAGGGGAATCTACTTGCCAAGGTAGACTCTACCCCACTTGGCAGGTCAGGACGTATACTATATGTGGATCCAATAGCTAGGCCATGAAGGCAACCTATGGTGGCATGTCGTTTAAGAGACATAAGGTTGCTACTAGGGATTTTGGTAGGGCACCTACCTCAAGTCCACTCGGTGCTAAGTCTAATCACACGGAATACATACATAGGATAAACATCATAATGAACATATATCACAGTCGTGATTATAGGTTTGAAATTCTAGAGTAGCTCATTTTCATAGCATAAGTACAATGCGGGTATTGTCCTTCCACATTACAATTCATACATACATAATTCATATCATTTCTTAGGGTACCACATTTGGCCCTAAGTTACCTTTTTCATGATTAAGTTACCTTTTTCATGATTTGCATGAAAATCATGATTTAAAACATACTTATAATTCATGATGATAATTGAAATACATAATCATAGTTCACACTTGGGAAATAGGGTAAAACATGAATACACGATCAATTGACTTGAAAATCATGAAATTTACTTGAAAATATAAATGGTCATATACCTTCTATTAGCCCATACATAATTCATAAAGATAATATCATTGGAAGTATAATTGAAAATACTCATAATTCATATCATGAACCCTAAAGATCAATATAGGACAATTCGTGGAAAAACTCTTCAATTCAATGCAATAATCATAAAATTCTATTAAAATAGACTCATAATCATAACTAGAATAATAATTCATGCAATTGGAATAAAGATCATACAACCTATAAATCTCATACTTGAATTTAATATAAAACAGTGAAAAATTTATTGGGCTTCATGGATGAAAGAATCCATGAATCAATACCCACATACCTTGAGTAAGAAGACAAAAGAATTTGAAAGAATTTGAGAGTTTTGATGGAGAACTTGAGTGAATTTCTTGGAGGTCTTCAATGGAGTCCTTGAGAGGCTCTTGTAGAGAGAGAAATATTTAAGTAGGTGAATTATAGAAGAATGAATGGAATTAAAGGTTTAGGATAGTTTATAGAGTAGAATTAGGCCCTAAAAATGTCCAGTTCATTAACTAACAATTAGGGAAAAGTCTAAAGTGCCCTTACTTAAAAACTAAATTCGGACGAAAAACAATGCCCAGGTCCGCAATGCGGAGCTGCTCCCTACTAGGCCAATTTTCAGTGAATGAGATTTTTGGCCAGATTTTGACTCAGAAAAAATTTACACCGAATGAGAACAAGTGGGCGACGCGGAGTTGCCACGCTCCTCACTATTTTACGTAATTTCATAAAAAAATTATCTTTTGATATACAGGTCCTAAAAATCTATCGAGACTATTTTCCCGCAGGTTTTGACCCCCTTATCGATATTCCATACTCATATTTTCCAAAAAGAATAAGGATAATGTGTTATACAAGAGACCTACTCCCAAGGCATTCTTAAGGCACTTAAGAGCATTTTGACGAATGTTACACACTACTAAAGATATTTCTCCCCTATCTAATTTTGAGTCATGTCTGGATTGTTTCGCCTTTGTTAAGAAATAAGCTTATGATGTTGCGTATCTATTATTCATTGTTGCACCCAAGGCCATATTCAAAGAGCGATTGGACCCCAGGTTAGCTCCTTTGCCTTATTAATATAGTATGACTTGATGTACTGTTAAAACTGCGTGTACCATGTTTGAATACTGGTGATGGAATGCTTGCATTAATTGAGAATATTCACTTATTTTATGGTATGATCCTAAATTATTTATGGATTTTTACTACTATTTTTTAGAGGACATTCTCACGCTTTCACTATTTTTAAACTGGATTTTAATAAGATTCGTACCACCTGGGTTACTTGATCATAGGTTTTGAAACTTATGAAGTGTCGGGGACATACTCTTTTTTCTACTTGAAGCATTAGAGGCATCTGGGATATGTTCAGTTTTACTTGGTTATTCGACGCATCGACGTCCTTTATTGACTCACTGATGCCCTCGAATTTACTCTTGTTAGTTGTGCCATGCCCTTAGGAGTTTACTGGCTGGCTGGGCGGCCCTTTTTAGGGTACTCACGGTTTGAGGGTATTGTTTTACTGATATCCAGCGTGGTGTCACCCGTTCTACATCAGCTTGGCTGCTCACTCTCACGTACCACTCCGATACCACTACAGGGATACTATATGTCTATGTAAGACCTGGTTTAGGCCCGGTAGTATATATGGACTCCCCGCGTCCTCTAGTGGCCCCTTTGGCCAATACACCACTGAATTGGATAAGAGAGCTGCATGAGTCCCACCTAGCAGGCCAGGGGCCGGGGTGGGTCCATACATTTTTTGTTATTGATCGCTGAGAGACTCTGATGATGTCACTAGTTTTTACCATAGACTTGTATTCATCAACATCGCCCACCACTAGTATATTTGTTTGTTGTTTGGTCCCCTAATTTTATGGGGGTTGGGGGTATGTTTGTAATTATTTGTACCTTCCAGGGGTATGTGCATTTGGTCAGTTATTATTTGATCTTATTGTACTTACCTTCTTCCTTGGACTGATTACAAGAACCAAATGGAAAGAAAGGACAAAGGGCGCACCTATTACAAGATATGGGTGTCTGGTCAGTTATTATTTGATCTTACTTGTACTTACTTTTAGTTGTATTGGTAGTTGTTCTATATGGTATTTGAGTTGGATTGTGGTTAGTACTTCCTGCTAGGTTCAGTTTGAATAGTTCCTGAGTGATTATGTGGTTAGCATTGCCTGTTAGCTCTATATTTTTATTAGTAGACTCCTATTATTCCTTCCCCGTTAATAGATTGTTGGATTGCATTTCAGGTGCGTTATTTGACTCTGTTCCTTTACCTATGTCTTCAGTCTCCTTGTCTTATTTCCTGTTATTATTGTGATAATTACTTATTAGTTACTTATGCAATATTTACCTGATTATAGTACAGGTTATCGCAGTTGATTTGGACTAGTGTGGAGCAATTTCTGATTCGGAGATTTGGTGAGCTCCTGGCGTTCAGAGTTGTCGATTTATGTCCATGCTGGATTAGGACTAGTCTTTTCTTACTTTCAAAGACAATCTATACTCAAATTGTATTTATAAAAGTCTTGTACCTCTATCTTGATTTAGATGCTCGATTACTACTGATACCAGGTCTTGGGGTGGTTTCTTGTGTTTGTTTCAGTTTTTCTATTTCTTCTCATTATTCTTTACTTTCTGCTTGATAACTCGTTGCTTTTGGTTTTGGGCTAAGGGTTAAGGGTTAGGCTTACATACTGGTAGGTGTTAGCAGGTGCCATCACGGCCTGAAAAATTAGGCCGTGACACCCTAATACTACCATAATCTTTCTCATGACTTAGAGCAAGGTTTCAAGAGGAGAATGTTAGGATTTTGAGTACGTTCTTCAAGTTTCTTAAAGAATCTAATTCTCCTAAATTTGTAAAGCTACTCATAGTGTTGGATTAAGTTCGTCCTCATGCCCTACATCTAAATTCAGTCAGTAAGATTTAAACATAGGATTATAACCCAAGCTTTTCTTGAATTTTGAGTTTTCTATTGTTATTTATTATTGAATTTGAATCCCTATCGTTGAAACTATGATTCTTTATGTGATTCTAATTCTTGATTGTTGTTTATGCTTATTTTTCACAAGAACCCTATTTGAATAGTTTTGAAGATTTTGCATTGCTTTATATTATGCATATTTTTCAAATAAAGTAAAGTTCTAGTATTTATAAAGCTAATCATTGAAGAAGAGTTTTAAGGGAATTTGAAGGGTTCCAAATGCATGATTTACCTTGAAGAGAGCATGACTATATTAAAGAAAGCATATCAGTTTTAGAAGAGAGTTTAGTTAGTTAAAGTAAAGTTTAGTATAACTTTAAAGTAGTATTTTTAGTATTAACTTAACACAGATAATATTACTATTATGAGCATTATTTCATATTTTGAGAGTGGTATTTAGCACTTATTTGGATACGAGTTCAGATAACCCAAACCCCATAGACTGATCTGCCAGCGTAGATAGAATTATCTCGTTGATCCGGACAACTCCTCACCCAGTCTCATTGAGGGCTTTTTAGATGAATCCATAAGTTCAGTTTTGTTCTCTTATACTCTAGCAAGGTATAAGATGGCATAGACGTTGTATCACCATGAGGTTCATAGTGGTGGTTGTTGGTTAGAGAAACTCCCCAAGAAAAGTAATGTATTATTTTAGAAAGGTGTTCAGTGTATTATTTCAGTTGTAAAGCTTTGATGTTTTCAAAATATTTGCATGCTTTATTTTTAGTCAAGTAATTTTCAGTACTTCTTTCAGTTCACTTATTGTTTCACTCATATTTATTACATACCATACATTTCATGTGCTAACATCTCACGACGCTGCATTGTATTGTGATGCAGATACTGGTATTCAGAATAATCAACCGAGCTCCGTTGATATCACACTTCATTAGCTTTTGGTGAAACCTCCTAGCTTTTGGAAGGCTCAATTTATTTATGTTCTTTCAGTATTAGTAGTTCCTTTTGAAGTAGCAGTGTGGCTTGTCCCGACACCTATCTATAATTAGTAGAAGCTTCATGGACAAAGTTAGAGAGTCAGCTCAGTACTTCTTTTCAGATTTAAGCACTATTGCATATTATATTCAAAGTATTTTCAGACAGTTGCATGAGTTATCTATTTAATGCTTTAAATGCTCATTCTTTTAAGTTTCGGCATTTGAGTTTAGCCTTGCACTTAGTTGTCAGCCAGACCGGGAATTCGCTTAAGACCAATATTGATTTATGCGTGCGGATCACGCCTAGAATGTAGACTCGGAACGTGATAGCAATTGCCCCTTAAATATAAGTAGTAAAGTAAAGTATTTGAAATACAATATAAAAAGTCGTATATACTTACTAAGAAAAGCTAATAAGCAGGCTCCTCTCCGTAAACTTGTCTTCTTGTTGACGAAGGGATTTTAGGTCATTTCAACTGATACATTTATTTTTCATATTTGCTTCATAAAATATTTGCCATTTTATCCTCTATTAGTTAAATTTTTGAAAAATAATTTGAAGAATAAGTAATTAATATTGAGGGTCATATATATATATATATATATATATATATATATATTTAATATAGTGAATAGATTGAGTATTTGAGAGCTTTCTACTATTGTTCAATAGTAAGATTTGTATTACCCAAAGATCCAAACAACAAGGAAATTTATAGTAGCAGTGGATGTTCTTTTTGTTAACATGGAAAAGACAAAAAAAAATATTTGTGCAGACGTTCATTTTCATTCACCTCTAGGTTACTGATTTGGCTATAAAAATGATGATTTACATTTTTTCAGAATAAATTTTACTTTACTTAAAAATTAATTTTTGATCGTGAAAATTTCAAATTTAACTTGAAACTATGTTTCAAATTTAGAAAACAACTTGTTTTCTAATTCACTTTTGTAGTACATTCAAATAAGAATATTATTTCACAATTGTAAAAAATATAACCAAATAAAAATAATTGCAAAATTAGGATATTAAATGGAGAAAAATGGTTCATAATTAAATACTTCTAAAAGAGCAATAAATTCAGGAGGACAAGTGTAAACAATAAAAATTTGGTACTGCCTCATAAATCTATATATTATTAAAAGAAAAGGATAAAACCATCATATTCAGCCAATTGGCAGCATATGAATATGTCATTTGGCATTTCAGAATTAAAGGGTAGTTAATAGTTATTAGTTTTGAAATTTAACCAAAAAAAATAATGTAAAAAATGTAATAAAACTGTAAATCCTTTGTGGAGTGAAATGGGTAGTCTTTTTAGATTATTTTTTCCCACGATCCTTCATAGATATTTGTTATTCTATTTTATGATCAAATTACTCAAGAAAATCCAAACATCTATATTTAAGCACCAAAATATAACAAGTGAAAGCCCAATTTTAAACTTAAAAAACCTCCATGTGGCCATTAGCATAAAATTGAATTTTTTTAAAAAACTGAACTGTCATCACCATGAACAAACGGAATTATGATAATTTTTTTGAAAAAAGAAACTGTCAGATTATGTGGTTACAATGCCTCTGTGAGTGTGCTCTCTCTTATTACTATAAAAGGCAGCCTCATGCGCAGGATCCGGGGAAGCTCTCTCTTATTACTATATCTATGCATATCTAAAGGCTAAAACTTTAGAAACTAATTGAAGTATGATTTTAAAATTTGAAAGATGAATTTTTAAAATTTAAATTAATGTCTTCTGCTTGATATTAAGTGGTTACAACTAGGGCTGTTCACATTTTTGATTAAAATCAAAACCAAACCAAAAAATTAATCAAACCGAATAAAAAAAACCGACATTTGGTTTGGTTTGGTTTTAAATTTGAATAACCGATAATATTTGGTTTGGTTATTGTTATAGGGAAAAATAATCGAATAAATAACCGAACCAAACCGATAATTATATACATAAAATTTATAATTATTTATATGTATAATATTAATTTTTCATAAATAATTAAAGATATTTTATACCTTTTAATTATTAATTTAATATTAATCTACTTATTTTTAAGGCCCAACAATCCAAGCCCAACTATCAAGCCCAATTATAAATTCTA
The DNA here is from genome assembly GCF_947179165.1 of Solanum dulcamara. NCBI lineage: Eukaryota > Viridiplantae > Streptophyta > Magnoliopsida > Solanales > Solanaceae > Solanum > Solanum dulcamara. Next base: position 45,473,615 of record NC_077244.1, on the reverse strand, counting down.
ATAAACACTAAACAGCAGTCCAAGTCCAACAATCCAAGTCTACTAGCCCAACTCTCAAGCTCAATTCTAAATCCTAAATTCCTAATAAGCACTAAGCACTTAAGCAACAGGCAGCAACATAAGGTAAAAGTTAAAACTTTAAAACCCCAGTATTTGTTTTCCTTTTACATTTCTGTTCCTCTCACGTTGGTTTCTCACAAAGTCACAGACTCACAGTCATAAACTAACAGTGAAGGCTCAAGAGCAACCTCAACTCCTCAACCCCAAGTAAAAGATTGCCAAATTTTGAGAAGGTTTGTAAAAAAAAATTCAAATTTTAAATTGATTTTAAATTGTTTTCTTTTTTGTTTCGAATGTTTAAGTTGTTTCCTTTTATGTTTCGAACCTCTGTAGGCCGTGAGAAAAAAAGAGCTTCGTAAGAATTTGAAGAATGTAGAGAGAGAATATTTGAATTGTCTCGGCTAGTCATAGACCGAATAACCGAACCGAATCGATAATAACCAAATCCGTGGTTATTATTTTACTTGGTTTGGTTATGGTTTTAGACATTTAATAACCGATTAAATTGATTTGGTTATGATTTTAATCAATAACCGACCCAAACCGAACCATGAACACCCCTAGTTACAACTTCTCAACCGTACCAATTATCACTAACTTATTTTCAGGACTTTTTTAAATGAAATTTGATCATTAACTAATAATTTTTATTTTGTCATATTTGATTTGGATGCAGTTAATCGTTTACACTCATGTAGATGATATGAGCTTATTCTCCAGATTCACACTATATATCCATCGTTTTTCTCCATACGTCCTCGACAAGTTATCTATTTCACAAATACAATATTTTTTTGGCTATAGCTTATCAAGGGCTTTTTAATTATTATTTTTCATGATTTAGATCTCTACGAATTTCTGTTAGTTTTTTGTTTGTTGTAACCACCAAATTCTATTTTGCGGGTGGCCTTTATGAAATTTTTATATTATTTGTCAGTCTTTCCATAGATAAATGGATTCATAGGTACTCAAAGAAAAAAAATAGTACTGATATAATTAATTAATTATTCAAAATTAATTTCATATTATTTGTCACTCTTTCCAGAGATAATTAATTGGGCTCAAAGTTACTCAAGAACAAAATTAATTTATGCTTTTGCATTAATTATTGCTTACTAAGACAGAGAAAACTATGTGTTCATCTTTATTGCACTATTTGAAGCTTCACAGACCCACACAAAATATAAAAAAGAGTAAGTTTATTTTCCTATTTAGTTTTTTTGGAATATTTTCAAAACAACAATATTTTAGCATTTAATAGAACCTCTTAGCTACACTTTCAATATTTATTGAAAATAGCTATATTTTCACTTGCTATAAGGTCGATTTATGTATTTCTTTTTTTAATTTAATTTAATAGAATACAACCAACAATTATTAACTTAGAGAAAATCATGGGAGAGAATCATTCAAAAAAGGTGAATACAGTTGAAAAGGGCAATTACTTACGTTACTTCTTTGTAGTCTATTATGGTGTCTTCCTCTTGCTCCATTACAAGTCTGTTTTGTCGTCTTCTTCTTCATAACAATTCTGGCGTGTTCCTCTTGCTCAATAACTTGTAAGTATTTCAATTTGATTTTCGGGGTAACCTAAATCTATCAGGTATATTTTCAAAATTTTAGTTGGAGTAAATTATGATGAATTGTGAATTTTTTTTGGATTAGTTTTGAAATCAATGAGATTCGAGCACCAATTATTTGATAGTTTTCTGTCGAATTTGTGATGCTTTAGATATAGAAATTCAAAGTTTCATGCTTATATGTGTGGAATTCGAATCCTTATTTAATTGTTTGTTCTTTGATCCAGAGGTTATATGTGTATTTTATTTGAATACACATTTTGGACATAAATCAATACAAATTAGAGAATGCATGTTTGTATATGTATATCTTTTGAATTTTGTATTCTTATTTGGTTGTTTGTTCTTTGATTCGGATTTTGTATGTTTATCTATCTTGAATACATAATTGCACCTAAAAAAATACAATTATGATGATGTAATGGTTAAATGAATTCTATTCTTTGCATCATATATATTTGAAATATAAAATACAATCAATAAATTCAAATTGTATTCTTTCTATAAAAATTACAAATTGTATTCTTTTTATAAATTCTTTGTTCAATACATAGCAATAATTAATACATTTTTTTAGTCGTGGAGTACAAATGCTTTGTAATTCAATTATTTTTGAATCTTATTATGATAATAAATTTTATATTTTTTTAATGATTGAAATATATATTTTTTTGGAATACAGATTGGAAATACAGTTTGTATTTATTTTTGGAATAGAGTTTGTATATTTATTTTTTGGAATATAGATTGTATACTATCTATTTTGAATACATAATTGCACCTAAAAATATAATTTTGAGAATATAATAATTGAATGGTTTGTATTTTTTTACGATTTAAATACAATTTCTTTTTTGGGGAATACAGGTTAGGTATGGGGAGCATTAGTTTTCTAATCTTGCATTATGGACGATGGAATGATGATAATTGCTATGTTGGTTACACGATAGAGGCTATTATGATGAAAGAGTACGTAACATTTAGAGATTCAATGAAGGAGGTTGCAAAATAAATTGGTGTTGATTTGAGATACAATAGTATGAAGCTGAAGTATAGGATTAAAGGTAGCAATGCACCTTTGGAAATTGGTGTGGTTGTAAGGGTCACAATAGGAGGTCATGTAGGAATGGACACGTTTAGTTACTGAACTTTTTCTTTCTTTTTAAAGTAATCTTGAATTTTTCTAGTAATCAGAATTCCTTTGGTATTATTTCGTTATAACAAATTACTATGGTTGATCTGTATTTCTTTTATATTGTTGTTTTCAATAATATCCTCAATTTTATATATTTTGTGTGGCATTGATTTTTAAAAATATTATAGTATAATTTGACTCACTTATAAAAAGATACTATATGGATATAATAGTAAGAATTAAATAAACATTAAAATACATACATAGAAAAACTGTATAATATTATGCAAAAGTGAGAATGAAATAGAAGATATTTTTGTCATACAAACATGAATGAATACAGATCTAGGAATGGTACTACTTTCTGAATACAAATAGAAATGATACAATTTATATAGGAAGGATACAATTTATCACTTATAATGACTACAAGTTGTTTGTTTCATATAAATATGAATGAATACAGATTTAGGAAGGATTCAACTTTCTGAAAAAAATTAAAGATATACATATTGGAATGAATATAAACCAGGAAAAGAGAACATGAATCTGAAAAAATACTACAAATATTCTTTAAAAAAATATTAAATACAAATAATAAAAGGGAGAAAAAGAATACTTATAAATATATATAGGCAAGAGGGGGCTATCATTTGTTTTGAAATAGATACAATTATTCTTGGTATACTTTCATGTTTAATTGTATCCAAATTTGAAATATTAGTAATTAATCATTGATGAAATGTGGTCGTAGGATTTATTTTTTAAATACATAAATAAAATTTAAAAAACTAAGATATGTACTAAATAAAATGAACTGCTCTTGCACTCTGTTCTTGGCTTGTTGGTCCTAGGAAGTGTCTCGCTATCACTTATGGCTTCGGCTTCATCTTCTGCTGACTATAATTCTTAAGAAGGGAGGAATATTGTTGGAGTTTATGAGTTTAACTTCAACTCTAGAAACAAAAAATAAAGCAAAGAAGAAGAAAAGAAAGATTTGTTGGAAAGATGTTTTCATTGAACTGAAATGGTGTTTAAATAGAGGGAAAATGCAATAATTAGAGTCTATATTTCAGCAACTACTTTGCACATGATCCCATGATAAATAAACTACTTAAAATAATGGCTAACTCCTACAAAACAACAACTAAGTTAAACTACTGAAGATAGCTAAAAAGCTGAAGAAAATCCAACAACTTTTGTTTGACTAGTTACTACAGTAACTAAGACAATTAATCAACACTCCTCCGCTTCAGTTACTGCAAATTTCAAGTCTTTCTCTAAAAAAATTCAAATCTACTCCTTAGCAAGGCTTTGATAAAAGATATCCGCCAATTGAAGATCCGTCTTGCAATATTTAACCCAACAAATCCTTCTTTTTGTGCACCTCTGAGAAAGAATAATTTGATATTGAAATGCTAGGTTTTTCCATGAAAAAATAGATTATTTGAGATAGCAATAGCTTCTTGATTATCCACAAACACCTCTGTGCACTTTACTAACTTTATATTCATATCAAGTAGCACTTTTCTAAGCCATAAGACTTGATTTGCAGCAGTTGTTGCTGCAATGAACTCAACTTCAGTCGTAGATTGTGCAACAATCTCTTAATTTTTAGAACACCAAGAAAATACCCCTAAACCAAGATTAAAACAATAACCAGAAGTGTTGTTCATGTCATTGGAAGAGACACCCTAGTCACTATCAGAATGCCCCTGAAACACGTACTTCTAATTTGTAGAGAACTTGATTCCAAAATTCAATATTCCTTTTAACATATCTTACCACCCTTTTAGCTACTCTAAAATGAGTGGCAGTTGCACAATTACTGAATATAGATAGAAGACTTACAATATATAAAATGTCGGGTCTAGTTGTTGTAAGATACATGAGACATCCAACCAAACTCTGGTAAAAAGTCTCATCTACTTTTTCAGCTTCATCATTTTTGCTTAACTTCTGGTTTTGACACATTGGAGAAGTTGTCTTTTTTGTAATTTTCCATTATGAACTTTTTTTAAAATGTCTTTTGCATACTTCTTTTGACAGATGAACACTTAATTTTTCTCTTGCTTGATTTCCATTCCAAGAAAATACACCATTTCTCCCAAATTCGTCATCTCAAAATTCTGTCGCATATCTTCTTTAAATTCCTTAACAAGTTCGCCATTGCTACCAGTAATCACTAGATCATCTACATATAGTGAAATAACAATAAAATTAATTTCATCACCTTTAATGTAGTGTTATACCCCGAAAACTTTTAACCTAAGATCCGAGCCATTCTTCATATGCGCAAATGCCCGAGCTCGATGACTTCTAATTATATATATGATTTAGGATCAATTTCTAAGTCTTAAAGTCTATTAGAGGTGAATTAGGGTAATAAGTTGAGTTCAAAGATCCTTTATCGATTAAGTTTTTCTATAAGATCTTATAAGGGTCAACTTCAAATAATTATATCTCACATCATGCAAAGATTTAGATAGCTCATGACCTATCAAATTAAAGGTATATGAGTCTTATTTATAATGCCACCTAATTTGCATCAATTCGAATTTGGGGTAAAAAGTTATGTCAATTTTACTTAGACTGTCTTGACTCGCGCCCGAGAAGTTTTCCACATGCTAGCGCAATGAGGCAGTGGCTACTTCCCTCTTTGCGCGTTGTCATGCACCCAAAGTGTTTTCCACGCGCCTGCGAGGGCCTGTGTTTTTGTAATAAAATCCCAAAGACGTAATTCATCTTTCTAGTTTAAATACTTACCCTAAAAAGAGAAGTTCTCAAGAAACTAACTCCCTCCAAGGTTCATCCATCATCCAAGGTAAAATTTGACCATGAAATTCCATACCTTATTCATCTCAACATCAATTTATATCTTTTACCCATGGAATCTATAGGTTTTCAAGAAAATACATCTCTAACATTCAAGAAATGGATTCTTGTCATTTCTTCCTCCAAAGATCTCAACTTTTTCAAGAATTAGGAATATATAAGGTATGTAAGTCTAAAATAAAGCATGGACTTTATTCATTCCTGTGCTCCATGATTGTGATAGATTGATTTGTGAATGAATTTAGTCCCTACAATTATGATAGGTTGAATTGTGACTGAATTCAGTCTCTATGATTGTGTTTCTTGAGAATTTTCTTTAAACTTGACATATTGTTACATTATACTGTGTAATTGATGATTTCTATTAACTTGTTCTTGAAAAACTAATTTTGACTATTTACTTTATAAACCCTCAAGATATTTTAACTAATATTGGATGAATATGATTAAGAATTGAGTCTAGAGTCTTGAACTTGTGAATGTGTGATTGTGATTGGAATATGGGCGTGATGATAATCTTGATGAAACTTGATAGTCTTTGCATATTTATTAATAAAATAAATTAAATGGTCTCAACTAAATGTTGTCATAAATGATTATTTCAACTACTCATAAATGAATGATTTGGGAAGGATTGGAAGATGATTGTCTGAAAGGACTGATTTGATAGAACCGATGAACTGATAAAAGTCCATATGAGGCTTGTTCATTGGTTGATTGGTATTGATTGTATTATGAGCATTGAGTCTTGGGAGGAGTATCGAGCACCGAATTGGGTAAGAGTAACTCAAACCAATAACTACGTAGCTAGCATAGGAGTGGATTGAACCATTAAAGTTGGATGTTTCCCTTTATTTTAATTTTCTGAAAAGATAGGACTTGATTGTTTGATTTGAAACTTGATTGGATGATTCATCCTTTACCCTAGCAAAGAACTAGAAGGTTGTGAAAATAGCAACAGGCTTGTTGTACGATCACTGGCTCATAAGTGATTGTTGTCTCTTAAGAGAAACTCTCATATAGTTTTTTATAGTACTCTTATTTGATTGGAATGGATTGGAACGAATTTGGATTGGATTGTATATGATTGGTCTTTATCTAAACCTTAGTCTTGCTTTAGACTTATAACATCCTAATTGAATTCCGTATCTTTTTGATTGCGATATCTAAATTGGTATTATTTTACCTACCTTATACATGTTTCGTTCTTCCATATTACATACTCGTACATTCTACATACTGACGTTTATTTTGGCTTGCATTATTTATGATGCAGAGACAGATACTAAAGATCATCAACAGGTGCATCATTGAGGATCTATTCATATCCAGCTGATTAATAAGTCCTCCCTACGTTCGGATGATGCCACTCTTTTATCATCTAGCTTTAGAGTTTAGACTTTCATCTTTATTTGATTTAAGGTAGCCATAAACCTGTCATTGGCACCACTTAGATTGTTGATAGAGGCTTCATAGACTAGATTGTTGACTTGTTGATTTGAGTTTTCCTTTTGGCTAGTTTCATTCGTACTAGTCTTGTTGAATGGCTTAGAAAGATTATTAACCTTTGGCCTTATTCCATAAGTATTTATTTGATCATCTTGATGAGTTAAGTCTTCCGCTAATAATGAGTTGATTGAATAATTGTGTGAACTGGCCAAGTGGTTTCCTTAGGGACTAGAAATAGTCTCTAAATGACGGTCACGTCTAGGGTACCCTGTCGGAGCTTGACAAATTTGGTATCAAAGCACAAAGTTCAAGAGTCCTAGAGAATCTACAAAAATGTGTCTAGTAGAGTCTTACTTATGGGTGTATTATACACCACACTTATAATCAGGAGGCTATAGGGCATTAGGAATTGTTTCACTTCTTTCATATTCTGATTTCGTGCGATAGAGTTTAACTCCATTAAAGTTTCCTTCTGATTCGTGCATTGCTAAAATATATTCGATTACCGCTCATACTTAATGTGGTTGGAACAGTAAAGTTCAGATCCTTACTGATGAGTTACTTTCAGATAAAATATTCAAAGATAAAGATATTGCACCAGTCTTGAGAGGAGCTGATTAGTGTGCACAAGTCTATTGATTTGAAAGAATGCACCCTCATTCATATAAATCGTGCATTAAGCCAGAGCAGGATATATTTCCATACTCTCTTCTCTAAAAACTTGCTTCAGATGTTATCTTCGAGAGGAAAGTTATGTCCCTAAATAGTTAGTATCACCATCCAATGGAATATGATTTGAGGCATGGTAAGCTATGATTAAAAGAATGATCCTAGAGCTAGAAAAATAGAGTTAGAGGAGTAGGAACCAAATAGTGAGAATGGTGGTTTATTGAGATATGTAACTAGAGTTATGTATCTATATGGTAAGTGATGGGGTTAGAAGTCAAGTCCCTTTGACTTTTACTAAAGATGTAGTAAGTATCGTCTAGCTTTTATGACAAGATGTAGAGAAAGAGTTGTTGGTTAGGATGAGTTAGGTACACTCGAACCATGAGAGGAGTTTTATGTTGAGGTGTCTTTGTGTTAGTAAAAGACCTAGTATATGTGTTGAATGGAAGGGAGGAGTAGTCATGAGATGATAAATCTAAGTTAGGATTATGATTTTGAAGAGAGTGCCTCATGTTATTTAGAGGGACATAAATATAACTAGGCAATGAGGTGTGATGAATGGGTAAATAGTACTTGGGTTAAGAAAGGAAACGAGGGGATAAATTATAATTAGACAGATTGTGAGATGAGGGTTGATTGTTTGTCATGAGGTTTTAGTAGGAGAGTGTTTCTTAATTTCACCTAGTAGTTGTAAGTTGGTATAGCATGCAAGTAGTGTGTTATGTGCATCTTAGTACTAGACCCTAAGCTTAAATTTGAGATGAGTAGTGTGAAGAAAGAGGAGATAGTATTATGAGTATGATAATGCTAGTTATTATATTGATTTAGTAGGCTTGACATGGCATATGCGAGAGATTAAGACATTAACTTGTGAGCAGTGTGTGTTACTAATGGAGGTATATGACTCTCAGATGTGAATAGTGAATTGAGTCTAAATCATTTGGTAAGAAGAGGCTTAAGATGTGTATCTGAGATATATAGAGTTGTATGAGGCTCTAATTTTATAAGTTGCTTTGGTTGACTAGTTAGTATCATTTAGCTGCTAATGTGGAGAAGGTTGGATGTGAGTTTATCTTTCTATTTATTATCATAAGAATTGTGTCGAAGGGAGTTGTATATAGATAATGATGAGTCTCCTGTTATAGTTCAAGTTTACTTCAACTAAGTTAGGAATATGTGAACCTAGAAGATAATTATTAGTAGGCTAAAAAGAAGAGGTTAGATCATAATATTTAGAGAAAGTGGATGTGTACGCTAAAAAGAATAGTAAGTATAGAAGGATGCCTAAAATATAGAAGGAAGTTAAGGGAAGTATCTTAGAATGAGGCCCCAGTAACAGTTTCATATCTTCGGGTATAGTATAATCGGAGAGTTTAAGTATTCTTGTGAATGGTAATACTCTGTCGCGTGGAGCATTGTGCTTATAACTAAGTGTAGAGAATCGATTTGCAAACTTAAGGAGGTGACCTTTGATCTAAGGGGGAGATGATAAGGTATGAACCAAAGTAAGTCTGGAGTTTTTTTATAGTGATGAGTTGATCAAAATGAGATATCGATATTTTTTTTCATCTCGCATATTTCTAACACTTCAGTCGAGGTGATACTTTATTCCTGTCATGTGTATGAGCACCATGCCTATGGCCTAGACCTATACACCCCCATGTTGATGCATATCCATGATGAGTTCGAGGATGAGAATTGATAATTTCATTCAACCATCCTAATTTTGTCTCATGAATCTAAGAGTTTTCAGCCCTATGTTACACGAGACATGACTTGAGTTTCACAATATATATAGTTCCATGAACTCATGATAGGCCCTGAAAGACTATAGAGATCATATCAATTATGAATATTCCCATATCAAACTTTCTTGAATGAATCATGCTTATGACTTTCTCTCTAAACTTTATTTGTAATTCTTCCCTTCCAGTCTTGATAGCGATTTTGATGATAGTAGACTTAGTTGTGTGAGAGTACATGGAGGAGAGTGAGTATTTTTTGATTGTGATAGTTATGTTGTACTTGTCTAGTTAAGGATAGAGGTGTGGAAGAGGAGTGAGATGAGACCCTGTGATGTGAAATAAATAGGTAAAAGTATGTTAGTGTGTCTCAAGGTAAGAGTTCATGCAATAATGGAGTTAAAAGTGTTAAAGTAGGCTTGATAATTATTAGATATGGTTGAGGTAGTTAAAGTGATATGGTTGAGTGTGTCCTTGTCACTATGAGAGTGATGGTAGTAGGCTATTGATGACTTTTGGATGATGATTATGAGTGTTTGTATGAAGTGGTAACGAGGAGTAGTATTCTATAAGGAAAAGGTCCGTATGGAGGTATAGGGTATGAATTAGAGGGTTATATTTATATAAGTATGATCATCTTAGGACTAGCACCTTGGGACTTAGAGCTTGGATTGAACTTGGTAAGAGGAATGTTGAGGGGAGCATTCGAGGTTATAGATCTTTTCTCATCCCTTGTATGATGTCTACTAGCGAGTGAGTTCCTTATCTTTGAATGGGATGGAAAAGACTTAGTTCACCAAGTTACGGAGGAAGAGAAAACCATATCAGAGAGTGAAAATTGAGGTGAGGGGAAAAGACTTGGAATTTAAGGTGAATGATTGGATGTACGTGAAAGGTGTTATGAGTCTTGGAAAGAAGGGGAAGCTTGGGCACTGATATATTAGCCTTACCAAAGGGTGAAGAGGATCGGAGATGTCACTCATGAATTGGAGTTACCTTCTGAGTTAATCGTCATTTGTCCGTTGCTTTATGTCTTGATGATTGAAAGAGTTCTTGGGAGATCCATTGTTGGTAGTTCCTATTGGTAGTGCTGAAATCAAGGATAGCCTATCCTATGAGGATGATATGAAGACCAAATATCAACTTCTATTCATTCCATCAATGATGATGTTGAAAGTAACGTCCTATTCTTGATTTGAGTTGATTTCTTTATCTTTCTTGAGTTTGACGGTTGATGATATACATATTTGAATGACTCGAATTATTGAGTTTCGATGTTCAATTCGTGCCTAATGATGAGAATGTTGAAGGTAATGTCCCTACTCTTGACTTGAACTGATTTTTCAATTCTTGAGTCTGAATAGCTGATTATCTACATGGTTTAATTGTAGATTGGTTGATTTAATTGAATCTTGATTATAATTTGTGCCTCAATTCCACTCCTTAGTCTTCTCATCATTCGAGGATGAATGATCCCAAGGGGAAGATATTGTTATGACCCAAAACATTTTAAGCTAAGATCCAAGTCATTCTTCATATGCACATAGGCCCGAACCCAATGACTTCTAATTGTATGTATGCTTTAGGATCAATTTCTAAGTCTTTAAAGTCTATTTGAGGTGAATTAGGGTCATAAGGAACCTCTAGTACTAAGTCGAGTTCAAATATCCTTTAACAAGTAAGTTTTTTTATAAGATCTTATAAAGGTCAAGTTTAAATAATCATATCTCTCATCATGCAAAGATTTAGGTGTCCCATGACCTATCAAATTAAAGTTCTATGAGTCTTCTTTCCAACGCCACCTAGTTTACATCAATTGGAGTATGGGGTAAAGAGTTATGCCCATTATACTGAGATTGTCTTGTTGTGTGCCCAAAACATTTTCCATGCGCTAGCACAATGAGGGAGTGCCTACTTCCCTCTACACGCGTTGTCCATGCACCCAAAGATTTTTTTCGTGCTCCCGCGCGGGTCTGTGTTTTTTTAATAAAACCCAAAAGACATAATTCATCTTTCTAGTTCAAATATTTACCCTAGAAAGAGAAGTTCTCAAGAAACTAACTCCCTCCAAAGTTCATCCATCATCCAAGGTAAGATTTGACCATGAAATTTAATAATTTCTTATCATAACACAAATTTATATCTTTTACCCATGGAATATATAGGTTTATAAGAAAATCTATCTCCAAGGTTCAAGAAACGGACTCTTGTAATCTCTTCCTCCAAAGATCTCACCTTTCTCAAAAATTAGGAACATATAAGATATGTAAGGCTAAACTAAAGAATGGACTTTATTCTTCCATATGACCTATTATTGTGATAGGTTGATTTGTGAATGAATTGAGTCTCCACAATTGTGATATGTTGAATTGTGACTGAATTGAGTCTCCATGTTTGTGTTTCTTGAGAATTTTCTTTAAACTTAACATATTTTTACATAATACTGCATAATTGATGATTTCTATGAACTTGTTCTTGAACAAATGATTTTGACTATTTACTTTACAAACCCTCAAGATATTTTGACTGATATTGGATGAATAAGATTGAGGATTGAGTCTAGAGCCTTGAACTTGTGAATGTATGATTGTGATTGGAATGTGAGCATGATGATAATCTTGATGAAACTTAATAGTATTTGCATCTTCATTATTGAAATAAATTAAATGGTCTCAACTAAATATTGTCATAAATAATTATCCCAACTACTCATAAATGAATGATTTGGGAAGGATTGGAAGATGATTGTCTAAAAGGATTGATATGATAGAACCGATGAACTAATAAAAGTCCATATGAGTCTTGTTCATTGGTTGATTGGGATTGATTGTCTTATGAGAATTGAATCTTGAGAGGATTATCAAGCATCGAATTGGGTAAGAGTAAGCAATAACTCAAACTCAATAACTACGTAGCTAGTGTAGGAGTGGATTTCATAGTTAAACTCGGTTGTTTCCCTTTATTTTAAAGTCCTGAAAATATGGGATTTGATTATTTGATTTGATCCTTGATTGGATGATTCGTCCTTTACCCTGAAAAATAAAAAGAAGTTTGTGAAAACAACAACAGGCTTGTTGTATGATCACTGGCTTATAAGTGATTATTGTTGGATAAGAGAAACTCTCATATAGGTCTTGATAGTACACTTATTTGATTGGATTGGATTGGCACGAATTTGGATTGGATAGGATTGTATATAATTGGTCTCTATCTAAACCTTACTCTTGCTTTAGACTTATGACATCCCTATTGAATTTCGTATCTTTCTGGATGTGATATCTAAACTAGTATTATTCTACCTATCTTATAGATGTTTTATTCTACCATATTACATACTCGTACATTCCATGTACTGACGTTTATTTGGGCCTATATCATTTTATGATGCAGAGACAGGTACTAAAGATCATCAACATGTGCGTCATTGAGGATCTATTCGTATCCAGCTGATTAGTGAGTCCTCCCTGCATTGGGATGATTCCACTCTTTTATCATCTAGCTTTATTGTAACACCCCAATTTATTTTTAAGAATTATTTTTTTTCTTCAAAAAAATATTTATATTTTTTTTAAGTTATGTTTTTGGGTGATCTGACTTCAGGAGGACATAACTCTATCAAAATTTGAAAATTTGGGAAAACCCATAAAATCAAAGGTGTAGATAATTGAAATAACTTTCCAACTATAGGTCATGGGATTATATATGACATAAGAATAAAAAGTTATGGACATTGTAAGGCAGAAGGGTCAAGATGGGCAGAAAGTTTGGCCCAACCCGATTCCAAGTCGGGTCAGCCCATATTTCTTACCATGTAAGAGATAAGTTCAGCCTTATCTCTTTTGTTTCATTCAATACACTTCCATAACACCATATATATATAGAGAGAGAATTAAAAGCCATTTTGACCCAAATTCGAGTCTCGATTTCTGAAGCTCGTGAAGAGAAAAACGTTGCACGTTGCGTTGTCTTCACTTTGAGCTAAAAATCAAAGAAGAACGAGTGTATTAAGGTGGTTGACTTATACTTCAAGGTAAGATTGAGGTGTTGTTTTCCTTATTATCAAGCTTGTTTAAAGATTTAACGGATTAGAACGGAGAAAATAGTATTATAAACTTGTTTGTTGCTTTGTTGGAATTTATGGATTAGGGGCTGTCCTACATGGACTGCTGTGGGTAGTTTGAGCATATCTTGTTGTACATAATTGTTGTAGGGGTGATTCAAAGTTGTATATGACCATAAGACATATATCTATAACTTTCTTTGAGGACACAAAGCCTATTTCGCCTATTTACCCCTTCGAAACTGAGCAGCAATACAAGGCAGTAGTGCTGCCCAGAAATTTCGTTTTGATACTTTGTGTTGATTTTCAGTGATTTTATGTTTAGTTTCGATATGATGGAACTTTTAAACTTAAGTAGATATTTGATTGTGTATTTAAGGTGTATATTCTCTTATACAAGCTAAGAGGAACTGTTTGACGAAGTGGATTTTGGTTGATCTATGACATAGAGAAATTGAACTCCTCGAATGGTGGTAGAACTTGTTGTGTGGTAAAACGCCAAGGTTCGTGTATAAAATTGAATTTGGAATATTTTATTTTTCTGAAATTTGAAGTATTTTGTTGGGTTATTTCCTTACTCCTTATTTTGTATTTTGGTATGACTATTATCTCAAGTATTGCAAAACTTTCGCTGAATCGTCCACTTGTACGAATTGCTTGATCATTTTCCATTCTTGTTGGGAATTTGTCCTTCTTGTTACGGTGACTTGTCATCGATATTGGCATGCCTCTCGATTCAGATCTTTCCCATCTTGACTTTGGATTTACATTTTGTCTTGCCGATGGACTTTCATCCATTTTTGAGTACGAGTGAAAAGCCACTTTCAATATGGTCTTTGATCTTCTTGATATTGGGTGACGACCCTTCTTGATATGGACACTTCTTGATTTCGGGGCTTCGGTCCGTCTTGATATTGATTGTGCTTTGTGTGAAGGCATGACGTACATATGGGGTGAAATTGATTATTTGACTACTCTTTTGAATGGAATTATAAGCATCCTTGGTACTTAAACCTTTGAATATTAGTATTGATATTTTGAAACTCTCCAAGATTTGTATTCGATACTTGATATACTTGTTCACTTGGACTTAATGCTACCTTATTGAACCGCTTATGATGAAAAAGGAAATTGGAGAATTTGTAATGGCTCTAAGTTCAAAGGTTATACACCACTAAGCTTTATGCTTAGCGATAGTTGTTTCTTATCGTAGGTGATGTGCGAGACGAGATATGAAGATGGCCATGTGGAGTAGACTTTTTGGGAGCTCTTTTGAAGATCACATATGCATATACATCTAGTTTTTGTATATTATTTTGGGGACTTGTACATGATACATGTGTGGAACTTATGTACGGAATTTTGAAGGCTTGTAACTTGAACCAAGTGACTAATTTTGTTATTTTAGAGTGTGCTTTTAACTCAAGTTATGCAATGTACTAGGTTATATTTTGACTTGTCATTATGCACGAAGGAAGATAATATTTTTGTGATTATTACTCATTTGAAGTTTTGTGTATTTTATGGACCTGCACTATTGTTGAATTGGAAATCATTTTTTTAAATAAAACTCCTATATCATATTTCAATAAGTTTTTTTAGGGTAAAATAATAGTAATAATTAGTTTTTGTTTCGTAAAGGGCATTCTCCTAAAAGAGGATGCTACAAGAGTTGGTATCAGAGCCTAGATTTATAATTCTAGGACTTTTGTTGTGATTTGTTGGCATACTATTTTCTTTTGTCCAGTATATTTTTTTTCTTGTATATAGCGCATATGCATCATGTGCATGTACCTAACGCAATGTGATCTTCCCTTATGTAGGAGTCAATTTGTGGCATCTTCTACTTCTAATAGACTTATGGAAGCCGCTCGTGATGGGCAAAATAACTCTAATGCCCAACCTCACCTACAAGAAGGGGCTGGAGAACATTTTTCTGATCCTAATCCTCTTAGCACAAGTGGATCTGAAGCGGGAAATAATCGGGGCACAAGAGTTGGGCCACACCCCCAAATGAGTCATAGTGCTCCTGCTACTGATCCCCCTTTTCAACAAATGGCTGATTTCTTTCATCATATGGCTAGAAGAATGTCTGGCCCTGATGAAATGAACTATGATAAAATGAGAAAAATGGGGGGAGTTGAGTTTGAAGGAACTGTTGACCCTACCGATGCCAAGCAGTGGTTGGAACGAATTGAAAGAGTATTCGAGCAGTTAGAGTGTTCAGACACTGCCAAATTTAAGTATGTTGTCTCACTGTTACAAAAAGATGCCTATGATTGGTGGATAAGTGTACTGAATGCCAGGGCAAAACCTCCTGTTCTTACTTGGGATGATTTTGTGAAAGAATTTCATAAGGAGTATGTCCCACCTGCTTATCACGATGCAAAGAAAAAAAAGTTCTTAAATTTAGAGCAAGGGAGCATGTCTATCACTGAATATCAGCAGTGATTTCTCAGGCTGTCCCGCTATACTGGGGGTATTATTAACGATGAAAAAGATAAGTGTAGGCAGTTCGAAGATGGTTTGAATGATTCTATCAAAAAATCTGTAGTAGTCCTACAACATAAATTTTTTTGTAAATTAGTTTCAGCTGCTCTTACTTGGGAAAGGATCGACAAGGAACAAACTGGTAGAAATGAACACAAGTTCAGGAAAGCTTATGCAGATTCAGGAGGTCTATCAAAAAGAGGGAGATTTGGCAGTTCCACAGCTAATACTTTTTGCAAGATAGCCCAACATAAGCAGAATAGATCAAGTTACTCTACTGCCAGCACTCCAAGCTATGGTCAAGGCAAGACTCGTATACCCACTTGTGCACAATGTGGAAAAAATCACTTTGGTACTTGTAGAAGAGCTTCTGGCGCTTGTTTTAATTATGGAGCTTCGATCATAAAGTGAGGGATTGTCCTAATCCTAATCCCATTTCTTCTCCACGTACGGAAGTCTCTTTTCAGAAACCTATTACCACTCAATCTCAAGGGAATAGAGGTGCAAGATCTAGAAACACACAAGCAACAGGTGCAGGTGGATCTAATCAAGCGAGTGGATCAAGAGCTACAGCACGAGCTTATGCGATGAGACAGAGGGATGAACAAGATGGAGTAGATGTGGTTTTTGGTAAATTTCACTTATTCGACTTATGTGTCGTTACATTATTTGATCCTGGTTCTACACATTCGTATGTTTGTTCATCATTGGATTTTACTGAAATTGTGAAACCTGTGAGACTCGATTATGGTGTGCTTGTCCAAAGTCCTTTGGGTCAACAGGTTGTTTGCAATCAAATCTATCGAGGTTGTCCCTTCATGATTCAAAACGTGGTCCTTCCTACTGATTTGATTGAAATGCCTTTCCATGATTTTGATATTATTATCGGTATGGATTGGCTTCATAAATATCATGCATTATTGGATTGTAGGTCTAAGCATGTGACTTTTAAAGACCCTGTATTTTCACACATTATTGTGCAGGGTGAAAGGTCATTGTCCTCTAATATTATTTCTGCAGCCTTAGCAAAAAAGATGATTCGTCAGGGTTGTAGTGTGTATCTTGATCACATAATTGATACACATGTGGAGAGTCCTATTCTTAAAGATATACCTATTGTATGTGACTTTCCTGAAGTGTTTCCAGAAAATCTTCCTGGGTTACCACCAGAAAGAGAAGTTGAATTTCTGATTGAGCTCATTCCTAGATCTACTCCTATTTCTATCACTCCTTATAGGATGGCACCAGAAGAATTAAAGGAATTGAAGACTCAATTGCAAGAACTTCTTGAGAAAGGTTTCATTCGTCCAAGTGTTTCCCCTTGGGGAGCCCCTGTGCTATTTGTGAAAAAGAAAGATGGTACTCTTAGACTTTGTATTGACTATAGATAATTGAATAAAATAACAATCAAGAACAGATGTCCATTACCAAGAATTGATGATTTATTTGACCAACTGAAGAGTGCTAATTTATTCTCCAAGATTGATTTAAGGTCTGGGTATCACCAACTGCGTGTTAGAAAGGAAGATGTTCCTAAAACTGCTTTTAGAACTCGATACGGTCACTATGAATTCTTAGTAATACCATTCAGATTAACTAATGCGCCTGCAATATTCATGGATTTGATAAATCGAGTATTTAGGCAATTTGTGGTGGTATTTATAGATGATATTTTAATATATTCCAAGAATGAAGAAGAGCATGATAAACATCTTTGAATTGTTTTGCAAATTCTACAAGAGAAGAAGCTTTATGCTAAGCTTTCTAAATGTGAATTCTGGCTCGGTGAAGTGGCCTTTCTGGGATATATTGTGTCGGCCGCAGGTGTGAAAGTGGATCCTGGTAAGATTCAAGCTATTGTTGAATGGAAACCACCTAAAAGTACAACTGAAGTAAGGAGTTTCTTGGGTTTAGCGGGATACTATAGGAGGTTTGTCAAAGGCTTCTCCATTATCGCCTCCCCTTTAAATAAACATTTAAGGAAGGATGTCAAGTTTGTATGGGATGACAAATGCCAGGAAAGTCTTGAAAATCTCAAATCCTTATTGACACAAGCCCCTATACTTACTCTACCAACTGAAGGTAAAGAATATGTGATATATAGTGATGTTTCTCATCATGGTTTGGGTTGTGTACTGATGCAAGAAGGGAAAGTGGTTGCATATGCTTCTCGAAAATTGAAACCACATGAATTAAACTATCCTACTCATGACCTTGAGCTCGCTGCCATAGTGTTTGCCTTGAAAATTTAGAGGCATTACTTATATGGTGAAAAGTGTCACATATTTACTAATCACAAGAGTTTGAAGTACTTGGGTTCATAGAAAGAGTTGAATTTGAGGCAACGTAGATGGATTGAACTCATTAAAGATTATGACTGTACCATTGACTATCATCCTGGTAAAGCCAATGTAGCTGCGGATGCTCTAAGTCATAAAGCCTTTGCTAGTTTATCTATTAATCCTCTGACTTCATTTCTTGACTTACGAGCCATGAATGCTTGTCTTGCATTTAATTCTGATGGCTTTATTATTGCTAGGTTGCAAGTCAAGCCAATTCTACTTGAACAGGTGAAAGAAGCACAACAGTTAGATGAGAAGTTTGTAAAATTGATCAAAGAAGTTCAAATTAGAGGAAAGCTTGATTTTACTTTAGGGGAGAATGGTGCTCTATTTTATCATAATAGGTTATGTGTTCCAAAGGATGACAACTTGAGGAAAGAAATTTTGAATGAAGCACATACGTCACCATATGCAATGCATCCTGGAGGTACCAAAATGTACCAAACCATCAAAGAAAACTACTGGTGGAATGGTATGAAGAAGGAAATTGCGTAATATATTTCTAAATGCTTAGCTTGTCAACAGATAAAGGCCGAGCATCAAGTCCCAACAGGATTATTACAACCCCTATCAATACCTGAGTGGAAATGGGAAAGAATAATCATGGACTTTATTTCTGGGCTTCCACGTACCCCAAAGAAATCATGATGCAATTTGGGTTATAGTTGATAGGCTCACTAAAAGTGCTCATTTCTTGTCCATCAGAATGGACTACCCACTTGAACGTTTAGCAGAATTGTACGTTAATGAAATTGTTAGGCTACATGGAGTTCCTGTTTCTATTGTATCTGACCGAGACCCAAGGTTTACATCTAGATTCTAGACCAGCTTGCAAGAAGCTTTGGGCACTAGGTTGAACTTTAGTACATCGTTCCATCCTCAGACAGATGGCCAATCTGAGAGGGTGATTCAAATCTTGGAAGATATGCTTCGAGCTTGCATTATGGAATTTAAAGGTAGTTGGGACAGACACTTAGCCTTGGTTGAATTCGCTTATAACAATAGCTACCAATCAAGCATTGGCATGCCACCCTATGAAGCCTTATATGGGAGAAAGTGTAGAACTCCTCTTTGCTGGAGTGAAGTTGGTGAACGAAAACTGGTTGGTCCTGAGATTGTGCAACAAACTGAGGATAAGGTAAAAATCATCAAGGATCGTCTAAAAATTGCTTCAGATAGACAAAAGTCTTATGCTGATCTTAAGAGGCGTGAAATTGAATATCAGGCAGAAGACATGGTATTTTTAAAGGTTTCTCCATGGAAGAGAATTATGAGATTTGGCCAAAAAGGGAAACTTAGTCCTTGATTTGTTGGACCATATGAAGTACTTGAGAGAGTTGGTCCAGTTGCATATAAACTAGCGCTTCCACCGGAGTTAGATAGAATCCACAATGTCTTCCATGTTTCTATGCTTAGAAGATATCGCTCAGATCCATCTCATGTTCTTCCTGTTGAATCCATTGAGGACAATCCTGACTTGACATACGAAGAGGAACCTATCAAAATCTTGGTGCATGATACAAAAAAGCTTAGGAATAAGAAAATTCTCTTAGTAAAGGTCCTTTGGAGAAATCATTCTGGCAAGGAAGCTACCTATGAGAGAGAAGAGGATATGCGACTCCAACATCCACAGTTGTTTTGAGGAGACTATCAGGTAAATTTTGGGACGAAATTTCTTAAGAGGGGTAGAGTTGTAACACCCCAATTTATTTTTAAGAATTATTGTTTTTTCATATTTTTTTAAGTTATGTTTTTGGGTGATCTGAATTCAGGAGGACATAACCCAATAAAAATTTGAAAATGTGGGATAACCCATAAAATCAAAGTTGTAGATAATTGAAATACCTTTCCAACCATAGGTCATGGTATTATATATGACATCGGAACAAAACGTTATGGACATTGTAAGGTAGAAGGGTCAAGATGGGCAGAAAGTTTGGCCCAACCTGATTCCAAGTCGGGTCAGCCCATATTTCTTACCATGTAAGAGATAAGTTCAGCCTTATCTCTTTTGTTTCATTCAATACACTTCCAGAACACCATAGAGAGAGAGAATTAAAAGCCATTTTTGACCCAAATTTGAGTCCCAATTTCTGAAGCTCGTGAAGAGAAAAACGTTGCACGTTGCGTTGTCTTCACTTTGAGCTAAAAATCAAAGAATAAGGAGTGTATTAAGGTGGTTGACTTATACTTCAAGGTAAGATTGAGGTGTTGTTTTCCTTATTATCAAGCTTGTTTAGAGATTTAACCGATTAGAACGGACAAAATAGTGTTATAAACTTGTTTGTTGCTTTGTTGGAATTTATGGATTAGGGGCTGTTTTGGTTGGATTAAATGGGTGGAATTAGTTAAGTTATAAAGTAGAATGATTGTTTATATTTTTGTTGATGTTCTTGATAAGTTGTTGTTGTCGAAATTGGGGGAATAAACTTTGTTTGCAAATCCATTTTTGGTTGGGACTGCTATTAGTAATTGTAGTATAACTTCTTGTGTAAAACTTAGTTTTAAGCGATTCAAGATGTTTTGGAAAGATATTTCATAGGGATATAACATTTATTTAGGATACAAAATCCAGTTTTGCTTTTATTGACTCGAAAAACGGTGATGAAGTACAGGGGAGGTGCTGCCCAGATTTTGGTCTAAAAATCCTACATGGACTGCTGTGGGTAGTTTGAGCATATCTTGTTGTACATAATTGTTGTAGGGGTGATTCAAAGTTGTATATGACCCTAAGACATATAGCTATAACTTTCTTTGAGGACAAAAAGCCTATTTCTCCCATTTATCCTTTCGAAACTGAGCAGCAATACAAAGCAGTAGTGCTGTCCAGAAATTTCATTTTGATACTTTGGGTTGATTTTCAGTGATTTTATGTTTAGTTTCGATATGATGGAACTTTTAAACTTAAGTAGATATTTGATTGTGTATTTAAGGTGTATATTCTCTTATACAAGCTAAGAGGAACTGTTTGATGAAGTGGATTTTGGTTGATCTATGACATAGAGAAATTGAACTCCTCGAATGGTGGTAGAACTTGTTGTGTGCTAAAACGCCAAGGTTCGTGTATAAAATTGAACTTGGAATATTTTATTTTTCTGAAATTTGAAGTATTTTGTTGGGTTATTTCCTTACTCCTTATTTTGTATTTTGGTATGACTATTATCTCAAGTATTGCAAAACTTTCGCTGAATCGTCCACTTGTACGAATTGCTTGATCATTTTCCATTCTTGTTGGGAATTTGTCCTTCTTGTTACGGTGACTTGTCATCGATATTGGCATGCCTCTCGATTCAGATCTTTCCCATCTTGACTTTGGATTTATATTTTGTCTTGCCGATGGACTTTCATCCATTTTTGAGTATGAGTGAAAAGCCACTTTCAATATGGTCTTTGATCTTCTTGATATTGGGTGACGACCCTTCTTGATATGGACACTTCTTGATTTCGGGGCTTCGGTCCGTCTTGATATTGATTGTGCTTAGTGTGAAGGCATGACGTACATATGGGGTGAAATTGATTATTTGACTACTCTTTTGAATGGAATTATAAGCATCCTTGGTACTTAAGCCTTTGAATATTAGTATTGATATTTTGAAACTCTCCAAGATTTGTATTCGATACTTGATATACTTGTTCACTTGGACTTAATGCTACCTTATTGAACCGCTTATGATGAAAAAGGAAATTGGAGAATTTGTAATGGCTCTAAGTCCAAAGGTTATACACCACTAAGCTTTATGCTTAGCGATAATTGTTTCCTATCGTAGGTAATGTGCGAGACGAGATATGAAGATGGCCATGTGGAGTAGACTTTTTGGGAGCTTTTTTGAAGATCACATATATATATACATCTAGTTTTTGTATATTATTTTGGGGACTTGTACATGATACATGTGTGGCACTTATGTACAGAATTTTGAAGGCTTGTAATTTGAACCAAGTGACTAATTTTGTTATTTTAGAGTGTGCTTTTAACTCAAGTTATGTAATGTACTAAGTTATGTTTTGACTTGTCATTATGCACGAAGGAAGATAATATTTTTGTGATAATTACTTATTTGAAGTTTTGTGTATTTTATGGACCTGCAGTATTGTTAAATTGGAAATCATTTTTTAAAAATAAAACTCCTTTATCGTATTTCAATAAGTTTTTTTAGGGTAAAATAATAGTAATAATTAGTTTTTATTTCATAAGTGGCATTCTCCTAAAAGAGGATGCTACATTTATAGTATATACTTTCATCTTTATTTGATTTGAGATAGCCATGAACCTGTCATTGGCACCACTTAGACAGTTGATAGAGGCTTCATAGACTAGATTGTTGACTTGTTGATTTGACAGTGTCTTTTCGCTAGTTTCATTCGTACTAGTCTTGTTGAATAGATTAGACTGATTATTGTCCTTTGGCCTTATTCCATAAGTATTTATTTGATCATCTTAATGATTTAAGTCTTCCTCTGGTAGAGAGTTGATTGAATAATTATGTGAATAGGCCAAGTGATTCGCTTGGGGACTAGCAATAGTCTCTAAATGCCTGCCACGCCTAGGGTACCCTGTCGGGGTGTGACAAACTTGGTATCAAAGCATAGAGTTCAAGAGTCCTTGGGAGTCTATGAAGTTGTGTCTAGTAGAAGCTTGCTTATGGGTGTATTGTACACCACACGTATAATCAGGAGGCTTTAGAGCATTAGGAATTGTTCCACTTCTTTCATATTCTGATTTCGTGCAATAGAGTTTAACTCTATTAAAGTTCCCTTCTGATTCGTGCATTGCTAAAATCTATTTGACTACCGCTCATACTCAAGTGGTTAGAACAGTAAAGCTCAGATCTTTATTGATGCATTACTTTCATATAAAGTATTCAAAGATAAAAAGACTACGCTAGGCTTGAGAGGAGCCAATTAGTGTGCACAAGTCTATTAATTTGAAAGAATGCACCCTTATTCATATAAATCGTGCATTGAGCTAGAGCAAGATATATTTACATACTCTCTTCTCTAAAAAAAACTTGCTTCGAATGTTATCCTTGAGAGGAAAGTTATGTCTCTAAATGATTAGTGTCACCATCCGATAGAATGTGATTTGAGACATGCTAAGCTATGATTCGTAGAATGATCCTAGAGCTAGAAAAATAGAGTTAGAGGACTAGGAACCAAATAGTGAGAATGGTGGTTGATTGAGACATGTAACTAGAGCTATGTATCTATAAGGTAGGTGATGGGGTTAGAAATCAAGTCCCTTTGACTTTGACTAAAGATATGGTAAGTATCGTCTAGCTTTCATGACAGGATGTAGAGGAAGAGTTAGAGTACACTCGAACCATGATAAGAGTTTTATGTTGAGGTGTATTTGTGTTAGTAAAAGACCTAGTATAGGTGTTGAATAGAAGGGAGGAATAGTCATGAGATGATAGATCTTAGCTAGGCTTATGATTTTGAAGAGAGTGCCCCATATTATTTAGAAAGATATGAATATAACTAGGCAGTGAGGTGTAATGAATGGGTAAATAGTAATTAGGTTAAGAAAGGAGATAAGGTGATAAATTATAATTAGACAAATAGTGAGATGAGGATCGATTGCTTCTCATGAGGTTTCAGTAGGAAAGTGTTTCTTAATTTCACCTAGTAGTTGTAAGTTGGTATAGCATGCGAGTAGTGTGTTATATGCATGTTAGTACTAGACCCTAAGCTTGAATTTGAGATGATAGTGTGAAGAAAGAGGGAATAGCATTATGAGTGTGATAGTGCTAGTTTTTATATTAATTTAGTAGTCTTGACATGGCGTATGCAAGAGATTAAGATATTAACTTACGAGGCGTATATGTTACGAATAGGGGTATGTGACTCTCAGATTTAAATATTGAATTGAGGCTAAGTTATTTGGTAAGAAGAGGCTTAAAATATGTATCTGAGATAGTATAGAGTTGTATAAGGCTCTAATTTTATGAGTTACTTTGGTTGACTAGTTAGTACCCTTTAGCTGCTAATGTGGAGAAGGTTGGATGTGAGTTTATCTTTATATTTATTATCATAAGAATTGTGTCGAAGGTAGTTGTATATAGATAATGATGAGTCTCTTGTTATAGTTCAAGTTTACTTCAACTAAGTTAGGAATATGTGAACCTAGAAGATAATTATTAGTAGGCTAAAAAGAAGAGGTTAGATCATAAGATTTAGAGAAAGTGGATGTGTACGCTAAAAAGAACAGTAAGTATAGAAGAATGCCTAAAATATAGAAGAAAGTTAAGGGAAGTATCTTAGAATGAGGCCTCAGTAGTAGTTTGGTATCTTTGGGTATAGTATAATCAGAGAGTTTAAGTGTTCTTATGAATAGTAATACTCTGTCGTGTTGAGTGTTGTGCTTATAACTTAGTGTAGAGAATTGGTTTGCAGACTTAAGGAGGTGACCTTTGATCTAAGGGGGAGATGATAAGGTAATGAAATAAAGTATGTCTTTAGCTTTCGGTAGTGATGATTTGATCAGAATGATACATAGATGTTTTTTTCATCTCGCATATTCCTAACACTTCAGTCGAGGTGATACTTTATTCATGTCGTATGTATGAGCACCATGACCATGTCCTAGACCTATGCACCCTCATGTTGATGCATATCTATGATGAGTTCGAGGATGAGAATTGATAATTTTATTCAACCATCCTAATTTTGTCTCATGAATCTAAGAGTTTTTAGCCCTATATTACACGACACATGACTTGAGTTTTACAATATATATAGTTCTATGAACTCATGATAGGCCCTAAAAGACTATAGAGATCATATCAGTTATGAATATTCCCATATCAGACTTTCTTGAATGAATCGTGCTTATGACTTTTTGCTCAAAACTTTATTTGTGATTTTTCCTTTCTAGTGTTGATAGTGATATTGATGATAGTAGACTGAGTAGAGTGAGAGTAGATGAGGGAGAGTGAGTATTTCCTGATTGTGATAGTTGTGTTATACTTGTCTAGTTAAGGATAGAGGTGTATAAGAGGAGCAAGATGAGACCCTGTGATGTGAATTAGATAGGTAAGAGTATTAGTGTGTCTCTGGGTAAGAGATCATGCAATAATGGAGGTAGAAATATTAAAGTAGGCTAGACAATTCTTAGATGTGGTTGAGATAGTTAGAGTGACAGGCTTGAGTGTGTGGTTTTCATTATGAGAGTGATGGCAGTAGGCAATTGATGACTTTAGGGTGATGATTATGAGTGTTTGTATGAAGTGGTGGGGAGGAGTAGTATTCTATTAGTAAAAGGTCCTTATGGAGGTATAGTGTATGATTTGTATAAGTATGATCATATTAGGACTAGCACCTTGAGACTTAGAGTTAGGCTTGAACCTGGTAAGAGGAATGTTGAGGGAAGCATTCGAGGTTATAGATCTTCTCTCATCCCTGGTATGATGTCTTCTAACGAGTAAGTTCCCTATCTTGGAATGGGATGGATAAGACTTAGTTCACCAAGTTATGGAGGAAGAGAAAACCATTTCGAGTTTGAGGTGAATGATTGGATGTACGTGAAAAGTATTATGAGTCTTGGAAAGAAGAGGAAGCTTGGGCACCAATACATTGGCCTTACCAAAGGGTGAAGAGGATTGGAGATGTCACTCATGAATTGGAGTTACCTTCTGATTTAGTCGTCATTTCTCCGGTGCTTTATGTCTCGATGATTGAAATAGTTCTTGGGAGATCCGTTGTTGGTAGTTCCCATTGATAGTGATGAAATCAAGGATAGACTATCCTATGAGGATGATATAAAGACAAAATATCCACTTTTATTCTTGCCATCAATGATGATGTCGAAAGTAACATCCTATTCTTGATTCGAGTTGATATTTTTTTCTTTATTGAGTTCGACGGTTGATGATCTAGATGTTTGAATAATTCAAATGATTGAGTTTTGACGTTCAATTTGTGACTAATGATGAGAATGTTGAATTTAATGTCCCTACTCTTGACTTGAACTAATTTGTCTATTCTTGAATCTGAATAGTTGATTGTCTATATAGTTTGATTGTTGATTGGTTGATTTAATTGAGTCTTGATTGTAATTTGTTCCTCGATTCCACACCTTTTTTTACTCATCATTCGAGGATGAATGATCCCAAGGGGGAGATATTGTTATACCCCAAAATTTTTAAGCTAATATCCAAGCCATTCTTCATATGCGCATAGGCCCGAACCCGATGACTTCTAATTGTATATATGCTTTAGGAGCAATTCCTAAGTCTTTGAAGTCTATTATAGGTGAATTAGGGTCATAAGGAATCTCTAGTACTAAGTTGAATTCAAAGATAAGATCTTATAAGGGTCAACTCCAAATAATTATATCTCTCATCATGCAAAGATTTAGGTGGCCCATTACCTATCAAATAAAAGGTCTATGAGTCTTCTTTTCAATGCCACCTAGTTGAATCAATTGGAGTATGGGGTAAAAAGTTATATCCATTTTACTAATATTGTCTGGTCGTGCGCCGGCCACGCGCACGAGAAATTTTCCATGCGCTAGCACAATGAGGCAGTGCTTACTTCCCTCTCCGCGTGTTGGCCGCGCTAAGAGCATTTTATGCATGCCCATGAAGGCCTGTGTTTTTTTAATAAAACCCAAAAGACGTAATTCATCTTTCTAATTCAAATATTTACCCTAGAAAGAGAAATTCTCAAGAAACTAACTCCCTCCATGGTTCATCCATCATTCAAGGTAAGATTTGACCATGAAATTCCCTAATTTCTTCATCTCAACACCAATTTATATCTTTTACCCATGGAATCTATAGGTTTTTAAGAAAATCAATCTCTAAGGTTCAAGAAATGGATTCTTGCCATCTCTTCCTCCAAAGATCTCACCTTTCTCAAAAATTAGGAATATATAACAGATGTAAGGCTAAAATAAAGCATGGACTTTGCTCTTTCATGTGCCCATGATTATGATAGGTTGTTTTGTGAATGAATTTAGTCCCCACAATTATGATTTATTGAATTGTGACTGAATTGAGTCACCATGATTGTGTTTCTTGAGAATTTTCTTTAAATTTAACATATTTTTACATAATACTGCGTAATTGATGATTTCTATCAACTTGTTCTTGAACAAATAATTTTAACTATTTACTTCATAAGACCTTAAGATATTTTGACTAATATTGGATAAATATGATTAAGGATTGAGTGTAAAGCCTTGAACTTGTGAATGTATGATTATGATTGGAATGTGAGCATAATGATAGTCTTGATGAAACTTGATAGTCTTTGCATCTTCATTATTGAACTAAATTGAATGGTCTCAACTAAATGTTATCATAAATAATTGTCCTAACTACTCATAAATGAATGATTTGGAAATGATTGGAAAATGGTTGTCTGAATAGACTGATTTGATAAAACTGATGAATTGATAAAAGTCCATATGAGGCTTGTTCATTGGTTGATTGGGATTGATTTTCCTATGAGCATTGAGTATTGGGAGGAGTATCGAGCACCGAATTGGATAAGAATAAGTAATAACTCAAACTCAATAACTACGTAGCTAGTGTAGGAGTGGATTGAACCATTAAAGTCAAATATTTCCCTTTATTTCAATGTCCTGAAAAGATAGGACTTGATTGTTTGATTGGATCCTTTATTGGATGATTCGTCCTTTACTCTGGCAAAGTACTAGACGGTTTTGGCAACAGCAACAGACTTGTTGTACGATTACTGGCTCATAAGTGATTATTGTCGGATAAGAGAAACTCCCATATAGGTTTTGATAGTACTCTAATTTGATTGGATTGGATTGGCTCGGATTTGGATTGGAGTGGATAGTATATGATTGGTCTTTATCTAAACCTTACTCTTGCTTTAGACTTATGACATCCTGATTGAATTTCATATCTTTCTGATTGCGATATCTGAACTGGTATTATTCTACCTTATATATGTTTTATTCTGTCATATTATATACTCTTACATTGCACGTACTGACGTCTATTTGGGCCTGCATCATTTTATGATGCAGAGATAGGTACTAGAGATCATCAACAGGCGCGTCGTTGAGGATCTATTGGTATCCAGTTTATTGGTAAGTCCTCCCTACTTATGGAGGATGCCACTCTTTTATTATCTAGCTTTAAAGTTTAGACTTTCATCTTTATTTGATTTGAGATAACCATGAACTTTTCATTGACACCACTTAGACAGTTGATAGAGGCTTCATAAACTAGATTGTTGACTTATTGATTTGACATTGTCTTTTCGCTAGTTTCATTCGTACTAGTCTTGTTGATTGGCTTAGACATATTATTGGCCTTTGGCCTTATTCCATAAGTATTTATTTGATCATCTTGATGAGTTAAGTCTTCCGCTGATAGAGAGTTGATTGAATAATTGTGTGAACAGGCCAAGTGGTTCCCTTAGGGACTTCCAATAGTCTCTAAGTGCCGATAAAGCCTAGGGTATTCTAGCGGGGCGTGACATGTAGATAGTACCTTCACTAAGGCATTTTCTAAAATCCAACTTCACTAAATGCTCATCAATCCTATTGTACCAAGCTCTGGGCGCATGCTTTAGTCTATACAAAGCTTTTTTGAGTTGATACACTTCATCTACAGGCCCTTTTACTGCAAATCCTTTAGGCTGCTTAACAAAAATTTCCTCCTCAAGAAAGCCATTCAAGAATGTAGATTAAACATCCAACTAAAACACTTTCCAACCCTTTTGTACAGCTATAGCCAACGATAAGTCGATGGTTTCTAATCTAGAAATAGGAGCAAATGTATCAGAAAAATCAATACCAAAAATTTGAGCATACCCCTTTACAACAAGTCTGGCTTTGTGGTTGTTGATAGAGCCATTTGCATTCAACTTAGTTCTAAAAATTCACTTCACTCCTATGATTTTCCTATCTTCGGGTCTTTTTACAAGTTTCTAGGTCTAATTCTTCTTAGACATGGCGAGTTCCTCTTTCATTGCAGTTCTCCATTTAGGATTTTTTTCTACTTCCCAAAAATTCGTTGGCTCAAGAACAACCATATTGCATCTCTGATAGATATTAGAAAGAGGTCTTGTACCGCTTGCCGGGACACCATCCACCAATTCATCTTCTTTCAGCTGGAGCATTATACTTTGATCTGGAATGAATGTTGGTTCTACTTCTTTCCAATTCAATTGTTCATCTTCTATGAAATGCACATCTCTACTTATCAGGATTTTCCTTGTATGAGAATGGAAAACCCTGTAAGCCTTAGAAACAGTGGTATAATCCACAAATATTCGAGCTTCTGCCCTTTTATCTAACTTATCTCTTTTAGTCTGTGGCACATAAGTAAAGCACAAGCATCCAAACACTTTGAGATTTTTTAAAAAATGTTTGTAGCCATACCATACTTCAAATGGAATCTTTCCTATTAATATTTTTGTTGGAAGCCTGTTGAGTAGAAAGACTGATGTATGTGCATCTTCTGCCCAGTACTTTTTTGGCAAACACTTCTCGTACAACAAACATTTAGCCATCTCCATTATGGTACGATTCTTCCTCTCACTAACTCCATTTTCTTGTGGAGTATATGGAGCAGTGTGCTGGTGTTCAATCCCGGCTTCTTCACAAAATATATTAAACTAATCAGATGTGTACTCCTTACCATTATCGGCCCTTAAAGATTGAATCTTATAACCACTTTGAGTTTTGATCCATTGCTTGAATTTTTAGAAGATAGCGACAACCTCTAACTTGAACCTAAGAAAGTAAATCCAACACATTTTCATATAGTCATCAATGAAAACTATATAATACTTACTCCTTTTGAGTGACAGAGTTCTTTGAGGACCATCTAGATCTGGGTGAATTAAGTTTAGCTTTTCAGTAGCTCTCCAAGTTGCCTTGTTGAAAGGAAGCCTTGTTTGCTTCCCAAATTAACAATTTTTACAATCTGGTATTTCAGCCTCAAGGTTAGGCAGCCCTCAAACTAAATCTTTCTTCTATAGGTTCATTATAGCATCATGATTGAAATGTTTGAGCCTTTTGTGCCAAACTTCTACATTAATCTTAACTGCAGAATAAGCTTTTTGATCATGCACTAAAGGATCCAATGTGAAGATCTTTCCCTTCATCATTACTTTGAATAAATTTTTTCCATCTTCATCTTTGATTTGACAATAATTGACTTCAAAGAGAATTTGAAACCATTCTCAAGCATCAGGCCAACACTTAATAGACTATGACTTATATTAGGTACAAAATACACACCTTTCATTAGTTTTGTACTTGAAACAATTTTAATTTCTACAGTACCTTTGTCTTCAGTAGTAATATAATCTCCATTGCCAACTTGTACTTTGGAACTGAAGTATCCAACTCCTTGAAGAGATCACGATCAAATATCATGTGGTTTGTGCAACCACTGTCCATAAGCCACTTGTCACTTGAGTTGCTAGTTGTAAAACATGTTGCTACAAAGAGTTGCTCCTCATCTTCTTGATTTGCTACTTGTGTAGTATTATTTTATTGAGTTTTATTCTGACAAATTTTTTGATGATGTCCCATTATTTGACATTTCTCACACTATTGGTCTGGCCTTCTCCAGCATTTTAATGGTGGATGACCCTTCTTTCCACAATGCTTGCAAGGAGGAAAATCATGTTTTGTTTCCCTATTGACCCAAAGAGAATGAGAACCTGAATTTTCCTTCTCTTTCCACTTCTTCTTTTCTTTGTCTCCCTAATTTCATTGAACTTTTGCAGGTAGTGCATCCTCAACAGATCCTTCAGACCTCATAAGTCTTCTTTATTCTTGTGCCTGAAAGGAAAAGTTGATCATAAATTTGTAGAGTTTACTAGAATTCAATAGTTTTGTCAAACTAATTATTGACAGATCCTTAGAATTTTCCAGCAAGGAAATAGTTGCTTCAAACCTTTCGGGGACTGTTACAAGTATTTTTTGAACCAATCTAGAATCAGGAAATTTAGAGCCAAGTAATCTTACACTGTTGGCAATGTTGATTAATCTGTGAGAATAGTCTTTGACTGTCTTTGAATCCTTCATCTTCTAAAGTTCAAATTCTCTTATCAGTTGAGAATACGCATTCGTTTTATCCGTTCATCTCCTTCATATTCTCTCTTTAGGAAATTTCAGACCTCAGATGCTAATTTCATTATCATAATCCTAACAAATATTTCAGATGAGACTGCAGCAAATAATGTTGCTATAGCCTTTGATTTTCTTATTTTCTTCTCCTTGTGATTCCTTATCTGCGTCATGATTGGATTTTCAGGCAAGGGAAGAACTTCGCAGTCTCATCAACAGCTTCTCACAGATCATTTGCCTCCATGTGTGCCTCCATTCTTGTTGCCCAGACATGATAGCCTTCACCTTTATAGACAGGTGGTGCTAGTGCAGTAAAAGGAGTTTCTGAATCCATATAAGAAAAAAAGGAATAAGAAAAATGAGTTTCCTCAATTACAGGTCCCTCAAGAAAAGTGTTCTGATACCACTTTTGTTGGAGTTTATGAGTTTAACTTCAACCCTAGAAACAGAAAATAAAGGCAAGAAGAAGAAAAGAAAGATTTGCTGGAAAGATGATTTTTCATTGAATTGAAATGGAGTTTAAATAGAGGGAAAATGCAACAAGTAGAGCCTATATTTCAGCAACTACTTTGCACATGATCCCATAATAAATAAACTGCTTAAAATAATAGCTAACTCTTACAAAACAACAACTAAGTTAAACTACTGAAGATAGCTAAAAAGTTGGAGAATATTCAGCAATTTTTATTTGACTAGTTACTGCAGTAACTAAGGCAATTAATCAACACATATCAAAAATACCGGCTGAATTTTTTTGTCCATAAGACAAATACTCTACATATGCAAGCATAAAAATACCCCAATTTCTGCATGCAATCAAAAGTTAAAAACCCAAAAAAAATATAATTAATGTAGAAAAACCTGTAAAAAGTAATAGAATATGTTGCAGTGAAAAAAATACGTATCTAATAGCAAAAAGTCTATTTGTGGGCAGTGTATACCCAAGTAATAGGGGTATATAGGGTACAATCACATTAGATGTATAAGGTACAAATCACACTAAATGTGTTCTAAGTGCTATTTGTATCCTAAGTGTGATTGGTATCACACTACATATATAGGTGAATACATTATCAGATAGCATAAAAATCACACTTAAAATACATTAACAGATAGGATACAAATCACACTAGATATTTTCTAAGTGTGATTTGTATTCTAAATGTGATTGGTATCCCACACTATACAAAAAGCCTACATACATGAGTGAATATATTATCAGATAGGATACAAATCACATTTGTATTTTCAGTGAAAAGGATACATAACAAATTCAGTGGCATACCTATTGGAATGAATTCAAACCAAAAGAAAGAAGTACAATTTAAAAAAAAAAAAATTACAACTACTCTGTGAGAGAATAAAAATTTAGAAATGATACAAAAACAAATTAGTTGGCATACCTTTCTGGAATGAATACAAACCAATAAAGAAGTGCAATTTTCTTTAAAAAAATACAACTATTAGCCGAGAAGAAAAATAACTGACAAACGTCAATTGTTAAGAATACAAATCCGGTAGGAATACAATATTTTTCCAAGCTATTAGAGGAGAATCTACAATGTTTTTCTCTTTGAGTCAGCCATTAGAGGGGAATCTACAATGTTTTTTCAAGCTACATTCCAATCCAAAATAACCTACGCCCAAAAATTAAAATTGCAAGAGATAACCTCAAATATAAAAAACGAAATCATAAAAATATGAAAAAATATTGAAAAAGATAACTCTAAAAAAAAATACATGAATCAATGAGACTGTTAAATAATCTTGTGGATATTCTTACAAATTCTGGAAAAAAATTAAGAGGGAGCGAAAGAGACAAAAGTTGGAAGCAGAGAAGAATGGGGGAAAATAAAGAGAAAAGTATTTCACCTTTTAGTTAATTTGAATTTTGAGAGAGAAAGTATGAGATAGTTGAAAGAAAGAGAAAAAATCAGATTGTGCATAAAATGTGGGGTAAAAATCAGATAATTTAGGGAGGGACTTAGGATACCATTATTTTGATACTTTACTAAAATATTGTCCTTTTTACTAATATTTGTGTAGCTATTTTCAATAAATAAGTTATAAAATTTGCTTAATTAGCTAATTTTTCCTTTTTAAAAAAATAATTTTGGGCCTAGAGAGCATGGGTCATCGGTTCAAAAAATTAGAAAAAGCTAAAATAGATTAATGGGATCAAAGTACAATATACAAATTTATATATAAAAGTTGATGTATGTGCTAATATTTAACTGCCATGAAATAATTAACTATAGCAGGGGTGTACATGGACCGGGTTGGTTCGGATTTTTTACAAATCAAACCAAACCATTTGTGTCGGGTTATTAAATCTATAAATCAAATCAAACCAATAAAAGTCGGGTTTTTCGATATCAATATTTCTCGGGTTTTTCGAATTTTTTCGGGTTTTTCGGATTTTTTCGGGTTTCTCGGATTTTTCATAGTATTTAATAAAAAGCACAGAGCAGTGCTTCTTAAAAAGAGTTCTAATACAAAATATCAACATATAAGATGGAGGCAGAATACTGTTTGAAGTTTTAATATAACTTTATAAGATGAGCTTTTTTGTATATTATTTAGATGAGTTTCTCAAGTCCAAATCTAAATGTAAGAAAGAAAACAAAAATTATGAAAAATTTTAAAAAAATATTTATAAATTACATTTTAATAAATATTTTTATGTATAAGATAATTTAAAAGTAGTATATCTATAATTGGGTCGGTTTGAGTTTGGTTTGACTTTTTTTAGTTAAAACCAAACCAACCCTATAATGGTCAGGGTTTTTTTCCAAACACCAAACCAAGTCAAACCAAACCACTAGTCAAATTTTTTTTCCGATTTGATTTGGTTTATCGATTTGGTACGGTTTATCGATTTGCCCTGTACAGCCCTAGCTGCTATTATTATGTAAAGATTTTTTAAATATCATCTACAATATCTTCAATACATCATTTGCATATATAAAATTACTAAATATATAAATATATCATTTTGTTAGGGACTTACTAAAAGGAAAATTGTCCCATATAATTGAAACAACAGTGTAGTACAATATTATAGACCAAAAATAAACTAAAAAATGGGAAGTGAAATTACGAAGATGATGATGATGATAAAGAAGAAGGTACTATACGTGTGGATTATTACCAAAATAATTATACACTACTTAAATTTTGAAGCTACATGATAATTGATAACATATTATTTGTTGTTAGATTCCCTTCGAAAGCAAGAAAAATAACAATATTGCTTTTCAAATATTCCTTCATTTTTAAAATATGTATCGTTAAAGTTGAGCTACATCTTCTAAGTCATTTCTTCAATCATATAATATAGCACAATTAAAATATAAAATTTTAGACAATCGATCTAATTGTTATTGAGCATTTCGTATCCATTACCTATTTAATTTTATATAAGTAATTCAAGTAAGAATTGATGCTCTCTAGTACTTGAAATTTTATGATGAATTTGTGTCATATTTGGTCTTTGTTCGTAATATTTGAGAAACACTTCAAATGTATACTCTATTTTCGAAAATAAAGTATCACATAATTATTTTCTTTAATATTATCCGCACACAGCGCAAGTACTAAAAGTGTCCCTTCAAAGTAAAGACTTCAAACTAGAGTCTCTTTTCCTTAAAAAGAGAAAAACTAACTAATACTGAAAACTAGAAGTCAAGTATCTAACTGTCAATGCCGAGACGCTACCTTTTGTCATCAGAAAACCACAAATAGGAACATAACCCGAAGCCACAAGTTGAAAAATCAACAATTTCATTCAAATTGAAATGTAAAAGAACAAAGTTACAATCTGTTCATATATATATATATATACTCAGAAGAATTACAATATTGCATGCACCTAAAAGCAACTATTAGTCGTGACATGGATCGTAATACCACCACCACTGCTGGTAGATATCAGTTTGAATTAAACGGTTTGATCAGACGAAGAGACAGAAACCCCAAAAGAAAAAAGAGAAAAAGAAGACCAGAAAAGTATTTCTGAGTTTCAGATTACCCCAAGGTAAATCATCTTCTGCCAGCTGTATTTATCTAAAGAATGAATGAAGGCAAGGGACGGCAAGACCTACAGATTCTAAACTAAAAGGGCATTTACATGTAGGAAAAGAAGGTGGTAGACTGTTGTACCAAACTGGTTCAGAAAATGGTGTCAATTGTAAGCTTCCTTCTGCGCGGTGCTTTTTCCGCTATTTGCTTCTCTAGGTCCATAAAGTTGGAACCTTTATGTGCAAATAATCTCCTGAGATTTATCACAGAAAGCTCACTGAAGCTACCTACAGCAAGGTCAGCTTGCCCTAAATCATACCTGCAATTTTCAAACTCGTAAATAAAAATTTGCAAGCAGAAGCAGTTACATACTTGTTGCATTTGAAGAAAATTAAAATAGCAAGAAAATCCAGAATTTGTATTAATATATCAACACTTGAAACAGATATTGAAGTAAGCACCTAGTCCTAAACCCACCCCCTTAGAAGGAGGAAGGATCTGGGACTCCTTTTCGGCAGCAAAGAACATTTTGTGTCCAAACATAATATGATTAGACAGTTCAAAAAAGACTGAATCCAGAACTTCAACAATAAGGGGAAAAACCAGAAAACAGTAATACATACGCAGGGTGAGCACCAATAAGTGCCACAGCCATCATTGTACAGTTGTGAGCAGCAGTTATGCCCCTAGGATCGTCCTCAAACACCACACACTTTGATGGCTTTCTGTCCAGCTGCAGAATTTTGTTTTTTCTATAGGTAAGCTCCAACTAAACCAAGAGAGTTCAAAAGAAGGTTTGTGTTTTGGTCTGTGCTTAAAAAGCATAGAAGAAAGAGTAGAGAGTGTATAGTTAAACTATCATTTAAGTGGATTAGCAGGTCAATATTGCTAGGATTTAGTATCCAATGCAGATGTAAGTTTAAGCAAAAAATTAGGACTGCCACGCCATATTAAAAGAGAAAACTAAGCATTTTTAGTTCACACACCACACTTCTAGATATTCTTCCCCTTCATATGAGTAAGAAATAATGTGCTAAAAGCAACCCCCATCCCCAAAGAATCCAAATGAGACAGTAAGCTTAATATGGTTTTAGTATTCTTAATGTGTTAGAAATGCACCGGTCCAACACTCAAAATAAACTTCAGCCTTACCTTCACAGCTGCAGAAAGAAATCTATGTGCTATAGACTCCATTCCATCCTCCTCTGTCACAATTGCCTGCATCAGCAGCATGACAGTCAACAACATGCACATGTTAATAGCCGACCACATTGTATACATCATCTCTAAGAGACTGTTTGGATTGGCTTATAAGATGCTTATAAGCTGTTTTCAACTCTTTTTGAGTGTTTGGATGGCCAACTTAAAGTCATTTTGTGCTTAAAATAAGTCTCAATAAATAGTTGGGTTTATTTGGATGAACTTATTTTAAACAAGTTTATAAGTTGAAAACAGCTTATAAGTCAAAAAAAAAAAAAGTTGGTCTGGACCTACTTTTTTTTTAAAACTTCTAAGCTGTTTTCAACTTATAAGCTGCTTAAAAATAAGTCAATCCAAACAGGCTATAAGAGAATGTAATAAACTACCTGGAAGTACTTCATGAG
This sequence comes from Solanum dulcamara, assembly GCF_947179165.1. Lineage (NCBI taxonomy): Eukaryota > Viridiplantae > Streptophyta > Magnoliopsida > Solanales > Solanaceae > Solanum > Solanum dulcamara. The sequence continues at coordinate 45,436,566 of NC_077244.1, read as the reverse complement.
TCCCATGCGCTCTAAGGCTTCAACCATATTTCTGCGATCAAGACTTGACACAACAGCGCAAGGGATACGAGCAGTTGACACAGCATCCAACCATTCTTTCAACCCTTCAATTGGCTCTGAAATCTAAAAAGAGGAGAATTATAGTGATATTTTTGAGTTCATCGAAAAACACAGCATCCCATTCTGCAAAAATGCTTTACTTTGAGAAGCTTGTCATGATAGAGTTGGGAAAGTCTCGTCTTCAATCGATCTTGATCAGCTTCATTCTTCTCCCTTGGCAGCGCCTGTAATTGCATAGGATTTATCAAAAATAGACATTTTAATAAGACATTGATTATATAAGAAAGGATTTCTACAAAACTAGAAAACAATCTCCCAAAGTAAGCGGGACCTTTTTATTTTTCCTGGAGAGCTTGATCAATGCTATCTTTTATCTCAGTGATTTTCTATAGAGAAATGTTGTATTTTACCTCCCAAAAACGTCCTAAAAGAAAACTCAAACCTGATAGTCCACTATTTCTCCAATCAAAAAGACATGTACACCGACTCATATGCATAGAGGCAAATATCACAGAGGATTTAACAATTATTTATCTAACAAAAGAGTAAAAAAGTCTGATGGGACACAGACTTGGACCAAAAATTAAGGGGCGAGACTATCCATACTCATTGTTCAAATAAAATAGGTAGTCGTGACTTGTATGAGCATTAACTCCTAACCTTATGCAGAACTTGATCAGCAGTTGCATAAAGTAATAGACGCTGCACACTATCATCTTCAGGAAGCTCTAATCCTGCACATAACCAAATGATAAATAACTTATATTATTTAACAAAATAAAGTCAAAATTAAAAGCAGCAGTAATGAGCATCTACAAACTGAGGAAAGTAGTCATCAAAACTAAAAGCATCAGTAATGAGCATCTACAAACTGGAAAGTAGTCATTGTTTTTAATAGGCCAAATACATATGCGGCCCCTTAAACTTGTCCGAATTTTTCACTTAAACACCTGAAGTAAGAGTTATACCTATTGAACACCTCAACTATATTCAAACTGTGTCAATTGAACACATATTGCACAGTTCTAGATTAGGTTCAGAGCGTGAAAGCCACTTGCCATGACATGAAAAATAGAGCCAATAATAAGAATACACATCATCAAAGAAGCAAAAGTCAAAATTAAAAGAACAAATAAAAATATCTTTTGCAGCTTATGGCATTCTTCTTCCTCAGAGAGAAGCCTTCATCTCTTTCCACCACTAAAGCACCAAGAGCTAATACCAGATACTTTCTTCTTTCTCCCTCTTCTTATATCATTATCACCCTCCTTTCCCCCTACATTCATCCTATTCATATGGTCCCTTCCGACTTTTCACTCACTCCTCATGCATAGTTTTCAGAGAGAAATCATACATTTTTCAGCTTCTGGGATCAACTTCAAATGTTTGCCTAGCCTTTATTTTACCTGGTACAATTGCTCTATAGATAAACAACGGACAAGATAATCTTTAGACAAAATGGCTGCAAGGTAAGATGTAATGGGAACTGGGTTAGTCCCTCAAAAATGGGAAATTGGGGAGAAGAAGTCTGCAACTTTTAGTATTGCATTAAACCAAATGGAACTTGCGTGGGATAACTTAATGCAATTAACTAGGCTACAAACCTATTTGAAGAAGCAAGGATAATTTTAGAATCAAATTTATATTTTGTTTTGTTATTGTGGTTCAGTGACGTGCAGCGGCGAGATAGGTGGTGGCTATTGTTTTGGTGGCAAGAGTGGTGGAGATGCATCATAAATTCATAAGAGAAAAAATAAATAAAATAAAATAGATTATGGCTTTCCACTCACTCAGAGGAGAGTGCATTGCACATGCTATGCCATGTCAACAACATGTGTCTATGAGGTACACATTAAATCAAGATAGGTATAACTATTAGTTCAAGTATTTAAATGGAAAATTCCAACAAGTTTAAGGGGCCATGTATGTATTCAGCCTTTTTAATAATTCAGAAGTTCATTCTTTAGCTAGTTCTTATCTCCCATAAACTGCAAAGATTAGTTTTACATCATAAGCTTCCCAATTGTTTAAAATTGCAAACCTATGGGTCTTGAAGATTGTGCTGCTTGTATGATTGCACACCATAAGTTTCTTACAAGGGCTCATTTTCCATGGAATGAACATTGAGACATCAGATGATCATAATTTATTTATTTTTTATTTTTTATTTTTTTTTGGGAGGGGGGGGGGGGATGGGGGTAGATTAATCACTACCCCTGATCCCTTCCCTTCCCCCAAGATCAAGAATTCCATTCAGCCCATGACGGGAGATAAACCAATTAGTAAAAGCCAATATCACCCTGATCTCTGATATAGGTGAATTTGGATTGATAGAGCCAGAAAGAATCTGACCTATCACCGTCTCAAATATATATGGAGATACTAAAGAATACCAATAAGATCCAAGATTATGTACAGATGACATATCACCGGCACTCAGATGTTTTATTTTATAAATGACGAGCAAATAATTTTACTGTACGACCAATAAGAAACAAATGTATGATTCTGAAAATTTGTCTCACCCATGTGGGATCCTCCAAAAATGCACTACATCCGGAGGATCCAACATGCACCCATTTTTAGAAGAGTCCGAGCAACATAGGTGAGTTCAATCCCCCGGATTGGCTAATGGTATACAGATGAAACAATATTAATATTTGCATGCAACCCGAGAGAAGAAGTTTAATTACTCAGAGCCAGAAAAATCGGCAAGTCACTCACCTTCTTCAGACGCAAGTTGATTCCAGGCATCCAACTTTAGAGCTCGAGAATCTGCCTGAGATGTATGATGTAGAAGTACATTATCAACAAAGAATTGAGTGTTATGACTTCCACTCAAGTAGAAGAAAGAACTCAGCAACACAATTGCTGCGAGCTTCATTATTGGAACATTAATATCTACCACATCGTTGATCTACAATTATCTTCAGCAACATGTCTAGAGGAAATCAATCCAAACATAATCTTATCTCCCACTCCCCCCCTCCCACCCCCCCACATGCACAAACCAACCAATATACATTGTACGTATTCATATAATTCTCTTTTCTATTCTATCAAGTTCTTTCTTAACATGAACCAAGTTTTCATTGCCTTTTGTCTGAGTTCCAGTCCATGCACCTAATACTTTATACAAAACAAGCCACCTCTCCTCTTTAGGGACGTTGTTGTTATCTTAAAGCCTCAATTCCTGGGGTGAGTGACGAAACGCCATAATTTGGGGATCTTGTACTTCTATTGCAGTTCCAATTCATGTTTGTATTTAGAGGAAAGTTCCTTGACTTATATACACACACATACATAGAGAGAGACCCATAGGAAGAGAGTGAAGTTCTTTAATCTGTCTTTCACATAATTTTTATTAAAAAAAAGGTCTCCCATAGAAGAACCAAATTGGAGAGCAGGGAAAAAGATGAACAATAGAAGACTTTGAGTTTGTAAGGCAAGGTCATCAAAGATTCAGACGTTGGGTCTAAATGTAACAAAACCAGCACCCTTCAAGAATTCCTTATTAGCATGCAATATTAGATGGGGACAAGAAGCATAAACATAGGGCAAACCAACAACAGAAGATTACTTCCTTTTATATGGACATAATAATTTGCCAGCCAGACTTCAGAGATCACTTTCATTGATATAGTTGATCATAGATAAAGTAAAAATTCACAAATCAGGTAACCACTCTTAAATTAGACCAGATGGTCAAAGATTGAGGTCTTACCACCACATTATCCCAAGAGAAAATGAGGCCGTAAGCTTCATCAGGCTTCATCGCATAACGGATTCTTCGCAGGAAACCCTCTTGCAGTCTATCATTTAAAAAATCCTAAATGCGAAAAAAGGAACTCCTTGAGTATAAATATGTTGCCTTGTAGCACCAAAAGGCGCAAAGATTCATAAACCCTGTTACAAAATCTAAACTTCTGGTCTTACCACATCAACTTTGAGCAGTCCATTGGGTCTAAATGTCTCGAAACCTTCTCCGTATTCAGCACCAATTGCCTACAAAATCCAATAAGCACAAACAAATACCATGTCGGTCCCATTTTGAACAACAAAATCACAACTTGGAAACATTTTTTAAAATATTTTTAACTATAATTACAGCAACTTAGTGTTTTTTAAAATTATGATGTTGCTTGGGCCACCTTTGTGTATCTCAAGTATTCAATGGGCAACATGTCACATCCAATGAGCATAGGTATCAAGTAGCTCTATCGAGGCTAAAGCACATGGCTAACACTAAGTCATATAACTAAGACCCAAACTTGGGACCTCCGCGTTGTCACTCCTATACCTCAACCATTCAACAATCCTTTTGTGAACAATATTTTGTGTAATTTCTAGATATGTAAATTTTTAGTTTAAAATTAATCATTTTACATGAAATATTTGATGTGCTGCTTCTTGTATATATAAATATTATTCTTAAGCAATCACGACCAACCTCAGAGGAAACAGATGGATAATATAGGTACAATAAAGTAGAAAAGTTAAAAGAGAAGCTAGTAAAGGCAAATACCTACCTCTTCCATAAAAATCTTGTTAGGTGTAGCTGGAAAATCTTCAAAGTCCCCATTATCACCCGTACCCAACGCCTTCACAATCACCAAGCGTTGATAACACTGGGATGATTTCAAAGGCTTCGATTTCTGTAGTCTCTACAAAGAAAATTGAAATAAATAAAGAGATAATAAGGAAGAAGATTTTTGAATTAAATTAGAGACAAGTACAAAGAACGAACCAAGAATTGTAACTTTTTGGAGAATTGAGGAAGGAAAGAGTTCGGTTGCAACGGAAGCTGAGCCTGAGAACAACTGCGGAAGCTAAGAGTGCCCTCCATTTTTAGTATGATAAATTCTGGAGAAGCTCTTCCTGATTAATTAAAACCAAAGGGGCGAAGATGGTTAGCTTGGGCCTACCTTCAACTTATCCATTTAAGATTAGGGAAAATTACTTATTTACACATATTATAATACCATATTTACTAATATTTTCTATCATATAAAAAAATATTAAAAATTTCTTTTTTTAACTATCTCTCCATCTCACAGATACATCACATTTTACTTCACTCAACTACCCTAAATTCACGCCTAATCTATAGTTTCGTCGTCAGCAGCTTTTTTTTTTTCAATTTCAGTACATTTATTACTCAATTTCAAGCTTCCAAGTAAGGTATATTCAATTTTTTCCTTATCTGGAATCTCACTTCATTTTCACCTCCTTCGATTTACTCTGTTTTCTTCAGTAACTTTTTATTTTTTTACTCATATTCTTCACTGATACATATGCATTCCGTTCCATCTTTTAGTGTTGGTCTCACATAGTTAAAAAAAAAATCAAGAAATTCTTGTTTCACTGGTTCTGATTCATCTTGGGAATGTTACGACGAGGTTAGATCCAAACATCATAACGATCCAGTAGTGATGGATAAGCTACGTGAGAAATTGAAGTCGAAATCTCCTATTCAACATGCACCCAAAGAAGAAAATAAGAAGATTGAAGGGGTTACAACACGCCCTAATCTCCCAAAGGTATGATTTCATATAAGATGTGTTTTTTTAAATGTTGTTTTTTCTGAAGATTCACTACTTCTGATACATCTAGTTTATGTACCGAATTCTTATGTATCAAGCTTTACTACTTCTAATACATCTTGTTTATGTATCATATTCTCATGTATCAAGCTTTAATGTTTCTGATACATCGTGTTTATATTATTATTTTTTTAAATGTCTTTTTTTCTGAAGATTTACTAATACTGATATATCTTGTTTATATATCAAGATTTAATGTTTCTGATATATTGTGTTTTTGTATCGAATTCTCATGTATCAAGCTTTAATGCTTCTGATACATCTTGTTTATGTATCAAGTTCAAGTTGTATTTAATCATTTTTCATGTCAATGCAGGGAATGAAGTACGTCATCAAGAAGATCCCTTCACACTCCTTGAGATTCGGCACTGCATATACGGCTAATTTTATTGATGATTTCAAATCATCAATAGGTGAAGAAGCTATACAGTTATTTAGGTAAACCATATTTGGTCACTACCTAAATATGCCACAGTGCAATTTTTAAGGGCAAATCATCAAATGCCTTTTACTTTTTGAGGTAGAGCAAAAAAAACAAAGAGAAATTACACATTCATCACGTGCAGGGTAACATACTATGATTCACAATCAAGAAATTTTCTATTATTATTGGTTTGCAATGTACCGTAATATCAATGATTTTTGATACCCAGATGCACCAACAAGTAGATTATTGTGTAGATATTTTTCTGGTGCAAAAAATGGGGTAAACAAAAAAATGTTTCGTTCAACGTTTTCTGGTTAGAGGATGGGAAACAAATGAAGATGTTGTTTAGATGGTCATTCTCTACTTCATCCACACTTTTATTTTTTTTCAAATAGGTGATTCACCTATTTTTGTTGATGATTTTAAGATAGTAGAGGATGGTAGGTATGAGCAATACCCATGGGGAGAAATAGCATTTTCTAAATTGATAAAAGGAATGAGGCAGGAGTTTTCAAATGCCAAACACATGTATCATTTGGGTGGCATGTCATACGCTCTAAATTCATGGATCTACGAATGTGCATCTCAGGTGCCTTCTGAAATTGCTGTTAGAGTGGATAATCAAATTCTCAGAATTCTTAATTGGCGTGTTGTTGCCGTCAAGCCAAAATTTGAGACTTTCATGTCTACCATCTTCAGTGAGGTATATTTCATGAAATCATTTTCATAATTATAGCAAATGAATATACCATCTGCTGCTTATTAAATGTACTTAAAGATTATTCGTTTATGCACTAACTCATTATACATAACATTTAAGATACATTCTATATTCCTAACCTTGATACAATAGTATTTATTGATTTATTTTCTGATTAGCAACCAATCTTTTTGCAGTATCCATGCTCCAATATTGTGCCATCTCAATATAAAATAGAATCTATTGTCATTCCTGGTAATGAATATCATTTTGAAGCTGTTACATCAGCTGTCAAGGTCAAATTTACAGAACCTCAATAAGTCCTCGGATTTGAGGACTTTTCAACAAAACCACCCATAGAATTATTAAGAAGATCCAGTCATTTTGCTGATACATCTTCTCCACCTCCTCCCAAAAGAAGGAAGACTACCCCTAGTAAAGAACCAATTTAAGTAGAAACAGCTAACATGCATAAGGATGTTATACCACCAGATCTATCAGAAAAGCCTGTTTCTACTGATACAGAACTAGCGGCAAAGTCAGCGGTAGGCGGTGAATCTTTCGGTCATTCGATGTAAATTGTTCATATGCAATTCAAAGAATTAAAGAAGTTCTTAAAGAAGTCTCTAAAAAATATGTAAGTTATTACTATAAGATTTAACACACACAATATACTTCTTAATACGTTGATACATTCTGATTTTTCATATTATTGTTTTAAGATTGACCGAAAGTTCAAGCGATTAGAGAATAAAATTGATTCAAATCATATTGATCTTTTGAAAGCCATTGAAAATATAGTGCATCACATGACTGGCACATTATCTCAAATTAAAAAAGATGATTTTGTTCAACCATTCCATGTGGTGGAACAACAACAAGCACCTACTGTATTGGAGGAGCACAATGATCCAAATAAATCTAACCGCCCCCCAAGCAAATGACCAATCTCATATCTAGGAAAATATTAAGGTAGATGCATCACATAATTATTGATATTTATATTTTGATATACTTTTAAACTACTGGATACATTTTATTTTCATCTATCAGATATTTAATTTTCTTTATAATTGTCATATATCATAAGTAATTGTTGTTATGTTTGCAGGAAGCTGAACCATCCAACACGATACAATAGGTGGATGATGTATCAGAATAAAATATTGTATCAGATGTTTCAGAATCATTTGAACAACATGTTTCAACTGATACATTAAAGGTAATGTATCAGGAACAAAGCTATTAAAGGTAATGTATTATTTCAACAATCATTTTCTTAAATAATTATTATTATTACATTTGTAGGAACCAGAAACATCCATTATTTTACCACAATTAAAGAATGTATCAGCACACCAAAAAAAACCAAATAGAGCAGATCCTTTTCAGGTGAATCTTGATTCTGATACATTAAAGGTAATATATCAGATAAATTATTGTGATAAGTTCAACATTAATAAGTTTAGTACTGTCGTTATACATTACATTTAGAATAATGCCACGAAAGATGCAAGAGAGGACATTGATAATACTAATAAAGTTAAAGAACATGTTGAACAGATTAATAAAGAAAAAACCAAACCCAGTGCATCAGTAATATGAATCAATTGTATCTGATTCATTAAATTTAGATTTAATAAATTTTATTATAATAAAATCATTATATTTTATAATTCTTCAAAATTAAGAATCCAATACTTCAACATCGATATCGTCCGAAAGTCTGGATGTGATAGATGCTCTAATATATGGACTTTCATTATTTGCCATGCCATTGACTGTTATTAGTCATGAACAAGTAGTTCAGGATGAATGTCTACTACGTGATAGCCAGCTACCTACCACTCTTCCATCAAAAATCAATGTATTGCCAGATGATGCGAAGACACATTTTCCAAGAAGTAGGTTGCCTTCTAAGATCTTACAATCGTCGTATCTAACAAAATTTGGGTCAAGTGAAAAGGGTAAGGAAAAAATGACATTTGTTATTCATCAAACACATCTTTTCAAAGGTTTTGGCATATGCTATCATCCTCCAACCGAGCTTATCTGGGAATACACCCAATGAATAGATAAAAGACTATTAAAATCGCATGTCAATAAGTAAGTATGACATTTACAACTTATATCAATACAAGCTATTTATTATATATGTTCTGTCATTTTAATATAAGTTTGCATTCAGGAAATCAAAGGAGAAACATTACAGAGCCAAGTTCTCTTTATTCGGGTTTGAAAAAATGGAATTTGTAGTGGCATTTCCTCAAGATAAGAACTGGTTCTACCTCATGTCACAGCCGAACAGATGCTGGAATGATGAGATAATCATTTTTTGATATAGCATCTATTACATGTCAGACACAATGTCTGATACATAAATACTATGTATTAGATACATCCAGTACATAAGTTTCTAATCTGTTTAATAACTATGTATCAGTTTGTATAACTAATACTTTCTTAAAATGTGTAGCACATTGATGTAATATTTTACTAACTTTAGAAGAAATCAAAGATGCAGTTAGGAAATCAGTATCAATACACAACAACAAACTGTATTTTCAAAGTTTTTATTAAATCTGTACACACACGATACTATTACATTCCACCTGACATTTCTACCCAAGAAGATATGGTATGGGCCTCTATTATAGCTCATTATAAAAGATTTGTGAAGAACATAATAAGAGGTTTCTCAATTCCCTCCAGGTTGCCCTGGCATTTGGTAGATGAGGTATACATCCCGGTAAACTATGATAGTAATTTTTATTGGGTTCTGACAGTAGTTGTGTTGAAATAGAGGTTGATACGCGTCTATGATTCATCATCTGGAAGAAGAAGTAGCAACCCTTCTCCAGAGATTCAAAATATAGCAGTAATGCTACCTACATGCCTTTACGATAGTGATTTTTTTAGAAGAACGAACGTACTGATTGGTCATCTCTTGATTCAAACAAGGAAAAATCAATCGGTAACATGCTTGAAGCACATCACCCTTTTGCAGTTGAATACGTTGAAGGAATTGCGCAACAAGGAAGAGATAGCTTGTGAGTATTAACAAATATGCATATTTAAATCATTAATATGTCAATTTTATTTTTAAAAAAATTGTGTATTCCTTTTTTTGTAGGGATTGTAGTATTTTCTTGGCTATTTTTGTTGAATATCTTAGTGATGGAATTTCTATTCCAACTACTGTACTACATGCCGAATTCTTCTATTCAAGATATGTCGTACTATTGTGGAATTATGATTGTCAGAAGACCAAGGATGGTTATGTTAGCAAAAATGACGATCCAAAAAAACCTAAGAGAAATTTCATCTCTCTTAGTCAAGGAGAACCGATGGATGTCGTGTAGTTTTTTTTTGAATTTTGTAGTAGTCGAATGTACAATTATGTTTTTGCATCAAAAGTAAATATTTTGTTTGGCTATTCAACAATTTAGCAGACTTTTAAGTTTTTCTCATGTATCAAACTCGAATATAAGATGAAAGTCTATGTATCATATTCTCATATATCAAACTTGACTACTTCTGATACATCTTATATATATATATATATATATCAAATTCTCATTTATCAAGCTTTACTGCTTCTAATACATTCTGTTTTTGTATCATATTCTCATGTATCAAACTTGTTTGCTTCTGGTATATTTTGTATATGTATCAGATTCTCATGTATCATTATTTAATGTTACCTACATATTGTTTATGTATCAGAATCTCATTTATCAAGCTTTAGTGCTTCTGATACATATTGTTTATGTATTAAAATCTTATGTATCAAGCTTTAGTGATTCTGATACATATTGTTTATGTATTAGAATCTCATGTATAAGATGTACTGATTTTGATACATCTTGTTTATGTATCAAAATCTAATGTATCAATATTTAGTGCTTCTGATACATATTGTTTATATCTCAGATTTTTATGTATCAAGATTCGATGATCTGATACATTTTGTTTTTGTAACATATTCTCATGTATCAAGGTTTAATAATTCTGATACATCTACACCCTATATCAATGCAAGATGTTATGTATTAGCCACAATTCAGTTGAAAACTAATACAACAATCTTCAATGTATCAACCATTTATCTGTCGAATATGTCGAATGATTATGTATCAGCTACGACCTATATCAATACTATATCACTACCAAGTAATTTATAATGAAAATAATTACCAACCATCCATGTATCAATTATTGATATTCAATTACTATTCTGGTTAATTAAAATATGAATCAAATACAACCCCTAATCTGTAAAAAAAACTGTGTAGATGTAATTATGTGATCCAAATAGAATGTATCTTGGGATAACAAAACATCATTTCTCTTTGAAAATAAAATTACAAGTCTTTCTATTGTGGCCTTTATGGACATAACGACCATAAGAATTTGTGCTCGTTCTTAGCTTCTCACTAGAGAACTTTTTTCTTCCTTTCTTTGGTCTTTCTGGCATCCTTTTTTATTTTGGTGGCAAAACAAATTCTTCCAAAATTACTTTTAGAACTGACCAATCTTTCTTATTTGGCATTGGAACCATTGACAATTCATAAGTATTTGCCAACACCTCTAACTTGTAGTAATCAGAACAATATGGGTGCATGTTTGTAATGTTCTTGCTTTTCAACACTGCAATTGCGTGTGGACATGGTATTTTGTCTAGTTAAAACCTGCCACAATTGCATGCTTTTCTTTCAAGACACATAATGTATCTTATACGTGATTCATAAACAGAATAAAGATATTCTGATGAAGCAACAACCTGCAGAAAATAATTATCACAGATATGAATACAGAACTGATGTATCAAATAGCTATGTATCAAGCAACTATGTATCAAATAGATATCTACTTAAAAATAACTGGTGTGTACCTTCATTCTCGAATACTTCATCGTGTTTGATACTAGGATATCTTCGAATTTTCTACCCAAAATATGTTTTGTATAAGTTGTTATTTCCCTATTTTTGCAGTTCCAAGCACTAAATAACATTCTCGTTTGCTATAAAAAGTCAATTATAGGCAGCTCTCGTGCTTCAACAAGACATCCATTGATACATTCTGCGATGTTAGAAGTTATCATTCTCCCTTTGTTGACAGTTGCATGAACCCTTGACCACTTTTTGTACCCCGCATTTTTCAAACACTATGTCACTCAGTGATCAATTTTTTCAACTTTTGCCATTAATTTTTTGAATTCATCTTTTCGGTATACCTTGGCGATCGAGTAGAAGAGGTTACTTAGTACAACTTTACTCCTCTTGTAGTTAGTACACACATTTTTCCATATATGTCATATACATGCAAAGTGAGGGACATTGGGAAATACCATGTTTACACTCTTGATTATACTTTCGTTCCTATCTGATACAACACACCTATTGTTCCTCTCACCAAATGCATTTTTGAAGTTCTAGAAAAACTATGTCCATGATGAATCATTTTTTGTATCAACAACACCATACGCTAATGGCAATATGCAACCTAAAAAATTATTAAAAGCAATAACATAGTTATTATAATTCATCAGATTCATAGCAAATGTGTTAAATGAGATGATACACTAATATTCAATACATAACGGTAACAAAAAGTAAGACCTGCCCCATCAAGTGTGCTAGTTGATACAAATGTCTCTTTATAAGGTCCATCAAGATGAGCACAATCAACAACAACTACAGGTCGATAAAACTGAAACCCCCTCATCAATGGCCTTAACGCTATGAATAGATACATGATTTCATCAGTTAGTGAATTGTGCATACTTATACGGTTTTTAGCATATGTATGTATACAGACAATTGTCTATATCCATTAGTAGGTTTTTCCCTTAACATATCTAAAGCATGTTCTTTTGCATGTCATGCTTGTTGATAGGTAATATCAATTACATACGCTGCTTTAATATCCTCTCGTATATCATTAGGAGTGTGAATTCTCTTATGATTAATCAATTTAGGTGTCGTGAATACACTTACAAAAGCCTTTGTAGCATGAACTTTGTTGTAAATCCTATCTCTTAATGCATATGAATGTTCACTATTGAAATATCTCACTTTGAATATATCTGATTTTTTCCAACATGATGCTTTCATTCTCCAACAACAGTCGTCTGAAAAGCATATTAACACATAACTGCATAATTTTAGATAAACAATTAACATGTATCAGATACACAGAGTTTCATAGGTAATATGACTAAATAAAGGTAATTTCTGACAGCAAGTTTTTTAACTGTTGTACTTGATACATAATACTTAGTATGTATCATTAATATAAAACAATAAAAAAAAACTTTACAAAATCAACAGTATATCTGCGAAAAGTATTTAACTGAGTTAGATACATAATGTTACGACGTATCATGACAACAAAAATAAAAAAATATTAACATGTATCAGATACACAGAGATTCATATGTACCTGATACATTATGACAACAAATTTTTTAACTGTTGTACTTGATAATAATACTTAGTATGTATCATGAATATAAAACAACAAAAATAACTTTACAAAATCAACAGATTATCTGGGAAAAGTATTGAACTGAGTTAGATACATAATGTTACGATGTATCATGACAACAAAAATAAAAAATTATTAACATGTACCAGATACACAGAGATTTATATGTACCTAATACATTATGACAATAAGTTTTTTAACTGTTGTACTTGATACATAATACTTAGTACGTATCATGAATATAAAACAACAAAAATAACTTTACAAAATCAAAAGTATATCTGGAAAAAGTATTTAAGTGAGTTAGATACATAATGTTACGATGTATCATGAAAACAAAAATAAAAAAATATTAATATGTATCAGATACACAGAGATTCATATGTACCTGATACATTATGACAACAAATTTTTTAACTGTTGTACTTGATAATAATACTTAGTACGTATCATGAATATAAAACAACAAAAATAACTTTACAAAATCAAAAGTATATCTGGAAAAAGTATTTAACTGAGTTAGATACATAATGTTACGATGTATCATGAAAACAAAAATAAAAAAATATTAATATGTATCAGATACACAGAGATTCATATGTACCTGATACATTATGACAACAAATTTTTTAACTGTTGTACTTGATACATAATACTTAGTATGTATCATGAATATAAAACAATAAAAATAACTTTACAAAATCAACAATATATCTAGGAAAAGTATTGAACTGAGTTAGATACATAATGTTACGATGTATCATGACAACAAAAATAAAAAAAATATTAACATGTATCAGATACACAGAGATTCATATGTACCTGATACATTATGACAACAAGTTTTTTAACTGTTGTACTTGATAATAATACTTGGTATGTATCATGAATATAAAACAACAAAAATAACTTTACAAAATCAACAGATTATCTGGTAAAAGTATTGAACTGAGTTAGATACATAATGTTACAATGTTTCATAACAACAAAATAAAAAAATATTAACATGTATCAAATACACAGAGATTCATATGTACCTGATACATTCTGACAATAAATTTTTTAACTTTATACTTGATACATAATACTTAGTATGTATCATGAATATAAAACAATAAAAATAACTTTACAAAATCAACAATATATCTAGGAAAAGTTGAACTGAGTTAGATACATAATATTATGATGTATCATGACAACAAAAATAAAAAAATATTAACATGTATCAGATACACAAAGATTCAGATGTATCTGATATATTCTGACAGCAAATTTTTTAACTGTTGTACTTGATACATAATACTTAGTATGTATCATGAATATAAAATAACAAAAATAACTTTACAAAATCAAATTTCTAAAATTAGCAAATGCACATACCTTTTATTATCAGATCTTTTAATTTTGAAATTGAATCTATTATCAATTTTGTATTTGGCCATTAGACAACTAGTGTTGCTTTGTCCTTATACAATTGCTTCTCCTTCACTTCCGCACCAAATATATTAGTTATGTAGTTCGTCTCATCCAATTCCAGTATTTAACAAGCTGCAGCATTACCAGATTTCTTTAAACCGAAAATTTATGACTCATTCATATCTGATTCGGCACAAACAATTTCTCCAGATGTAGCGTCGAATGCTTGTAACTCACATCTCTTTCTATCAGATGTTATTATGCATAGGAGATATTTTATGAATCCAGGCTCGTTCTTCTTTAACTCTATATAAAGATTAACACCCATATCATTACGAATAATCATTGGCGACGAGTTACCTTGAATGATGTATTGAATTTTAATATTTATCAGTGATACATCTATGGTCAATTCAGCAACATTGCTGCTTTTAGATTCGAGTAAGATATTTTATCGCCGACTACGATTCCATCACTTTTGTATTATTCATAACTCACCTCAGAATGCCAAACTCCAGAATCTCTTAGTAGTATCGTGATATTCATCTAGATTTGCTTGATGAAAATTAAATTTTGGATTGAATTTTTTTCGCAGATATGCTCTGTTTTTTGAGGAAGAAGAGTTTTTCTTCCTCTTCAAAACTGTTATGTTTTTTTAGGATTATTTCTCTTAATTAGCACGGTAATTAATTGAAACAATCAATCCTAACTTAAATTATGTTACTATACATAAATAACTCAACAACATTAATTATTCTACAACCAAAACCTGATGTATCAGCAAAATAAGTAATGTATCAGAAATATGGAAAAAAAAGAAAATCGGGTAATTTAAGAAAAATGAGGGATATGTTGTAATTGAGCTTTTTCACTATGGAATTTAGGTAAAGTTTACTTAAGATTATAGTATTTATTTTCAAGGAAAAATTTGGTAGGCTAGCCCTTCTTAAACCAATTTTCAATATTTAGTCACCAATTGAAAGGTAGGAAATATTTTGTGATATTTTTCCACATTTTTTTTGTTCAATTGGTCAAATATTTTAAAAAATATTTTTTCTAGAAAAAAAAGCTTCTAAAAAATGAGAAAAATAAGCTAGTGACATTCCATATTAATTGAGTCTTCCCACTCTCCAATCCATCTTATTTTCACCCTCACCCCCATAATCCCACACCCCTACCTCCCTACCTCCCCCTTTTATAGTATTTTATAATAATGCATAAGTACCCCCTAAGCTATGATCAAAATCTCATCGACACATCTTAATTTAACAAGGTTGTTATTATCCCTCAAACTTATTTTTCTGTATTTTTATGCACCTTTTATATTGACGTGTCACCTTCAATTAAGTAAGTTAGCTATGATTGTACATGTTACACCTCAAAATTTCTACGCTAAGATTCAGACCATTCTTCGTATGCGTATAGGCTTGAATTTGAAGACTTCAAATTGTATATATAATCTAGAATAAATTCATAAGTATTTAAAGTATATTATATGTGATTTAAGGTTATAAGGGATCCCTAAAACCAAGCCAAGTCAAAAGAATTTCTATCGGCTAAGTTTTTGATTGAGTTCGTATAAGGGTCAATTTCAAATGACCATATCTCCTAGAATTAACTAATTGGGTGGCTTATGACCTATCAAATAAAGGTCTTTGAGTCTTATTTCCAACGCCACCAAGATTGCATTTTTTGGAGTTTGGAGTAGAAAGTTATAATCATTTTACTGAAGTATGTACGAACAGGACAATTCGGCGAACTCACCTGCTAATTTGGCGACTCAATGAATGGTTCATCGACAAGTCAATTTAGGTCGCCGAATGAATCCAAAATCCTCCATAAACTGTTATTTTAGGCTATCTCAAACACCCTTTGGTGACTCGCCGAATGGTTTGGCGAGGAGACCTCCAACTCGCTGAAATTGCTGATGGGATTTATTAAAAGGGGATTTTTCTCAATCTTTCAACCTAATAATATTCTTATACGTAGAGATATTCTCAAAATCCCAAATATTCCTTCCCCTAAAGATCAAGAACTTCAAGAAAGTGATTTCTCCAATATTGGGAGATCTAAAGACTCCAAGTTCAAGATCTCCATCACAAATCCATAGATTGATTGCTCAACTTTAAGATACAAGGTTCCAAACCCAATACTTTTATCCAATAACTACTAAGATTCAGGTATGTACGGCTTCTCATAATATGGATTGAATTCACCCGTGTGCCCTACATCTTCTTTGAGTTGAATGTTCATATGAGTTGAGTTTTCTTGAGAGATCCATGTCCTAATGAGTTTTTACATCTACTAACTTGATTTTGTTATGTTGATGTTGATGAGTTGAGAAATTGATAAATGCTTCATGTCTTCATCCCCATGAACCCGAGTTGATTCCTATATTACAATATTCTTATACTATGGTTGGGTTTAAGAGTTGATTGGTATGATTTGTTATAAATATTTTTGTTATAAGCTTAAATATTTTGAGTCACCTTAATTGTTGATTTGGAGTCTTGATGTGTCATATTTTAGCCCCAAAAGATTGGCTGAATGAATGGAGAAATGATTGGATAAGATTAAATATTGTCATAAATGCATATCTAAACTACTCTTGAAAAATGTGATTTGAATTGATTGGATAGTATGATCTATTGAGAGATTTGATTGTTATAGAATTGATGATTTGATAAGGGTCCAAATGAGACTACGACTAGATTGAACTGATAGGGTAGAGTTTTATGATCATTGAGTCTTGGAAGGAGTATTGAGCACCCAATTGGGTAAGAGTAAGTAATGACTCAAACCTAATAACTACGTCGCCAAACGTAGGAGAAGATTGAACTGTTAAAGTCAGATGTTTCTCAAACTACTGTCCTAACATGATAGGACTTGATTGGTTATGGATCCATGATTGTTGACTCATTCCTACCCTAACAAGGTATGAACGGACGTGGCAATAACGTCGGTTTGTTGTACTATCATTGGCTCATAAGTGATAGTTGTCAGATAAGAGAAACTCCCATATAGGTCTTGATAATACTCTGAGTCGGATTTGGAATGGATTGAATTGGATTGTATATGAGTGGTTTTGTCTAAATTATATTCTTATTTAGACTTAGGACAACTTGATTGAGTTGTTTCTTCTTCTGAGTTGGGATTCTGAGTTAATTTTATTCTACCCTGATGCATGTTTCATTCTGCCATTTTACATACTTGTATATTTTACGTACTGACGTCCATTTGGGCCTGCATCATTTCATGATGCAGAGACAGGTACTAGAGATCATCAACAGGCACACTGTTGAGGATCTATTCACTTCCAACTAGTTGATGAGTCCTCCCTGTTTTCGAAGGATACCACAGTTATCTTTTTAGCTTTGAGTTAGATTTCCTTTATTTGATTTATGGTAGCCATGAACATGTCATTGGCACCTCTTAGATTGCTGATAGAGGTTTCATGGACTAGAGTGTTGATGATGTTAATTTATTTCGTTTTGACTAATTTCATTCTTACTAGTTGTTGATTGGATAGATTATTGGCATTTGGCCTTATTTATGAATATTATTCTTGTGAATTGAGTCTTCCATTGATAGAATAAGATTGAATGAATATGTTATTGGACCAAGTGGTTTGCTTGGGGACCAGCAATGGTCTTTGAGTGCCGGCCACATCTAGGGTATCCTTCCAGGGCGTGACAAACTTGGTATCAGAGCACAGAGTTCAAGAGTCCTAGGGAGTCTATGAAGCTGTGTCTAGTAGAGTCTTGCTTATGGGTGTGTTATGCACCAAACTTATAATCAGGAGGCTATAAGATATTAGGAATTATTTCACTTCTTCCTACTCTAAGATCATGCGAAAGAGTTTAACACTGAGAGTTTATTCCTAATTTGTGCGTTATGCATTTGCAGATAATGCCTCCAAAATGTACCGCAAGTCAGAGGAACGCTATCTGCACAGAGGTTCCATGTTATACCCCATACTTTTGATATATGGGAACATCTATTTAGTTCTAGAGCTACTATGTGATCCATAAAGTTATCAAATAATTCTAAGAAAAGGAGGATGAGGCCGCCCCAAATTTTTCCTAAGCTAGCTCCATTTGAGTAGTGATGAGTAAAAATAGGTTTGGAAGGATTGGAAAGGAGTTGCAGGCCAAGTAGTGAGTCATGGTAGTTGACCTACTTACGTAAGCTACCGATTTGGATGTTGTACATAATCAAGATACTTGAATACATATCGAGCTTAAGTAGCAAGGATTACATAGATTCTTAAAATGAGACGAGATTACGAACCTATGAAAAAGGAGAAGTAGGTGATGCACCAACTTAGAAAGTAGGCCCCACTAAGCCATGTGGTAGCAGCTGGTTGGAGCATGGAGGAGGTGGCCCTATAGGAGTTGGACACGTGTTGCACTTAGTGTTGGACACGTGTAGGGGCTGGACACGTGTCACCCCTGGGGGATGACATGTGTCACTCTTAAAGGAGGTGTATTAAACCCTAAGTTATGACTAAGAACAAGTCATTTGTTCATCATTTTCTTAACACTAACTTAGAGAAAATTAGAGAGAAGAAAAAGAGATTTCAAGCCATGGAAACTTTCGGCCATGGCTGAAACAAAAGGAGGGCCTCGAGTCTTGCTCCATAAATTATTCTCTAAGGTAATCTCAACCCCTTGGGAGGTGATTAGCTATGGGGGTTTCATTTCTCATCTTCACAGTTAAAGAATTTTGGTGAGAAAAGAGAAGAAAGCTACAGCAAGAGCTAGCAGCAAGGTAAGGCTCTAATGTTTCTCTAAAAATTAATTATCTAAGATGTTCTTCGATCAAATAAAGGTGTTTAATGGCATAAATTAATAGTTGGGGCAGCAAGGATACCCAATGAAAAGTCCATCAACTTTTGGCAAGTTTCGAAAGCTCTTTTGTTAAGGTATGGCTTGATTCTCTTCTTCCATATTTTAGTAAGGGTTTAAACATGTCGTGGGTGTGTAAATATGGGTTGGAAATGTGAAAATAGGCACGTTACTGCTGAAGGATGTTGCAGGTCGTGTAGGGGTTATTTTTATGCCATTCTAATGGGTTAAAGTTTGGCTAGTATTGTCATTAGCATGGTGTTGTATTTGGAGGTGGTTTGTATATGTTGCAGGGCTGAAAACATGTCTATATATGGGTATAAGTTCTGCTGGTAGCATCCACGTAATACCCCATTTTGTGTGGTTAAGATTTTGCGAAATAAATATTAAAAACCCTACTTTGGTATCATGGTTTCGGATGAGTTGTTTGGAGCTTGTATTGCGTAATGTTGAAGTTATTTAATTATACATGTCTGCTGATTGTTGTTGCAAATATGGCTGCACCAATCGGAGGTATAATTGGAAGTTCGGATAGGGCGAGTTATAGGGGAGATGCTGTCCGATTTTCATTAACTTCTTAACTAATTAATAGGCTAGTCGAGAAAAGTAAATAAGGAAATAATTCCTATGGATGATTGATTGTAGATATGGAAGATGGAATGTCGAGGGTTATTAATATTAGCATTACTTTTGTATTAAATAGGTTCAGAGGGAGACAAAGCAAACGTGGTTACAATTAAGCCATAAGAGGTATGTAAAGCTATTCTTCTTTTCTCTTGGCATGTCTTAGCTATAAGTGGTTGGTATATGAAATGTGGGGATAATTTCATTCATAGAACTCCAAGTATGATTCATAATTCTTATCCATTCTTGATGTTAGAACTCCTACAATAATTGAGTTATTGCCTTTCAAGTCTTCTATGTGCTGAAAAGTAGTTAGCATGTAAAGCCTATCCCTCCTTTTCTTTCAACATGTCTTAAATATAAGTGGAGTATAATATGTGCTTTGAGAGTACTTCCCTTCATAAGTTCCAGGTATAACTCGTAACTCTTACTCACTTATGAATGTTAAAGTTCTTAAAGTAGTTGAACTACTACCCTCGAGCCTTCTATATGTTGAGTAGTAATTGGATGTGTAAGATCCTATTCCTAAGGGATCTATCATGACAAAGGTCTCCGATTTCATAAGTTGTATAACATTATCTTGATGCACGTCTATAATTCCTGAGGCTCCAGTTGATATGATCCCTAATGATATTTATAGTGTACTTGAGATGATTACTACCCTGGTCTTCAAGTGACGGTTCACTTGACTATTTTTATTGAGTCTTAGATGATGATTTAATTTACATATGGTTTCTCACTACTCTGCTCGTGCATACTGTAACACATCTTTCACCGATTCCCATAATAGGCCGTGTATGCTATCAGGTGCAGCTTTACTATATCTTCACCAAGTCCCGGGCCGGGTATGATATATACAGGGGATGATATGATGAGATGATATGATGATATGATATGATGATATGATTATTCACCAAGTCCCGAGCTGGGTATAATACATGTATATAAGAATATGATGATGGCACCGAGTGCCTCACTAGAGGGTCGGGTATGGTATGATATATATGATGACATGATATGATGACATGATGATATTATGATAGCACCGATTCCCATGATGGTCCGGGTACAATATAAATATACACAACTCTGTTCACCGAGTTCCTCACTAAAGGGCCAAATACAGTATATAGATATGGATATGAAAACATAGTGATATTTTTGCAACATCGAGTCCCTTGCTGGAGGGCCAGGTACGGTATATAGACATATGATGGTATCATTACAAAATTGTAACACCGAGTCCCAAAATAGGCTGGGTATGGTACATGATAATGATACAAATGATTTCACTACACAAGATGTAGGTACAATAATTTATTGGTTGTTATACCTGTCTCCTGAATCCTTATTTGAGAGGTGATCCTATTTATGATATGTTATGCTTTATATACTCAGTACATATGTCGTACTGACCCCTTTCTCTTCGGGGGGCTGTGTTTCATACCCTTAGGTACAGATATGCGATTTGGGAATACGCCAGCTTAGGATTTCCACTTAGCGATTTTGGAAGTGCTCTATTGTACCGGAGCCTAAACTGTTGGTATTGTGTTGTTGATGTATATGTTCATTGATTCAGGGGTACGACGGGGGTCTTGTCCCTCCATATGATACTGTTAATTCTCTTAGAGGTCTATAGACATATGTGTGGGGGTTATATGTAGGTTTTGTTCAGCTGTGTCCATATGATGTGTTGTAAATATTATTATGTTGTGGTAGCCTTTTCGACTTGCATGCCTTTTCATGATATGATGCAAATGAAAAAGGCTACATATATATAAAAATGTTATCACCCAGTGGGGTTCTTATGTATAGTTCTTACATTTGATAGTTATGTATATGAGGGTCCAAGCGGACCCCAGTTACGGCCTACGGAGTTGGATCGTGACAAAAGTGGTATCAAAGTAGTTCATCCTCGGAGTGTCTACAGACCGTGTCTAGTAGAGTCTTATTTATCGGTGTGTTGTACACCACATCTATAGACAGGAGGCTACAGGACATTTAGGATGTTACCTTTCTTTCATATCTAAGATCATGCGATAAAGCTGAGCTATAGGAAATGAGATTCCTTATACTAACCTTTGATTATAATAGAAAAATGATACTAATAGAAGAAGGTGATTGATGATACTGGATGATACACAGTATACGGGTAAGTAACGATGCAAAAAAGGCATGAGAATATTGAAATATAATTGCAATGTAAAGTTGAAAATTGAAAGGAAAAGGTAGACAGGAAAGTATAGCAGATGCGGTTCGAGTTGGACATACGAGATAAGTCCATCATTTTTACACTGTTGTTGATATTGGGAGCCCTATGTGGCTGTGATATGATATGATATCAATATATATGTTGTCCTTGTTAGGCATTATTGGTATTTTCTGTGTGCAGGTTTGAGATAGTAAGAAATACAGAGGAAACTCTGCCTAAATTTTCTTAAAAATAAAAAGAGAATGAGATATAGGATTGTAATATGCCTTGAAAGGTCGTGCCCACAGTAATGATGAGCTGTGACTAAACTACGAGTATGGCTTACCTTAAGAATTAAGTTAATTACTAAATTGACGGTACTAGTAATGAGGAGGTCGATACTGGTAGACTTATGATACTAAGAGATGATTTAGAGAAGACTGGCAGATCTTGATAGAGTGATATATTAAGGCACCGACTAAATTGATACATAGGGACAAACGGTGATGAGTTATAGTTAAAATAAGTAACAATGTGATTAAGACAAGAGTACAAGAGAAAAAGAAATTGTGAAGGATATGAAGTATTAATAAGACAGTTTGGGAGATATTAAGGATAAGACTAATGTCTAGAGGTTGTTACAGTAAAATGCTTTAACCAAAACGATCAGAATGAGTTGGTTACTAAAGAATAATGAACTTATATGTCAAAGTTTTTTAGAGTTACACCAGTTAATGATAGAAAGGTCACAGAGTAGTTGTGTAAAGTTATTATATTAGGGAAACTCCAATGTTACTGGATAGCCAACCCCAAGGATTAAGGTTAAGAGCTAAAAAGCAGAGTGACAATTAAAGTCTTTTAAAAGAAATTGAAAGGTGATACATGGGGGCTGAACATTCCAGAATGTGGACTTCATCACAGGCTTACCTTGCGCTCTACGGAAGTCTGATCCCATATGGGTTATTGTAGATAGGCTGACAAAAATCACCCCATTTCTTTCCAGTTGGAACTACATATTTAACTGAGAATTATGCGAGGTTATATATATTAAGGGAATAGTAAGACTTCACAAGGTCCCCACATCTATTATCTCAGATGGAAAATTTCAATTTACAACTAACTTCTGGAGATCATTTCAAAAAGCTTTGTATGGTATAAAGTGAAGATCACCTATTAGTTGGTTTAAGGTCGGTAATATTAGACTAATAGGCCCAGACATAATTTAACAAGCTATTGATAAAGTGAAGCTCATTCAGAAAAAAATATTAGCAGCCCAGAGTGGACAGAAATCATACGCAGATAATCGGCGTCGATCCTTGAAGTTTGAAGTTGAGGATTAAGTGATCTTGAAACCGTAACCAAAAAAGGAGATAATAAAATTCAACAAGAAAGGGAAACCTGGCCCGAGATACGTTGGTCCTTATTAGATCATTCATAGCATAGGCAGCGTTGCCTATGAATTAGACCTACCATCTGATTGAAAATAATACATCCAGTTTTTCATGTGGCAATGTTCCGCAAATATATAATCAACCCTTCCAGAATCTTTCCTGTGGATGAGGTCCATGTAACAGAGGAGTTATCCTATGAGGAACAACCTATCGCCATCTTGGATCGGCAGATTAGAAGATTGCGAACTAAGGACGTGGCTTTCGTTAATGTATTATGGCAAAATAAGAATAGAAAAATAAATGGCCTGAGAAGCCGTAGTAGAGATAAAAAAATGAATGTTTGTACTTGGTCCCTATGTCTACAGGTAATCTAAACTCCTAAATTGGTTATATTGATGAATAAGAGGCCTATGGAGGACAATTGTTATAGAGAATCCCCGAAGTCCTCGTAAGACCTTATGAGACTAATTAACATTCGAGGACGAATGTTCTAAAGGGGGGAAGGATGTTATACCCCACACTTTTGATACATGGGAACATCAATTTTGTTCTATATCTACCATGTGATCCATAAAGTTATCAAATAATTCTAAGAAAGGGATGATGAGGCTGCCCCAAAGTTTTCCTAAGCTAGCTCGATTTGAGTAGTGACGAGTGGAAATAGGTTTGGAAGGATTGGAAAGGAGTTGGAGGCCAAGTACTGAGTCATGGTAGTCGACCTACTTGCATAAGCTACTAATTTAGATGTTGTACATAATCAAGCTACTTGAATACATATCGAGCTTAAGTAGCAAGTATTACATAGGTTCTTAAAGTGAGACGAGATTACAAACCTACGAAAAAGGGGAAGTAGGTGATGCATCTACTTAGAAAGTGTACCCCACCAAGCCACGTGGCAGCAGCTAGTTGGGGCATGGAGAAGGTGGATTTATGGAAGTTGGACTCATGCCGCCCTGAGGGTTGGACATGTGTAAGGGCTGGACACGTGTCACCCTTGGGGGATGACATGTATCAATCTTAAAGGAGGTGTATTTAACCCTAAGTTATGACTAAGAACAATTCATTTGTTCATCCTTTTCTTAACACTAACTTAGAGAAAACTAGAGAGAAGAAAAAGAGATTTCAAGCCATGGAAACTTTCGGCCATGGCTGAAACAAAAGGAGGGCCTCGAGTCTTGCTCCGTAAATTATTCTCTAAGGTAATCTCAAACCCTTGGGAGGTGATTAGCTATGTGGGTTTCATTTCTCATCTTCATACTTGAAGAATTTTGGAGAGAAAAGAGAAGAGAGCTACGGCAAAACCTAGCAGCAAGGTAAGGCTCTAATTGTTTTCCATAAATTAATTATTTAAGATGTTCTTCGATCAAATAAAGGTGTTTAACGGCATAAATTAATAGTTGGGGAAGCAAGGATACCCAACAAAAAGTCCATCAACTTTCGGCAAGTTTCGAAAGCTCGTTTGTTAAGGTATGGCTTGATTCTCTTCTTCTATGTTTTAGTAAGAGTTTAAACATATCATGGGTGTGTAAATATGGGTTGGAAACATGAAAATAGGCACGTTACTGTTGAAGGATGTTGCAGGTTGTGTAAAGGCTGTTTTTATGCTATTCTAACGGGTTAAAGTTTGGCTAGTGTTGTCGTTAGCATGGTGTTGTATTTGGAGGTGGTTTGTAGATGTTGCCGGGCTGAAAACATGTCTATATATGGGTATAGGTTCTGCTGGTAGCATCCACGTAATACCCCATTTTGTGTGGTTAAGATTTTATGAAATAAAGATTAAAAATCCTACTTTAGTATCATGGTTTTGGGCGAGTTGTTTGGAGCTTGTATTGCGTAATGTTGAAGTTATTTAATTATACATGACTGCTGATTGCTGTTGCAGATATGGATGCACCAATCGGAGGTGTAATTGGAAGTTCGGATAGGGCGAGTTATAGGGGAGATGTTGCTCGATTTCCATTAACTTCTTAACTAATTAATAGACTAGTCGAGAAAAGTAAATAAGGAAATGAATCCTATGGATGATTGATTGTAGATATGAAAGCTAAAAAGTTGAGGGTTATTAATATTAGCATTAATTTCATATTAAATAGGTTTAGAGGGCGACGAAGCAAGCGTGGTTATGATTAAGCCATAAGAGGTATGTAAAGCTATTCTTCTTTTCTCTTGGCATATCTTTGCTATAAGTGGTTGGTATATGAAATGTGGGGATAATTCCATTCATAGAACTCCAAGTATGATTCATAATTCTTATCCACTTCTTGATGTTAGAAATCTTACAATAATTGAGTTATTGCCTTTCAAGTCTTCTATGTGCTGAAAAGTAGTTATCATGTAAAGACTATCCCTCCTTTTCTTTCGAAATGTCTTAAATATAAGTGGAGTGTAATATGTGCTTTGAGGGTACTTTCCTTCATAAGTTCCGAGTATAACTCATGACTCTTACTCACTGTCGAATGTTAAAGTTCTTAAAGTAGTTGAACTACTACCCTCGAGCCTTCTATATGTTGATTAGTAATTGGATGCATAAGCTCATATTCCTAAGGGCTCTATGATGACAAAGGTCTCCGATTTCATAAGTTGTGTAGTATTATCTTGATGCACGTCTATAATTCCTGAGGCTCTAGTTGATATGATCCCTAATGATATTTAGAGGGTACTTGAGACGATTACTACTCTAGTCGTCAAGTGACGGTTCCCTTGACTGTTTCACTGAGTCTTAGATGATGATTTAATTTGCATATAGTTTCTCACTACTCTGCTCGTGCATACTGTAAGACATCCTTCATCGATTCCCATAATGGGTCTTGTATGATATCGGGCACAACTTTACTACATCTTCACCAAGTCCCAGGCCGGGTATGATATATGCAGGGGATGATATGATGGGATGATATGATGATATGATATGATGATATTATTATTCACCGAGTCCCGAGCCGGTATGATATATGTATACGAGGATATGATGATGGCACCGAGTCCCTCACTAGAGGGACGGGTATGGTATGATATATATAATAATATGATATGATGACATATTGATATGATGATGGCACCGAGTCCTATGATGGGTCAGGTACGATATACATGTACACTACTCTCTTCACTGAGTCCCTCACTAAAGGGTCGAATACAGTATATAGATATGGATATGAAAACATAGTGATATTTTTGCAACATTGAGTCCCTTGCTGGAGGGCCAGGTACGGTATATAGACATATGATGGTATCATTACAAAATTGTAACACCGAGTCCCAAAATAGGCTGGGTATGGTACATGATAATGATATAAATGATTTCACTACACAAGATATAGGTACAGTAATTTATTGGTTATTATACCTGTCTCCTGAATCCTTATTTAAGAGGTGATCCTATTTATGATATGTTATGCTATATATACTCAGTAAATATGTCGTACTGACCTCCCTCTCTTCGGAGGACTGCGTTTTATACCCGCAGGTATAGACACACGATTTGGGGATCCGCCAGCTTAGAATTTCCACTCAGTGATTTCGGAAGTGCTCCATTATACCGTAACCTAAACTGTTGGTATTGTGCTGTTAATGTATATGTTCGTATATTCAGGGGTACGGTGGGGGCTTTGTCCCTCCATATGATACAGTTGATGCTCTTAGAGGTCTGTAGACATGTGTGTGTGGGTTATATGTAGGTTTTGTTCAGTTGTGTCCATATGATGTCTTGAAAATGTTATTATGTTATGACAGTCTTATCGACTTGCGTGCCCTTTCATGATATGATGCAAGTGAAAGAGGCTACATATATATGAAAATGTTATCACCCACTGGTGTTCTTATGTATAGTTCTTACATCTGATAGTTATGTATACGAGGGTTTAGGTCGGACCCCAGTCACGGCTTACGGGGTTGGGTCGTGGCATTCCACAGTTAGAGATTCTCCCACCGAGTACTGGAGGCCGACCTGCAAGATATACTGAGGTACCTCAAGTGCCTACTACACAGCCTACACTAAGTTCGAAGGCAAATTTTCGAGAAGCAATTGCTTTGCTCACTCAGTTAGTGGCTGCCTGCAATGGTAGCCAGAGTTCACCAACTCCTAGATCTAGTTATTAAGAGTTGTTTGCTTCCACAAAGATTAGAGATTTTATGAGAATGAATCCAATGGTCTTTACGGGTTCTAAGGTTGATAAGGACCCCCAGAATTTTATTGATGAGATATGGAAGATCCTAAAAGCGATGCATGCTGCGAAGATCGAGGGGGTTAAGTTGGTATCTTATCAACTCAAAGATGTGGAAAATATCTGGTATAACCAATGAGAAGAAAGTAAAGGTAATGATGCGGAGCCTGCCATTTGGGATGAATTTGAGAGAGCATTCCTTGATCATTTCTTTCTTAGAGAACTGAGGGAAGAAAAAGTAGAAAAATTTATGAATTGGAAACAAGAGGGTATGAAAATTAAGGCGTATAGTCTGAAATTCATCTAGCTATCCAGATATGCTCCAGAGATGATCCCAGATATGAGATCAAAGATGAGGAAATTTATCTCCTAAATTAGGAAGACATGTGAAGAAGGAGTGCAAAGCAATATTGTTGATCTCTAACATGGATATTTTTAGATTAATGGTATATGCTCAGCGGGTAGAGGATGAGAAGAGGAAATACAAGGAGGAGCATTTGAGCAAGAAGGCAAAATCAGCTGGACATGAGACTGAGTAGAGGCAAAGCAAGCGCAACAAGTCCTTTTTTCAGAAGAGGTCTTCCAACTATGCCCCATCTGCGGCAAGTGCACCTATATAGCATAATAGGTATGATTAGTAGGGATAGAGTCACCAAAATTTCAGATCCCAGGGTTCTCAATCCCAGGCTAATGTGGGTCAAGGTTCGAGGAGAAAGCTACCCTATGGTAAGTGCGGTAAGCTCCATTTGGGAGAGTGTAGAGAGGGAAAGGATGGTTATTATAAATGTGACCAAGTGGGTCATTTTCAGAGGGAGTGTCCGACATGGGGCAACAGAGCCCAGTATTCTACCACCGCACCACCGGCTAGAGGTAATCAGAAGGGCACTACTTTAGGTACGAGCGGAGATACAAACTATCTGTATGCCATGGTTAGTCGCCAAGATCAGGAGAACTCCCTAGATGGTGTGACGAGTATGATTCAAGCCTTTACACTTGATTGTTATGTTTTGATGGATCTGGGCGCCACGCTATCTTTTGTGTCTCCTTATGTAGCTAGTAGATTTGATAAAATTCTATAGTATATTCTAGAACCCTTCAGTGTATCTACTCCTATTGGTGATTTTGTCTTAGTTGAGAGAGTCTATAGGGATTGTACTGTGGCAATCTATCAAAGGGATACCCTAGCTGATTTAGTTGAGTTAGACATGGTTGATTTTGAAGTGATTCTTGGCATGGACTGGCTATATGCCTGTTATACCTCTATTTATTGTAGGACTTGGATTGTTAAATTCAAATTCCCAAATTCTGTCATAGAGTGGAAGGGTAGTCTTGTTGTGACTAAGGGTAAATTTATTTCCTACCTTAGGTCTAGAAAGTTAATGTTGAAAGGGTGTATTTATCACATCGTATGAGTAAAAAATAATAGTGTTGAGTCTCTATCGCTTGAGTCAGTTTTGATTGTTAACGAGTTTTCAGAAGTCTTTCCTGAGGATCTGTCCGGAGTTCCTCCTGATAGGGAGATCGACTTTAGGATTGATGTCTTTCCTGATATGCAGCCTATATCTATCCTTCCATATAGAATGGCTCCTACTAAGTTGAAAGAGTTGAAAGAACAGTTGAAGGACTTGTTAGATAAAGGATTCATTAGGCTAAGTGTCTCACCTTGGGGTGCTCATGTACTATTCGTGCGAAAGAAAGATGGGTCCCTTAGAATGTGCATTGATTACAGGCAAATGAACAAGGTCACCATAAAGAACAAATATCCTCTCCCCAAAATAGATGATTTATTTGACCAACTTCAGGGTGCCACTTATTTCTCAAAGATAGACCTAAGATCAGGTTACCATCAGTTGAAGGTAAGGGAGTGTGATATCCCAAAGATAGCTTTTCGGACCCGTTGTGGCCATTTTGAGTTCTTGTTCATGTCCTTTGGGTTAACAAATGCCCCTGCAGCCTTTATGGATCTCATGAATCGAGTATTTAAGTCGTATCTTGATATGTTCATGATTGTCTTCATTAATGATATTTTGGTCTACTCCAAGGATGAGGAAGAGCATGACTATCATCTTAGAGTTATCTTGCATACTCTAAAAGACCGGGTATTGTATGTAAAGTTTTCCAAATGTGAATTTTGGCTTGCATCAATGGTTTTCCTAGGCCACATTATATCTGGAGATGGTATTTAGGTTGATACTAAAAAAATTAAGGTAGTAAAAAATTAGCCCAAACCCACATCCCCAATAGATATAAGAAGCTTTTTAGGTTTGACTGGCTATTACCGAAGGTTTGTAGAGGGGTTCTCATCCATATCATCACCATTAACCAAGATGACCCAAAAAAGGCTAAGTTCCAATGCTTGCAAGGAGAGTTTCCAGAAATTGAAGACCAAGCTGACCATTGCTCTTGTTTTGACTTTGCCCAATGAAACAAAGGATTTTATAATCTATTGTGATGCATCTAGATTTTATTTAGGTTGTGTGTTGATGCAGAGGGGAAAAGTGATAGCATATGCTTCAAGACAGCTTAAGATTCATGAGAGAAATTACCCAACTCATGACCTTGAGCTGGTAGTTGTGGTATTTACTCTTAAAATTTGGCGCCACTACTTGTATGGAGTGCATGTTGATGTGTTCACCGATCATAAGAGTTTGCAGTACATCTTCAGTCAAAAATAACTCAACCTGAGGCAGAGAAGATGCCTAGAGTTTCTCAAGGATTATGACATGAGCCTTCTCTACCACCCAGGTAAGGTTAATGTTGTTACAAATGCTTAACAAGTTGTCTATGGGTAGCACTACCCATATAAAGGAGGAAAAGAAAGAATTGGCTAAAGAGGTGAATAGATTAGTTAGATTGGGAGTTCAACTTGAGGAAAATAATGAAGGTGGACTTAATGTTCAGAATGGGTATGCATCCTCCCTTGTGGCAAAGGTGAAAAAGAAGAAAGACCAAGATCCCATCCTTCTTTAGTTGAAGAAAGTTGTCTACAAACAAAATGTGATGGTTTTCTCCAAAGGGGGAGATGGTGTATTGAGGTACCAGAATAGATTGTGTGTCCCGAATGTTGATGATGTTGAGAAAGGATTATGGACGAAGTACATAGTTCCAGATACTTTATTCATCCTGGTTCTATAAAGATGTATCATGACTTGAGAAAAGTCTATTGATGGAGTGGAATGAAGAGAGATATCGCTGAATTTGTTTCCAAGTGCCCAAATTGC
Organism: Solanum dulcamara; assembly: GCF_947179165.1. Lineage (NCBI taxonomy): Eukaryota > Viridiplantae > Streptophyta > Magnoliopsida > Solanales > Solanaceae > Solanum > Solanum dulcamara. The sequence goes on along the minus strand of NC_077244.1, from coordinate 45,405,434 downwards.
TAAAAGGTTAAAGTTGAGCATCAAAGGCCATGTGGGTTAACTCAAAATATAGAGATTCTAGAATGGAAGTGAAAGATGATCAATATGGACTTTATTATAGGTTTGCCGAGGTCCCAAAAACAGCATTATTCGATTTGGGTGATTGTGGATAGTATGATTATATCAGCCCACTTCTTGGTAGTTAAGACTATTGACACCGCAGAGGATTGCGCAAAATTTTACATTCAGGAGATTGTCAGATTGAATGGGGTTCCCTTGTTTATCATCTCAAGCAGAGGAGCTCAATTAACTTCCTAATTTTGGAGATCCTTTCCGAAAGGACTGGGTTCAAAGTTGAATCTTAGTACAACATTTCATCCCCAAATAGATAGCCAAGCAGAGCGCACCATCCAGACATTAGAGGATATGTTGAGGGTGTGTGTACTTGACTTCAAAGGAAATTGGTATAATCATTTACCTCTCATAGAGTTTGCATACGATAATAGTTACTATGCAAGTATTAAAATGGCTCCCTATGAAGCTTTGTATGGGAGGAGGTGTCGATCACCAATTGGGTGATTTGAGGTTGGTGAAGTTGAGTTGATTGGGATAGATTTTCTTCACCAAGCTATTGAGAAGGTGAAGGTTATTCAAGATAGGCTAAATACAACCTAGAGTCGCCAGAAATCTTACACCGATGTGAAAAAGAGAGACTTAGAGTTTGAGGTGGATGATTGGGTGTACTTGAAGGTGTCACCATGAAGGGCGTCATGAGGTTTGGAAATAAGGGAAAGATTAGTCCTCGATATATTGGTCCTTACCATATTGTGATGAGGATTGGGAGAATCTCTTATGAGTTAGAGTTACCTTCTGAGCTAGCTACCATTCATCCGGTTTTTCACGTCTCGATGCTAAAAAATGCTTGGGAGATCCTTCATTGGTAGTCCCTATTGATAGTATTGGAGTTAAGGATAGCTTGTCCTATGAAGAGATTCTGATCCAGATTCTTGATCATCAGGTTTGCAAATTGAGGACCAAAGAGATTGTCTCAATCAAAGTCTTGTGAAGGAATTAATTTATTGAGGAAGCCACATCAGAAGCTAAGAAAGATATGAAAGCCAAATATCCGCATCTATTTGTTCCTATTGATGAGAATGTTGAAGGTAATATCTATTTTCTTTATTTGAATTGGTATGTCCATTCTTAAGTTTGAATAGTAAATTATTTTGAGCATTTGATTAGTTGAATGATTGAATATTGATTGTTCTTTGTATATCGAGTACATCCTTGGTTTACTCATCATTCGAGGACGAATGATCCAAAGAGGGAGATATTGTTACACCTCAAAATTTATATGCTAAGATTCAGACCATTCTTCGCATGCGTATAGGCTTGAACTCGAAGACTTCAAATTGTATATATGATATAGGATCAATTCATAAATATTTAAAGTGTATTATATGTGATTTAGGATCATAAGGTATCCCTAAAATCAAGCCAAGTCCAAAGAATTTCTATCGGCTAAGTTTCTGAATGAGTTTGTATAAGGGTCAACTTCAAACGATCATATCTCCTAGAATATAATGAATTGGGTAGCCCGTGACCTATCAAATTAAAGTTATTTGAGTATTATTTCCAACTCCGTCAAGATTGTATTTTTTGGAGTTTGGATTAGAAAGTTATGATCATTTTACTGAAGCATGTCCGGACAAGACAATTCGGCGAGCTCACCTGCCAATTTGGCGACTCGCCGAATGATTCAGCGACAAGCCAATTTAGCTCGCTGAATGGATCCAAAATCCTCCATAAACTGTTATTTTAGGCTAGCTCAAATACCCTTTGGGGACTCACTGAATGGTCCAACGAGGAGACCTCCAGCTCACCAAAACTATCGACAGGATTTATTAAAAGATAATTTTTCTCAATCTTTCAACCTAATAATATTCTTATACATAGAGATACTCTTAAAGTCCCAAATTCTCCTTCTCCTAAAGATCAAGAACTTCAAGAAAGTGATTTCTCCAATATTGGGAGATCTAAAGACTCCAAGTTCAAGATCTCCTTCACAAATCCATAGATTGGTTTCTCAACTTCAAGCTACAAGGTTCCAAACCCAACACTTTTATCGAATAACTCTTAAGATTCAAGTATGTAAGGCTGCTCATAACATGGATTGAATTCACCCATGTGCCCTACATCTTCTTTGAGTTGAATGTTCAAATGAATTGAGTTTTCTTAATAGATCTATGTCCTAATGAGTTTTTACATCTACTAACTTGATTTTGTTATGTTGATGTTGATGAGTTGAGAAATTGATAAATGCTTCATGTCTTCATCCCCATGAACCCGAGTTGATTCCTATATTACAATATTCTTATATTATGGTTGGGTCTAAGAGTTGATTGGTATGAGTTATTATAAATATTTTTGTTATAAGCTTAAATATTTTGAGTCTCCTTAATTGTTGATTTAGAGTCTTGATGAGTCATGTTTTAGTCCCAAAAAATTGGCTAAATGAATGGAGAAATGATTGGATAGGATTAAATATTGTCATAAATGCATATCTAAACTACTCTTGAAAAATGTGATTGGGATTGATTGGATAGTATGATTTATTGAGAGATTTGATTGTTATAGAATTGATGATTTGATAAGGGTCCAAATGAGACTACGACTAGGTTGAACTGATTGGGTAAAGTTTTATGAGCATTGAGTCTTGGAAGGAGTATCGAGCACCGAATTGGGTAAGATTAAGTAATGACTCGAACCCAATAACTACGTCGCCAAACGTAGAAGAGGATTGAACCGTTAAAGTCGGATGTTTCTCAAACTACTGTCCTAACATGATAGGAATTGATTGGTTATTGATCCATGATTGTTGATTCGTTCCTACCCTGGCAAGGTATGAACGAACGTGGCAACAACGTCGGTTTGTTGTACTATCATTGGCTCACAAGTGATAGTTGTCAGATAAGAGAAACTCCCATATAGGTCTTGATAGTACTCTGAGTCGGATTTGGAATGGATTGAATTGGATTGTATATGAGTGGTTTTGTCTAAATCATATTCTTATTTAGACTTAGGACATCTTGATTGAGTTGTTTCTTCTTCTGAGTTGGGATTCTGAGTAGATTTTATTCGACCCTGATGCATGTTTCATTCTGTCATTTTACATACTCGTACATTCCACGTACTGACGTCCATTTGGGCCTGCATTATTTCATGATGCAGAGACAGGTACTAGAGATCATCAACAGGCACACTGTTGAGGATCTATTCGCTTCCAACTAGTTGATGAGTCCTCCTTGTTTTCGAAGGATACCGCAGTTATCTTTTCAGCTTTGAGTTAGCTTTTCTTTATTTGATTTATGGTAGCCATGAACATGTCATTGGCACCTCTTAGAATGCTGATAGAGGTTTCATGAACTAGAGTGTTGATGATGTTGATTTATTTTGCTTTGACTAGTTGCATTCTTACTAGTTGTTGATTGGATAGATGGTTGGCTTTTGACCTTATTTATGAATAGTATTCTTGTGAGTTGTGTCTTTCGCTGATAGAATGAGATTGAATGAATGTGTGATTGGACCAAGTGGTTCGCTTGGGGACCAACAATGGTCTTTGAGTGTCGGTCACATCTAGGATACCCTTCCGGGGCATAAATGTACAACACGAGCACTCCCTGTGTGTAAATATTTTTTAAAAAAAATGCCTTGTATTTAAACTTTTTTTCTTCATATTTTTTATCTTCATTCATTAGTTTTTCTCTTTTTTATTGATTTTATTTATTTCAATTATTTTCTTTGCATTTCCTTTTGATTTTATTTCAAATTTTTGTATTTAAAATATATTAGCTTTAGGCGAATATCAAAATAAGTGAAGAAAATCAAATAAACATAAAAAAATTTAAAACGTTAAAATTAAATGACACTTTTTAATATTTTTCTCAACAAAATACACAAAAAAAATTAAAAAATAATTAAAAGTGATAAGAAAAGAAATTAGTGAAAGAGAAAGAAAATAAAAAATTTAAAGTGAGAAAAAAATTAAAATAAATATTTTACAAAAAAAAAATAATAATTATACAAGACTACAAAAAATACAATTCCACCTCTGTGGCAAAAGAAAAGATCTTAGAAAGAAAACATATTAAACTAATCAAAAAATGAATGAAGTTTAGAAGCAGAAGTGAAATGGAGAAACAAAAGAAGAAGCTCAAGTAGAGCAGAACTTAGGATTGAATGGAGAGAGAAAAGAGAGCTATGCCGGAAAGAGTGAATGGATTCTAGAAACTACAGGAGAACAAGAAAAAAATTATGCATTACTAATACAAATTTGCCCTTACATTAGCAACATATTTCTAAACTGCCCTTGGTCGTTCAATTATTATATGTACTAAATAATTATAAAAATGACCAATTAAAAAAAGGGCATATGTCCAATTTGTTCACTCATCACTTGCGTTTAAGAGAGTGTACACATACTCTATGTCAGTTAACATTTAAGGTATATTTTTTTCATTTTAAAATAATTTAAGGATGTAATAGGACCTAGTTAAGTTAAAATGTGTTGTTGGATTTCGGTCATAATTTAGGAGTACTTATGCATTATCCCTAATATTTTTCTAATTATATACTAATACTTTTAGAAAATATTTTTCATGAAAAACATTTTCCCGGTACTGAACACAACTGATTATCTTTTTTAAATTAAAGTGGTCCTATGACTACAAATTTAGAGCCCGTTTGGATTGGCTTTAAGTTGGTCAAAACCAACTTAAAGCCCCTTTTTAACTTTTGGACGTGTTTGCCTAATGCTGACTTTAAGCCATAAAGTTCTTAAAGTCAGTCAAAAATGAAAAGTTAGGATTCCTAACTTTTTTTTTCCAAAGTGCTTAAAGTCATTTTCTTTGACCATGAAAATTACTTTTATATCCCTTATATTTTAACTAAATTTTTAAACTATCTTTTTTATTCTTTTAACCCTAAAATTCACATCATAAGCATTTTTATCCAAACACTCAACTGCTTATTTATAAAAATAACTTTAAGCACTTCAAAGTTCTAAAAGCACTTCATACATAAAAGTTATTTTTTTTAAGCCAATCCAAACGGGCTCTTATTAACGAAAATCGTCCAAATACAAGCAAATAAAATGGCCAAACTATCCAAAACAATGAAAGAAAAGGACACAAAAGTTTAAGCCCAACAAATGCCCAAACTCGACTTAGACAAAAAGTAAAAAGACTAACAAACTCATAGAGGATTTCATTTGAAAAGTGCTAGAACCACCGGTCCTCTTCACTCTCTCATCTTCTCCGTGCTAAGCTGTCGGAGTCGATGAAAAGGCAATCAAAAGAGTTCACAAAATTCACACGAAATATCGAAACATTCCTCCACTCGGTAATGTTCTTCTTTCTCCGAGCTGGCTGCAGCAACCATTATAATCCATGGTATTGCTTCAGCCACCATATTCCACTACGTTGCTTCAGTGGAGTAAGAAGACAATGATACTCATGTAAATCTCTAATTTGCATGTCATTTCACTTGTGAGCTCATGAATTCTATATTTGCTTCAACTAACTAAGTTAAGAAACTGTAAGACTTTAGAGATTTAAGTTGAATTCGTTCAAGCAGCCTCAAACTCTTACCAGGCGTCGTAGTAATGAAGTATCAAATTAAAAAAAATCACCTCATATTTATGTAGATTCTTGTGTCTCTAATATAGAAGGTTTTTTCAAACTCTGACCTAAATAGTAGACTCTAAGTAGTGATTATTGACTAAAACATCTATAAATTCTCTTTCAACCGATTGAATTTTCAAAGAAATTAATACCAAACATAAGAAAGAAGATAGATAGCTGATTTGTCTATATATCAAAACTTGTATCTGAATTGTTTCGAACTTGATACTCACATATTTTATTAACATATAGTGAGATGACTTTAGGAGTAGGTGAGGTCTTGGTCGCTTTTTCAGAGATTTTCAGTTTGGATTTGATATTTTTGAGTCTTAAATTAATTTAGTTGCGACTAAATGGATTTCGGGTTAAAGGAGACATCGAATTTAAATTCCAACAATTTCATTGAGTTGGAACATCAAATTTAATGGAGCAGCATATTTGGTTTGCGTGCTCGGGGTTTCAAATGAATTCCAAGGTTCCATTTGGTGAATTTTTGTGTTTGTTGATATTTGTCGCTGACCCTCTCTTCTCTGCATTCGTGGAGCTCTAGCCGTTTCGCGAAAGGTGTTGCTGCTAGGCCTCCATGTTCGTAGATCCTTGACTACATTCGTGAAGGGTCAGGTAACTTGACTCTCGTGTTCGCGAGGTCTGGGCCGCGATCGCGAAGAGGTGACACTGTTGATTTCTGCATTCGCGGGCCTTAGACTGCAATCTCGGAAACTAGTTTTGCTGAAATAGTGATATTTTTCAAAATTGGGGTTTTACCCTATTTTCATCATTTCTGAGATGTGGGAGCTAGCTCGATAGAGACGAGTTTCAAAGGGTTTTTTTTGAGATAATGCTATTGGGTAAGTGCTTTTAACTAAGATTTTTCAATGTCCATTGATTAAATTGTGATTTCAACTTCAAATTCTTGATTTTTGATTCCAAAAAGTGTGGGTTTTCTCAAGAACTTCAAGTTTTGATAAAATGATGATTATGAGTTGAATACAGCTCCATTTTTTAAACGATTTTCACTAATGACTTTCGAATGCTTTGGGAAACATTTTCATGTATAAATTTTTAGATTTAAACCTCATTTTTGAAATCATATTTTTGAACTATTTTGATCTTTTTGTCCAAATTGTGTGAAATTGGTGTTGTTAATTCCGAAATTGTAAATCATTATTTGACTAGGCTATGTTGATTTGGCTAGCGTTCGAAAGGGGAAAACTTAAGTTTTGAGTTGATTCTGTTTGATTAAGGCAAGTGAACTTCTAAAACTCCATAAACCTTTTAGAATTTTTGAACTCTCCTGTTTGTATGTGTTGGGGAGTAATGAGAATGAGATGATGAGTTGCCTACTCAAATGAACTAAACCTTAATTTTTGAATGGGGTTAACAAAAAAGACAATGTGTTGATATTGTTGTGTTGAAAAGTGTGAATTACCTCGATCTTGATATTGATGTGTATTTGAAGAAATGCTTTGATAACTTTGTTGTGATTGTGAATTCTTGAACTTTTCATTTCTTCATTATTATGTGAACATGCCGATTTGCATTAGTTCTAAAACACAGTGATGAGATGGACATATTGTGATGCTGAGGTCATTTTTGGTGAGTGTGTGATGTCGAGGTCATTGCCATCGAGTGTGTGATGCCTAGGTCATTTTTCGGTGAGTGTGTAATGTCAAGGTCATTTCCGGCAAGTGTGTGATGCCGATGTTATTTTCGGCGAGTGTGTGATGCTGAGGTCATTTTCAATCAGTGAATGATTTCAAGGTCATTTTCGATGAGTATGTGATGCCGATGTCATTTTCAGCGAGTGTGTGATGTCGATGTCATTGCCGATAAGTGTGTGATGTCAAGGTCATTTTCGGCGTGTGTAATGTCGAGATCATTATCGGTGAGTGATACTGATGCCGAGGTCAGTTCCAGCGAGTATTATTGATGCTGAGGTCATTGCTGGCAAGTATGATTGATGCCTGAATATTGAGTGTGCATGATAATTCTTGACATTGTGTGTGATGAACTTGATTCATGTGACTGCTAAATGTGATACTTGTGTTTTTCTAGTTGTAACATTGAACTGTGAATTATGAAGTTTTGTGAGCTATGCTTTGTGAACCTTAGGTTGGGTTAATTCTCTGTGCAGGTTGTAGTTATGGAGGTTCGGTTGGAATGAAAGGGGTTTTCATATTATATTAGATTTACCTAGATTTATTGGTTTACTTGTTGAGTATCATATTGTTTGGTACTCACTCCTTTCTTCTACATTTGTATAGGTTTTCAGTCCAGACCGTGAGTTAGATTTCCCTTCTTGTTTATCCGAGGCTTCCCAAGGAGTTATAGAGGTAGTGACCCTCGTATACATTTACTTATGCTTTATTTTATTTGAGAAATAAAGATATTGAGATTTATTTTTATCTTTCACTTTCTCACTTTACTAGTGGATTGTACATGTGACAATTAGATTTTGGGGGGTTTAATGAGATTGATTAAGTCTTTCGCTTTTATGTATCTATTCCATTTGGTTAAATTTTGCATTTTCTGCTTTTCTTGGGTTTTAAGCTGGCTTGTCCTAATGAGATAGAATAAATGCCATCACACTCATATTTGGATCGTGACATCATGATTTCTAGTTCATGTTATAGTACTCAAAATAACTGTTTAGGTTATTATTATAGATTTTGAGTTATCAAGTGGTTTGTGTAAATATCTCATGGAATATTTAGTAATATTATTGTTCTCTTAGCCTTTATTGTCACATGAAACTGGTTCTATGCGTGCTGTCTTTTTTGATTATTAATTGGGAAACATGTGTTTATTATTATTAAAAGGGTGATCTAGGGATGGCAATGGGGTGGGGCGGGGCGGGGCGGGTATGGAGCGGATTTAGAGCTAGGCGAGGCGGGGCGGGTTTAGATTTATGTGGGGCGGGTTGAAGTAATTATTATCAAAATTAATGCGGGGCGGAGCGGATTGCGGATTTAAGGTATCTAATAGGAATCCAAAGAAAATTAAATCTTTGTAATTAGTAAAAATTAAATATATAAACTTTTTATATTAAACTTTGACTTTAATTTTAACTTCTACTTTTTAAAAAATAAAATTAAACTAGGCAAATGTTAATTAGAGTTAATTAGCGATTAAGAAATAGTTGTTGAAATGTTAACTAGAAATAATTAATTAGTTGTTGAGATGTTAATTAGTAAAAATGAAAAAAAATTATGAATTTTATTTTTCATATTAAACTCAATTAAAAAAAATTAAAAATTTATGCGGGGCGGATCTATATGGAGCAGGGCGAGGCAGGTTGAAAATAAAAAATATTGTTATGCAGGGCGGGGCAAGGAGGTTTAAAAAATTTGCGGGTTGAGCTCACCCCGTCCCGCCCCACCCCATTGCCATCCCTAGGGTGATCATGCCACAATACAGTGGTGTTGGAGCTAAGATAAAAGTGTTTTTTTATTCATACAAAATTAGAAAACTTTATAAACTATGAAAAAGTTATCCCTTATTTAGAAATATTTGAAAGTGTAGTTGAAAGTGTATGAGTGACTTGTTAAGGTTGTACTACATGATCCTACAAAAAGAAATATTGGATTTAATTTTTTTTATATGTTAATAAATATTGCAAATACATATTTGCGGTAATCAATTGTTATGTGATTGAATGCAACGTAGAGTTGGAAAAAAAATACATATATTGTTGAGTTTTTTAAAAAATGATAATATTTCTCTTGTTTTTGTTGTTGAAATTGATATTGCTTCTTGATGCATTATTTTGAAAATAAGTCATTGATGTTACAAGAGAGGTACTACAAGTATAGTACCAAATGGGACTAGAGGGGTACAATATAAGATGTAAATTGAATTCAAAATTCACTTGTGGTTATGTGTTTATCCTTGGAGGATCATAACATGAAATTAGTCAAACAAAACTTCTTGTTTTGGAGTTGGCCGATATTGAGACTAAGTGGATAAGAGACCTTTGAGTGAGTATTCTAAACGGAATAAAATCAACATCTTTTGTATTTATATGTAGTGGTTGCCAAACAATAATATAGTTGTGAAAAATGATTGTTTCAACGGCATGCAATATTATACACGTGTTTGAGACGTAGTGTGTCAAAGTAGATGCTATGAGAAAAAATCTTTACGTAAATTGTGTGTAGTCAGAGGTGAATCTGTCCAATTTACAAAGTAAAAAAAATATCAAGGGAAGTAAGATTTTTGTCAATTTGAAAAGATCAACATGATTCAACAATGATGGTACCCCTACCTATGTGATTGAAAATTCCATGAATTAGATTCATATGAGTAATAACAAGTCATTAATTGATCAATTAAGCACTATAAAATTATGTCCCTCCTATGATGTGTGAATATAGTGCAATGCTGCAAGGCAAAGTGAGGATTGAGCTAAGCTCTTAATCTAAATCATAACTTTTATAGATAGTGTATTGCTCTTCAGAATACACTTGATGATTGAATCTATATGAGCCTGGAGTGGCACCGCTTTTATGAAATTGTGATGAATTTGTAAAGCACTCATGAATACCAGGACACATGCATAGTCTTTTAGCATAAAATCGTGATAACGACAAAGATTGTGCGAGTATAATGTGATAGAATAAGATGTTGGTCTTACACAAGAATTCTTAGTTTATAAAAGTTCTAAAATTCACCAATGGTTCTGTAAGTTTAATCTTGTTTTATCTAGGTCTGATTCATAATCTACGAGACACCAGATTCGATGCATTTTGCTCATATATGAAAACTCAACAAAACTTCTTGTTTAATTTTAGGATAAATTACCCGAATTGACAAACATTACTAGTGTATTATTTAATACAACTATAGTTTCGCATAATTATGAATCACAGCTACAGTTTGATGAAATTTGCTATTATACAAATCTAGGGTTCATATACAAATTTGCAAGCAAATTTAGGGGCTCATATACAAATCTCCAAAGCAACTTTGTATTTGTATATACCACATCTTTTAAAGTGTAATTTGTATAATGCAGCAAAATATACAAACGGAAAAGCTCAGTTTGTATAAGGAAGGATAACACAAATCACATAGTGTTAAGAGTTAATTACATCGATCATATCCCTACTTTTGTCCAAATTATAAAAATCTCTTAAATTTGGTGGAATCTGAATACATCCCAAAACGTCCTGATTCATCGCGTAAAGTGATATATTCGACCGATACATCATATAAAGTGATGTATCCAATCTAGGGGTGTTCAAAACTGAACTGTAACTGATAAGTCAACTGCAAAATTGACTTATTGGTATTGAATTATTGAATAAATGGTTGGGAAATAAATTAAAATTTTATAATTATCGACTTATTAGTGTGGAGGCAGATTATTCAACTTTCTTATTGGATAAACCATTAACACGTTAAAAATTACCATACTTACACTTTTATTTTAGGTATATTAGCCTCATTTAATATTTCACCATAATATATAAGAGTAATTATATATTTTTCCTTTGTTAGTCCTAACTCCAAAAGTATTAAGCCGTAAAACTAGGAAAACTTATGGATTTTTCTATAATTATATATTTTACCTTCAAGAATAGAGAAAAAATCAGCAAACTTGAAAAAACACTAAAGTTTAAAAGAGGTAAATGCGTAAAGACGTTCCTGGCTCACTACATTAAAAATAGTGAAAATAAGTCTCTCTTTTGAAAGGTGCGCCCATCGAAAAAAGCGTACCATAAAAATTAATTAGTGGTTAGCCAATATACCACCCGATAACTGTCCAATAATTACTAATCTGTTACCGAACCAACCGATATCTTATAGATTGGCTAGTGGATTAGTAAATTTAAAAATCGATGTCCGATAGGCCAAACCAAGTAAAATCCATCAAATCCGCCCGATAAGAAGCCCTAATCTGATTGATACACCACGTAAAGTGATGTATCCGATGTCCCAATACATCATGTAAAGTGATGTATTCGACCGATACATAGCGTAAAGTGATGTATTCGACCGATACATCGCGTAAAGTGATGTATCCGAGAATAGGAGAGAGTATGAATTTTTATAATTTTTCAAATGGTGAAATTTTTTAGAGAATATGGTAAAAGAAGTTAGTGTATTTAAGTGATTTTTCTTTTGTATAATGCAGTAAGATATACAAACGAAAATTGGCATAGCAATTGAAACTAAAGCTATGAAACGTAATTAGACAAACTATAACTAAGGAGTCTAATTATGTTTCAAGTCTTTGCTATTTTTGAAAGTTCATCTTAATTTTATTCCTTAATATTCCTTTCAAGAAATGTAGAGATTGTTGAAAAAAAATGATAGTATCTGAAAAAGAATTATTTTATGGGACAATTTCAAATATATACAATAAACAAATTAGTTTACAACAAATATAACCATGTTTTATTTACATAAAAAATAGCCATGGTTTATACAGTGACTATACACTATAGCTTGCCAAAAATCATAGAAAATATACATTGTCTATACAATATAGATTGCTTATACATGAGCTATACACTGAATATACATTATGATACACTCAAAAACTGAATATAGCTTGACTATACATAAAATATATACTGGCTATACATGCCTATAGAGAGAGTGACCTTTTTTTGGTAATTTTTGCCAAATGGCCATGTAATGTAATTATCCCTTATATTATCTTCTATTATTTTTAAAAGAGAATATTATTTCATGTCCTAAATTATTTCCACTCCATAAATAGCCTTAATGGAAATTATATTGACATTAATTTTGGTCGAAAAGTGGCTGTTGCCCACGTCTATTTCTAGGAATGGATTGCCTTCAATTCATTGAATTGTACTCTCCAATGCCTTAATGGTTTTCGACTATTTCAAACCGATGACACATTAGAGATGATAATTATTTTCATATTTAAATCTTCTTCTATTACTCAAGGTGGGAGGTGAAGACCGAAGAGAGAGAGCAATTCTTCATATTATTGTATTATTTTGCTGGATTTATATGGTTGAATCTTTATTAGTTTTTGGTTGCTAATTTTATATTTATATGGGGTGAAATATTGTTAAGGAAAGTGTCTTTTAATATGTCTCAAGCTATAAAGAATTTCCTATGAAATATTTTTCGTAAGATTTTCAACAATGTTATCGTTGAAGAAGAAAGGGGAATGACTATTCTCTTAGAAGTGTATATAGGTCACTTTGATTTTTTCATTTATTAAATTAAATCAATTATATTAATTTTTCAAATCTATAAACCAAATCAAATCAACAAGAATCAATTTTCTTTGTCTCGATTCTTTAGTTTTTTGATTTGGTTCAAGTCAGTTTTTTCGAGGTTTTTTCCTTGGTAAAGTCCCCACTATTAAAAACATGTAAATAGTGTATCCAAAGCATCCAAGTCACGGAACTACGACAAAAACACCTTATAAAGATAGAATATCACACTAATGTAATCAACTAATCTATTTACGTAAATCTAAATCAACAATAACTGAAGGAACTAATTAACTTATGTAAATTGGAATGATAAGTAGGGATGACAATGGGGCGGGTTTAGAGTTAGGAGGGGTGAGTTGAAATAATTATTATTAAAATTAATGCGGGTTGAGGGTTTTTTCAGGTTTATGCGGATTTAAGGTATTAAATAAGAATTCGAAGAAAATGAAATCTTTGTAATTAGTAAAAATCAAATATATAAACTTTGACTTTAATTTTATTTTTATTTTTAAAAAAATAAACTAGACAAATGTTAATTAAAGTTAATTAGCGATTAAAAAATAATTATTGAAACGTTAACCAAAAATAATTAATTAGCAAAAAATGAAAAAATAATTATGAATTTTATTTTTCACATTAAACTCAATTAAAGAAGAAGAAAGCATAAAAATTTATGCGAAACGATTTAAAAAATTTGAGGATTGAGCTCAACCTGCCTAACAGCTGCCCCCTCCCCGCCCCCATTGCCAACCTTAAGCATAAGTCAGCTAAACATGGCAACATGCCCAGTAGTCAAGCAATGGCTATATTAGATACTATCCATAATACATCTATTTATAGAGCTTCAATAAAAGGAATATAACTAATTCTGGATGCAATCCAAAATCAAGTAAAGCGATACAAAAATCAACGGAGGTATCACAAGCAAGAACGTGAACTCACTTACTCTGAATGAATAACAAGTACTCCTAGTCTGCGCGATGAACTTGTACGTACTCTTCTTCGTTAACAAAGATCAAAATCAACAACATTATGTCTGCATATTGAATACTCAATGAGTGTCTTGGGGCAATATACCCAGTTCATTTTACAAACCCAGCCCCTTAAAATTACCATTACCCAATCCATACTCATCTGAAAACCCCTCTTTCAAATCATCTTCTTTGTTGCAAAGTTAGGGTTCTTCCAATATTTGGATTCATCCCAAAATCTGATTAGCCCTTTTTGATTTTCTTCTCACCTCGTCTGATTTCTTTTTAATTTTATAGTTAAAAGTTGTTAAGAGGGTCCGAAAAAGGTGAATAATGTCTGAGGAAGTTGTTGATCTAAGGAGGCATTTTACAAATAACTAATCTAAAATCTGCCTATTGCAATGTAATAAAAAGACGAGCATTAACACTTAAAATAAGAAATAATCAGATGAGAGAAGGAAATTAAATGACCTAAATTAAACTTGGGAAAAACTCAAATTTGCAACAAATGAGATGATTTAAGAGAAGGTTTTTTGGATGATTAATGGGTTATTTTAATGAGTCGGGTTTGTAAAATGAACTGGGTATATTTATTTATGTTGACTACCCCTCAAGGTTTCTTCCGTTAGGCTTACCGGGGCATACTTGATCAAATGTGTAATGACTGGGTTAGTTTTTACTGAAAACTCAAACAAGGATACATTTAAACTATTCTCATGAATAGCGGGGCAAATATTACCCTTTTTCATTTCATGATAGACTGTACACAAAGGCCCTATTCCACAAGTAGGAAGCCTACAAATCAAACAAGAACCTTAACAAAAAAAAACATCCTATACAAGGCTCCTGGTTGATCTCAAGATATATAACACTGAAGATCATCTAGTGGTGATTGTCTAAGAACATGTATATTGATGTTCAATATCCTAACTCCTCTAGTAACAAATGCTACTCGCAGTAGCCAACCAACCTGACTTGCCTTCAATAAGGTAGGAATCGGCAAAGCTTCTGCACAAAAACAGATTCCAGCCATTGTGACATAAAGGTTCCATTAGTCCAAAGCATGGAACCCTCTCAAAATGATGTTCAATCCTCAAAATTTTATACCAGCCATCCATGGGAACAAACCCTCCTGTTTCAAAGTAGAAAAAAAGAGAGGAAGAGTCATGTCGCAGTATTAGGAGCCGCCTATTATATAGTCTAAATCCAAATACAAGCACACAAAAATAAGTAAGAAACAGAATCACTACCCTCTAACTGGTGTCAAAGCTCTTGTCTACCTCAGGCCAAAATCAATCAAATCCCCAGAAGATTCAGAATCATAATAATCATAGTCTTCATAATTCTTGTAACAAGAAGACAGCAATTCAGGTTATGATTCAAATTGGAAAAGTACTCAGGTAAATCTAGAGGAAACTGAGAAGCAAGGAACAAACCTCGTCGCACTTGCCAACATCAGCTGAATCTGCCTCGTCATCCACCTATAGATGAAAATGTCAATTACAGTATTCTGAAACTTGTACTTGAAAGTTAAGCATCTAAATGGAAGGGACCAGATGCATTGTTGCAAATGATAACTTATTACTCATCAAGCATGTCAGAAAAGAACCATTTCAAAAATTAAAGCCATATAAATATCCTAATAGATTCAAGAGATATAAGATGTTATGTCATTTACAGTATTCGGAAACCTGTAAATTAAAGTTAAGCATCTCAGCGAGGAATCAAAAAGACAGAAACATTATCCAAAAGGAACTTGTAATTTATTAAACAGATCACAGTATAAATGTTTTTTAAAAATTTGCAAGCGAAGGTAATGTAAGAGAGCCAATAAATACAGAAAATTATGAGCTTTAGATATAAAACTTCCACAGTTCAAGTACCATTAAGCCTACTGATGCCTTCAGGAGAAATAGGACTTGGTAATCCAGTTTCTGTGTGGAAATCCAGACTCAGAAAAGTTTGCTTAGATGATGATCTGAGGCAGATGTGTATTCTTAAGAGAGACTAGTATGTTTGCTCGAGAGACTAATTCTATTGCAGATAGTGAGGAGTATAAAACACAAGTTTGGAATCCGAACTATTTTTATCATCGACATGATCAATATTGTATCTAATGACATTAAGGAATCTGTGTCCTCTGCTAGAGAATCTTGTTACTGGATAAGCAAAATTGTAACTTCATCATGTTTTCTAGCTTTGAAACAGATTCTGCATCAACTTCCTAACAGAACAAATTCTTCATTTCAGAAGACACAGGAAGTTCAATTAAGACTGAATTTTGGAAACTTCAAATGACATTTAGCCCTGTACTATTGGAAATTCAAAAAAGGATGCCACAGTATAGGGAACAAGGAAATGCATCACCAACCAGCAGAGTCCATCATATAGGAGCACAATATCTAAAGTGACTAATCAATGATCATTCAAGGAATAAGCAGTAGTAGCAGAACAAAGAAATGTGACATGCTGATTACCCTCCATGGCATATCATTCTCCTCTCTGCGCAACAGTTTCAAGTGTGCAAGATTAATTGTTTCAGCTTTCATAGAGTACAAGAACCTCTCCTGAAATTTTTTCAGTTAAATTAGATTAATAAACCCTTCAATGAACAAATGGTGATGAATCATGATTAGCTAGCGATGTGTGATTAAAAAAAATATAGCCAAAAGCTCAAATAAAAACAACTAAAAGTACCAAAACAAACTAGTACCTCAAGTGTCATGTTTTTCCACGTTTCGAAACCTTTGTTATCTACTTCAAACTCATTTCCATCGATATTTTTCTTCACAAAATCCTCCCTGCAACACCAAACCCATGAGGCCATGACCACTTAAGACACCATTTTTCCTTTATATATACTAACATATCAAACTAACAAAATAGATATCCGCAACGTAGTTGTACAAGCGTATCTATATGCCATATACTCAAATAAATACGATTGAGATTTACCTAAACACAGAGTTAAGAGGCAACTTACATGAAAATTCGAAAAGCCGATCTGGGTTGATGAATGAGCCTCTGCTCCTTAACAATGCTTATGCTCCTGGGTTGGCATTTCAATCTCTTTACATCCTTTCTGGGTTCACATTCATGCATATCAGCCAAAGCAATAGCCACTGAGATGCCACATGTTTCACTGCAAATACACCCGCATTACACAATCAGATAGATTATTGATCAAAAAGAGGGGAAAAAGTAGTAGTGTACCATTTTTGAAAAGCACTGCCATCGGGACCACGATGTATTTGGATACCAAAGACCCTTTTCCTTGTTCTAGCTTGGTACACCATTGAATCCAAAACCACCCTCTTTACTGGGTCTCTCTCTCTCTCTCTCTCTCTCTCTACTGGACAATTGGAATTGCCATTAATGGCTATAAGGACCCAAATAAAACTAACATGCGCCTAAAGTTAAGGATAATGGCCTGATTGTTTAGCGGGACAACGTGGTCATTGAGGGACATTTTAGCGGGACAATGGTATCTTTTGCTAAGCTGCGCGGGCGGGGCTCAAAAAAAGCCAAGAGAAGCGCCTTATAGAAAAGGGGCAAAGATTTCCCGCGATGAATCAAAAGTGGGGATTCGGCCAAAAAAAATCAAAAGTGGGGATCGTACGTACCTATAAGGAAATGACACGTAAAAGTAAAGCTGCGTAATCTGGGCTAACACAGCGGCGTGTGGCTTCCAAGGGACCAAAATATATACTTAAAAAAAAGAGTGAATAGTTAAAATCAACATTAAACTTGACACACTTTATCAAATGCACGTCTAAATTATAAAAAATTTAAATTATCTTCTTTAATAAAAATTCTTAAAATTATTTACCCCCTAAATTATGAGAAGTCTTAATTACTCCTCAAACATGAATTTTTGGAATTATCTGCCTCCTAATATGCCATATGATTTTAAAAAAATTACTTTGTTTCAATTTATATGACTCGTTTTCTTTTTAAGTAAATTCCAAAAAATAACACATTTTTATATTTAGTAAAAAACATATTTTCGTTCCTATTTATATAATGTAGTTCGATCCGAATTGAAATTTAAGAAAGATGTGATCTAAAATAAGTCATAAATATTTGTGTGACAATAATTATTTCATTAGGGATAAAATGAATTTCAAAGTTAATTTTTTGCTAAACATAAAAATGTGTTATTCTTTTTTAAATTTACTTAAAAAGAAAGGGAGTCATATAAATTGAAACAGAGTAATTTTTTAAAATCATGTGACATATAAGGGGCAGATAATTCCAAAAATTCAAGTTTGAGGGGGTAATTAAGACTTTTCATAGTTTAGTGAGATAAATAGTTTCAAGAATCTTTGTTTGGGGGTTAATTAAGACTTCTCATAGTTTAGATGTGCCTTTGATAAAGTGTGCCAAGTTTAAGGGTGATTTTAACTATTATTGACTCAAGAAAAAACTAGGGATGTTTTTTTTTTCTTCCCAACAAAACGTTAAGAAATCCTTAAATAACTGGGTAAGAAATAAGTTATTTATGTATAAATTTTGAGAAAATTATCATAATGATCCTTAATGTATGAATGATTATTTATTTAATCATTAATATATTTCACTTAATTGAAATGATTGTTAATATATAATAAAAGATGATCATTTTGATCTTTTATCCTAAACTTAATAGATTTTTCTAAATAAAGTACTAAATTTATCTTGGATCCCATTACTAACAAAATCAATCATTGCTATCTTCCTATTAAGTCCAAAGAAAGAATTTCATAAAATCTAACACTATTTTCTTTACTTTTTCTAACAAAATTTATTAGTTTTTCTTTCTTAAAACAAAAGAACCCATGGACACAGCACAATATACCTCCACCATGGAAAAGTAGGCGGGAAACATTTCACTTTGCAGATTCCCAAACTGATGCCTACGCAAATTCCTACAACAAAAATACGCAAATTTTTTGAAAACCCAGAAAGGTGAGTACACAGGTTTCATGAACTGGCACCAACCATCTAACTTGGGATTGATACAGTTAATTCCTACTATTTCAAACAGAAAATGAGGGGGAAATCTAAAATTCGATGAAATGGGGTTGAAATATAAATATAAATTTTCTTTTTCTTTTATTTTATGAAAGCAAAAATAGTAAATTTTGTTAAAGAAAGTTGAAAAAATGATGTTAGATTTTATGGAGTTTTTTCTAGCTAACAAATAAGATAATAATGGTGGATTTTGTTAGCTATGTGGGGTTCATAGTTAAATGTAACACTTTATTTATTGATAAATCTATTAGATTTAGGGTAAAAGACAAACATGAATACGTTTTGTTATACATTAAGGATCATTACAATCAAGTGAAATATATTAAGGACCAAAATGAAGCATCATCCATACATTAAGGACCATTTTTGTTTTTTCTATTACTTTTCGTATAACTTATACGATGTTTGGTAGGTAGATCAGAAATAAGTTATTCATGTATAAATTAATACAACATTTAGTTGGCAATTTAGAAATGCACTAATAAAAATTAGGTCACTTGAATAAACATGAAAATAATGCGGAAGTTAAAATGTGAAGATTAAAGATAAGAATTAAAGAATATATATGAAATTTGAGAATAAAATCCTCAAATTTTAAATAAAGTGCTAAGAACCCTAATTGATCTTAACATTAGAAATTAGTTGATTAAAACTAATTATAATACTAATAAAGTCAATTCAAGAACTTAGTTCAAAAGTGATTTAGACTCCTATTTTGAAGAAATTAGAGACACAAATTAGTCTAAGGCTAATTATCTTCTTTAATTTATGAATAAGAACCAAAAATATCAAATTAAAAAATTAATCTTACCTTTTAAAGAATTGTTCTTATAAGGTTGTAAGATAGATCTATAATCATCATGCACAAAAGTGTAAAGAGAAACCTCTAAAGAAATATTAATCATATCTGTTGAAAATAATAAAATCTAGCCCTATATATAGGGAAAATATATCGCAATTATCATGAGAATCAAATCCTACTTTTATAAAAACAATAACAAGAAAACTTTAACTATAAACTTTTAAACTAGAAAAATTTTAAATTAGAAAAATTTTAAATTAGAAAATTTTTGGGAAATTTACATAAATATACAATATTAAGAAAATATTTACCATCTATAACAATAAAAAAATAAAATTCACTGAACACTTATAATATATTTATAATACAGTTTTAATACATATTGCAGAGAACTATTTATAAAACATATATAATATAAGTTTTATAGATGAATAAAATATTTATCACATACTTTATAGACTTATAATACATTATGTCGGTTTTTTACTACACAAACATAATATATATTTTAAAATACTTATAATACATTTATATTGTATGCATAATTTACTTTTAATACAAGTGTAGATTTATCATAATATTGCTATGTATTGCTATAAACGGTAATAAATAAAAAATATCGCTAAAATCAGTAATTAATTTTTAAAAAGCACTCAATCAAGTAATTTTTTCAAAAATTTTTGACTTTAAACTTCAGCATTTTGGGCTTCATGTGAGCCCAATTTTCTTTATTTTGGGCTTGAATTTGCATACTTCTTCCATAATAAATATTTTCGAGTAACATATAGAAATCTCATTAATTTAGGAGCTAATTACTTAAATACAAACTAGTTTGCAATATTACAAATCTTATCAGATTTTGAAGTGTTTAGATACATCCAGATTCATGTATCTCGAAATACATAGGGTCAAATTTAGTGTAGTTTGTGCTAGGTATACTGTATCCAAGTGAATTTGCATGTATCTAGATACATAGACAAATCTCGTTTGCCTTCCTCCCATCTCGCTCGCCACCCTCCTATATATATGATATTTCAGATACATGCAAATCATACTAGATACATACAGATACATGTATTTAGTGTGTATCTAGTATGATTCGCATGTATCTAGGCTACATAGACAAATCTCGCTCACCTCCCTTATGTTATCGCTCTTCTCTCTCCCTATTTTAGTGTATCTGATAGCAAAAAAAAATATCTATGTGTATCTAACTTAAGATTTGGAATGAAATTATAAATTTAATGATATATAATATAATTATTTCAAACTATAAAGAGAATTAGTAGGTACGTTAGAAATATTTGTACAATTAAGTAGTTTCTCCTAAATATTTTCTTGATTTTTCATTGAAGCCCGTCAATTTTCATAGAAATATGCCAACGTGGATGCTAATCATTCTCCTTTTCTCAAAAATAATTTGTCCTCGAAGTTGAATCTTGGTAAACTAAAGATATGTGCGGTAGTAAACAACATTTAGTAATTGAAAGCAACAATGGTAGGAACAATAGTGACCAAGTGTTGACTTAACCCAATTAATCCTAGCATATATAAATACTTTCTTATACATCATGTAGACATCATCATCCTAATAGATAATTTTTTCTACTTATATTAAGACAACAAAATTCTCGTATAGATGCCATTGCGAATGATACATGCAACTCCAATTTAGTTATACCAATAAAGTACTCCAATGAACATGATAAAGACAATAAAAAATTCCTAAAACATGCATCAAACTGGATACTTTTATGATATAGCTAAGAATCCTAAGTTATACCACTCACCAATTCTTCTATATACGAGTTATTCACATAAGCATTGAAGTGGTTATAATCATGTATCTCCTCATTACTAGTAGCAAACACCATTTTAAATTCACAATCACCAACACTTGAAGAATTATGACTTATCACACAAAGAATCATATTCCAATAAGTTATCGCATAAAAACTTATTTGACACTAAAATAAAAGAAGAATCATCTAACTTCACTCACAATCCTCCTCGCACAAATATCACGCCTCTTTTCAACAAGTAGGAATCCACAATCAATTATGTCATACTCAATTTTAAAAGGAAATGAATTGCTTTTATTGGACTTAGCGACTATGATTAGTGGGTTATTATATAGAAAAATATCATTATCCTCAAAATTAATGTAGTCATCAACATAAGAATTAAGAGTGTAGTTCATTACCTCCAAAAATACTTTTGATGTTTAGGCATACAAGAATGTGAATGAATCAATTATGTATATTGTACTTGGTCATATTTAGCAAAGGAATGACATCACCTTATTTTTTCTTTCTCATTAGTGTTAGATCCACAATTGCCTTGTTGAATTTTTTGTCACGAGTCTTATCTTGGACAGGTCCAAAATAATTCTCTTTATCTTTATCATTCACATCAATAAGCACTTGCTCAATGAGACATGTAGTGTCGATCACCTTAGGATTAAGTTCATCCAATAGTAAATTTTTAATGCAAACTTTCTTATGAGTACCTAAAAGAGAGTCAAAACCATTAGAAGAAGTAGGAATGTAAGAGTTAATTAGAATAAGAAATAGCCTCACTTGAAATCTTTTGTTTTTCTCTCTCTACCTCACGATCATCTCTCTCTTTTTTACTCTCATGGTCATCTCACCTTTTTCTCACTTGACATCTCATTCTATTCACACATCACATCATCTCCCTTTTTCTTCTCTTGGGATGTCAAAATGCACTCCCTTACTTTTTTCATCATTTTCTCTCAAAATTTTTCATTACTTCTTTCATATATTTTCTTTGTTTATCTTAAGAGTAATTATATTCTTTCTCTTATCATGAATTGCATTTCTATTAAACTATAATGACCTTGAAGATCATTTTTGGTAATTTTTATAAAATAACTATTTTACCCCTCCTAATAGATGCTCCGAGTCATGTTTGACTAGTATTCAAAGTTGCGGTTTTGCAAAATTTCTTGAAAAGATAAGATTTTTGGAAAGTTTTAAATTTCGAAGGCTTAAGTTACTAAATAGTGGATTTTGATGTTATTCGGAGTTTTGGGTATCGAAATAGAATTCTGTCGATTTCATCAACTCCTAAATGTGAAAATTGATCTAGGAGAGTTGATAGAATCATATTTGGAGTGGTATCATGGATTTGAGGTCCTAAGTTGAAATTTATTGAGTTTTTTATTCTAGAATTGACTTTGGTCAACATTCGGAGTTCAAATTCTCAAAATAAAATTCCAACGACTTTGTTGGATTTGGGGAATGATTTTAAGCTTGGGGTGATCTTGGTTAAATTTTTATATGTCCCTAGCATGATTTGATATTTTGCGGCCTAAAGTTAGTTTGGTTGCGATAGTTTGGGTGCGACTTATTGGGTTTTGGGTCAAGGAGACCTCAAATTCAAATTCTGATGATTCCATTGAGCCCAGAACATTGATTTTAGTAGGGTTGCATATATGATTTCTGTGTACGGAGTTTTGATCGAATCTCGAAGGTCCATCCGAAGTGATTTTGGAAGTAGTAAAGTTGTTGTGTTCTGGTGTCCCTCAAACTTCGCTATTGTGAGTGGGTGGATCGCTTTCACAATGGTTGCATTTGCGAAGGCCCATCACTTTCGCAATGTTCGAGTTTGTGAAGGACCTATCACTTTTGCGATGGCTGGGAACTTATCGGGGTTTGCTTAAGCGACATTGGGTCGCGATCGTGATGCACGCAAAAGCGACCCATGGTTCGCAAAAGTGAGACCTCTACAGTTTCCAAGTGGGAGATTTGAGAATACCAAGTATTCGGAGGCTGGTCAAAGCTCCAGAATTTTAGGTACACAGGTGAACTAGAGTTCTCAACAGTCAAGATCGCTAGCACCCCAATGTCCCTGTTGTAATAGAATTCATTTTGGGGAATGTCACCGGAGTATATGTGCTTGTTTTTCTTGTGGCCGCCAAGGCCATATTTCAAGGGAATGTCCATTTAAGGGTACTCTAGGTGGTGCGGCCCAGCCAACTGGGTCAGTTGCGGGTTCTTCTTCTTCTGTAGCTATGCGCCCGATGGGGCAGGGTAAGCAGATACCCGCAGGCTGTGGTAGAGGCCGTGGTGGAGTTTCCAGTTCTGGCGGCCCTTCTAACCGCATATATGCCTTGGCTAGTAGACAGGACCAAGAGGCGTCGCCAAATATGGTCATAGGTACATTATCAATTTTCTCTTGGAACGTATATGCGTTGATGGATCCAGGCTCTACTTTATCATATATATCCCCTTTTGTTGCTCGTAAAATTGGAATTAAGACTGAGTTAATAGAATCCTTTGAGGTAGCTACACCAGTACGGGACTCTATTATGGTAAAGCAGATATATAGGAATTATCCGATAAGTGTGTATAGTCACCGTACCTTGGCTTATTTGATAGAGTTAGATATGGTGGAGTTTAATGTTATTATGGGTATGGACTGGTTGGCTTCTTTTCATGATAACGTAGACTGTAGAAATAAAGTGGTTCGATTCCAATTCCTAAATGAACCAATTATTGAGTGGTTAGGAAACACAGCATCACCAAAGGGTAAATTTATTTCATACCTTAAGGCAAGGAGAATGATCAGAAAGGGGTATATTTATCATTTAGTCTGCGTGCATGATTTGGAAGCAGAGGTGCCAACTCTTCAGTCGGTACCCGTGGTTAATGAGTATCCAGATGTCTTCCCAGATGAAATCCCAGGTCTTCCTCCTGAATGGGAGATAGAGTTCACAGTAGATGTGCTACATGATATCCAACCTATCTCTATCCCTCCATATAGAATGACACCTGTGGAGTTAAAAGAACTAAAGGAACAACTGAAGGACTTACTGGAAAAGGACTTCATTGGACCAAGCACATCACCCTGGGAGCACCGGTACTATTTGTGAAAAAGAAAGATGGGTCGCTACGGATGTGCATTGACTATAGGCAGCTGAACAAGGTAATAATTAAGAACAGATATCCCCTCCCCCGGATTAATAATTTGTTCGACCAGTTGCAGGGTGCTCAATGCTTTTTAAAGATAGACCTGCGGTCAGGCTATTATTAGGTGTGGGTAAGAGAGGCAGATATCTCAAAGACCGTATTCAGGACCCGTTATGAATTTAAAGTGATGTCTTTTGGGCTGACAAATGCTCCAGCGGTATTTATGGATCTAATGAACCGAGTGTTCAAACCATTTCTAGATTTGTTCGTGATTGTATTTATTAACGATATTCTGGTTTATTCACAATCAGCGAAGGAACACGCGAATCATTTGCGGGTGGTACTAGGGTACTCCAACACCAGAAATTGTACGCTAAGTTTTCTAAATGTGAATTTTGGTTAACTTCAGTGGCTTTTCTGGAACATACTATTAGAACTGATGGTATTCACGTAGATACGCAGAAGATTGAGGCCGTAAAAGCTTGGCCAAGACCTACAACCCCTACAGAAGTACGTAGCTTTTTAGGGTTAGTAGGGTACTACAGAAGGTTTGTGGAAAAGTTTGCTTCCATTTCGGTGCCTTTAACGAGGCTTACTCAGAAAGCGACTAAATTCCAGTAGACTGATTCTTGCAAACGAAGCTTCTAGTTGTTCAAAGAAAAATTGACTACAACTCCTATTCTCACTCTTTCAGAAGGACCAAATGGCTTTGTTATTTATTGTGATGCTTCCGGTATTGGACTTGGATGTGTATTGATGCAACAGGGTAAATTTATAGCTTATGCCTCCCAACAGCTCAAAAAACACAAAAAGAATTATCCAACTCATAACTTGGAATTAGCAGCGGTGATTCATGCCTTAAAAATATGGAGGCACTACTTATATGGCGTGTATGTTGATATCTATACAGAACACAAAAGCCTCTAGTATATCTTCAAATAGAAGGAATTAAACTTACGGCAGAGAAGATGGTTGGAGTTACTGAAGGACTTTGACATCGACATATTATACCTCCCAGGAAAGGCAAATGTGGTAGCGGATACACTCATTCATAAATTGATGGGTAGCCTAATAGATGTACCACCAGAGCAAAAAGAGATAACCCATGAGATGTGCCAACTCGCTAGTCTTGGAGTCCACATTAGCTAGTTTGGATGATGGCGGGGTTTCTGTTCGAGGGGTTGCTAAATCCTCGCTTATGGAAGAAGTAAAGCAATGTCAATATTAGGACCCTGTTCTGATCCAGTATAGGGATATGACTCTCTAAGAGGGAAAAACTCTATTTTAGATCACGACTGGTGGAGTACTACAATATTGAGGCAGAGTCTGTGTACCGGAAGTTGTAGGGCTACGACAACAAATACTGGGAGAGGCACACCATGCCCGTTATTCTATTCATCTGGGGTCAACCAAGATGTATCATAACCTCAGGGATTTATATTGTTGGGATGGTATGAAGAAAGATATAGCCGAGTTCATAGCCCAATGCCCGAACTTCCAATAAGTTAAAGTTGAACATCAGAAACCGGGTGGGCTACTATAGGAGATGGATATTCCAAATTGGAAATGGGAAGCGATTAACATGGATTTTATTATTGGCTTACCTCGCACTCTCCGGAAGTAGGATTCCATATGGGTTATTGTGGATAGGCTGACAAAATTAGCCCACTTTCTCCCAGTCAGGACCACATACTCAGCGGAGGATTTTGAAAAATTGTACATCAAAGAGATATTGCAACTTCATGGTGTTCCCACATCTATTATTTTGGACAGAGGATCCTAATTCATAGCCCACTTTTGGCGGTCATTCTAAGAATGCTTGGGAACACAGGTACGCCTTAGCATGACATTTTATCCCAGACTGATGGATAGGCCAAGCGCACTATTCAGATACTAGAGGATATGTTACGAGCCTGCATAATGAACTTCAAAGGTAACTGGGATGATCATGTATCACTTTTTGAGTTTGCTTACAATAACAGCTATCACTCCAGCATCCAAATGGCGCCGTATGAGGCTTTATATGACAGAAAGTGCAGGTCACTTATTGGTTGGTTCGATGTTGGCGAAGTGCAACTAATAGGCCTATATATGATCCAACAGGCGGTGGAAAAGGTAAAGCTTATTCGGGAAAGATTATTAGCTGCCTAGAGTCAATAGAAGTCATACATAGACAATCGACGTCGACCTTTGGAATTCCAAATAGGCGAATGGGTATTCTTGAAAGTGTCGCCCATGAAAGGAATAGTGAGGTTTGGCAGGAAAGGGAAACTGAGTCCGAGATATATTGGCCCTTACTTGATCCTTCGCTGAATAGGCAAGGTTGCCTATGAACTAGACTTGCCAGCAGACCTAAAAGCAGTACATCCAGTCTTTTATGTATTAATGCTTCACAAGTGTGTTGTGACCCATCTCGAGTATATCCCATAGATGATATCTAGGTCACTGAAGAGCTAACCTATGAAGAAAAACCGGTCTCCATCCTGGATTGACAGATTCGAAGATTGCGAACTAAGGACGTAGCTTCTATTATGGTGCTGTGGCGGAATAGAAATCGTGAGGAAATGACTTGGGAAGTTGAAGAGGACATAAAACACAAGTATCCATACCTGTTCACGATATCTACAGGTAACCCCGACTCTTGAAAACTTGTATATTGATTATGTGGATGAAAATGTGTGTTATCGCAAAAGAAAGAAACCTCCCTACAACCTGTATAAAGTCTTAAGGGAAGTTTTATTTAACATTCGGGGACGAATGTTCTAAAGGGGGGGAAAGATGTTACACCCTGCACTTTTAAACCCGTAATGTCTCTTAAGTTCCTTAGACATTATCATGTGAGCCGGATAAGCTACGACACTATTAAACGACTCTAAAGAAGGGAGAATAGGATACCCCATAGTAGAGAAGGTTGGAAATAGAGGCATAGGAATCCGGAAGGAATTGGAGGCCAAGTAATGAGTCGTAGGACTCGATTTACCTATGTAAGCCACTAACTTAGAAGTTGTACATACCTAAGCAACTTGAGGATATACCAAGCTTACGTGGCTTGGATTACATAGGATCTTGAGAAAAGACGATATTACGAACCTATGGGGAAGGGAAAAAAATGACGCGTGATAGCCAATGAAGGAGTGACACGTGGCAGCACCTCAAGCAAGAAGGTGACCCACCTACTTGGTGGTCAAGTATATGACCCACCTGCTTGGGGGAGGTGGGCCCCACTATCACGTGGCAGCCCCTAATTGGCAGCATGTATGCGGTGACCCAATAGGGTTTGGACACGTGTCACCCTTTAGGGGATGACACATATCACCTCCTAAGTACACCTATATTTATGTATATTGTGACTATTAACTCCAGTTTTATCTCATAACAATCAGCCAAAGCAAGGAGAAAACAAACCCTAATCCTAGAGAGAAAAACGTGACAGCTTGGGGAAAATAAGGTAAGTCCCAATTTCATTTCATAAATTAATTATCTAGCATATAAAATGATGGTATGGAGGTATTAGTAGTATAAAATCATGGCTTGGTGCAGCACAAAGAGGACAACAAGCAGCCACGACATTTAAATCGCGCTAGAGAAGTTCCGAGGCGTAATTTTGGTGAATTTTGGCCAATTTTGGGTAAGGTAAGGTATTCACTTCTAATTTGAAGTTTATGGTGTTTTTATAGGGTGTATTACACACCTTTTAGGCTGCTTGAAGTTTATGAAAAATTGTGGAAATCCTCGATGTTCAAAATGAACTAAATTGGAATCATTATAGTTAAATTATAGTCGAAATGAGGTGTTGTGCATGTGGGGTTTACTACTGGTCGTGTGATGGTGTGTTACGGTACTGGAACATGTGTTAAAATAGGTGTGGGTTCTTCTGGTTGCAGCCACCCGATCCTCCGTCTCATATAATTAAGGGTTTTGTAAAACCGAAACTAGAAACCCTCTTTTGGTATCGTAGTTTCGAGCGAGTCATTTGGAGTTTATGTTGTATATTGTTGATGTGAATTGCTTAAATACATGCTGCAGGCAATTTTTTTTGGTTGGATGTAGGTGTTAGGAGTGTAATTGAAAATTCGGATAGGGCACATTATAGGAGAGATGCTGCCCAATTTTTGTTAACTCTTTAACTAGTTAAGGAACTAGTCGAGAAAGTAAGCGAGGGGATGAGTTCTATAAATACTCATGTGTAACCTAAGGTTCTGTAAAGTCAAAGGTTGTTAATGTTCGTGTTGCTTTTATGTTACTTAGGTTCAAAGGACGATGAGACGAACGAGATAAAGAGTAACCCGTAAGAGGTATGTAAAGCCTATTCCTTCTCTTCTTTTGGAATGTCGTAGAGGTAAGTAAAAAGTGATACAATCTCTGAAGTGATTCCATTCCTAAGTGTCTCTTATTCAGTTCTGGATTTTAAAATTTTATGATAGTTAAGCTACTTTTCTTGAACCTTTTATATGCTGAGGACTTGATGAATATATAGACTCCTAGTCGTAGGACTATATGAAAGCAAGTGCTATTGAGTCCTCAAGTGGTTAGCATTACTTTAGTATACGTCTAGGGACCCCAAGATGCTAATTAATATAGCCTCCTAATGGTATTTAGAGGGAAGCTAAGATGACTACACTACTACTCGGGTCCTCAGACGGTAGCTTCATCCTCTTATACTATCGGGTCTCTGATGTCGATTTAAATTGCATATAGTTACTCACTACTCTACTCATGAATACTGTTACCCTTCTATCACTGAGTCCCGGGCCAGGGTATGTTCTCGTACGTAGTTCACTGCATTATTCACTAAGTCCCTTACTAGAGGGCAAGGGTACGCATATATATATATATATATATATATATATATATATATATATATATATATATATATATATATATATGATGATGATGGGATGTAATAATGTGGTGATGATGGCGGACCTATGATGATCCTATAGATATGATTCACTAGATCCTTGAAAGGGCCGGCTACATTTTATAATTTGAGCATGCATGCTTTTATAAATCATAGAGTACAGGTATAGGTTCCTTATATGACATTTTATCCCCTGCTTCTCTGTTTCTGATGTGGTTCTTGTTATGCTATGTTATACTTTACATACTCAGTACATATGTAATACTGACCTCCTTTCTTCAAGAGGCTGCGTTCATGGCCATAGGAGAAGATACACAGTTTGGGGATCCGTCAGTGTAGATGTCCCACCCAGCGGTCCAAAAGTGCTCCATTATGCTGGAGCTTAATTTTTAGTACTAAACCTTGATGTATATATTTTTGTTCACGGGTACGGCAGGGGTCCTGTCCCGCCTTATGTTATTATTGTTTTCTTTTACTCTTAGAGGTCTGTGGATATGTATGTGAGGTGTATATGGGCTGTATGTGAGATGTATATGGGCTATATATGAGATGTATATGGGCTGTATATGAGATATATATGGGCTATATATGAGATGTATATAGGTTGTATATAAGATGTATATGGGTGGTGTATATGTATATGTACAATTATGCCTACATGAACTGTGTTTTAGGGCATTCCCTTGTCTTGACAACCTTGTCGGCTCACAGGTGTACTTGTTATGGAACGACCCCATAAATTCTAATAGTCTCATCGACTTATATGTTTTCCTACCTCTTGTTACACTACGAGTCAAGTAGGAGACAAAGTTACTTACTATTGGCAGGAATACATGCGAGTGTCCAGTTTGGGCACCCATCACGGCCTACGGGGTTGGGTCGTGACAAATCCTATGGTGTCCTCTTGATAGGATCGGATGCTTGTGCAGACTTAGTCTGTTCTAATATGGTAGATTTTGTGTTGCTTTGGGGTAGTTGAAATGTTCCAGTAGTTTTACAAGTGTCACCTTGCTTATGAGAACTTATGGAAGAGCTACCATGGATATATACATTGAGCGATAATTTTCTTATTCACCTAGTCGTCGAGTTCATATTTTGGCTTGTATAATTAAATGTGGGGGCTTTTAGGTCTAGTGCTACCACTCCTAAGGGTTGTCTACAATCACAACTACCGATCTACCTTTTTCCAACATTGTTGATTAGAGGTTTTGTATGCTTGGGTGCATCACTCGCTAGGACATTATTCAAATTATTTCCTTCATTGGGTTAAATAAATCATTTTCTCCGATGATGAGTACCTAATGTTTAAAGATCAGATTTGTATCTCTTAAGCTTGTGGGAATATTTGGTTGTGAGAATGAAATCTTAACAAGATTTGGGATGATTGTGTATTAAGAGTGTGGTGGCTAGTTCAGGATCACTTTTGGTTGTAGCTGTTATTAGTTTAGAATTTTTTCATGGTTATGTGATGAAAGATTGTGCTGATGGTTATGTTGTGACTTAAAGGATGCCAATTCTGGTTTGGTCTATGGATTAGTATGTGACTTGAAAATTTCTTTGGTAGATCCGCCAAAATTTGATTTGAAAATTCAATTTAGTAAATGATTCTAATGGTATGGTCTAAAGATGGGTTCACTAGGGGGAGATAAATACAAAACTTGGAGGTTATGCCTCAGACTCTTGTTAGTGTTGAGTATTCTTCTTTCTCTTACTTTATGTTCGAGGACGAATATAGTTTTTAATAGTGGCTAATGTAATGATCCTGAGGGTAATTTTTGTTATTTTTACAAAATGACTATTTTATCCCTCCTAGTAGTCACCTCGAGTCATATTTGACCAGTATTCCAAGTTGGTTTTTCAAAATTCCTTGAAATCTTAAGATTTTTGGAAAGTTTTGAGTTTCAAAGGCTTGAGTTTCCAAATAGTGGGTTTTGATGTTATTCAAAGTTTCCAATCTCGAAATGGAATTCTATCAATTCCATCAGCTTTGAAATACGGAAATTGGTCTAGGAGAGTTGACAAAATCAGATTTGGAGTGGTATCGTGGATTTGAGGTCCTAAGTTGAAATTTGTTGAGTTATTGATTCTAGAATTGACTTTAGTCAACATTCAGAATTTGGATGCTCAGAATAAAATTTTGAGGACTTCGTAGGATTTGCGGGATGATTTTGAGCCTACAAGTTAACTTGGTTGAATTTTTAGAAGTCTCGAGCATGATTTTATATTTTGAGGTGTAAAGTTAGTTTGGTTGCGACTTATTGGATTTCAAGTCTGAGAGACGTCAAATTCGAATTTTGACGATTGCATTGAGTTTGAAAGATTTTAGTAGGGTCGCATATAATATTGGGTACGTGGTTCCGATCGAATCCCGAGCATCCATCGGGAATGATTTTGGAAGTATTAAAGTGGTTATCTTTTGTTGTCCCTCAGACCTCATGATCGTGAGGGGGTGGATCGCTTTCACGATGGTCACATTTGTGAAGTCCCATCACTTTCGCAATGGTCGCATTTGCGAAGTCCCATCGCTTTTGCGATGGTCATATTTGCGAAGGTCCTATCACTTTCACGATGGCCGGAAACTTATTAAGGCACTTTTAATTAAAATTGGTTCGCGATCACAATGCCCACAAAAGCGACCCGTGGTTTGTGAAAGTGAGACCTAAGAGGGTTTTGACTGGGATTTTACCCTATTTTGCCTTTTTTGGACCTTAGGAGCTCGATTAGGAAATTTGTGATGTGATGTTTTGAGGATATTTGACTGGGTATGTATTCTTAACCTAAACTCTACATTACCCATCAATTATATCATGATTTTATCTTTTAATTGAGGATTTTGGACCCCAAATTTTGGGAATTTCTTCAAGAACTTCAAAGTTCTTAAAAAGGTGATTATGGACTGTTGAATTCCATTTTTGAAACACTTTTGGAAATGAGTTCCAAATGATTTGAGGATCATTTTCATTCAAAAATTCTCATATTTAAACCTATTTTAAAATCGGATTTTTGAGCCATTTTGACCCTTTTACTCGAGCTTCATAATTTTGGTGTTACACCCCGTACTTTGGTACCTTGGAATGCTTCTTAAGCTTCTTAAGTTTCTGGGAAGGCTCTTAAGTTTCGTAGAAGTCGTCATGTGAGTCGGATAATCTATAACGCTATCAAATAATCCTAAGGAAAGGAGAAGGAGATACTCCATAATAGAGAAGATTGGAAATAGGGTCATAAGAAATTGGAAGAAGTTGGAGGTCAAGTAGTGAGTTGTAGGACTTGACTTACTTGCGAAAGCTATTACTTGGGACATTTTACATACTAAGCTACTTGAGTATACATCGAGCTTAAGTAGCAAGGAGTACATAGGCTCTTGAAGTAAGACGAGATTATGGGCTCACGAAAGAGAAATAAGAAAACGACGCACCTACTTGGACAAGCAGGTGATGCACCTACTTAGGGTCAAGTAGGTTATGCAGCAGCTTGGGTGGACCCCACGCTTCCACGTGGCGGCTTTGGATTGGATGCATGATTGAAGTGGCGCCCTAGGGGGTTGCCATGTCTCACCCCTAGGGGCTTCCATGTGTCCCCACTTAAGGACACATATATATACATGTGTATTGCTAGATCAACTCACTTTTCAGCATCTTTACACTTAAAAAAATTGGACAAAAACTTGGAGAACATAGAGAGAGAGCTACATATTTGGTTAAGCAAGGTAAGCCCTCCGATTTCATTCCGCGAATTAATTATATAAGGTATTCTTCAGTTAAGCAATGGTGTTTAACAACATAAAATTTATAGTTGGGGTTTCGAGGAGGTTCTCATTCTTGTCAACAAACCCGTTTTTGGAATGAGACTGTTGTTAGTAATAATAGTATAACTACTTGTGTAAAGCTTCGTTTCGAGTGATTCAAGATATTTTGGAAATATATTTCATAGGGCTATAACTTTTTTTAATACTATAAAACCCAGTTTTGCTTTTATCTTCTCGAAAAAGGATGATGAAGTATAGGTGAGGTGCTGCTCAGATTTTATTTTGGAAATCCTACACGGGCTGTTGTTGGTATTTTTGGCATATCTTTTGGTATAGAATTGCTGTAGGGTTGATTCGAAATTGTATGCGACCCTAAGACACATATATATAACTTTAATTGAGGACACAAATCTTGTTTCCCTAAATTACCCCTTCGAAACTAAGCGACAATACAAGACAGTAGGCTGTCCAGAATTCACGTTTTGATAGTTTTGGCGAGTTTGATGAGTTTAGGTTAAGGTAAGGGTTTTACTTTTAATTTTGAGTTTATGGTGTTGTTATGAAGTGTATTACACATTGTGTAAGTGTCTGGAAATATGAAAATTCCATAAATATGCTCGACGTTCGAAACAAACCAAATTGGAGTCGCTATAGTTAAATTGTAGTCGAAGCAAGGTGTTGTGCTTGTGGTGTGTGGCTGCAGGTGTGTGGTGTGTGTTGAAGGGCTTAAATATGTCCTAAAAGAGGTGGGGGAGCTTCTGGTTGTATCCACACGACACCCCCACTTCGTACGGTTAAAGGTTTTGCAAAATAGAAACTAGAAACCTTATTTTGGTATCGTGGTTTCGAGCGAGTTATTTGGAGTTTATGTGGTATAAGATTGATGTGAATTGTATATATATATGCTGTAGGTTATTGTTGTTGGTTGGCTGTAGCTATTAGGAGTATAATTGGAAATTCGGATAGGGCATATTATAGGGGAAATGCTGCCCGATTTTCGTTAACTCTTTAACTAATTAGGGAACTAGTCGAGAAAGCGAGTGAGGGGATGTTTTATACAAATACTCGTGTGTAGCCTAAGGTGATGGAAAGCCAAGGGTTTTTAATACTCGTATTGCTTTTATGTTACTTAGGTTTAAAGGACGACGAGACGAACAGGATAAAAAGTAAACCATAACAGGTATGTAAAGCTAACATTTTCTTCTTTTGGCATGTTTTGGCATACATATGTAAGGCTTATACTTTATTTTAGCATGTCTTTGGCATAAGTATGTAAATCTTATTCCTTCTGTTAGCATGATTTGACATAAGTATACAAAGCTAATCTCCCTTTTTGGCATGGTTTTTACGAAGCAAGTATATGACTTTCATATTATTCCAAAAAAGTTCCTATTCTTAAAGCCACTAGGATGGCCAATTTCTCGACTTCCAAAAGATATTTTGTTATGCCTTGATACATATATATGATTCCCAGAAGTTCTATTTTGATATAGTCCATAATGACTTTCAAAAGGTACTTGATATGACTTTTGTTTCGATTTTGAATGAAAGCTCATTTTGATTATTCCGTCGAGTCTCAAATATGATTTAAATTACATATAGTTTCTCACTACTCCACTCGTGGATGCCTCAATGTTTCCTTCACCGAACCCGGGCTAGGTTTTGTTATCGTGCGTACTTCTCTGCATTATTCGCCGTGCCCCGACGTGAGGGGGAAAGTACGACCTGTACATGGGATTGGTAGAGTTATGATGTGTCATGTACACATATGATATGATATGATCTGATATGACCATATGATATGATATGATCTATTACGGAGATATTCCCTACTCTTGATGTATGCTGTGCTGTGGTGCCAGTGATGGGGTGGCGACCACGTTTTGTTCAATGCGTCCCATAATGAGGGCCGGATATGGCATATGTTTATCTGCATACATTATTTGTGATTATGAAAAATATTTTGATATTCTGAGTATTTAGCTCACTTTTGCACCTTCTGTTCTGGTAATGACTTTATTGTTACAGTCCATGCTTTACATACTTAGTACATATGTCGTACTGACCCCCCTTTTCTCGAGGAGCTATGTTTCATGACCGCAGGTACATATGTTAACTTTGGAGATCTGCCAGCTTAGGGTTTCCACTCATCAATGTTGGAAGTGATCCACTATTCCAGAGTCTAACTTTTGATACTGGTCATTTGATATAAATGTTTGTTTATTCAGGGGTACGACGGGGCCCTGTCCTGTCACATGACTAGGCTAGCATTCTGTAGAGGTCTGTAGATTTGTGATGTGGGTTATATATATATGTTTTGGGCTTTATGTTCCGTGATGGCCTTAACGGCCTTCGTATGCTACATCTATTTTCATGCGCTCTCTATCGATTTTTTTGATTTCTTCATATGTTTATTCGGCTAACATACTCAATAGGGCTAAGGGTATGTATGGGTGCCCTAATCGGGCACCATTTATGGCCTATGGAGTTGGGTCGTAAAAAAAGTGGTATCAGAGCAGTTCGTCCTTGGAGTATTTACAGACTGTGTCTAGTAGAGTCTTGTTTATCGGTTTGTTGTGCACTACATCTATAAACATGAGGCTACAGGATATTTAGGATGTTACCTTTCTTTCATATCTAAGATTGTGCGATGGAGCCGAGTAATAGGGAATGAAATTCCTCATACTAACATATTTTTTCAGCAGAAGGACAATATTGATAGAAGAAGGTGACCGATGATATTGGAAGTTACAAAGTACACACGTAAGCAAAGGCACGGAAGATATATGCCAAGTGAGGTATTGAAGTACGACTGACATGTAAAGTTAAAAATAGAAAGGAAATGTAGACAGGGCAGGGTAACAAGTGCAGTTTGAGTCGGGCAGATGAGGTAAGTCTATTTTCATACTGTTGATATTGGGCGCCCTGTGTGGCTGCGATATGATATGGTCTGAATATATATACATACGTGCCCTGTGAGGCACTGTTGGCATTTTCTGTGTACGGGTGTTGAGATAGTAAGAAATACAAAGGAAACTCTATCCAAATTTTCCTAGAAATAAGAAGAGAATGAGATACAGGGCTGTAGTATGTCTTGAAAGGTTGTGCCCACAAAAATGATGAGATTTGATTAAACTACGAGTATGGATGACCTAGAGAAATGAGTTAATTTCTAAATTGATGGCAATAGAAACTAGGAGGTCGATACTGGTATAGTAGAACAAAATTGGAAAAGACTTATAAGCCAAAGAAAATAATTCAGAGAAGATTGATAGATTGGGATAAAACAATATATTAAGGCATCGCCTAAATTGATACACAGGGATAAACGATGATGAGTTATAGTTGAAAGAAGTAACAGTATGATTAAGACAAGAGTACAAGGGAAAAAGAATTGTGACGGAAGTGAAGTGTTAATAAGACAGCTTGTGAGATATTAAGGATAAGACTAACTAAGAAGGGTAAGTAACCCATAGTAAGAATCATGAAGAAGGTCAAGTAGTGTTATACTATGGAACTGAATGCGAACATGATACCATGTGAATATAACGAAGGTCATTATGAGAATAAGTAAGGAATAATAAGGAAGTTCTAACAGAGGCAACCAAGATAGACATAAGTGATTGAATACGAGGATGGAGTAAAAAGAGATATTGGGTGAGAGTAGTACTACGATGGGTGACCCCTAGGAAGCGAAAGAGGAAATGAAACACAAGTATTTGTACCTATTCCCTACGTCTACAAGTAATCCTAACCTTTGGAACTCTGATATTGATTGCTTGATAAAAGTATATGTTATGGCAACAGGATAGAGGAACTCTCCATATAGTCAACATAAGATCCGGAGGAAGGTTTTGGTTCACATTTGAGGACGAATGTTCTAAAGAGGGGAAGGATGTTACACCCTGTACTTTGGTACCTTAGAATACTTCTTAAGCTTCTTAAGTTTCTGGGAAGGCTCTTAAGTTTCGTAGAAGTCATCATGTGAGTCGGATAATCTATAATGCTACCAAATAATCCTAAGGAAAGGAGAAGAAGATACTCCATAATAGAGAAGATTAGAAATAAGGTCATAAGAAACCGGAAGAAGTTGGAGGTCAAGTAGTGAGTCGTAGGACTTGACTTACTTGTGAAAGCTATTAATTGGGACATTTTACATACTAAGCTACTTGAGTATATGTCGAGCTTAAGTAGCATGGAATACATAGGCTCTTAAAATAAGATGAGATTACGGGCTCACAAAAGAGAAATAAAGAAACGACGCGCCTACTCGAAGCAAGTAGGTGATGTACCTACTTGGACAAGCAGGTGATGCACCTACTTAGGTTCAAGTAGGTTATGCAGCAGCTTGGGTGGACCCTACGCTTCTACGTGGCGGCTTTGGATTGGATGCATGATTGAGGTGGCGCCCTAGGGGGTTGCCATGTCTCACCCCTAGGGGCTGACATGTGTCTCCACTTAAGGACACATATATATACATGTGTATTGCTGGATCAACTCACTTTTCAGCATCTCTACACTTAAACAAATTAGAGAAAAACTTGGAGAACATGGAGAGAGAGCTATAGATTTGGTTAAGCAAGGTAAGCCCTCCAATTTTATTTCGTGAATTAATTATTTAAGGTATTCTTCGGTTAAGCAATGGTGTTTAACAACATAAAATTTATAGTTAGGGTTTTGAGGAGGTCCTCGTTCTTGTTAACAAACCCGTTTTTGGAATGAGACTGTTGTTAGTAATAATAGTATAAATCCTTGTGTAAAGCTTCATTTTGAGTGATTCAAGATGTTTTGGAAATATATTTTATAGGGATATAAATTTTGTTTATACTATAAAACCCAGTTTTCCTTTATCTTCTTGAAAAAGGATGATAAAGTATAGGTGAGGTGCTGCCCAGATTTTATTTCGGAAATCCTACACGGGCTGCTGTTGGTATTTTTGGCATATCTTTTGGTATAGAATTGCTATAGGGTTGATTCGAAATTGTATGCGACCCTAAGACACATGTATATAACTTTAATTGAGTACACAAATCTTGTTTCCATAAATTACCCCTTCGAAACTAAGCGACAATACAAGACAGTAGGCTGTCCAGAATTCACGTTTTGATAGTTTTGGCGAGTTTGACGAGTTTATGTTAAGGTAAGGGTTTTACTTTTAATTTGGAGTTTATGGTGTTGTTATGAAGTGTATTACACATTATGTAAGTGTCTGTAAATATGAAAATTCCATAAATATGCTCGACGTTCGAAACAAACCAAATTGGAGTCGCTATAGTTAAATTGTAGTCGAAGCAAGGTGTTGTGCTTGTGGTGTGTGGCTGCAGGTGTGTGGTGTGTGTTGAAGGGCTTAAATATGTCCTAAAAGAGGTGGGGGGAGCTTCTGGTTGTAGCCACACGACACCCCCACTTCGTACGGTTAAAGGTTTTGCAAAATAGAAACTAGAAACCTTATTTTGGTATCGTGGTTTTGAGCCAGTTATTTGGAGTTTATGTGGTATAAGATTGATGTGAATTGTATATATATATGCTGTAGGTTATTGTTGTTGGTTGGCTGTAGCTATTAGGAGTATAATTGGAAATTCGGATAGGGCATATTATAGGGGAAATGCTGCCCGATTTTCGTTAACTCTTTAACTAGTTAGGGAACTAGTCGAGAAAGCGAGTGAGGGGATGAGTTATACAAATACTCGTGTGTAGCCTAAGGTGATGGAAAGCCAAGGGTTGTTAATACTCATATTTCATATATGTTACTTAGGTTTAAAGAACGACGAGACGAACAGGATAAAAAGTAAATCATAACAGGTATGTAAAGCTAACGTTTTCTACTTTTAGCATGTTTTGGCATACATATGTAAGGCTTATACTTTATTTTAGCATGTCTTTGGCATAAGTATGTAAATCTTATTCCTTCTCTTAGCATGATTTGACATAAGTATACAAAGCTAATCTCCCTTTTTGGCATGGTTTTTACAAAGCAAGTATATGACTTTCATATTATTCCAAAAAAGTTCCTATTCTTAAAGCCACTAGGATGGCCAATTTCTCGACTTCCAAAAGATATTTTGTTATGCCTTGATACATATATATGATTCCCAGAAGTTCTATTTTGATATAGTTCATAGTGACTTTCAAAAGGTACTTGATATGACTTTTGTCTCGATTTTGAACGAAAGCTCATTTTGATTATTCTGTCAAGTCTCAAATATGATTTAAATTGCATATAGTTTCTCACTACTCAACTTGTGGATGCCTCAATGTTTCCTTCACCGAGCCTGGGCCAGGTTTTATTATCGTGCGTACTTCTCTGCATTATTCATCGTGCCCCGATGTGAGGGGGCAGGTACGACCTGTACATGGGATTTGTAGAGTTATGATATGCCATGTACACATCTGATATGATATGATTTGATATGACCATCTGATATGATATGATCTGTTATGAAGATATTCCCTACTCTTGATGTATGCTGTGCTGTGGCGCCAGTGATGGGGTGGCGACCACGTTTTGTTCACCACATCCCATAATGGGGACGGATATGACATATGTTTATCTGCATACATTATTTGTGGTTATAAAAAACATTTTGATATTCTGGGTATTTAGCTCACTTTTGCACCATCTGTTCTAGTAATGGCTTTACTTGTTACAGTCCATGCTTTACATACTTAGTACATATGTCGTACTGACCCCCTTTTCCTCGGGGGATGCATTTCGTGCCCGCAGGTACAGATGTTATCTTTGGAGATCTGCTAGCTTAGGGTTTCCACTCAGCAATATTAGAAGTGCTCCACTGTTCCGGAGCCTAACTTTTGATACTGGTCATTTGATATAAATACTTGTTTATTCAGGGGTACGATAGAGTCCTGTCCCGTCATATGACTAGGCTAGCATTCTGTAGAGGTCTATAGACTTGTGATGTGGGTTCTATATATATGTTTTGAGCTTTATGTTCTATGATGGCCTTAACGGCCTTCGTATGCTATATCTATTTTTGTGCGCTCTCTAGCGATTTTTTTTTTAATTTCTTCATATGTTTATTCGGCTAATATACTCAGTGGGGCTAAGGGTATGTATGGGTGCCCTAATCGGGCACCAGTCATGACCTACAGAGTTGGGTCGTGACATTTAGTGTCGTTAGTTGTAATTTGATTCTGAATCACTCTTTGAATAGATTTGTGTTTCAGACTCTATTTGGAAAGAGAAGGCTCAAGTTAGTGGTTGACTGAATATCGATCAAGGCAAGTGAACTTCTAAAATCCCTTGAATCTTATAGATTACTCGAACTTGTTTTCATATATATGTTGGGGAGTAATGGGAATAAGGTTGTGATGATTTTTTTTTTTTTTTTTTTTTTTTTTTTTTTTTTTATGGGAACAGACCTTACACGAGGCTCCCACCTCTCGTGCGCGGCCAGGGGTTGAGCCGCTCACCCCCAAGCTGTATTATACATAAAAAACAGAAAAATACACGGAGGGGGACATAGACCTAACCTCCAATCCTATGGTGGTTCATAAGCCGACCATCCTACTAAGGGCAGCCAACTCATCCCCGATACAAGCACATGAAAAGAAAACCTAGAAACTATGCACCTAAAGAAAATGACTCCTCTCGATACAAAGAAACTAGGAAAGCATAAATAAGGGAGACTCTCCCTTTACATAAAATAAAGGAAAAATCTAAATAAAAATGGGGATGAATCCTCATAAATGCTATATATACAACAAAATTAGCATAGACGATGGACATCAAATAACATGGCTAAGATATAACATGGAAAATCACAAACACTGCAATTGGGTGCTCAATCCAAGGATGCAACACTAAATAGTAGATCATGGAGGCTTTTTAATCCGTTTGGTCTTTCTCCGTCTGTAGCTGGGCAGACCGACTCTATCTAGCATGTAGTAACCTCGAGTACCACGAGGTAGCTGCTGAAGGGTGGTGTAGTGGCCTGGAGTGGTAAGAGTGTGACTGTGCTTGGAGAGAGCATCCGCAGTGTAGTTTGCCTCCCTGTATACATGCCTGCAAGAAAAGCGAACAAATAATTTGGAAATACCAACAAGGTCCTGAGTTACCTGGTGAAGGCTCCACGGAGGTTTAGTCTGATGATTGATCCATTTAGTGAGCAACTCCGAGTCAACTTCTAAGATAACGTGTTGAAAACCCTGTTGAATGCACCATTTAAGCCCATAAACTGCCGCCTCTAGTTCAGCTTGATTGTTGGTTCCCTCCCCTAATGGTATGGCGTAGGCGAAGATGAATTTACCCATGTGATCTCTTACAATGCCACCCCCCCCAATTGCCCCCGGATTACCCAACGCGCTGCCGTCAGTGTTCAGCTTGACGAAATCGAGTTGTGGCTTAATCCACGAGACTTGGGTGATCTTCATCTCATGAGTACACTTATCTATGTAGGAGATGGTGTCGCTCCAGTTCGAGGGCCAATGGATATAGGGATACGCGACTCTAAGAAGATTTGAGATGTCCTTGAAAACTGCAAATTTCACTCTCGCCAAGCTAGAACTCTTCCCCCCGTATTTGCTCGCGCACCTATTCTTCCACAAATTCCAACATATAAATATTGGGGTGGAATGGAGGATAAGTTTGTGAGCTTCTGTGCGGTACTTGCGAAGCCACCAGCTCATAACAAGAGGTTTGAGGGGTGTGGCTTCATGCCTTATGCCTAGGGAATTTGAGAAGTAGTGCCAAATATTCCTAGCGAAATGGCCAGTGCTGAAAATGTGCTCAATGGTGTCCGGACCTGGACTGTGGCAGCAATAGCATGGTGTGGAACCATAGCCAAATGCAGTGATCTTTTCCTCTGTTGGCAGCTTGCCTCTAAAAGCCCTCCACAACAAAAAAGAGCATTTAAAGGGGATGTTTTTGTGCCAAGTGTAATGGTCGGAAAGTGTCTTGGTCCGATGTTCCCTCACAAGCTGCCATGCCGAGGAACATGTGAAGTTCCCATTGGTATTCAGCTTCCAAATGGCCTGATCCGGTGTGTTTCCTTGCAGCTGAAGTGTGGAAGAAGTAATGAGAGGAACGAGCTGCGCTGGTGCCAACTGATTTAGCATATCGATGTTCCATTGGCCATCTATACGAAAATCAGCCACCCTTGCATTGTTTGCTCTTCCCAACTCCTGCCTATAGTTGGCTAAGGGTCCGATACCTAGCCAATCGTCCCACCAAAAACAGCACGAACCCGAGTGAAGCCTCCATTGAATGTGAGGTTCGGCAATGTGTTTGTTGTGCATCATGTGTTTCCACACAAGCGACTGGCCAGTATGGAATTTTTTGATGATGGGATTCGCTCTTTGACAGTATTTGGCTCTAAGGAAATCACCCCACAATGTTGGTTTAGCTCTAAAGATCCACCATTGCTTTAACTGGAGAGATTTGCACACATCTGTAGTTCTCCTCAACCCAATACCTCCTTCGTCATAAGGGTAACAAAGTTTCTTCCATGAAGCCCAATGGTATTTTTTCTTGTTATTCTTCCACCCCCAGAAAAAATCAGCGGTGACTCTCTCAATCTGTTTGAGAGTAGTACGGGGGGGAGTAATGGCCAAAAGAAGGTGAATTGGGAGCGACTGAAGTACGTATTTCACGAGTGTAGCTCTACCGCCGTAGCTGAGGATTTTGGAGTGCCACCCTCTAATTCTGTTGACAACCTTAGAGACCATGTCCGTGTAGTACATGACTCTCTGCCTGCCAATGTACAAAGGGCATCCTAAGTAGGTGATAGGACTATGCTTCTGAGTGAAACCCGTAACCTGTTTCACCGTTTCCACATTGTCTTGGAGTGCATTGGGATGCATCATGAAGTGGCTCTTATTCTTGTTTATAAGCTGCCCTGATGTCTTTTCATACAGAGTCAAGGTCTTCATAATAATCTGGAGAATTTCCTTCCTTCCGGAGGAAAAGATGATAACATCATCCGCAAAACTCAAATGATTAATCTGTGGGCCTCTTTTCTCCATATGAAAACCATGGTAGAAGTGGTAATTATGAAGACTATTCAACATTCTGGACAGCACCTCCGCTCCCAAAATGAATAAGGCGGGAGAAAGAGGATCACCTTGTTTGAGCCCTCTGGTGGAGTGGAAAAAACCATGTCTAGCCCCATTAACGATAACGGAGTACCAATTGTTAGACATGATTCGCCAAATCATATCAATAAAGGTCTCACCGAAGCCCATCCTTCTCAGTACTAGACAAGTATAGGACCAGGAGACTCTATCATATGCTTTGGCCATGTCTAACTTGATAACCACGTTTTCGCCAATAACAGGCTTTCGGATATCGTGGATAATCTCCTGTGCTAGCATGATATTTTCGGAGATGCTTCTTCCTTTTACAAACCCGGACTGATTGAGAGAAATAAGACCGGGGAGAATTGGAGCAAGCCTGAGGCAAATGAGTTTTGATATGATCTTATTGGTGAAGTTACTGAGACTAATGGGTCTATAGTCAGAGAGTGTGTTGGGGTGATCTACCTTTGGGAGCAAGACCAAACAAGCATGAGAAAAGAACTTAGGCATAGCATACCCTCCGAAGAAAGAAGTAACCACTGCTAGTAGGTCCTCCGAAATAATCTCCCAGCAAGCTTGGAAGAATTTTCCATTCATACCGTCCGGACCAGCTGCAGAGTTAGGATTCATAGAGAAGACTACCTGTTTCAACTCTTCAATGGTAGGCGTGGCTTGAAGGCTTTCATTCTGAGCATCTGTGATCATTCTAGGAACGTAATTCAAGATGTTCTCCGGAATCCGAGATTCATCACTTGTGAATATTTTCTAAAAATGATCGCATGCTGCTCTAGCAATGTGTTCGTCGCCTTGAATACAATCCCCTTCTTCGTTGGTAACCTTGTGAATGAACAATCTCCTTCTCCTACCACGGATTAAAGCATGGAAATACTTGGTGTTAGCATCTCCATCCTTGAACCAATGTAGTTGAGTTTTTTGTTTGAGAATGTTCTCTTCAATTTTAAGAAATCTGATGTATTCGGCGTTGAGAGCATGCAATTGCATCCTGTTCTCTTCATTATTGGACACTAACATATTTTCTTCGGCACTTTTCACCAATTCTTCATATTCCTTAACCTTGGCAAAAATGTCGCCAAATTCCACTCGCGACCATTTGCTAAGGGTGGAGGAAAGCCTTTTCATTTTTTGGTGGAAGGACCACATTGGATTCCCAGTCAGGGGTCTGTCCCAACAGGACTCTACAGTTTCGAGAAAAGTAGGGTTATCCACCCAACAATTCAAGAATTTAAAATATTTAATAGCGGAATCCTGCCTAGCATTCATCTCTATTAGTAAAGGGTTAGGGTCAG
This sequence comes from Solanum dulcamara, assembly GCF_947179165.1. NCBI lineage: Eukaryota > Viridiplantae > Streptophyta > Magnoliopsida > Solanales > Solanaceae > Solanum > Solanum dulcamara. Next base: position 45,360,907 of record NC_077244.1, on the reverse strand, counting down.
AACCAGTAGAGGGGAGATGGGTGACTGAAGTGTGAGGCATAGCGGCTAACCAATTATCGGACACCATAGCTCTATCGAGTCGCTTCCATATTCTTTTATGCAAATCTCGTTGATTACACCAAGTGTAGTCTGAGCCATGATACCCCAAATCCGTTAGGCCACATGCTTCAATAACGCTTATAAACTCAAAGCTTTTTTGCATGTTGTAAGGGATTCCACCTAGTTTCTCAGTAATGGAGGTGATGACATTGAAGTCCCCAACTGTGCACCAAGGAAGGTTAGTGGAAGCGTGGTGCAGGAGCCTATCCCAAAGCGGTCTTCTAAGAGTATCTTTGCATTTTCCATAAACAAAAGTCGTGAGAAATGCATTTTGATGCTCTACGTGTTTTATCTCGCAAGTGATCTGTTGGTCGTCAACATCAATAACTTTACAATCAACATCTTGAGTCCAGAAGATCCAAATCTTGCCATTAGGATTGCAAACGGACTTATCCATACCAAGGTTGATTCTAAAGGTTTGGAGATGAGCATTGTTGGAAAAAGGTTCTAGGATGGAAATGATGGACGTTTGATGGATATGTTTGAGTGACTTTAGTCTGTCTATGACTCCTTTGGTATTGATACCTCTAGCATTCCAAACAATTGTGTTAATCATTGATGGGATCTAAGGTTGTGGAGCCTAGTGTTTGGTCTGCTAATAGGAGCATGAATAGTTGTAAATTTTGGATTGTGATGAATGCCTCTAGGTGATAGGCCTTGCTTATTAGCTAGCTGGTTCATCTCATCATTCGTGACCTTAGTAGTGGTCTTGGATGGTGCAGCTATACTATTGGACTGTTCATCAGTCTCTTCTTCATTCTCAAGTTCAACCTCACCTTGAAAGTCTTGGTCATATTCATCCTCCGAATGAATAACCCCATATTCATCATCACTATCAGGAGTTGAAGTTTGAGCATCATTGTTAGTGCAAAGGATGTTGGTGGCATTTTCAGGTTGCGTAAAAGGAGCTGGCTGAATATTCAAAGGGGTAAGATTAAGAGGGTCTTCACAACTAAAATCAGGGCTCCTTATTGGTGTGCTTTGATCTAAGAGTACATATTGTGAGCAAGAGTTTGAAAACACCTCACCATTGTTATCTTTTCCACCTGTATCAGCAGTGGTTGGAGGGGTAGGGGTTGCAGCTTCTTGCTTCTTTTCTTGTTTCTTCTTTCTAGTTCTCTTTTTCCGTAGTGTTTTAGAGGTAGCTTGCTGGTTATAGGGACTAGGACTAGCTGAGAATTCTATACCACTAATGGTTGCATTGTCTTTTTGTTTGGAGTTAGAATGTTGCACTTGGTGGGAACTAAGACTAGAGGTTTGATCACTTGAAGTAATGCTGAAACTGCAACCATAATGTTGGTCATTTTCAACATTTTCAGTGTGATCTACACCTTGACTGTTGTGCTGAATTGATATTAGTTTAGGGGCCACAACTTGCACACTCTTTTCCTTCAGAGTAGAAGCTGAAATAGGGCCAAAACCATGCAAATTTTGCTCCAAACCTGCAGCTGCAGGTCTTGATCCCTGCATCTGGGTAGCCTTATTGTGCACCCTATTTTCCTGGGAGTTTTGAGGCTGATAGGGGGCTGCAGTATTGGTCATTTTCTTGGTGGGAATAGGAGCATCTGCAGGTCTTTGTTTCTGCATCTGAATGGCCCTATTGTGCACCCTATTTTCTTCCATAGTAGCAGCTGAAGTAGCATCCAGGACATGTATAGCTTCCCTCAAGCCAACAGTTGCAGAACCTCCCAAGACTTGCAGGTTCTGAGCAACCTGTTGAGTCATTTTTTGGCTCTGGTTTGCCTCTACATCTACACTCCTGAACTGCTGCTGCTCAGTTCTCAAAGAAGGACTTGAAAGCCTTCCAGAATCAACTGTGGTCTCACATCCAATGGTCACAGCAGGGGGCAGTTTGGAGGCCATTTTTTGAGCATCAACTGAATCTCTTTTATTAACATGCTGGGAAGAAGAATGCTGAATATGTGAAGTGGTAGCAGGAGCTCTAAAGTCATTCCTAGGGTCAACCATAAGGTTCTCATGCAAAACATGAGACACAAGCCCCCCTCTGGATACCCCTTCCTGCAGGTTAGTTGGCTTCTCCTGAATCCCACCATCCTCACCTCCGTTAACTACTTCAGCAGCAGCAGTTAAAACATTCAATACATTAAAACTACTGGGGGAGCCATGGGGGATTGGGAGCATTGAGTCAATACCTGGTTGATGCTCGTGCTGTCCATTTTGAATTGCATCAGTCATAGCAACAATATTACAATCAATACCTGTATTCATGGCTTGAGTGGGTCTATATACCTGTTGAGTGTTGCCTTGTATCGTTTGGGTGTTTTGCACAGTTTGAGTCTTACCTTTGAAGTTTCTTCGTTTTTGGGTTTCCCATTGGTTGTTTGAGATTTGATTCCTGTTTTGGTTGGTTGAGTCCTCTTGTGCTTTGCGACTTCCTTCCTGATTTGTGGTGGTAGTTTCTTCTAGTGGTACCTGTTGCCTGAAACTTATAGCATTAGTTAAGACAATAGGAGTAGAGATCATACCTGTGATTTTTGGCGACGCATCTTTCTTTGGCTCTTCTTCCTTGTCTTTGGCCTTGTTGCGTTCTGTATCTCTTCTGCTGACGGGGCAAGCAAGAGGAGTATGACCTTGGTGTTTGCAGTAAGTACAGTAAAGGGGGACATCTTCATATTCGATGTCCTGCCATCTTCCTTCTCCATTTGGATCATCATTTTCATCGAATCCAATCCATACACTTTGGATTCTAGGCTTGGTGATGTCCATTTGGACTTTTGCTTTTGCCACGCTCCCCCTCGTCTTTTGCATGAAGGCCATGTCCAAGTGCAACACTTGTCCCACGTCCGCAAGCAGGAGCGTAACAAATTCTTTATGGAAACAATGCCATGGGAGCTCCGGGAGTATGACCCACACAGGGAGAATGGGGGTTTCATAGTTTGGATCGAAAGTAGGGGTCCAAACTTGAAATCTCATAAAGACACCATCAATATACATTCGCTTGCTATCTAGTACAGTAGTTCTATCGTGTTCATTATCAAGGTCAATATATATATGTCTAGAATTAAAATGGGTAATCTTGACCTTGCCTCGAAGTTCAGTTTGACTAATGAACTTCTTTCGAATTACCTCCATCTTGGGCATTGGACTGTAGAACTTGCCTATGAGAGTATACTTACATGATTCAGCCATCTTAACCATGTAGTCTTCTCTCTTAAACATGATAGCTGGACAACCTTGTTTTGTCACCCTTTTTGGAGGTGTTAGGTCAATTCTGGTTGTATGCTCGGCTTGTTTAGCTCTTAGTCTTGTGGCCATGGATTGCTTTGCTATAGGGGGTGGAGGATGATTTGTGGTGGTGGGTTGGTTGTTAGGGGACTTAGTCTTAGGAGGTAGCGCACTGGGGGTAAAGGACACTATCGGATTTTTAGAGTATTTTGGGTCAAATTTTTGGAAATTGGATGAGATGGGGGGAAAGTCTGAAACGGGAGGGTGGTTGGTATGTTTAGGATTAGTGGAGGTGCTAGGATTGCCCAAGGTGGTGATACGATCAACCAAAACAGCTTCGGGCACGATAAGACTGTTTTCGCCCCTAGTGACACAAGTTGGAATTTTAGAATTTGAGTTGGAGGTGCCTAAAAATTGTGTTGTTTGGTTTATTTCGTTCCTAAGAGTATGAGGGTTACTTTTACTTTGAGACTTATTTTGGGCGTTCACCGGAAAGATGGTTCCGGTGGTTTTTTCTTTAGGATCAAGACTAGAATCGACGTTTGAATTGTTGGAGGGATCTTTTTTGGAAAATATTTGTTCTTGTGGGTTAGTTTGATGCTGGGGATTAAAATTCAATTCAAAAATATTTTTTCCGATCGCCGGAGATCCGGCGCTACCACTGGTGTCAGTACTAGACAAATTGGAAACCCTAAAAGTCAAATTCGAATTGAAATGAGGCATACCTGATGGGGCTTTTTGCATTGGTGGACTCCCCTCATTGTGTTGAGCAGTTTGGCATTGCCAATTTTGAGTTTGGGGCTCCGCCGCTGCGCCGCCTCCGGCAGGTGGTGGTGCAACCCTAATTTCCAAATTCAAAGTGTTAGGAGTTGTGGATGATGGGGCTTTTTGGTTAATGGTGTTCCTTGTATGATCATCCACAAAACCCACTGACAATTTCGAGTTTTCACCATCACTTGCGGCGGCGCCGCCACTGCCTGAAATCGCCTCACCGCCGGAATTATTCGAATTGATATTCGACAAGTTTGACTTAGAGGATGGTGGTGATTTTTGTATGATTGTACTCGTATTGAGCTCCTCTACAAGATGGCATTGGTCTGGAAGCTCGAATGTCGCCGGAACTCCGACGTCGGAATTCGACAGTGTATCGCCGGCGCCACCGTCGTCCAATGGAGTTGGGCTTTTAGTATGAGGGGCGCCTCGAGGTGGGTTACAAAACCCAGGTGGTGCGCCATCTCGAATGTCGCCGTAAGACGTCCAAATCGCAGTCCGATTGGCTGGCGATTCGCCAGAATTTCCCTGAACAGTCGCAGCTTCGTTTCTCTCAATTGCCACGGTGAAATCACTTGAATTTCTGATATGTTGTAGATTAGATGTTTCTCTAACATCCCCAATTGGTGTTTTTTCAAAACAAATCACAGAATTTGAATTAAAATCGATTTCTCGATCAACGGCAGCATGTTCTTGGAGAAGATGAACAGTAATCGCGGCTGTTGTTTCAACATTCCCGGAGCTTCGGATGTCGGATTGAGACGATTCCTTTTGCGTTGGATTCGTCTCGTCGATATCTACCACTCCATCTTTTGAAGGAAATTTTTGGAGGTCCGGAGGTGGATCCGGCTCCATAGCAGCCATAAGCTAAAAATCGTAATCTATATGGAAATGAAAGTTATGCGCTTTGAGAGAGAGATTCAGGTAAATCACGCCTCAATGTGTGTTTCTGTTAGGTTGTGATGATAATCATATGAATTGTGCTTAATAAAATATCAGGGTAATAAAAATACTATGTGTGCTATGATGTTGATCGGAAATGTGAATTCCTTGACTTGAACTTGATATGAACTTGGTGAAATGCTATGATAGCCCAAATGTGATTATGAATTTAATGAAATTATCATTTTCTCATTGTTGATTATGGTAATTGACTTGAACATACTTGCTCACTGATTGGTCCTAAATGTGATAAAGGGGTAATGAAATGGAGATTGATGACTTACAATGATATAAATGATGTACTTGTTGATGTTGATATATTATTGATATTGTGACATGAATTGCATTGGTATGTATTGCATTGTGACTGTGGACACTATCATCCTCTCATTATTTGTATGAACATGCTTATGTGCATTATTTTAGAATACTGTGATGAGACTCGATTGATGACTTTGCCGATGGAAAATGGTTTTGAAGAATTGATACTTATGCCAATGGAAAATGGTTATGACATATTGATACTTATACTGATGGAAAACAGTTCCGATGAATTGATACTTATGCCGATGGGAAATGGTTTCGGCGATTGATGATGATGGCGATGAAAAATAGTTTTGGTGGATATATGGTCCTTGTACGGCCCCTATGGGTTCCTATTTTTTATACAAGGGATGTGTATCATTAGAAAAGACATGTATCACTCTATATAACATCATATTATATTGCATTGGATCTTATTTGTCATCGTGAAGTTGTGTATATGCCTTTGTGTCTCTATGATTGATATACTTCATTCTGATATGACTTATTTGGTGATATTGATGAGCTATTGTTGATCTATGTGCTATATGAACTGTATAGTATAGATTGAGCTGATTTCTGTGCAGGTTATAATTGAGGAGGTTCAGTTGGGATGAAAGAAATTCTAGTGTCTATTAGATTTATTTGGTTTTGTTAGTTGGTTTGATGAGTTCTGTGTTGTATGGTGCTCACTCCTTGCTATCTACACTTGTGTAGGTCCCAAGCCTAAGCAATGACTCCATTTTCATTCCTTCATCCAAGTACTTGTGATGAAACTTGAGAGGTAGCTGCTCGATACCGGTAATTTCCTTGTTCCTTTTTATTATGCTTTTTTCTATTCGAGTGACAAAGACATTAAAACTTGTACTTATTTTCATTTATGTTATATTAGAGGTTTGTACATGTGATAATCAGTCCTTTGAGGGTATTGTAGTTGACTAAGACTTCTGTTTTTGTATATTTATTTATTTGTTTAAAATGTTTTCGCATTATTTTTTGTAAATGTTGGGTTTTAGGCTGACTTGTCCGGAGGAAAAGGATAAGTTCCATCTGATGTACCATGGATTTACGATTTTTTTAATACTTTAAACTTGAGAATTGACATGTCTTTTAAGCGTTTGTTAGTATATTTGATGTTAGTTATGTTTGTTTTGCAGTAAACTAAGTCGGGTTAACTAAGGAAGCTCAACATTGGTTTTAGAAGTTTTTGGAGTTTACGAGATCATCTTACAACTCGTAGGTACTTCTACAGGTCATAGGTATCGGGAGTCAAAATAGAAAAGAGGAATAAAGGCAAAGCTAAAGATTACCAGTCAAGCCTACGACTAGTTCTCATTTCTACGAGTCATCATTTGCATTCGTCAAGATGATAGTGAAGAATTGAAATAGGCTTGAAGTCACGAGTCAAGTCTATGACTCATTCACATTCTTACGAGTCATAAAACACAGTCGTAGAAGAGACTACAGTAGATGTGTCTAGGACTTGATCTACGACTCAGGTTTATGAGTTATCTTAGAAGTTTTGAGCTGTAGAAGGCTTTCGTAAAGAAGTAGAGTTCCTCAGTGCAAAGTACTGGATTATGAGTTGGGTCTATGACTCATCAACCTAATGATGATTCGTAGAAACGAGTTGTAGAAATCAACCAACTTAAAGTTTCCCAATTTTTCAAAATTCATATTTACTTAGTATTAGTTGTCTATAAATACACTACTTAGATTTATTTTTATATTATGCACGTTTTTGGGTTTGAGAATATAACTTGAACTACTTTTGGACTTTTATTCTTGAATTCCAATTTTTGTTATCGACGATTACATTCAGATTTTATTTGAAGATTTTGGATTCTCACATTTGTTATTGTAAGTGCATGTTTTCTTTTAACCTAATTATTATCGATTGTGATCACCTAGTTATGAGTAGCTAATTCCACAACTAGGGTTGTAGGAACCATAAAACATTAATGATGTAGACTTAACAAAAAGTAATTCTTGAATAGTGTGCATGCATATATTGTTTTTTCCTTTGTTTTGATTGCCTTTTAATGGTGGCCAACATTAGAACTCGACTTATCCTTACTTATTGGATCAAGGAGGTAACAGATGGGAAAAGGGGTTAAACAAAGAAATTTGGGGCTAATCATCCTCATCTAATTAGCTTGAACGGATCAAGGGATAACTAAATCTGGGATCATTGGTAAGGGTTAATAAAGCGTACACTCGTAGATGGATCAAGTTGCATATTGAAATTTGCTTATTTGTCGGATCAAGAACTTAGGTGAACTTAACTTACCCATTCTACATATAACACACTAGAAAAGGATTACTAATAAAAAAGGCCTACATAGTTAATGATTAATGGGGAACACGTAAATCCTAGTTTCACTTCATATTGATTTAAAATGACATTAAACTATTGTTTTGTTACCTAATGTTTGCTATTTGATTTGTTAATTAGTTTTTAATAAAAAATCCCCTTTTCTTTATGGAAATAAATTGATTTCTAAAACAAATAATAAAAAATTAATCTCAGTCTAAACAATATTCTTTGTGGGATCGACCCTAACCTTTGTTATGTTCTATATTTGATCAACGACCGCTTTATACTTCTTTAGGGAGGTGTAATTTGGGTGTATCAAATTTTGGCGCCATTGCTGGGGAATTTGGCTTTTAGATTAAATTAATTTTTATTACTTGATTTGTAGTCATTATTTCCTTATTTTACTTTCTTTGTTTTTTTGTTTGTGCTGAAACAAGTTGTGGTTCCTAGTGCATGCTAAATACAAGAAGTTAAGGCATTTCCTTGAGTCCCTTTAATCTCAAAATTGAAAGAGCACTACGTAGAATGGAGAACAACAAAAATAACAATGATGGACACAAAGTTGGTGATAACGTGGAATATATTAAAGGCCAACATGATAATGCACCACAATATCCTCAGCAACATCCACCACAGAATGTCCTCAACAATCAACCGATAGTGAGAAAACTTCCTCCACCCAAACTGTGACCTGAATTCGGTATTTGGAATAACTATAGGGTCAACTCTGACGCCATCAGAACTACTGGTACCATTATATTACCTCTTTGCCGCCTAGAACTAAGTTTAGCATTACAAGCGGACTAATTCAAATGCTTCATAGTCGAGGACAATTTTCTGGCCTAGCATCCAAGGATCCCACCCACCTTAATAATGTGGTGTATGTTGCAAGAGCAGTGTTGGCGACTTAGGGATAACTATAGATATCATCGGAATGCGTGTTTTTCCATTATCACTTACTATCGAAGCTACAATTTGGTTGTCCGAGCTTCCATAAAACTCCATCATAACTTGGGAGGAATTACACGAGTCATTCATCGAGAAGTATTTCCCATTGTTAGAGAAGTTGAAACTAATAGACCGAATTAAAAATTTTCAACAAATGCCCGGAGAGTCTATTAGTGGAGCTTGGAAAAGATTTGTAAAGTATCTAAGAAGTGTGCCAAATCATTGAATAGCAGATAGTTTGTTTCTTGAGCTATCCTAACACATACTAGATAATAATGGAAAAGCTGTTGCAGATATCATCACTAGCGAAGCATTCTTGGCCAACACTTTTCAAGAGGTTACAGAGAGACTTGATCATGTTACAAAGACCAACTGATCTTGGAGCACTAGGGACATGTAAACTTCAAAAACCTCTTTCACTGTTAGCACAAATCGTGGTTTCAAGATACCAAACGAAGAGGTACTATAAGAGATCTCTCAATCAAGAACTAAATTCAAACTAGCATTCAAGAACTTGGGACTAGAGAAAATCAATGCAATTGACCATTAAGGTAGGGTGCCAAGTCATGACGATTATGGATATGAGAAAGATGCATATTATGTGATTGATCAAGCGAGGGGTTTTCAAACTAACGCCCAAGCATCCAATCAGAATTCTTGGCGTCAAGGTCAAGGAAATCAGGGTCAAAACTATAACAACTTCAATCAAGAGGGCCATTACAACCTCAACAACAACTATAATCATGAAGGGAACTACAATTACGCGAATAACTACAATCGGAATGTATACAATAATCGCAGCCATGAACAAGATAGAGAAGGTGATTGGGGAAGGAGAGATAAAAATAAAAGTGGTGCATACATCCCACCTAAAAATCAAGATGGGGGATCTGGACTTGCAAGAATAGAAGACATGATGACAAAGATGATGAAAACGTATGACACAATGGAGGATAATCTTAATAAGGTATGTAATGATCATTTCAAAATGAATCAAAAAGTTGAATCACATTCTACATCCATAAATCTTATTGAGCAACAATTGGGGTAAATTTCATCATCTTTGAATCCATACCAGAAAGGAATCTCCCAAGTAATACAATTCAAAATCCAAAGAATGACGGGTAACACATGGTTGTGACCACCTGAAGTGGCATTCAAACGGTGGATCCACTAATGCAAGAACTTGAGGGTGATGCATATGATTCAACTATTAGTGAGGATGAAACAGGAAGAAAAGCCGAGGAAGAAACATTGGGTAAAAAACTAAGCACTAAATAGCCAGAGAAAGGAGATAAATCATGATGGGAAAGAAGCTACTCCAACTCCAATTCCAATGCCAAGACCTCTTCCACCTTTCCCACAAAGATTGAAATAGAAGGCCGAAGATGGAAAGTTTCTTAAGATTTATTTCCATGTTGAAATAACTTTCGGTGAATGTTCCATTGATAGAGGCATTAGAACAAATGCATGGATATGCCAAGTTTATGAAGGATCTCGTCACAAAAAAGAATGGTAAGCTTTGAACCAACCGATAACTTGCATTATTATAGTACAATGGCCACTCACACACTTGTGCAGAAGAAAAAAGACCCTGAAGCCTTCACCATACCATGTTCTAAGGGGTATTCATCTTTGCAAAGATGTTGTGCGATTTGGGTGCTAGAATTAACTTGATGCCACTAGCAATGTTTTAACAACTCGGCTCAAGAGTCCCCAAATCAACGTCAATGCGGCTCTTAATGACAGATCGTATTGTGAAGAAGCCCGTGCTAATTATTTATAATGTTCTACTGAAGGTTGAATCATTCATGTTCCCTGCTGAATTCTTTATTCTTGACTGCGAGGTATATTTTGATGTCCCTATAATTCTGGGTAGACCATTATTAGAAACTGGATGTGCTTTGGTGGACATGGAAGTATGCCAGCTGTAGTTTTGACTAAATATTAAAGAAGTGGTTTTTGAAGTATGCCAAGCAATAAAACATCACAATGAGCTATGAGTAGTATCCGTGATTGATGTTGTTGATGATATGCAATCAAAAATACCTATTGAGGAGAGATTGGATGTTGAAGCTCTAGCTGCTGTCATCATCAAATTTGATGGAGATCATATTGGGGAGTATAATGAGATGGTTTATGCACTAAATGGCCTTGGATCGTTCAATCATGCACTAAAGAGACTTGACCAAGACTATAAGAATGGAGCAACCCTGCCCGTAAAACCATCCATCGAGGAACCTCAGAGTTTGGAACTAAAAGCACTGCCATCACACTTGCAATATGCATTCTTGGGGCCTAATAACACACTTCTAGTCATAATAGCTGTTGATCTTCACCAAAAGCAAGTGGAAGCTCTAACATATATCTTGAGGCATTCTAAATAAGCAATAAGATGGTCCATGGCCAACACCATAGGCATTCCTCCAGGCATATGTAGTCACAAAATCCAACTCATGCCAGACTTCATATCAAGCATTGAGCTCTAAATGTGACTCAACCCACCTATACATGAGGTAGTTAAAAAGGAGATCATCAAGTGGTTGGAGCCAGAGTTGTTTACTAGATTGCCGATAATAATTGGGTAAGTCCTGTCCAATGTGTGCCAAAGAAGGGTGGTATTACTGTGGTGCCAAATGCAAAGAACGAGCTTATTCCAATGAGGCCTATCACTGGTTGAAGGGTATTTATGGATTAACACAAGCTAAACTCATGGATAGAAAAAGATCACTTTCCAATGCCTTTCATAGATCAAATGCTCAACCATCTCGCTGGCAAAGGTTGGTGCTAATTTCTTGATGGTTCGGGCTACAATCAGATCTCTATAGCATTTGAAGACCAAGAAAAGATCACGTTCAGATGCCTATATGGGATTTTTACATTCAAAAAGATGACATTCGAATTGTATAATTATCATGACCCAAGCCTAGGGCCTAGACATGACAAGGCAAATGAGGAACCCGAAAGTACCTCAATCAAGCCTCTTAGCATTCTTTTAGCCTTTCATAGGTAATGATGATAAATAAATAAGAGGAAATCATAATAGTAAATCTTCAACTTACATATGTCCAACAATACCTCTAACTATTAGATTTAATGGGGCTAAGACAAGTCCCTAGCTCACCCTCAATTATAATAGAAGAAATGCCATAGTAAAATATCTTAACATATCATAAGCTAGAAAGATAAAGGAGTATTATTCCCGGAACATGGGAACTCACCCAAAGTAGTCTTCAATAGAATATCAACTAGCCACGTGGAGGAGAACGAGGAGGAGCACTGATCCCTACATGGTGATATCATGTAGGCAAAAGAGTATGCGTTAGTACTTTGAATGTACTAAGTATGTAAGGATGCATGAACATTGAGGAAATATTAAAATATTTATGTAATATGGAACATAATTTAATGTATGCATAATAAATCATATATATATCCTTTAAAACATTCATTTTGTGGGAAATTAACCATAACCGACATTTAAGACCATACGAGCTATTACATGGAATCCAACATAACCCCCTACGTTGGCCGGGGAGACTACTTGCTAGGTAGAACTCCGTCAACTTCATTCATTTCTTTAACTTTAACTTTAAGGGCTATTTATGGATCCATTAGCCTAAGCCTACAAGGGCTCCTATGTTGGCACATAGTTAATGAGACAAGGGGTTGCTACTAGGATTCCCATACCGAATCCTACCTCAATGCCTCATTCGGTGCTAAGTCAATCCCACAGAATAGTTTAATACTTCAAAATATTCATAGCATGTAACTTGAGAATTCAAACATCATATTCGGTAGAATAGCTCATTAAAATATTTGATAATTCAAATATGCAAGAATTGTCCTTATTGCACAAAGAATCCATCATTCATATTATTTCATCATTCTTTCATTTCATAAGACTCTCTTTTTGATCATAGATATTGCTTTCATAAACATTTATTTGGAGTCAAAGCTTTCAAGTCAAACTTTATTAAAAATATAGTAAAACTAGGTGGGTTCAAATCACTTTAACTTGCAAATATGTATGTAAATAAATATACATAAATACTTTGAAATCCATTAATTAAAAATCATGCTTTAAACAACCCACCATGAATTTCAAGAGCCTTTAAATAGATAAATAGAGGAATTACTTGTAAACCATCAATTCAAATATATGAAATTATGTTGCATCAAAATAGAGCAATAATCATTAGTTTAACCATGATTCATACTATTAAGTAAAAATAAGAATTTACCATAAGAAAATATTACTTGAAATCAATATATTTAATTGAAAGAGTTTTTGGACTACATGGGTGGAAGAACCCATGGATAAACACACACATAACTTAGAGTAGAGCTTAAAGAAAATAAATATAATTTATCAAATAATCAAAATAATTTAGACATGAGAGTGGAAGGAATACTCTCATTAATGCCTTACATACCTGGAATCCGAAGCTTTAGTCGGTACCGAAAGACTTAATGAACACTCTTGAGTCCTAACCTCTCTCCTCGCCGGAACATTTTGTGTACTATCCGGAGTATATGAATCACCGAAATAGTATTTCTTCACTACTAAGAACTAAAACTATATTTGAGAATGTGTAAAGAAGTGTATAGAGAGAAGATTTGCTTTAAGAAAGCTTGATGAATAAAATGAGGAAATAAGGTGGGTATTTATAGGTGGGAAAGAGGGACCTAACAATAAATAAAATAATTATAAAGAAAAATTTGAAAATTTAATGGAATATATTGATGTCATGGATGATGTTAAATGGAGGACAATTTATGTCATGAGTGATGTCAAATGTATCTATATCTTTCCATGGTAGGTGAGATGAGTTCTTTTTAACAGAATACTCTTTTTCAGAGCTGTGTTTGAATAAGATAAATTTCTTATTAGGATTTGGTGTATTCATAAGAATTGTATATATGGAAGTCTAGTTTCATATAGTTCAAGAATCAACCAATTTGGATAAATCTACAGTGAGATACGATTTTTCTTCTATAAATACTCCTTTCCGTTATAGCATCCTACCTTACAAAAATTAATTTATTTGACCTACTTAAACTCTGAAACATAAAATATGGTCTTCAAAAGAGTTGTAGGTAATGATCTTCTGGTTACTTAGAAATTTGAATCACCCAATTTGGATATTCCTATGAAAAGTTATACCCAAAATACAGAGGCTGTATCATATTTAGGCGAGATTTGAAACATCGTATACAACATTTTTAGGGGATGTTACAATAATGCATCGATGATCTTTCAATGTTGTATGATATCTATCTTTTCTGATATGGGGGAGGATACAATCGAAGTTTTCATGGTTAATATTTCCATGGCTGGTGACTCGTTTGATGATTGCTTGGCTCATCTCCAAGATGTACTCAAAAGGTGTGAAGAGTGCAACTTTGTGCTCAACTGGGAGAAGTGTCATTTTATGGTGAAAGAGGGCATAGTGCTGGGTCACAAGATACCAAACAAAGGCATAGAAGTTGATCTAGAAAAGATTGAGGTAATCACAAATTTTCCCCCTCCCATATCCGTCAAAGGCATTAGAAGCTTTTTGGGACACGCCGAATTTTATTGCCGTTTTATCAAAGATTTCTCCAAAATAGCACATCCTTTATGAAAACTACTTGAAAAGGATATGAATTTTGTTTTTGATGAGTCCTGCCTAAAAGAATTTGAGGAGTTGAAATAAAGGCTAGTGTCGGCAACAACTCCTATTTGGTCATAATGTAGTTTCTTTGGGCAATATTAAGGGCTTTGCTAGATGTAGTAACACTTGGCGTAATATTAGGATAAAGGCGCAAAAAGATTCTACATCTAGGAAAGCCCTTAATGTTGCCCAAAGAAACTATATTATGAATGAACAAGAGTTACTTTCTGTAGTATTCGCTTTCGAGAAGTTTAGATCCTACTTTCTTGGCACCAAAGTCATTGTACACACCGCTCATGCAACATTGAGATACCTCATGGCAAAGAAAGATGCTAAGCCGAGACTGATTCGTTGGTGTTATTGTTGTAAGCGTTTGATTTCGAAGTGAAAGACCGAAAAGGGACTGAAGACCAAGTTGCTGACCATTTTTCTAGACATTAAGAAGATGCAATACTAAAGTTGGAAGATGGAGTTGAGATAGATGTCACCTTTCCGGATGAACAAGTATTGGTAGCATCATAAGACTTGATTCCATGGTTTGTCGATGTTGTTAACTACTTGGTAAGTGATATAGTGCCATCCGAATTGAATTTTCACCAACACCGCAAGTTCATGTCCAATGTGAAGAAGTTATTTTGGGAAGAACCAATCTTTTTTTCATGCTTGTGTCGATTGGATTATTCGTAGCTGCGTACTTGAAGTCGAGATGATGAGTATTTTGGAGGAATTCCATTCATCTCCCGTTGGAGGTCATCATAGTGGTATCCAAACAGCTTACAAAATCCTACAATGTGGATACTACTAGCCAATAATTTATCAAAATGCCTATGCTCTCGACAAGTCTTGTGATCTTTATCAAAAAGGAGGAGGAATTTGAATGAAACATGAACTTCCACTCACTCCTATTCTAGCTATTGAACTATTTGATGTATGAGAATTTGACTTCATGGGTCCTTTTGTAAGTTCAAGTGGAATGAAGTACATCCTTGTTGATGCTCTATAGGCTTACCGCACTGCATTCAAGACTCCTATAGGCATGCCACCTTATCAACTTATCTTTGGGAAATCTTGTTATTTGCCCGTAGAGTTGGAACAAAAAGCTATGTGGACATTAAAAAAGTTGAATATGGATTGAGATGCTACTTCAAAGCAAAGGATGAATCAATTAAACGAACTTGATGAGTTCTGCCTAAATATATCTGAGAGTGCAGCCTTATACAAACTGCGAATGAGAAAGTACCACGACCAAAAGATTGAAAAGCGAATATTTGCACTAGGAGATCTAGTCCTTATTTTCAATTTAAGGATGCTTTTATTTCCTGGCAAACTCAAGTCAAAGTGGTTAGGACCACTCTGAGTGAGTCAAGTTTTTCCACATGGTGCAGTCGAGCTAGAAAAGAAGGATGGAACAAAATTTAAAGTTAATGGTCAAAGAATCGAAGCTTACATGGGAACGGAGGATGAGATCAAAACTGTGGAGGCATGAAGGCTTAGTGATATTTGAGTAACTAGGCAAAATTGCATTGTGCCGCGATGTTAAATCAAACGCTACTTGGGAGGCAACCTATGCTATTTTTTCAGTTTATTTTATTTTTTCTCTTTTAGTTTCACTTATTAGTTTTTAAGATATCTTAGACTTTGTAAGTGTCTGTGTCAACTTAGAGTCACAACAAAAAGTATAAAAAATAGGCCAAAAGATGAGTACGTGCCCATGTCAAAAATGAAAATACTTGAAACTGAAAAGGAATCAAAGAGGCATATGAGTAATTTTTATGGGTCGTAGAAAACTCTACGGCTCGTAACCTCAACTATTCAACTTCAAAGGGTCAGGCATGACGTAGCTTTAAGTCTACGATTGTATTCTACGACTCATAGAAATATCTACGACTCATAACCTACACTCATAGACTCTAGATATATTTTTATGAATCTTGTTTACAGCTCATTGTCACCACTACGAGTTGCAACAAGCTATTTTCAAAACCATATTACACTAAAACATTGACCCAACCCACAATTAAAACACATAAAAGACATGAAGTTTAAACGTTCCCTCTTATTTTCCTCTCAAAATGATTCCTTTCAATCAAACAACATCAAACCGACTCATGTTCATTTCTCTTCCCCAAACGACCTCTCTATATCCATCCTCACCATCACCACAATTGAAGCCTAACACATTAAAAGCCCATTATCACAGGTCTTCAAGCGTCCCCCAGTCTCGGTTTGAAAACTAACTCAAAGGATTGAATCCTTACTTGTTGTAAGTTGATCTCCCTATGTTATTTCATCTAGGACTTAGTTACTTAACTCCATAATGTAGTAGGATGAAAGGAACAATTATTAGGGCACTTGAGATTTTGAAATTAAATTTTTGCACTGATTTATGTAATGGGGAACTGGAAAGATGCTTAATTTAAGGTTAAAATTAATGAATTGAAGCATGTATGTGGATAATGAATTTGTTTTGTTGTGATAGTTTTGTGAAGATCACTGATCTTGAAGCTTTTTCAATTGAGGATTTTGTATGAATCGTAGAGAGATCTACGATTCGTAGTTACCCTTTGTACATAAGGCGAAAAGATTAGTGGTCTGATCTCCACAAGTAGTAAACTTTATGAGTCTAATTATGAGTCATAGACTATTCTACGGCTTGTCAAAATAATAGGTAGATTTCCAGTAACTAAAATTTGGACACATAACTTGCACGAGTACATCCTACGAGTTGTAGACTTTTTTGCGAATCGTAGGATTGACTCGTACAAGTCAAGTACCTAAGTTGTCACAGAACTAAGGCTACCAATGAACTTACGATCTGTAGAAACTTCTATGAATCATAAGGTTAAAACGTAGATAAGATTCAGAGACTAAACATTGCAGGCCTATTTTCTACGAGTTGGTCCTACGAGTTGTAGTCTTTTCTATGACCTGTAGACACCCACTCGTAAACCCAAATATTTTAGAGTTCCAATTATTTTTTCCCTTTTTTGATTTTTTTTGCTACGTATGTGTATTAAGTCCTACTCCCAAGTACGATGCCTCCCAAACAAGTCCCGAAGAAGGGTGGTGGAAAGAAAAAGATTCAAAAAAGGAAGCCTCATAGATTTTTTTTAAAATTGATACGGAATGAACCGATGGACGCCGAGAACAATGGGTCCGACGAGGAACACTCTATTGACTACGAGATACCACTTGTTCGATAAACTAAATCTAACCGCTCCAAAAAAATAATCCTAGTGTCGGAACTAAGCAGAGGCTCTTTTCCTCTTCATACAACAACAATATCTATACCCCTCCAGTCTAATGAGGGGGATTCAACTGATGCAGGAGAGAGAAAATAAGAGTCCATACCCTAATATGCTTTCGGGATTAGTGTCTGAGGGTGGATCAACACCTAAGCAACCTTCTATACCATTTCAAATCTGTAGGGAACCAAAATAGTGGTATATGGTCCGAAAGGCTATCTACGGCCTAAACTTTCCACCATCAGTCCTGATGGTCAAATTTGATCACAAGATAAAAGTAGTGCAGGATAAAAATGTTATGGTGGATCTGGTGCAGTGTGGGGAACTACTTAGATGGGTTGTGGGTTACATAGCTAAGCAAGGAATAGCTGTGGATTGGGTATCACATCAGACTGTAATCAAGAGAGCATCTTTAAACTTTGTGGCCAAGTTTTGGTGGGCTATTGTCCAATGCCGACTTTGCCTGAGCAACGCCGACAATCACTTGACTCCAAATTGAGCTATGATCATTGATAGTTTGATGGCTAGATATGTGGTTGATTTCATAAAAAAGATCATAGCCAAGATACATGAGTAGGCCATTTGGTAGAACACTACAATCTCTTTTCCTTGCCTTATTTTTGCACTGTGTTACGAGGATATAGTCCCATTGATTGCAGGGGTTGATCTACTAATCCGAGTGAATAGGACAAAAGATGTTGGGCTCATTTGGGATGATACAAAACCTGTTGGCCAGCAGGGTGCTCCATTCAGATATGCAGTTGAATGACTTTGAGATCATCCAGGAGGCTGCCTAGGCTGATCCGACAGCTTCTCCGGACCTTTAGATACCCTCTACAGATCTATCTGAGGCTTCCCCTACTGCCTCTGTAGACCCATCTATTAGCATGCCGCATCCACAAACTACAGGTTTGGTCACTATTTTGGCCAAAGCACTACAAAGTTTGATTCAGTGATAGGCTCAGACAAGGACCAACTTGGACACTTGATTCAGCAGCTCAAACCATGGGTTTGTAAAGCTATTACTGAATCGGAGGAGTGAACTACAACTAAGTTCGAGGCTACATTGGCTGATCAGGAGCGTCAAATTCATGCACGTATAGATGCCTTTGATCTTAGGGTGAATAAGAGGTTATAATTCTCATTGAGTGCTGATATTATTGCCATTAGGACAGAGGTTGTCCTACTACATGAGGTCATATCATTAGCTACACCATCTCCTGTACCATTTATTGTGCTGGTCGTCCAGCCACCACACTTATTTGATTTATTTAAGGATGATAATTTAGAAGGGTCAAGAGGCAATAGACCTCGTATTAATGATGACACTCTTGAAATGGCTGAGGCTAGGAAGAGGAAGAAGAAGGAGAATCATGCCCTAGAGGAGGCTACACGGGCATCTAGACTGACCGAGAAGCTGTATCGAGAAGAGGAAAGACACCATGCTATTGGAGCTTCAATCTCACGAGTCGACCCTAATGTTGACTCACAGATTGCCATAGTGCCACATGCTACCACACCAGGATCTACACCGATGGACCCAGATCCTATTATATAGACTTCACACATATGCGCCATTGGTAGGGGTGTTCGAACGAGACCGAAAAATCGATTCGAACCGATAAACCAAGTCAAACTGATTTAATAAGCCAAAACCCGGCTCGGTTTGGTTTGGTTTGGTTTTAGATTTTTAAAAACCGATAACAATTGGTTTGGTTTTGTATTATCCATAAAGAAAACCGAACTAAACCGAGCCAAATCGATAAATATGTATATATTAAAAATATTATATTTATTTATATATGTTTATTAAACTTTATCTATTTTTTTAACTTTTTCATAATTTAGGACCATTTCAAGAAAAAAGTCTAGCTCATGTTTCCTAAGACCATTTACGTTTAAAGTAAAATAAAAAACCCGACTGAATAGTTAGCATAAATAATTTTTTCCCTCGTTAGATTTTCAGTTTCCTCTTATTTTCTCCCAAACTCTGTAGATCTCTATTCTGCTCTCAGTCTCTCACGATAACAATTGAGTTCAAGAAGCTTTAAACCCCGTAAGTCTGTAAGTTTTTCTTCCTTTTACTTTTTTGGTTACCTTTTGTATGTTCCCTACTCTTTGTTTGTGTAATTATTTTTGTGTCTTTAAAGTTTTACTTGAATAAATTTCTTGTCCAGTCTTTCATCTTGTATGTGTTTTTTATTTTATTTCTCTGTTATTTTAGGTTTTTCCCACCGATTTAGGTTTTTTTCTGTTGATTTAGTTTTTATCTAATGATTTTGGATTTCTCTATTTATTTAGATTTTCGGATACTCTCCTTCCACCCCTTCATCCCTCTTCTCATACAACTACTCAAAAAGAGGTGGAGCCAGAGGAGGTAACTAACAAAGTATCTCTAACTAATTTGCTGGAACCTGAGCTTGACGGTGATAAAACTCGTGATATTACTCCCAATCATGCTAAAAAGAGGAAACAAGTAACTCTTTGTGACCCTGATCGTAGCCTTATGAGTAGTAAAAGGACAAAATCTGGCATTTGGAAATACTATACTGGATATCTTGATAAATGGGGTAAGAAAAGGGTGAAATATAACTACTGTACTAGTTACTGTGCTTCTGAAAGTACGAATGTGACCTCAACACTATGGAGACATTTAAATGAGGTTTCTCCTAATTTTCCTCTTAGAATTATTGATAGAAATCAATCAAAAATTAAGGTAGTTAAAAACGGGGAACAAGCATATAGTACATGTACTGTAGAAAAGGTTGTGATTAACGTCAATGAGATTAGGAGAGCCATTGATGAGTTTGTAATTATTGATGAACAACCTTTTAAAGTTGTTGAAGGGAAAGGTTTTAGGAGATTAATGGCAGATGCTTTACCTAATTTTCAATTACCTTCTCGCTTGACTGTTACTAGAGAATATTTGAAAATATATCAAGAAGAGGAAAAAAAGCTTTAAAAGCTTATTCATAATCAACGTGTATGTGTTACTAGTGATACATGGACATCACTTCAAAATCTAATTTATATGGTTGTCACTGCCCATTGGATCGATGATGAGTGAAATCTGAAAAAGAAAATTCTCAACTTTTTCCAAACATCAGATAATAAGGGTGAAATAATTGCTAAGGAGATTGAGGCGTGCTTATTTGATTTGGAAATTGATAATATATTCATGGTGACCTTAGATAATGCAACTGCTAATGATTCTGCAATTAAACACTTGAAGAGAAGAATTGAGGATTGGAAAGGAGGCATCTTAGGAAATGAGTTCTTACATGTTAGATGTAATGCTCATATTCTAAATTTGATTGTGAAAGAAGGACTCAGTGACCAAAATAAGTCTATTTCTCGGGTAAGAAATGCTATCATATATGTTAAGTCCTCAGCTGGAAGGTTTGATTCCTTTAAGTCATTTGTCGAGAAGGTTAAGATTGACACTCATGGTCTTATGACTTTAGCTATTAAGACTAGGTGGAACCCTACATATATGATGCTAGATACAACTGTAAAATTTAAAAGGGCATTTTCAAGAATGTATTATGATGATCAAAAGTACGTCAAGTATTGTTTAAAAACAAATAATATAGGAGGGCATCCATCGATAGATGATTGGAAGAATTTTAAAGTTTTCATTAAGTTCCTTGAGATTTTCTACCAGGTAACTTTGAAATTCTCCAGAACTTCATATGTTACTTCCAATTCTTTCTTCCATGAGATATTTAATCTTCAAAATATAATTTGCAAATATGTTCGTAGTGAAGATTCTATTTTGAATGGCATGGCTAAGAAGATAGAGCTTAAATTTAACAAATACTGGGGTACTTTTGAAAGTATGAACAAATTATTATTCATTACTGTTGTTTTGGATCCTCGATACAAGTTGAAATATGTGGAATATCTGTTTAAAAACTCTTATGGTTGTTTGGTAGGAGCTGAAAAATCAAAAAAGTGTGGATACTTTGAGTCGCTTGTATGATTACTACATGAGTTCTTTTTGTTGGACTCATACCAATAAAATTGGTGGTCAAACAAGCTTGAATGATAAAATTGATACCATGCATAGTGAAGACATACCTGGAATTCGAAGCTTTACTCAGAATTAAAGAACTTAATGAACACTCTTGAATTCTAGACTTTTCTCCTTGCCGAAGTATTTTGTTTATTATCCAGAGTATATGAATCACAGGAATAGTATTTATAAACTAAAACTATATTTTGAGAATGATTAAAGAAGTTTATAGAGAGAAGAGTTGCTTGAGAAAGTTTGATGAACAGAATGATGAAATAAAATAGGTATTTATAGGTGTGAAGGAGACCTAACAATAATTAAAATAGTTATAAAGAAAATTTTGAAAATTTAATAGAGGATTGTGATGTCATGGGTGGTGTCAAATGGAGGACTATTGATGTCATTGGTGATGTCAAATGGATCTAGATCTTCTATGGTTAGTGAGATGAATCTCCTTTTTATAGAATATCCTTTTTTAGAGCTATGTTTGTATAAGATAACTTCCTAATTAGGATTCAATTGACATGAATTGTAGATCTAGAAGTCTTATTTCATTTCATTTAAGAATCAACTGATTTGGATTAGTCTACAATGAGATATGATTTTTCGTCTACAAATACTCCATTTCATCATAGCACCACATCTTGCAAAGATTAATTTATTTGTCCTACTTAACCTCTAAATCTTAATCTATGGTCTTCACAAAAGTTATTGGTAATGATGTAGGGTTTTTCATCGAGGATTGGAACACCATATACAATATTTTTAGGGGGTGTTACAGTCTGGTAGTAGTGTTGTGGTTCTGTAAGGTAGAGGTAAGTTACATGATAGTGGTGTTGGGGTTGCTTAGTCTTATTCTTTTCTTGGGAGACTTGAGGATGAGGTTTCTGATGCAGTTATTATAGGTATCATCCCATTTTGCCATCGACCTACATCTATGTTATTTGATCCTAGATCTTCATTCTACTATGTGTCTACCTATTTTGCATCAGGATTTGATTTGACTTGTGATTGCATGCTCGTGCCTATTCATGTTTTTATGCCCATGGGTGAGCCCCTAATGGTGGATTGAATGTATCAATCTTGTCTTTTTTCTTCGCCGGGTATGATACTTGGGTAGACATAATTATTCTAGGGATGGTAGACTTTGATGTGATATTGGGTATTGATTTGCTTTCTTTTTATCGTTCTATTCTTGATTATTATGCTAAAACTGTTACCTTAGCAATACTTGTGTCCCGAGGATCGAATATAAGGTTACTAGTGGTTTTTATCCTAGTAAGATCATCTATTATATGCATGCTGAAAGATTGATTGATAAGGGGTGTATGTCTTATTTGGCTTTTATTTAGGATACTAGAGCTGAGTTACCTACTATAGAGTCTATTCTTGTGGCTTTGGAGTTTGGCGATATGTTCTCTACTAATCTTTTGTCAGTCCTTCTGAATAGGGATATTAACTTTGCTATTGATTTGGAGCTGGACACTAAGCCTATTTCTATTTCTCCATATCGCATGGCTCTAGCTAAGGTAAAGAAGTTGAAGGATTAATTGTAGGATTTGTTGAGTAAGGGGTTTATTCGCCCTAATGTGTCACCTTGGGGTACACTGGCTCTATTCGTGAAAAAGAAGAATGGGTATATGAGGATGTGAATTGATTATAGACAGTTGAACAAGGTGGTTGTTAAGAACAAGTATCCTTTTCCCTGTATGATGATTTGTTTGACCATCTTTAAGGAGTGGCTTTGTTTTCTAAGATTGACTTGATATCTGGGTACCATTAGCTAAGGATTAGGCCATCAGATATTCCCAAGACATCTTTTTGCACTCTTTATGGCCATTATGAGTTCTTGGTTTTGTCTTTTGGGTTGACTAATGCCCCAATAATATTTATGGAGTTGATGAATAGGGTGTTTCATTCGTATTTAGTCTCTTTATGATTATTTTCATTGATGATATCTTGGTGTATTCCAAGACAGAGGAGGATCATGCTTTTCATTTGAGATCGGTGTTTCAAAAATTGAGAGAGCAGAACTTATATGCAAAGTTCTCCAAATATGAGTTTTGGTATGATTTTGTGGCATTTCAAGGACATGTGGTATCCAAAGAGGGTATTAGAGTGGATCTGGCCAAGATTGAGGTAGTTAGAGGCTGGACTAGTCCTTCTTCCCCTATCGAGATTTAGAGTTTTGTAGGGTTGGCTGGTTATTGCAAATGCTCTGTGAAGGGGTTCTCTACTATTGAGTCTTCCGTACATCTTCAATCAAGGGGATGTGAACTAAAGATAATGCAAATGGATCGAGTTACTGAAAGACTACGACATAATTATCTTGTAACATCTGGGAAAGGCCAATGTGGTGGCCGATGGTTTGAGTAGGAAGACTCCTAGTATAGGGTGTCTCACCACGATTAGTGTTGACAGGAGGCCTTTGACTAGGGATGTTTAAAGGCTAGCCAACAACTTACTCCGTTTGCAAGTTTTTGTGGAGAACTTATGCCTCATTCGAGAAAAGGTGTTGTGTGGTGAAGCCAAGGAGGCTAGACTTGATTCAAATGGTGTTTTGAGGATTGAGGGAAGAATTTATGTGCCTAAGGTGGGTGACTTGATCAAATTTGTCCTAGAGGAGGCTCATTTTACTTGATATTCTATTCATCTGGGTGCGGCAAAGATGTATCATGACCTTGGTCACCATTATTGGTGATGTAGGATGAAGAGGGATATTTCAGAGTTTGCTTCTAAGTGTTTGACCTATTAACAGGTCAAGTTTGAGCACCAACGGCCTGTAGGTGTGACTAAGAGGATGCCCATTCCTATATGAAAGTGGGATAGGATCACCATGGACTTTATTATGAGTTTGCCTACCACCATGGTTGTTATGATTCTATCTGGGTAGTTATTGGTGAACTGCGCATTTCATTCCAGTTCGGGTGAAGTATATAGCAGAAAAACTAGCCAAGTGTACATATGTCAATTTTTTTTGACTTCTTGGGGTGCCTATATATATTGTTTCTGACCGGGATTCATTGTTTACTTCACACATCTAGAGGGTATTACAATATGGTTTGGGTACTTGGCTTGATATGAGTATAACTTTTCACCCACAGAATGATGGACAGTCCTAGCAGACAATTCAAATATTGGAGGATATGCTACGAGCCAGTGTTATTAATTTTGGTTCTAGGTGGGATCAACATTTTCCCTTAGCGGAGTTTTCCTACCACAATAGTTATCACTCCAATATTCAGATGGCTCCATTCGAGGTTTTTTATGGTAGGCAGTGTCGATCTCTTATTGGGTGGTTTGAGATGAGATGGACTCTTTAGACACAGACTTACTTAAAAATGCCATGGAGTAGGTTTGTATGATTCAGGCTAGACTCTTGATAGCCTAGATTATGTAAAAAAGCTATGGTAATAGGAGGGTTCGGCTATTGGAGTTCATGGAGGGTGATCATTTTGTCTCTGAGTGTTGCCTATGTAGGGGGTGGTATGATTCAGGAAGAAGGGCAAGCTTATTCTTTAGTTCATTGGCCCATTTGAGATTTTGTGACAGTATGAGATGTGGCTTATAAATTGGTCTTTCCACCTATCTTTTCAGTTGTACATCCCGTATTCCATATTTCCATGCTTCGAAAATATGTTCTGGATGAGTCACATGGGATCTCCCTTGATTCAGTAGAGTTGGGTCCAAATTTGACATTTGAGGAAGAGCCCATAGCTATTCTGGATAGGCAAGTCCGTAAGAGGACCTAGAAGATTGCTTTAGTGAAGGTATAGTGGAGGCACCTTTTAGTAGAGGAGGCGACTTGGGAGTCGGAGGATGACATATGTGCTCGATATCCCTAATTTTTCAAGGTTCCAAGTACTTTCATTTACTTTAAGTTTCAGGACGAACATGGTTTTTAGTGGTGAATGATTTAATGACCCTTAAGGTCATTTTTGATAATTTTTGCAAAATGACCAATTTACCCCTCTCGAGTTACCCCGAGTCATGTTGATCAGTTTTCAAAGTTGGTTTTGAGAAATTCTTTTAAAAGTTAGTGTTTTTTGAAAGATTTGACTTTTGAAGGCTTATGTTGTGAAATAGTGGTATTTGATGTCATTCGACGTTTCATGTCTTGGAATGGAATTCCATCAGCTTTGGAATGTGGAATTTGGTCTAAGAGATTTGACAGAATGAGATTTAGGGTTATATCGAGGAATTGAGGTCTTAAGTTGGAAATTATTGAGTTTCTTAGTTAGAGTTGACTTTGGTCAACATTCGGAGTTCGGATGCTTATAATTAAATTTTGAAAACTCTCTTAGATTTAGGGTATGATATTAGTCCTAGAGAGAGTTCCTATGTATTTTTTAGAATCTCTGAGGGTGTTTCCGTCTTTTAAGGCTTAGAGTTAGTATGGTTGTGACTTATTAGATTTTGGATCAAGGAGACCTCAAATTCAAATTCCAAAGGTTCTATTGAGTTCATAATTTTGAATTTAGTAAGATAGCATATATGGTTTGTGTGTACGGGGTTCTGAACGAATTCTGAGGGTCAATTTGAAGACTTTGTGACTTTGTGGGATTTTTGACTGCTGAGTTCTGGTGCGATCGCGATAATGAAGAGCCTGTCGCTTTCGCGATATCCACTCTAGTGAAGGACCCACTTTTTCACTTAGGAAAGGATTTTATCGGGGTTTTCTTAAGTGAACATTGGGTCACAATCGCAAAGCTCGCGAAGCAACACCTGAGGGGTTTATGGCCAGGTTTTTAGTTTTATTCTCCATTTTCAAACTTTGAGAACTCTTTTAGGTAGTTTGTGAAGTATTCTTTGAGGCTATTTGATTAGGTAAGTGTTCTTAACCTATAATCTATATTACCCATCTATTATATCATGGTTTTGACTTCGAATTAAGGGTTTATTATCCCAATTTTTGGGGATTTTCTTCAAGAACTTAAAATTTCTTAAAATGGTGATTGTGGGCTATTTTGAACTCCATTTTTGAAATGGTTTTCGCTAATGAGTTCCTAATGATTTGGGGATCATTTTCATTCAAAAATTTCTAGATTTAAACTCCATTTTTGAAATCAGATTTATGATCCATTTTGACCCTTTTGCCCGAATTTTGTGATTTTGGTATCGTTAGCTTCGTATCTTGATTGTGAATCATAATTTGGCTAGATTTTGGTGAGTTGGAGGCTATTTGGAGGGAAAGTCTCAAATACTTGATTGATCGGATATTTATTAAGGCAAATAAACTTCTAAAACTCTATAAATCTTGTAGATTACTTGAACTTGTTTTTGTATATGTGTGGGGTGTAATGAGAATAAGGTTCGGAACGATAATCATTTGAATTGTGCCTAATGAAATATTGGGATAATAAAAGGACAACGTGTACTATAATGTTTATCAAAAATGAACTCCTTGACTTGAACTTGCCATGAACTTGATGAAATGCTATGATAGCCTAAATATGATTATGAAATTAATGAATTTGTCATTTGCTCATTATTGATTATGGAAATTGACTTGGATATACTTGCTCACCAATGGATCTTAAATATGATAAAGGGGTAATGAAATATAGACTTGATGACTCATAATAATGTAAATGATGTACTTGATGATGTTGATATATTATTGATAGTGTGACGTGAATTGTATTAATATGAATTGTGTTATGAATGTGAACACTATCATTTCTTATTATTTATTTGAATATGCTTATTTGCATTGGTTCTAGAACTCTATGATGAGACTCGATTGATACTTATGCCAATTGAAATGGTTCTAGCGGATTGATACTTATGCTGATGGGAAATGGTTCTGACAAATTCATATTCAGAGGAAATAGGGATCGGGCCACAGGTACGTGGTGGAATTATCTATGAGAGTGAAGGAATTGGGCCACACGTCCGTGGAGGGTGCATGTACTTAGATTCCCCCATGGGTTATGGATTGAGATTCAACAGATGTGTACTGATAGGACAAATATGTATCATTCTACGTGACATCACATTGCATTACATTACATCTTATCTATCATTGTAAAGTTGTCTATATGCCCCTTGTGTTTCTGGAATTGATCTATTTGGAACTGATATGACTTATTTTGTGATACTATAGAGCTATTGTTGATCTATGTGCTATATGAACTGCATAGAGTAGATTGGGCTGATTACTTTGCAGGTTGTCGTTGAGGAGGTATAATTGGGGAAAGGAGTTCTAGTATCTGTTAGATTTACTTGGCTTGTTGAGTTGTATGGTACTCACTCTTTACTATCTATACTTGTGTTGGTCCCAAGCCCGAACAATGATTGTTTTCCCAATCCTTCATCCGAGGCCAGTGTTAGGATACTAGAGAGGTTATTGTTCAATACCAGTGATCTCCTTGTTTCCTTTTATTATACTTTGTTCTATTTGAGTGATAAAGATATTGAGACTTGTATTTATTTCCATTTATATTGTATTAAAGGCTTGTACATGTAAAAACCAGTCCTTTAGGGTATTGTAGTTGACTAAGACTTCCTCTTTTGTATATTTATCTATCTATTTAAACTATTTTCCTATTATTTTCCGTAATGTTGGATTTTAGGCTGACTTGTCCGATGAGAAAGGATAAGTGTCATCATACCCAGATTCAAGTTGTGACAAACTCCCCCAATTTCACCCAAACCACCACTTTCTCTCCCGATCACTTTGCTCCCAACATCAGAGGATAAGGTAATAATAATAACACTTACTCTCCTTACTTCATTGCATGAGTATAGATCGTTAAATGCTTAGAATCGGATGAATAGAATAGACGTTAGGTTGGTTTTGAATTTTGAACCTTTTGCTTCAATTTTTTGGTGGATTCCTCGAAACATGGGTTCCTCCCTTATGTTTACAATGCTCCCACCGCATTCTGGGTGTAAGAGTTATGTGGTTTATGGCCAAAAATGGGCTCAAATAGGTAGAAAAACTGAGGGGTTACTTTTGGTTTAAAAATTTCAATTTGGGCAATTTTTAGGAGTTACGATGCCTAAATTTTTACATGAAATAGTAGTAGGGTACTCTAGGAAAATTGATGTTACAACCCACACTCTCGAGCTCGGAATGTCTCTTAAGTTCCTTGATATTATCATGTGAGCTGGATAAGCTATGATACTATCAAGCTACTCTAAGGAAGGGAGAAGGTGATACCCCATAGTAAGGAAGGTTGGAAATAGAGTCATGCGAATCCGGAAGGAATTGGAGGCCAAGTAATGAGTCATAGGACTCGATGTACCTACATAAGCTACTAACTTAGAAGTCTTACATACTCGAGCTACTTGAGGACATACCAAGCTTACGTAGCACGGATTACATAGGCTCTTAAAACATGACGAGATTACGAACCCACAAGGAAGAGGAAAAGAGGAAACGTGGCAGCCAATGAAGGAGTGCCACATGGCAGCAGGTGACCCACCTGCTTGGGGTCAAGTAGGTGACCCATCTACTTGAGGGTTGGCCCCACCAAGGACACGTGGCAGCCTAGGAGCCTTAACAGGGATACGTGGCCCAATAAAGGCTTGACACGTGTCATCGGGATGACACGTGTCACCTCTTGGGAAAACCTATATATGTATGTTATGTGACTCACAACTTCAATTTCTATCCAAATTTCAGCCTAGAATAAGAGAGAAAATGTGAGAAACAAAGAGAGAAAATGCTAGGGGCAAAGAGAGGACCCTACGGGTTGGCCAAGAGAAAAAGGTAAGGACCGATTTCGTTTCATGAATTAGTTATTTAAGGTATCCTACGGTGATATGACAGTATTTAATAACAAAATATTTCTATATAGGGCAGCAAAAATGGACAGAAAACAGTTCACGCAGTTTCAGCGCGATTAAAGAAGTTCTGAGGCACAATTTTGGCTAGTTTTGGCCAATTTCGGGTAAGGTAAGGCTTCTCCTTTAAATTTGGACTTTATGGGGTTGTTATTTAGTGTATTATATACCTTTTATATTGATGGAAGGATAAAAAAGGTCGTGGGAATGCTCGATGATAGAAACAATCGAAATTGAAGTCGTTGTAGTTAAATTGTAGTCGAAATGAGGCGTTGTGTGTGTGGAGGCTGCTGCTGGTTGGGTGGTGTGTGTTTCAGGGCTTAAATGTGTCCTAAAATAGGTGGGGGATCTTATGGTTGTATCCACACAACCCTCTGCTTCGTACTGTTAAAAGTTTTGCAAAATAGAAACTAGAAACCCTATTTTGGATATCGTAATTTCAAGCGAGTCGTTCGGAGGTATTAATGTATAATGTTTCCATGTTTTATATATGTATGAGCTCCCGTACTTAAGAACTCTATAATGAAATTTTTCTCCGATTGCATAAGCCATTAGGTATTACCTTAATGAAAGTCTAGGACTCTTGAGACTCCGTCGATATGGCCCCTAATGGCATTTAAAGGATAATTGAGATGATGATCATTCTGATTCTCAAATGATAGTCCATGACGATTGTTATACCAAGTCTCAAATGATGAGATAATTGCATATGGTTCCTCATTACTCTACTCATACAGGCTGTTAATAAATTACTCATCGCGTCCTATGAAGGGCCGGGCATGATAAATTCACCGCGTCCCATGAAGGGCCGGGCATGATAAATGATAAAATGTTGATTCACCGCATCTCCTGAAGGGTCGGGCATGATATATAATGAAATAATTATTCACCGTGTCCCATGAAGGGTCAGACATGATATATGATAAAATAATTATTCACCGCGTCCCATAAAGGGCCGGGCATGATACACAATGACATGACAGCTTCACTGAGTCCCTCACTGAAGGGCCAGATACAGTCTATAGGCATGCATGTGGAAATATATTGACACACTTATAGTACCAAGTCCCATAGCGGGCCAGGTATGGTATGTAAGGAAGGTATACATGCCCTCATGTCATAAGATGCAGGTAGAGAAATTCGTTAACTATATATTTTTTTCCTGCATCCCTACTTCAGTTGTTAGCTCAGTTATGTGTTGTTATGCTTTATATACTCAGTACATATATCGTACTGACCCCCTATTCTCCGGGGGGCTGCGTTTCATGCCCTCAGGTACAGATGTTCATTTTGGAGATTCACTAGCTTAGGGTTTCCACTCAGCGATATTGGCAGCGCTCCACTGTTCTGAAGCCTAACTTTTGATACTAGTCATGTAATATGTATGTATTTAATTGTCCAGGGGTACGGCGGGGGCCCTATCCCGCCATATGTTGTTATTACTATTCTTAGAGGTTTGTAGACATATGTATATGTGGGTTATTTATAAGTTTGTTTCGACTGTGCCTATATGGCATGTTGTAACTATTTTTATGTTATGGCAGTCTCGTCGGCTCGTATGCCCTTTCATGATATGATACGAATAAAAGAGGCTACATGTACATGAACAAGTTTTAAACTATTAAGGTTTTTGTGTATAGTATCACATCACACATAATTCAACTTAAGTGTAGCTGGTAGATACGCATAAGGGGGTCCAGGTCGGACCCCAGTCGTGGCCTACGAGGTTGGGTCATGACAATTGATATATACTTAGATGTGAAAACAAACTTTTAGGCTAAGAGGCTTCATTGTTGCACGTCTTGAATTTATGGAATGATTAAGACCGCTATAGCAGCCTTGCTCCTCTATGGTGCCACCTCTATAGCAGGAAATTCCTTCTATAGTGACCTCGCCGTAGAGGAATGATATCCGTTATAGTAGGAGGCTGTAGGAAGTAGACTCTTAGTTTAGCCAATAGTTAGATTTTCTACGAGTTTGATTTTTCCTTGTTTATTACGTGTTCTAATGAAAATATTTATAAATCCTATAGACTTGACACTTAATGGTTGCTAACCAAGAAAAGCCACCACCTTACAAGAGGTTCCCTGATGATTTTAGTCGGGAAAGATTTCAGTTTTATTGGAGGACCAATTTCTGTACAAGAGGGCTTTCCGCATGAGGGGTGTGGAAGAGAAAATAGACACTTCCATACTCGGCTAGAGGAGTTCGACTGGGGTTCATTGGTGGAAGGGAGTTCTATGCCATATTCCCTATCGTGCTTTGGGAAAACCCCAACCCCACCATACACATCCAAGGGGCAAATGTCCCTATGGATGCCCATACAATCAATGAGGTACTAGGACTGCCTTATGTTTCAAATGCTGCCTACGAGGCCAAGCTCGGGGAGATAGAAATGAGATAGATGAGGGACACTTTAATCGTGGAGGAGTTCATGGACCATGTATACTGGCTCAACTTCGAGGGCGTCATGAGTACCCATTTTATAGCCGATACTAGAAAGTGGATGAACCTAGTGTCCCTAAGGATCTATTTATCGAGAAACCTTACCACCGTGACTTCTCCTTGAGCTTTGGTGGTGGCTTGCCCTATATAGAGCATTTAGTTGAACATGGAGGCAAAATTCATGTCGAAAAGGACTTGTATCAAGGAAAAATATGCCTCCTCTTTTCCCAGTCTAGTAGCTGCAATATGCAAACGCGTTGGGGTGCCTGAGGATGACATGATATGGAGAAGGAGATGGATGTCCATTTTTACTCTCTATAGATGAAACTGGATTCATCCAAGGGGAAGAATAATAGGAAAGCGGGTGAAGTAGAGAGTAGTCGGGCTGCCGAGAGCTATGATGATGATGATGATGACGATCCTACCCCTCTTTCCCAGTATCATCCCTCGATCACTAGTAGGCGCTTGGAGGCAGACTTGGCGGCAGTCAAGAGGTTCATTGAGAATGTTCTTGCCAGAACCTCAGTCCCACCTACCTCTACCTAGGACTACGCAGTGCTCCGTAGGGAGCTCAATGAGTAGAGAAGGAAGAGGCGCTCTCGGGACCACTTGCCTACACAAATGTGGAATAACATCAAAGTCATTTTCAGATGTGTTGGCGCTGATCAGGATCTTTTCCAGCTTGACCCAAAAGACATATGGGAGTTCCCATTCTTGAACAACAGCGAGGCAGAGCCTCGGCCCCTGCAACCCCTGATGGTGATGAAGATCTATCTCGGACCCCCCTCTATTTTAAATATTTATTTCATTAGGTTTTCCCTCTTTGGGGGCATGTACTAGACAATGATTTCTCCTTTATTTCTCAAACATGGATGCTAATCTGTTATCACCCACATTGGGGCATGTACTAGACAATGATCTCTCATTTCTTTAATAGTGTTTACTTGTACATGTATGCGAAATTTGTTTTTAAGTGATTTTCATTATTTTTGTAGTAGATCCCAACTAAAACTAACGATTTAAAACACCTCGAAAATGGAAAAAAAACTAGGGAAAATAGGGCAAGAAGTCTTTCCCCGTCCATCCTGTTGTAGCGGCTTGTGTACGCCGCTAGCATGATACCGCTATATTAAAGAAATTCTAGCTGTAGTGGGTCACTTCCACTTTGGCGGCCTCGACGCTAGTAGCCTAGAGATTGTAATTTTCTGCAAAAATTTCCCAATTTCTCATTTCCTGTTAACCTTTGAAATCACGTCACAATCTCAATTATAACCTCAAGAATAATCCCAAGAACGCATAATTAAGACTTAGCATCACATTATCATAAAAATTAGTTATGAATCACACCTAAAAGACATTCATAACATCATATTCCTACTATCATACAAGAATGACACTTTTTCCCCATGGTTCCTAACCAATTCCGGCTGTCCTGAAACTAGAGTTTCCCTACAGTCACAATTTATTTCCCCCCTTACCAATGGTAAATTTATGCATAAAATTTAACACAAAATTTTGAACTAAATCACCTAGAAATTTGTCCCTACCATCGCCAAGTTATGACCTTCCATTGCCCACAATTTCACAATAATTTAAGCAATTACACCTCACACAATTTCAGTTAGTTAGGCAATGCAATGCACATAATCATAATCTCAAGATTCATCATTAAATCAAGTCATGTCCATTATCTTTAATTTTACTCATGGATGACAATTAATAGATCATTCATGCATTTTACATAGCCATTAAGTTCAGATACAATTTGGAACCTTCCCGGTTCCAACTTTCCTTACTTGTGTCATTTTTACCGGATACAACGACATTCAATTTACTTCTTTGAGATACCAATTTAACCCAATCTATAAAAGCAAGTAACAGACCGCACGAAAGGAGTGAAAGAAGTTGAACAATTTCTTACAATGCTTCATAGCTTTCCGAAGATTATATATGGACAACAACCCACCAATCAGCATGACTCTATTCCACATTTGCTCTTCTATTGAGCGACAAATAACCTAGGATTTGATAATAATTTGTCACAACCCAACTATTGAAATGTGTGAGCATCTACTCTAATCACCTAGATAGGAGAACCCTTCCCATCCAAATTAAAAAGGCAATGCGGAAATCAAGGAAAACATAAAATTACCTTTATAAAATTAAAAAATAGTTATGTAAACTTGAGTACAAAGAAATCTTTGATACCACAAAAACCCTTCCTAGGAACTAGTCTAAATAGGTACGAGTTTCTAGCATAGGTATTAGGAGTAGAAGCTGCTAGAGATCACCATCGTTTTTACCTAAGAAACATTATTGATATTACAACTAGACTATACCAAATGGCATAGCAAGAGTAGTATCAATACAAACAATATATACTGGTAGGCATCATCGATTGACCTGAATTTGGCACATAATATCATGTAAATATTCAGAAAAACTTGCAATGTGAAACTTACACAATCCAAGTCCTTATCACCATGCCCTTACTATCCCGACTATATCACCCATGACTCATACACTCTATCCCTAGTCACCTACCCATTCCATCACTAACTCCATTATTAGGAGCCATTCCACCCTCGTATCCTATTATAACCTAACCCCCTTATCACATTAAGGCTTTCTTAGCCTACCTATGTTACCAAACACTAGAATTACCTTGCACATTCATTATCGTATTCCCTAAACGTATTATAGAAACAATATAAATGAACAGTTAACATGCACACAAATATACATAAAACTCGATACTGAACATATTTACGAGTACACATTCATTCTAAAGAATTTTCTTCAATTATACCAAATCCATAATTGCTAGAACCTAACAATGAAGCCGTTTGGATTGACTTATAAGTTGCTTATAAGCTATTTTCAGCTTTTTTTGATTGTTTGACTGGTCAACTTAAAGTCATTTTGTGCTTAAAATAAGCCCCAATAAATAGTTGAGTTTATTTGGATAAACTTATTTTAAGCAGTTTATAAGTTGAAAATAACTTACAAGTCAAAAAAAAGTTGGCCTGCACCTACTTTTTTTTTAAACTTATAAACAGTTTTCAACTTATAAGATGCTTAAAAATAAGTCAATCCAAACAGGCTAAATGTCTTACATTTAATCCTTATCACTTCCAAGAAACTACCTCAAATTTGATTTCTCACAGATTAACAATGTCAAAATAAGCACACAACAATAATCATAAGTCCAACATTACCAACTACGTACCTTACTATCCTAATAGTAATAATCAACATGATTTAACCATCCAGACTTCATGCCCGAAGGCCTAAACATAAAATCTCTTATCAGTCTACAACATATTATGTATTTAGAAACAAGTTTAACTACTCAGTAAACCTAGCCTACCTGGACGCCAAGTAGCTGCTACCGAAGTCTAAACATCAAATTTTGACTCTATGGAGGTAAATTCTAACAGAGCTAGGCCTGGAGTCCATGAGTTTTCACCCTCTTTGTGCAAGAATCTTTCTTCTCCATTGGTCCTATGCTTAGAGAAGCCTAGGAGGGTTTTTGGAGCAATACTCATCCTTTTTCAACTAAAGAGGATAAGTTTCAATATAAAGTACAAATTTTGTAGTTACTGGTTCCATCGTCCCACTATAGCAATCTGCCGCCACTACAATGGTGATGCTATAGAAGAATAATTCTTCTATAGCGGGATGGTGTCATCCTGATAAAAATTCAAATTCCAAAAACTTTCAGTGCATCACCCCAAATTAAATTAATAGTGTATTTCAATAATTTTTGCAATCACATAATGAGATTTCTTTTAATAATGACTGAACAGGTCTTTATAGGTTGTATGGTAAATCCAAAGTCATTATACACAAAAGTGTAAAGAATACAAACCTCTAAACTAATATTAATCATGTTTGTTATGTGTCGTGATTTACCTTTTGATAATACTCAGGCTCCTGAGCCCGAATAAAAATAATGGTTATTTTACTTTCAGTCATTACATGTACTTTGGCGGCTTCTTTCCTACAGTGGTATCGATAATTATCCATGTTTTTTTGCTTGATATTTTCCAAATAATATCTGTCAAGGAAAACTTTGACATTAAATTAGAATCTTTTTAAGAAATCTTTGACAAAGGCCCCCATGTTGACTACTGACGCTGTTCCTAAGATGTGAACCATCCTAATGCCTCTCCACTTAGGATCCTTCTAAACAACCTCATGATCAATGCATAAATTTTCCTCAATGCCCACAAGCTTTTCACAATAAGATTAGAGGTGGGCTATGGGATTCCTAATGCCATTGAAGGTGTCAAACTTTGGAATTTTGTAACCTTTAGGTTTCTCTAAGTCAGGGTGCATGCAAAGGTCCTCATACTCAAGTCCTGTGATTCTCTTCGAAGAATGAGCACTTTATACTGCTTGAGAGATGTAATCTTAGCGCTCATTTCTTATTCGCATTTTTCTTCTTTCAACCTTTAATCTTTCTCCATTTCTTCATAGTGATTCAGTTTTGGTTGAACAAGAAGGCTAAGATATGTCTCAAGGATTGCATAAGATGGAAGAGTTTGGAATGTTACAGAAAGTTGTGTAGGTTGTCTAGGAAAAACATGTGGGTTTTGGGAAACTGATGGCGGGATTTGACAGATTAGTGGGAAGTTTTGGGAGTGATTAGTGTTGGGTGTTTGGTTCTGATTTAGAGGGAGTAGTGTTTGGTAGGAAGTGCTGGCATAAGGGGCTTTGGACACGGTTAAGTCAATGGTAGGAGGGTTGAGAGTGAAAGTGATGGGTCCTGTGATATGCATAGGGAAGTAGCTAGGTAATGGAGAGCTTAGCGATGGAAAAAGAGGTGGAGGTCTTTTGGTGTCGAGAGGAGGTGCATTAGATGCAATAGCCACTTTGGCCAGATCCTTGGTCTGTTCTAGCTTTTCTTACATATCTGCGATTTGTTTCATCAACTGATTGATCAACTCACTCTAATCAGTTAGTTCAAAATTTCTGATGAAGGATCAGAGAAAGATGGTACGACTGCCTTAGATCTTATGAAGTAAGGATGGTTGGCCAGTTTGATTTTGATAAAGATTAGTCTTTACCTTTAGAGAAGAACAACTCAAAAGGCAAACATGTAAGTTTTTTTTTGTAATAAAATATGCAAATAAGATGACATAAGAATAAACACACAAGTGTCATTTTATTTTAAATAGATTAATCCACTAATATATTTGGTGGAAAGGAGGACTCAGACTGAAAGAATTTTTATCCGGTGATTCATT
This sequence comes from Solanum dulcamara, assembly GCF_947179165.1. Classification (NCBI taxonomy): domain Eukaryota; kingdom Viridiplantae; phylum Streptophyta; class Magnoliopsida; order Solanales; family Solanaceae; genus Solanum; species Solanum dulcamara. The sequence goes on along the minus strand of NC_077244.1, from coordinate 45,323,936 downwards.
TGACTGAATTGGGAAGGTTGACTTGCATAGAATCCTACTTACTTTATTCCACTCTTCGTTGCTATTGTAAGTTAAATTCTTTAGAATTCTTCACTAAATAAAGGAAAGAAAAAAAATTAAAAAAATTAAATTAAATTATAAGGATCGAGCCCCGAGTAGGCTGCCTACGTATCCCTCCAGGGAATTCAGGACCCACATAGTTTGAATTACATAAAATAACTTAAACATACCTTTCTCGAAATTAATAAAGAGCCTACACTCGCAGAGTACTTTCTAGGTATCCCCCGCACGCTCAAGTCTCACGTAGTTCTTGATTAAAATAAAGTTTAAATAGATAAATGCTCCTAAAATGAGATTTGAGTTTAGCTCTACCGTACGTGTCTAAGAGTGGGCTTTAGAAAGATCGGAGCCCAAGTGGACAACTTGGGTTGGATCTATGACAACCATTGGACGCATGACAAATCAATACATTTCCACGACTTCTAAAAAGGGTTATGTATATGAAAGACCAGCTATGGGATCACAAAACCATTCTTTAATATGCAAAATAATGTCATTTGACAGAAATATGATATGAATGCAATGACAGTTATACATAATAAATAATTATTTAGACAAATAAAAACAGATAAGAACAAATAAGAGTTAGGCACAAAAGTTAGAAAAAATCCTTTTGGTTAGAACCTAGATGAATTCCTAGCAGAGTCACCATTTCTGTTATGATTAGTTTGAACTTAATCAAAACTTCATAACTTGATAGGTATTTTGGAAATTAAAAGATACAAAAGAGTCACCATTTAATTTTTATGAAATTAAGAAAATTATTTTTAAAAAAGAGTTAAAAAATCCTTTATTTATAACCAGAGAAAGGATAAGGGTTCAAGTGATTTTTTGAAGAAGGGATTAGGCATTTCAAAAAATCCGCAAATGTGGTTACCATCGAATTTTAACTTTAATGGATAAACAAATTTAAAGTATTAATATTTTTTTAAAAATAAAAAATAAAAAATAAAAAATAATATTTATTTGTTCAAGGTGAAATCTGTCTTTTCAAAGATCTCATTTGCACATAATTAATTTTAAAACTTAGATCTAACCACTTGACTCAATCTAAAAAAAACGTCAAAAAATCACTTCTTTTAAAACAACCAACATATTATCGTTTGTTAAAAATAAATATGTTTTTGGAGGATTTAATTCCCATATAAAGATAATAATAAACAAAACTTGTTAAGATTTTGTAAAGTAAAGTAAAGGTTGGAAGATTGTGAGAAATTTTCCAAAGTATTTCACCATGTAAAACAAACTTTGTTTGCTAAAACTGTTATCTAATCAATTGATTGAGCTGCCACATTTTTTGCAAAAGTTTTTCTGAAGGAAAAATAAAATGAAATATTGTAAACAATTCATTTAAGTAAATTAACCTTGTTCGGGGAATTCGTCTAGATTAAATAAAGATCTTTCAAATAAATGTTAGTAATATAGAAGAATGTATGTAAAGAATATAAACAAAAGTTAATGATAAGAAATTGACTTTAGTATGATGATCTTCCATGTCAGCATGCCACATAAGCACCACGTAACTGGCACATGACACAAAGTTGCTCATGTGGAAGCCTTACGTAGGAAAAAGGCTAGTCCATAGTGGAAGGTTCTAAATACATGTGGAGAATTCCCTTGGAAGACTTTAGAATTCCATGAATTTGCATGGAAAGTCTTAGAATCTTCTAATTGTGTCGAGTATTCTAGAAAAAAGACTTATTTGTAAATATAGAGGGACTTGTATAGAAATTATTATTTGCACTTTAGCCCCTAGGGAGTAGTATAAATAGAAGGAGTTATTCATATGTAGATCAATAAAGTTACAAGGAATCTTCCAAAGCAATATACAAAGTCTTTTTCATAAAAGCTCTCCTGTGTTTCTCATAATCTAGTGTTCCCTTAGCGATCTAGTCTAAAAGGCATACTGGAGCTTGCAAGATCGTGAAAAATTCATGAGTAAGTTGTTAAGTGCCACATGGAAGTCCTTGTTGAAGTCTAAGTTTGTGACAACGTGGTATCAGAGCAAGGTTGCTACTAAGGGAAATGGAAAGTATGGGAGACATCAACACCACTAACGCCGCCAACATTAGGCAAGATGTTAGAAAGAAGCATCTCAAATGAAGGAAGAACTCTAAGAGGAATAAGGAGATATCTCTCGAGCCTACACCTAGTGAGGACCTAACATCCTACTCACCCTAGATGTCACGCCCGGCATGGAGAGGATCCCAAGGGTGGATGCTGCACGACAAGCCATAGAGATATTGGGCAAGCGCTTGAACAAGTTTGACGGCAAGTTCAACACTTTGGAGGAATTCACCCTTGAGGAGAATGAAAACATCCAGAAGGAGTTGGATGTGCATAAGGCAGCCGAGTACGAGATGAAAGAGATAATTACTTCCTTGGAGTGTCAACTCATGGACTCCCTGAGAATGATAGAAACAATGAGGGCCGAGATGAAAGTGCTCAAGGGAGATATTAAGGCTGGAGGATGTGCGACATCCAGTAGGGACAGGGAGGCCAAGATTGTGGCTCCCAAGCCACCTATGTTCAAAGGCGCCCGTGATGCGCAAGAGGTGGAAAAATTCCTTTGGCACAAGGAGAATTATTTCAAGTACAACAAAGTGAAGAGTAATGAGATGATGATCAACACATCCGTGCTATACCTCTTAGATATGGCCATACTGTGGTGGAAATATAAGGAGTAGGAGATAGGGAAAGGGCTATGCACTATTGCTAATTGGGATCAGTTCCGAGATGAGTTCAAAAAAGCCTTCTTCCCCCGATGGCAAGAGGGCTGGACGACGAAGCGATGCCAATAGAAAGGCACAGACTACAAAGGTAAATGGATGCTACATATGTGGAGGGACACATAGCTATGTAAGGTGACCTGAACTGAAGAACCTTGGTCCCATCTTACGAGAATGGAAGGATAAAGATGCACAAGGGCAAGAACAAGGTTCACTATGAGGAGCTATCATAAAACAATCAGGAAAGCTAGAGGAGTACGACGCACAGTATGTAGACATCATGATCAATGAATGACCCGCTCGTGCTATGGTCGACACAGGTGCAGAGGCCAACATAATGGCCAAGTCAGCAGCTAAGAAGTTGGGGCTAAGTTATGGTCTAAGTGACGCCCGCCTCAAGAAGGTCAATGCATCACTAACACCCGTATGCAGAGTCGCTCAAGAAGTAGACATCACGTTGGGAAAGTGGTAAGGTAAGACCAACTTTACCATTGCTCCTTTAGACATATTTGATATAATTATTGGGTAGGAGTTCTTCCAGCGATGCCACATGGTGATCGACCCCTACCTCCAACAAATCTTTGTTATGGAGCAAGAGGGATCTTGTATGGTACCCCTGGTTAATGTACCAAAGATGGAGGGACAAGCTCAACTATTGTCTATAAAACTTGTGAAGGAGCTCAAGAAGGAGTGACAAATGTTTTTGGAAACCATTACAGGTTTTGAGGGAGAAAGAGACAAAAATCCATTGTCGTGCTCCACGTCCATTAGATGGGGAAAACATCGGAGGAAGCTACATGGAAATGATATGAGGACTTGTGGATATTCGAAGATAAGATCTGAGAGATTATGCAGCAGCAATGCACTGGTCATCGCAACATCAGGTGGTGCAGAGTGTGACAATCCACCACGTCATCATGCTAGATAAGCGCCACATAAGTGCCAAATGGAAAAAAGTTGCCCATGTGGAAGCCTTACATAGGAAAAAGGCTAAGTAGAACCTTCTAGAGACATGTGGAGAATTCCCTTGGAAGATTTTAGAATCCATCGATTTGCATGGGAAGTCCTTAGAATCTTCTAATTGTGTAGAGTATTCTAGATAGAGAACTTATTTGTAAATATAGAGGGACTTGTATAGAAATTATTAATTATACTTTAGCTCCTTTGGAGTAGTATAAATAGAAGGGGTCATTCATTTGTACATCAATCAAGTAACAAACAATCTTCCAAAGCAATATACAAAGCCTTCTTGATAAAATCTCTCTTGTCTTTCTTATAATCTATCATTCCCTCAGCGATCTAGTCTAAAAGGCTTACTTGAACTTGCAAGATCGTGAAAGATTCGTGAGTAAGTTGTCAAGTGCCGCGTGGAGGTTTTAGTTGAAGTCTAAGTCTATGACATTAGGCTTTTAACCCAAAATCTAATACTTGTAATTTTACCCACTTCCTTTTTCTAATCGTCTTACAAGAAGTGAGTCTCCAAGGCCGACTCAAGAGGGACGTTGGGTTTGACCAAACCCGAGATCCAAAGGAAAAATTTGGAGTCCAATGGACTCAATCTGAGGGAGTTGATGCATAAAAAGGGAGATTTGTTAGTTTTAAAATTACATAATATTAGTAGAAGAAATTAAACTGTCAATCATATGATTAAACAAACCATACATTCAAAGGAATAAAGTGCAGCATTACAACCTTACAGGAACTAAAATAAATGTAAACTTGGATTAGGCAACTAGAATTTAAAAACAAATTAACTACAACTTCGCAATCATCCTTAACTAGAATACGAAAACATACATGGTACAGGGAGCCTATATCACATGATAACTTTATAACTAATGGAAGCTTGACAAATCATTAAATTGGCTCTCGAAAAAGTAACGAAGTATACCCAAAATTGATCAGTAAGCAAATTGCAAAAGACTTATTATCAGTGAGCTAATAAGAAAATCTGAAAATATGAACACCAAATTTGAGCAAGCTTAACCTCCAAACCCGAAAAATATGAATAACAAACTCGGAGTATTTCAATAAGGCCTTAACAGACAGCATATTATCAATATTCATATCAGAATCATAATTAACAGTTAACCCAACTTATATAGGCTACGCTTTAAAGAACAACCCAAGAAAATTATATCACAAAATACCAAAATTATTCGAAGGTTCTGTATTTGTTGCACTAAAGAAAGAGGAAATCGTTTCACATTATCAAATTAAGACATATTCTAGGCAAAGAGATGACTACTGGAACAACTTCAACGTCTTAAAATATAAAAGCTAACCAAGCAAAGCAGCATGTCTAAAGCTTAGAACAAAATCTTTTGAATCATAAATTATAAATCCATGATTTACAAAGGCATAGAAGGATGGTATCAAAGAAAACTTAGGATGACATTAGGGGAGAAGCCACACTTGACAATCCAGCAAAAGCTTACTAGGGGAAATGGGGGAATGCGTTTTTTATTAAAAGAGTCAAAATGTTATCAATTGAATTAAAATTTGGCCAAATGGCTTTCAATTATAGCCATATAATCTAAGGATCTAGCCGAATTTGAGTTTACTTAGCGAGTTAGGCTAAAAATTAAATAAGACGAATTAACGCTAATTAATTAACGAGTTTTTTAGTCTTAATAAAATAAACTAATTAGCTTAATTATAAACTAATTAATTCAAATATATAAACTACTAATTTATGAAATAATTAATTAGAAATAAAATCTTTTTAAAATCATTTTTGAATATTTATGTAAGCTAATAATTATTGTCACTAACCCAAAACCGAGGTCATAATGACACTCACCCCAAACCCTAACCTGGTGCGTAAGCCTAACTCTCTAACTCAAGAGATAACTCAAAGATTGTTGAAAAAGAGAAAATCAACTCACATACGAGACTCCTAGAATGAAGTCAGACCATAGTGAAAGAAACATGAAATGCAACAAAGAATTTTCAAGTCTGAAATACAAAACAAGTCTCTGAGATCGAAAATAAAGATTGAGATAGATAGATGAAACTAATGATGATTCGAATACAGGATCTCACCACTAGTCCGAAATAACTCGTCTGCTAGAGATGATCAACTACCACGAGGAGTACCCTGACTAGAATCTACATCAAAAGAGACACACAAGTAGGGTTGAGTACAATCCACATGTACTTAGTAGATTTGGCTGACTGAGTTTAAGAAATTAATCGAACTTATGAAATAAACTACGGAACGTTTTCATCTGCATAAGAAAAAATCCCATTCCTACATCGGTACTGCTAATTTATATAAAACGGCGCAAGTAAGGTAAACACATAGGGACAATATCACACATAATCAGATAAGTCAAATAATTCAAAGAGTAATGCAATGCAATGTAATGAGATGATGCAACAATGTGGTGGTATGTTGGAATCAAGGCTGTTGCACAACCTGTCATATACACCTATCGAGCTAAGGCTTCTAGACAAGGATCCATGGGGGACTCACAATCCATATACCAAATCAAAATCTCAATAGCTCATCAACTTGCCACCTAGCTCGTGGTCAAGGATATAAAAAGATGTAACATTTTCTTTCTCAAAAAGAATTTCCACATTTTCAAATTCCTAAGATCAATGATATGATGAATGAGGATGAATGCATCACAACACTTATGACATGGACACAATATTCAACTCAACATATAATATAAGATTCAAAGTCCTCAAAACTCAACCTAAACATGAGATACACCCTCAATAGATAGTAATGGGAAGAAAATACATTAAAATAAGTGTTCACCCTTTTGAAAGTGTTTCATTACTCAACTATGATTAAAACCCCTAACTCAATCCCTCACATGGGCATTACCAATCAAATAGTGTTACAAGCCTCTCTTACAGGCAAATCATGAATCACATGCTCTCAAAGCAAATAGAATAGCAAACAAGGCCCCCACTAGGCTAAACTGCACCAAGAAGCCTCCATACGGATAACACAGTAATAATCAAGCCCCCACATAGGCCTCACAATATAATCAACAGTCCCAATTTACATTACGATCCTATCTCAAAGTCTATAATATATAAATGACTAGTTACCCAATCTCAATCTCAAATAAGGATAACCACACTTACCTCGGAGGCCAAAACATCACTCGAACACTCTAACTGGAGCTCTACTCACAAAAACTGACTCCAAAATGATCACAAACTATCATTAATGGAAAGAGTTCATCAAAAAAAGTCTAACGATACCCATATTGCAAGGTTTTAGAAATGGGGTCAAAGTCCAAAAATCTCTCCGAAATTAATTATGTCAAAATCATAATTTTATTTAAAAATCATGTTCTACAAGTAAAAAGAATTTTGTGGTTGAAAAATCCATTAAAATCGAGTAGAAATCGAGCTCCAAATCAAAGAATTATTAATTTTCCAACTTGTAGAAGAGATCCCAAAACCTACATTTGCAACGCGGTTTAAAACGAGAAATGTTGAAAAACCTTTGTCAAAATCAATTTACCCACAATACAAGGACCTTAAATCCCAAAAATTAATAAAAACCCACTCCAAATTGACCTTCAAATAAATAATTTTTGATTTTTTTTATTTTGGGATTTGAAATCTCCACTTTATGAATAGAAATCATTAACTTGGAAAGAGATATTCTTTGGAAACGAGTAAAATAAGGGTAGAAATATGTACCCGATAATTATAGAAAAAAAACATCAAAAATTACTTCAAATGGACCTTTCTAGTTCCATAAATGTCAAAAATACGAAATGGGTTCAGATAGATTTTTAACACAGCGATTTCATTGCAAAAACTCATTTTTCTTCGCTAAAAGTCTATTTTTTCGTCCCTAAAAATATGCACCAACAACCTTCAAAATATCATTTTGACCTTTGGAACTCATCCGGAATCCTATAAACATGAACCAATAGTATTAATTGATTATAGAACATGTTTAAGAACTAATGGAATCGTTGGATATCCAAAAAAAGATTGTTATAATGAAAATACCCTCTCAGACCCCTTTTAGGCCTAAAACTCAACTTTTAGCCTTAATTTTCAAAACGAATTCTAAGGTTCTAGGGATCTGATTAAATACTCAACTTGACCAAACTCGACGTTACAGATGCAATGGAACTGACATAATTCTCATCTGATGCTTGAATATCAATATATTGACCAAGATCAACTATCTCAATAAAAACTCCACTCAAGGTCACAAATCATTAAAATCACGCCTAATCGCATCAAAAACCGTGCCAACCATCCCCACAACACAAACAAAGTATGAAAATGCTAAAGGGAAATGCAAAATGGTCATTTCACATGAAAAAAGTAATTTTTCAGAAATTAGGACATTACATCATCCACCACTAAAACACATATTAGTCCTCGAATGAAAAGTAAAGTAAAGTACCTGTAGAGGCAAAAAGATGAGAGTATCTACGATGCATGTCAGACTCTGTCTCCCATGTGGCCTCCTCAACAGGCCAGTGCCTCCACTATACCTTTATTGTATCAATATGCTTTGATCTCAACTATCTTGTCTATTGATCGAAGATAGCAACGAGATCCTCTTCAAATGACAAGTCATGATCCAAAGTAACCGAGTCCCACTGAATCATATGAGAATTAGCGTGCCGATATCACTGAAGCATCGATACATGAAAAATAGGATGAACAACTGAAAGGCTTGGAGGTAAGACCAATTTATAGGCCACCTCCCATACTTCCCCTAAACTTCAAAGGGGCCAATAAACCTAAGACTGAGGTTCCCTTTCCTCCCAAACCTCATCACACTCTTAGTGGGTGACACCTTGAGCAAACACTCGCTCACCAATTGAAAATGACACATCACGAACACATCTATCTGCATATCTCTTCTACCAACTTTGGGCAGTTACAAGGCACTATTGAATCAACTTCACCCTATCCATGGCATCTCTCAACAAATCGGTACCCCAAGGTTGTATTCCAAAAGAATCAAACCATCCCACGAGAGATTGTATCTTCTTCCATATAAGGCCCCAAATGGGCCATCTGAATACTCGAATGGTAATTCTTATTATATGCAAACTCCCCAAGAGGAAGGGACTAGTCCCAATGACCACTAAAGTCCATGACACAAGCTCGGATCATATCCTCAAGTACTTGAATAATCCGCTTCAACTGTCCATTAGTTTGAGGATTAAAAGTTGTGCTCAACTCAAACTTGGTACCCATCTGCTACTGCATAGAAGTCTAGAAATAAGAATTTAACTGCGTACCTCTATAAGACACAATAGAAATGGGCACTCCATGCAAGAAAAAAATCTCACGAATGTAGATCCTAGCCAACTTCTCTACATTATAGCTTGTCTTTCACCAGCATGAAATGAGCTGATTTGTTCAACCGATCCACAATCACCTAAACTGAATCATGCTTACCCAAAGTCAAGTGTAACCCTATAACAAAGTCCATAGTAATGTGCTCTAATTTCTACTAGGGAATGGGCATCCTTTGCATAGGACCACCCGACTTTTAATGCTTATACTTCACTTGTTGGCAATTTAAACATTTAGTCACAAAATCAACAATGTCTCTCTTGCTATTTCAAGTCCTGAAACATCTTGGCCTCTCTTGGGTGAATAGAATACTTGAAAAAATGAGCCTCCTCCAATATCACACACACCCAATCACCATCCTTATGCACGCAAATACGACCGCTAATCCTCAAAATTCCCCCAAGATCGAGGGAAGTCGATTTACCTTCACCTCTTAATACTTTGTCCTCAATAGTCGTCAACTTGTCATAATCAAACTAATGCTCCACAAAGGCAGAAATACTATGAGGTGTAGAGATATCAAGTTGGACCAATTGCCGAGTCAATGAATGAACCTCCAAGCCAAAGGCCTCTCCTCCGTCTTAAGAAAGGTTAAACTACCCACACTAGGTGCTTTTTGACTCAAGGCATCTTCTACCACATTAGCCTTTTCGGATGATAAAGAATGGTGATGTCATAGTCTTTCAATAGATTCAACTACCTATGCTGCCTCATGTTAAGATTCGATCAAGAAAAGACATACTTAAGGCTACGGTGATAGGTAAACACCTCACAATTCACACCATAGAACTATATATATCATTTGCAAAATAATAAAAATGACAAATTTACTTAAAAATAACTTGAAAATATTTTGAACTTTATAAAAGCTAATTATTATAAAATTGTTTGAGATTGTACAACTTGAATATTGTCACAACTTAATTTCTCAAGTCATGATGACACCTACCCCAACTCACTAGTAGCTAAACCTAATCCATAGCCTGGAGCCAGAAGCAACGGGCTATCAAGCGGAAGGGAAACAAATGAAGAAGAAACCAATAATAATGTAAAGAAAGAGAAATAAACATAAATATATACAAGAACCATCCCCAAGACCTGACATCAGTCGATATTTGAGCATCTAATCAAAATATGAATACAAGGATTTTACAAGAACAAAATAGTTACAAACATTTTTAAATACAACATAAAGACTAGCCTAGCCAAAATAGATGGAAATTGGCAACTTCGGACGCCAGGAGCTTACCCAATCTCCGAAAGCACGCTGTTCCTCATCAAGACCAAATCACCGATGATAACTCGTACTATAAGTTGCAGGGTGTAGAAGTGTAGTATGAGTACCAAATAAATAGTACTCATTAGGCAAAGGCGGACTAAGCTCCACATATAAACCAAGTATAGATAACATATAAAAAGGTAAATACAACATAAGTAAATAATCAAGAGCTAACACAAAGTAGTATATGAAATAAAGGTAAAGAGATATGATACATAGAGAAAAGAACAAAGTAAATAAACACACTTGAAAGCGCAAGACAACAACCTATTTACAATAAGAATGCACTAAAGCAGTCAACTAATCAAGAAAGAAAAGCTGGCTATCACCGCTAATCACATAGCCACCCAAGGACTAATCCAACTCAACCTAGTAGGGAGTGCTAACAAAAAATACAACATAAGATAAGTACAAGTGAAATCAAATAATCATCGATCGGACGCCCATACCCTCCAAAAGTATAAACAGAGACAAACATACCCTCGACTCCCATAAATATCGGGGGACCAAACAATAAATAAATATACTAGTGATAGGCGATGCTAATGAATGCAAGTTTATAGTAAAACCCCGTAACATCATCGATGGATCTCAGAGATTATCAATAATAAGAGTAAAGACCCACTTCGACCCTAGGCCTGCCAGGTGGGGCCTATGCAGCTCCCTCATCCAGTTCAATGGTGCACCAGCTAGAGGGGCCCATAGAGGATACGGGAAGTCTGTATACATATCCTAGGCCCGAACCAAGTCTTATATAAACATATAAAATCCCTATAGTGGTACTAGAGAATGAGTAGCCAAGCCGATATAGTAACTGGCAACACTGTACCAAATAGTCAAATATAGCAAAAGGGCGATGCTGCGCCGGATATCAATAAATATTGAATGCATACTTGATGCCTCTGATACTGTCAGTAAAAAATAAGTACATCTTCAACGCCTTATAACTCTCAAAACCAGTATCTAAATGATCTAGGTGGTACTACTCCCCTTAAAAACTAGTTTTTAAAATATAGTATAAGTATGAGAATGTCTTCTCAAAATAGTAGTAAAAGTCCATGAAGGAACTGGGATCGTACCATAAAACATATGAAAATGCTCAATCAATGCAAGAATGCCATCACCAGCATCCAGATCATGTTACAATTAGAGTTGCGGAGATAGAGAAAGTTCATTCTCCTTTAATAGCAAAGACACACATAATTTGAAAAGTAACATCAAGTTATACCATACTATCAAGGAAAAGGAACTAAACTGGATCCAATCACTCCTTGAATATGGCCTTGGACCGTACATTAGATAATAGAAATAAAGGCATCACAAGCCTACCACTAAACAAAAAGTGAAGTAATCGGAAAATGGTTCAAAATCAGATAAAGGGAGAAAATACCTCTAGGATCGATGCCTTACCCAACAATATGCCATATCAGTTCCCAATGAGCATAGATAAGCCAAACCTAGGGATACCACGAGCCACTGAGGTCTCAGGCACTAGCATAAAGATACACCATTCATAAAGAGCCCTACCGAAAGCTACGCCTAGCTATAAGGCCCGTACATCACATGATAAAGTATCTAAGGCTCAAACTAGCCTAAGGCAAATCAATATAAATCCTAAAAAGGACACTAATGCTAAGGCAATGCCACAAATGAGGCCTATAGCCTAAACTAAGGGTTTCACAAGACTATTCTAGTCTAAGTCTCAACCGAGAATAAAGAAAATGGAATAGTAGGAGGAGAACTATAATCTCAGAAAATAACAACCTAAGTCACACACAATATAGACAAAACTATATCTAATAAAGCTCAGTAAAAGTGGTAGACCATAGCCTACCTTGAAGCTGATCATGCGCGCTCTAAATCCACTAAATTGATGTTTTTCAAGTTTGAATCACCTCCAATTTTTGCCATGCTAACAAAATATTGATTACCACATCAATGTTTTAGAGACAGATCCAAAATTTAGTCTAAAACAATATTATGGGACCACAACGGGAATTTTGAAATCGATTGGTTTATTTAAGATTATTGAACTTGTATTCCAAAATACAACACAATTTGATACTCGAAACTAAGGAAAATAACACATGCAGTAAAATGATCATTAAAGCTTTAAACGAAGAAACACACTGTCACGACCCGAGCCTAGGGCCTAGACGTGACACGGCGAATGAGACACCCAAAGGTACCTCACCCAAGCCTACTAGCATTCATTAAGCATTTCATTGGTAATGGTAAACAATAATAAGCGGAAATAAAAGCATTTTTCCATTTATGTCCAAACATACCTCTACTAATAGACTTGGCGGGGACTAAGACATGTACCTAGCTCACCCTCAATATAAGTGTCAAGAAATATCTTAATAAAAGTCTTACTATTCTACATAACATAAGCTTAGAATAAAAAGGAAGTCGTTCCCAAAACATAGGAACTCACCACAAGAAATCTTCAACTAACTTGAGCTAGCCACGTGGGGGGGGGGGAGGGGGGGTAGAGGAGTGACGCCGGTTCCTACATGTTGATATCATGTAGGAAAAAGTATGCATTAGTACTTTGAATGTATTAAGTATGTGAGTATGCTATGAAATGAAGAACATAAGAGAGACATGAGTAAGCAATATGCATAAGTGAATGCATGCATTAGACATCATCATATGAAACTTTAAAATATTCATTTTGTGGGGAAGTGACCATAACCGACATTTAAGACCATGCGAGCTATTACATGGAATCCAACATAAGCCCCTACGTTGGTACGGGGAGACTACTTGCCAGGTAGAACTCCATTTAGATTACATTTAATTATTTAACATTTGGTGGCTACAAAGGCCTAGCCGAAAAGGGCTCCTATGGTGGCACATAGTTAATGCAACATGAGACTTTACTTAAGGACCCCTTAGGTTGAGTCCCCATCTACATGCTACATTCGGTGCTAGGTCAAACCCCACGGAATAAAATTTATATATCATAATAACATAAGTATTGTATGACTTTAGACATCAAATCATCATCGGTGGAATAGCTCATTAAAACCTTTGGTTTATAATATCATCATGACTACCATGTCATATTTACCGTTCTACTAATGAACCTTGGTTTATAAGAAAATTAGGTCTACAATCAGTGATGGCATTCCGAGTACCATGCTAATCGGACCTTCCATTTTGGGAAAATGTTCAAAAGCATTGACGGCTTATAGGGAGGTCAAACATGCCATATCATAACCTTAAACATTTCATTTGATTCAATGTGAGAATTGTTCTTTCACATTGAAACCTTAATTTGGCTAAGAAGCCCTTTTATCAATCAAGCATTTCATAAAGACATTTCATTTGATTCAATGTGAGAATTGTCCTTTCACATTGAAACCTTAATTTGGCTAAGAAGCCCTTTTATCAATCAAGCATTTCATAAAGACATTTCATTTGATTCAATGTGAGAATTGTCCTTTCACATTGAAACCTTAATTTGGCTAAGAAACCCTTTTATCAATCAATCATTCAATCATTTCACAAGACTCCCTTAAACATAGGCATTTGCTTCATAAACTTTCATTTGGAGTCAAACTTTCAATTCAACTTCATTTCAACATAAGAAGACTAGGTGGGTTCATTTCATATAACTTTCAAATACATTTAAAGAATTCTTGTATGCATGAGAGTGATATGAATGCATCAAATCAAACATCTTAAAAATAACCCACCATATGCACTTTAAAACTACTTCCAAACCTTCATATAAGTACCTTGATAAACTATCCATTTCATGTGAATAAGAATCAACATAAGTCAATATAGGTAAATAAACTTCAAATATCCAAGAATCTATACATTTGAAATTGTAGTATGAAAATCCATAAAAACTCATCACTTGAAATTAAGAGTCAACATATCAATTTAAACATAATAAGCTTCAAGTATACCATAATATATGCATTTTGAATCATCATGTAAAATACCATAAGATTTCATCATTTAGAATTTATATACAAAGTTGAGAAAAACATTTGGGCTCCATGGGTGAAAGAACCCATGGATGAAAACCCACATACCTTAGGGAGGAACTTGAAGAAGAATTGAAGAAGTCTTGGTGTTAGGTCTTCAAAAGGGAGGCTTGAATCCTTGAAACTCTTGTAGGCAATCTTTGTTGGAGAAGGATTTGAAGAAGAAGAGGAAGAAGAGAGGAAAAATTTCTAGGGCTTTTTAGAGAGAGAGAGAAGCTGAAAATAATGGTCCAAAATGCTCAAGGATGGTGTATATATAATTTGGAAAAAGTCCAAGTTGCCCCTCTTCAAAAATCTAGAAAACTTAGGCAAAAATCTTGCTGGCGCTATAGTGGCGCGTCTCACCACTGCAGCGCCAAGCCAAAATAGGCTTAAAACCCTGCACATCTAATAGTGGCGCATCGCGCTAAGCCCCGAACTACTGAGGCTGTTTTCTGGTGCTACAGTGGCGTGGGGCGCCACTGGAGCGCCAAGCCTGAATTTCGCTCGGGCCTAAAATTCCTGCAGTACTAGTCTGTAGTAAAATGGCCATAACTTTTGACTCCGAACTCCAAAAATTGTAATCTTGGTGGAGTTGGAAAGAAGACTTAAAGAAATTTAATTTGGTAGTTCATGGGCCACCCAGTTAATTATACTCTAGGAGATATAGTCATTGGAAGTTGACCCTTATACGAACTCATTCAGAAACTTAGCCGAAAGAAATTCTTTGGACTCGATTTGGTTTTAGGGATCCCTTATGACCCTAAATCTCATCTAATACCCTTAAATTACTTATTAATTGATCCTAACTCATGCATATACTTTAAATTCATCGAGTACGATCTTATACATACATGAAGAATGCTACGGGCCTTGGCGTAGAAATCTTTGGGGTGTTACATTATCTCCCCTTTGGAAACATTCGTCCTCGAATGAGAATCATTAGCATAGAAGGGAACATGGCACGAGGACTAGCAACCCAACATATATACGATGACACTTGAAATGCATAAAACATGAAATCTCTAAACTTTAGCATAAATCATAACTTTTAAAATTCAACTTCATGAATATGCATGCACGTGAGGACTTAGGCAAAATTGAAACATAAAAGCCTTAAACATTTGATCATGAATGGCTTATTACCTTAGGCATGAGTAGAATGAAAGAGATGAGGATAACGTTTCATCATAGCCATTTCCACTTCTTATGTAACACTTTCAACTTGTTGATTTCTCCAAAGTACCTTGACGGATACAACTTCCCTTTTCCTCAACCTCTTAACTTGTCGGTTTAAAATTTTGACCGGAACCTCTTTATAGGTCAATATTTCTTCAACATTCACTACTTTCAATGGCACGATGGAACTAGGATTCCACATGCATTTCCTCAATATGACCACATGAAACACCGAATGAACCGGGGATAACTCCAATGACAAATCACATTCATAGGCCACCTTACCAAAAACCCTTAGGATCTTATACCTCCATAGGAAAATATATTCCAAGAGTACTACCCCTTACTACCATATTTCACAAACCTCAAGACCTAATAACGAAACATCCAATACATCATACATTCACCCCTATGCCATCAACATTATATTCAAGCCTAGTTCTATAACCACTCTAATACAATCACTTGAAACCCTTAACAAAAGTCATCAATAGCCTACTACAATTACTCACATATTTACAACCACACATTCAAACCTACCATTCTAACCACCCTATGGCTCCCTCGAAGTTAACATTACTTAGTGATTATTGTGTCTATCTTAATATCTCTATATCCTCATTGGTATTCACTTTTACCAAAGGTCACATCAATATACTCTTGCCTATCTATTGCACACAATGAGGTCTCATCTAGATCTTCTTCCATGTCTATAACCTTAAATGGACCAAGCATACCATAATTATCACAATATGGAACACCCACTCTTCCCCTAATCTTCCCTAACTCATCCATCGAGGGCTATGAACTCTACTCAATATCATTTCTCTTAGGCCATCTATATTGGGACACATAACAAACCTTGGTAATGACATACTCCATCTCCCCCTTGGGAAAAGACTTCTACTTTCTTATCTCCCACTAATTTCTTCAACCTTACCAATGATGGATCAATGCCCCTTTTGACTTAACATCTACTACTAAAGATGATTCGGACCCAATTTGCACTACCATAATCGGAATCACTCAAACTAAAGACTTTCAGAGTTGACATCCCTGACCCTCAGAAATAAATTTTCGGGCCTTAAGAAGGGAAATGAACTTACCCTTTGCCACCAAATCATGACCCTTCAATTCAAGAATAACATCAAAACTACCATGTCAAGCTCAAAGAGATCACTAGGAACAACTTTGCGCAAGATAAAAACGGGACAACCCTTATAGATTTTTTTTTACAACAACCGACTCACCAATGGGGGTAGACACCAAATAGGGCTCCAATAATAATTTGAGATATACATCAGACCTCTTAGCAAGAAATAAAGCAACAACCTACAAATTGGTACCGGATCTAACAATGCATGTATTAAAAAAAATCAAAAACCTTTAACTTACCAGTCCCAACATCGGGAGAATCCTCTAACTTCTGATGAATCTGAAAGGCATACGATCCTTTTTTTATGCTGGCCGCCATCCGATGTAATAGCACTTTGATCTGGACGACCTATAGTCTAGGTTAGAGCCTGAGGTCTGGTACCACTCCTACACTCCCTTGCATAATGACCTGGCTTTCCACACTTATAGCAAGCACCCGACCCCACTAAGCACTCTCCCCTATGGTTTTTCCCACACTTGGAACACTTGGAAATAGTAGATGTACTAAAACTACCACTGGGCTTGGATTGAGAAGCTCCACCCTTGCATCTAGCCCTCTTAGACTCCCTCTCTTTACTAGAAGCCACCTGATAGTCCCTCATCTTATGACCTATACCACCACACTTGTAGCAACCCTCCTTACCGGCCATGCATTCTCCTTAGTGGGTCCTACCACACCTATCGCAATGGGGAAATGGACGTTTCTCCTTATTAGGCCTAGACACCGGGGCATTAGAAAGAGATAAACAACTATTGGTCCACGCACCGTTGAAGCCCCTAGATTTCTCCCTTATAGCATTTATCTTACTCACCCACTTCCTTTCCTTCCTACCCGTGTTCACAGAAATCACCTCTTGTTGATTCAATTGAGCCTTCATAGCCCATGCCAATAATAGGATGGCATCACGAAATTCTGCATTAGTCACTTGTTCGACTAGAGGGTCATTAGGGATTTGTCCCTCATTAGCATCAGTCCCTCCTTGGACTAGAGGCTCCGAAGCTAGAGTAACTTGGTCCTTGATAGCATCCATTGTTCTAGGTGAAGGTAATATTCTTCAAGGTATTATCTAGAGAACACGAAATAATTTGTTAGATAAGGGAAGTCTTAGGACAACTCTAAGGCACGACATGAATCATGAAGGAAGGGAAACTTTCCTAAACGCCTCATAGTCTCCTATTCATAATTGTGGCGCGCTTCACAACCATGAACAAGACCCTATTTGACGTAGTATGTTGGACTCTGAGGACCATTTCAAAACCTCGTGCTCTGATACCAAGTTTGTCACGACCCGAGCCTAGGGCCTAGACGTGACACGGCGAATGAGACACCCGAAGGTACCTCACCCAAGCCTACTAGCATTCATTAAGCATTTCATTGGTAATGGTAAACAATAATAAGCGGAAATAAAAGCATTTTTCCATTTATGTCCAAACATACCTCTACTAATAGACTTGGCGGGGGCTAAGACATGTACCTAGCTCACCCTCAATATAAGTGTCAAGAAATGTCTTAATAAAAGTCTTACTATTCTACATAACATAAGCTTAGAATAAAAATGATGTCGTTCCCAAAACATAGGAACTCACCACAAGAAATCTTCAACTAACTTGAGCTAGCCACGTGGGGGGGGGAGGGGGGGTAGAGGAGTGACGCCGGTTCCTACATGTTGATATCATGTAGGAAAAAGTATGCATTAGTACTTTGAATGTATTAAGTATGTGAGTATGCTATGAAATGAAGAACATAAGAGAGACATGAGTAAGCAATATGCATAAGTGAATGCATGCATTAGACATCATCATATGAAACTTTAAAATATTCATTTTGTGGGGAAATGACCATAACCGACATTTAAGACCATGCGAGCTATTACATGGAATCCAACATAAGCCCCTACATTGGTACGGGGAGACTACTTGCCAGGTAGAACTCCATTCAGATTACATTTAATTATTTAACATTTGGTGGCTACAAAGGCCTAGCCGAAAAGGGCTCCTATGGTGGCACATAGTTAATGCAACATGAGACTTTATTTAAGGACCCCTTAGGTCGAGTCCCCATCTACATGCTACATTCGGTGCTAGGTCAAATCCCACGGAATAAAATTTATATATCATAATAACATAAGTATTGTATGACTTTAGACATCAAATCATCATCGGTGGAATAGCTCATTAAAACCTTTGGTTTATAATATCATCATGACTACCATGTCATATTTACCGTTCTACTAATGAACCTTGGTTTATAAGAAAATTAGGTCTACAATCAGTGATGGCATTCCGAGTACCATGCTAATCGGACCTTCTATTTTGGGAAAATGTTCAAAAGCATTGACGGCTTATAGGGAGGTCAAACATGCCATATCATAACCTTAAACATTTCATTTGATTCAATGTGAGAATTGTCCTTTCACATTGAAACCTTAATTTGGCTAAGAAGCCCTTTTATCAATCAAGCATTTCATAAAGACATTTCATTTGATTCAATGTGAGAATTGTCCTTTCACATTGAAACCTTAATTTGGCTAAGAAGCCCTTTTATCAATCAAGCATTTCATAAAGACATTTCATTTGATTCAATGTGAGAATTGTCCTTTCACATTGAAACCTTAATTTGGCTAAGAAACCCTTTTATCAATCAATCATTCAATCATTTCACAAGACTCCCTTAAACATAGGCATTTGCTTCATAAACTTTCATTTGGAGTCAAACTTTCAATTCAACTTCATTTCAACATAAGAAGACTAGGTGGGTTCATTTCATATAACTTTTAAATACATTTAAAGAATACTTGTATGCATGAGAGTGATATGAATGCATCAAATCAAACATCTTAAAAATAACCCACCATATGCACTTTAAAACTACTTCCAAACCTTCATATAAGTACCTTGATAAACTATCCATTTCATGTGAATAAGAATCAACATAAGTCAATATAGGTAAATAAACTTCAAATATCCAAGAATCTATACATTTGAAATTGTAGTATGAAAATCCATAAAAACTCATCACTTGAAATTAAGAGTCAACATATCAATTTAAACATAATAAGCTTCAAGTATACCATAATATATGCATTTTGAATCATCATGTAAAATACCATAAGATTTCATCATTTAGAATTTATATACAAAGTTGAGAAAAACATTTGGGCTCCATGGGTGAAAGAACCCATGGATGAAAACCCACATACCTTAGGGAGGAACTTGAAGAAGAATTGAAGAAGTCTTGGTGTTAGGTCTTCAAAAGGGAGGCTTGAATCCTTGAAACTCTTGTAGGCAATCTTTGTTGGAGAAGGATTTGAAGAAGAAGAGGAAGAAGAGAGGGAAAATTTCTAGGGCTTTTTAGAGAGAGAGAGAAGCTGAAAATAATGGTCCAAAATGCTCAAGGATGGTGTATATATAATTTGGAAAAAGTCCAAGTTGCCCTCTTCAAAAATCTAGAAAACTTAGGCAAAAATCTTGCTGGCGCTATAGTGGCGCGTCGCGCCACTGCAGCGCCAAGCCAAAATAGGCTTAAAACCCTGCACATCTAATAGTGGCGCATCGCGCTAAGCCCCGAACTACTGAGGCTGTTTTCTGGCGCTACAGTGGCGTGGGGCGCCACTGGAGCGCCAAGCCTGAATTTCGCCCGGGCCTAAAATTCCTGCAGTACTAGTTTGTAGTAAAATGGCCATAACTTTTGACTCCGAACTCCAAAAATTGTAATCTTGGTGGAGTTGGAAAGAAGACTTAAAGAAATTTAATTTGGTAGTTCATGGGCCACCCAGTTAATTATACTCTAGGAGATATAGTCATTGGAAGTTGACCCTTATACGAACTCATTCGGAAACTTAGCCGAAACAAATTCTTTGGACTCGATTTGGTTTTAGGGATCCCTTATGACCCTAAATCTCATCTAATACCCTTAAATTACTTATTAATTGATCCTAACTCATGCATATACTTTAAATTCATCGAGTACGATCTTATACATACATGAAGAATGCTACGGGCCTTGGCGTAGAAATTTTTGGGGTGTTACAAACACAACACCTAAAAGCCGCATAAATACCTCAAACAAAAAGTACCCAACAATCTCTAATCACAACAATACGTAGCTACAAACTTTTCAAACACGCTGAACTTGGAATCATGCAAAATATAGTGTCTTAGCTCTAGTTATCAGTTGTTGAAATTGGAGTAGAAGACTAAAAATGTATTTGGTCAACCCCAGACCTTCTTCACAAAGAAAAGGATTTCCCACGATGAAGGTCAGGGAAACAACCATTTGCGAACACAGAGTAGGGTCTGCGATCCCGATCATCAAGCTAGTTGGTCTCTGTGAATGTGGCTCTTGGCTTGCAAATGTGGCGCCTAAGGCGCAATTGTGAAGAACAAAAGTTCTTTCACTAGCCCATATTTGAGATTAGAAAAAGCTCTGAGGGGTGTTCAAGATTCGCTCGGAACCCTATGCGTGCAAATGAACTATGCTACCCCATCAAATTCGAAATTTAGGACTCAATGACGTAGTCAAAATTTTCATCTGAGGTTATCTCATCAAAAGTGAGTCCCAAACTTAAGCGTCAATTTAAGTCAAAATCCACAAGGAGGCTCGAAATGAGACCAAAAGCCTAGATAACCGCACGGAATATTGTTCTTGACCAAACTTAATATTTCGAAGCTAACACTGGTGATGAAATTTCAATATTAGCACTATTAACAAGAATGTTGACTAAAGTCAAACTTAGGCTAAAACTTAAAGGCTAAAATTCCTAACGGCTCAAACTCACACTGAAAGCCTTGATACTCGAGCCGAACATGATACTTGCCTAAAATGACCATTTCGGAGCTGATAGAATTATCAAAATTTTAATCTGAGGTCATTTTCCTAGAGTTTTGGCCTAAGTCAACCATTCAACCTCAAAGAGCTCCAAAACAAGGAACTAGGCAGAAAAATCAAACGTATGACCAGAAAACCAAATTGTCAGTATTAACAAGTCATAAATGACTTGAGGTCGCTACAGGAAAGCTCTAAATGCTGAATAGATTGGAAAATAAAGAAAATAATTTGGAGGGTCATTACAATTATTAATACATATTGTGGAGGGTCAAAATTGGGTGTCAACAATGTTTGTGGAAAATAACAAAATTCACCCCTATTTATAGGAGAAACCTATCCTAAATAGCATGTGATTCAAATCTTACTTTTATGGAAATAATAACTAGGAAAAGTTTAATATAAAAAACTTTAACTTTTAAATTAGAAAATTAGAAAAAATTGGCTTTACATTCAACATTTTGGGCTCCCTTTTGGTCTTCATGTGACCTCAATCTTCTCCCTTTTGAGATTTAATACTCCTTCAATAATAAATAGAAAAAATTACGTAACTAAGCATACATGTACTAGTGAATTACCAATCATAGATACGATTTCATCTAATTATAAATCACCACTACTGTTTAATGAGAATGACTCTAAATGGCTAGGACCCATGAGTGATTTGTATCACAACTTGTAACTGCCTTCTCTTTTTCTTTTCTTTCAGTTAGTACAAATTGCATTTTCTCTCTCGTCTTACATCTCACAGATTTCTCTCCTAAAGTCACTCAACCATATCAAATTTTAAATTTTGAAAGACATCCTTTATCCTTCTTAATCGTGCTTTCTCAATTTCAGGTAACCTCTGGTAGCTTTAAATTCTTTTTTTATTTCTTGTTTGTATATATTTATAGTTTTATTCATTTATTCATAAATTTTCATCTACCATCTTCAGTTTTCCATTTAAATAAGTAATATACAAATAATGGCTGAACAACCTCCAATAAATTAAAGAGAATTACTCGAGATATATATTTTAATGCTGATAATCTGATGAACCATTGTCTTTCTGTTTGGGTTTAACTCAAGAATTCAAAGATATTGAAGGATCTCTTCCTAAATCTAGAGCTTATGAAGAAATTAGATCCAATAAAGAGGGTAGATCTAAGCACTTCAATGACCCAATCAAAATGCAAAAAAATATTAAGGATTTAAACTCAAAATATAGCAGAAAAGAGATGAGGAAGAAAAGAAAGATAGTTCAAACGAGTTGCTGAGTTCAAAAAGAAAAGCAAAGAAAAAGAAATTCACTAGTATGTGCATGCAATTGTATGCATTTTATTTTTTACATTTCCCCTAATTTTTAACCGACATGTGAATTTTTAGGTTTCATATTTGTATATATCAACAAGTACATATTTTAGCTATTATTTGTATAATTTCAACATTTTATACATATTACTTGTTTGTATATTTCAATCAATTATTTCATGATCCGATGCTACTCCGTAGTCGGGACATGGTGCTTAGAACCATAAGAGACCCCAAACTAACCTCATGGTATGGAATTACACTATGTAACACCCTGTACTATTCTAGCCTAGACCAAGTCTGAGAGCCAAGAGAAAATCTGAGGGGTATTCCGGTCTGTAGGAGCTCCTACGGCCCGTAGGAAGGGCCCTGTAGATGGCTTTGTTCATTTTAATGAGGGGTATTTCGATATTTTTTCCACCTTTCTCAAACTAAGCCCATTCTGTTTTAGGACTAAAATTAGTCCCTTATCAATACCGAAAGGGTTTTTTCTCTTATTAACACTTAAAACTTTTGAGAGAAGAGATTGGAAGGAAGAATAGGAGCTAGGGTTCAAGGTCTTCAAGCAAAGTCTTGAATATGGATGAGATAATCTTCGTTCCAGGTATGTAAGCCTATCCAAACATTGGACTAAATTCATCCTCATGCCGTACATGTTCCTAAAGTCAAATTGATTTATGATTTTAAATTCCAATTCCATAAAAGTGAATTCTTGATGTATTAATTACTTCTCTATTGAATTCCAATATGTATATTATATTAAACTTGATTAGTCGATGTTTGAGGTTATGGATTCATGATCGTATTCACATGAAACCTATTTGACATTTGAATTATATTATTTCTTATGGATTATCGATGTTAAAAGAATTATGATTTATCCATGTTTAGTAAATGATGAGTTGAGTATGATGTAGGTTGAAGGAGTTTTTTGATGTCTATTTTTTAGCGTGAATATTAATACATTTACATGTCATTCTTTGAGAAGTCGATGTATTTTTAAATATAATTGATGAGATGAATGTTACCTATAATTAAGGAAAGGGATGATGATGAGAGAAGATGATGTAAATTGATGTAAAAGTTCAATGAGACTAGATTAGATGTATTTTGAGTATTTTCCTCACTTGATATGTGTGTGTATATATATATATATATATATATGAGCATAGTGATATTTTTGAGAGTAGTATTGAGCACCAACTTGGAAAAGAGTTTATATAACTCAATCCCATAAACTACGTAGCTAGTGTATGATAGGATCATGCCGTTCATTCGGGCGACTCCTCATTGTCCCCAAAGAGGAATTTTTATATAGATCTAGAGATGATGTGACGTTCCTTACCCTGACAAAGTATTGGACAGATGTGGTAATGATATCACTTCGTTGTATTGTCACTAGCTTATAAGTGATGTTTATAGGTTAGAGAATCTCCCTAATGAAGTAAAAGTACTATATTTTTATTATATTGAGTTGCATTTACTATTGCATACCTTCTTAAAGCACTGTTTCATTCATTATATGCTTTATTGAGTTGAGTTATTTTCAGAGTTGAGTATCTTGACATAAGTTCCTTCTTGCCACTTTGCATACTTGTACATTCCATGTGCTGATGTTATTCGGCCTACATCATTTTATGACTCAGATACATGTGTTAGATATCATCAACATGCACCCTGTTGAGGAATACAATCTAGAGTATGAAAGAATAGAAAACATCTCCTAAATTCCTATAGCCTATTGATTATAATTTTAAAAGCTAACACGATATCCAATGCTATAAAATAGTACTCCCTTTCCTGATGCATCTATAGGAGTAGGAGGCTCTAACATGATCTAATCACAATTAAACTCTTCTAATGTTTCTAGCCCTAATACACATCAGACATTTAGTAGAGAAAATGATCTTGAAGAATTAGCTAAAATGATTATTGTTACTATCTTTTCTTTTAGTTTTGCTGAAAATTCTGGTTTTATTCATTATATTCAAATAGTGTATAATTTAATTTTTACTTGTTTTTCAAGAAACATAATTTAAAAAGGTGTTTTTGATTATCAAGGTTAACATTATCATTATCTTCGTTGTTTATTTCATTATAATACTTGTAAAATATTATCACTTTTGATATGGATCATAGTGGTAATGGTAATGATTATTTCATTATTACTGGCCATCAGATTGATGAAAGTTAGAACATGCAAAAAAGAATTTTAAGTTATAAAGTTGTGAAATGCAAAAAACGATAGTTACATAGCTCAAACTATTGTAGGAGTTTTAGATTTTTTTGGAATAACTAATAAAGTAATT
This sequence comes from Solanum dulcamara, assembly GCF_947179165.1. Lineage (NCBI taxonomy): Eukaryota > Viridiplantae > Streptophyta > Magnoliopsida > Solanales > Solanaceae > Solanum > Solanum dulcamara. The sequence goes on along the minus strand of NC_077244.1, from coordinate 45,298,818 downwards.
AGTGTCCCCTAGATAATGCTTCTAATAATACATCTGCAATTGTTATCTAAAACTGATACTTTGCCCTATTTGTGATGATGATTTTCATATTAGGTGTGTTGCACATATATATAATTTAATTGTAAGAGATGGTATAACAATGTATAATAATGGTTGTTTAAAATGTGAAACTGCATTTCATTTTATTTTTAAATATCAAATAAAGTCTAGATGTAAACATTTTGTTAATCGGTGTCATGAATTTAACATTCCACCTAGAAAAATTCCAAAAATAGTGTCTACTAGATGAAATTCTTTATATGAAATGCTTAAAGTTGCTTTTGAACATATAAATCCTTTACAAATGGTTTGAAATGCTTATAATTCAGATATACATTATAGACTTAAAGAAATTGGGATGACGTAAATGATCTTATAGAAATTTTAAAAGTTTTTTATTTAGCCACAAAACAAATATCTGGACTTTATTACACAATTTTTTTTTCAGTTTTACCAAATATTTATGCTATTTTTGATAATTTTTTTCAATTAAAAAAGAATAAAAGATTTAAAGATTTCATTAAGTCAATGATTTAAAAATTTTAAGAATATATTTTTTCCTATTCCTTAAATTTATTTAACTACTTGTTTAATAAACCCAACATGCAAAGAAATAAGTGAATCATGAATGATTGAAGAATTTATTTATATTTAGATATTTAAGATGATGAAGAACCTGGTTTGGCAGCAGTTAAAAATAGCATAAACACTAAAGCTAGAAGTGAATTTTTTTATATTTAAACATTTAAACACTTAAGAGTTTGAAAATAAAACTTTAAGATTTTAAAATTTGAAAGTTAAACTTTAAGAGTTTAAAATTTACACTTTTTTTAAAAGTCTAACTTATTAAGTTATACTTTTGAAAGAAATATTAAATAAGTTATATATTTTGGAATTTTTTCAATCATAAACAATCAAGTTTTAATTAAATTAAAATTTTAAAAAATAGGAGGGAATCTAGGTTTACCGGTTCGGTCCGGTCCCAGTATGTACTGGATTGAGACGACTATCCCAAAAATCTCGATAAGTCCTGTACCGGTTCTGGCCATATCTTGTGTCTTGACCCGATTCCTCGAATCATGATGACGCCTACTATAATCAACGAGTAGGCAAGCCAACCCGTATCCCGTAACTACAAGTAATGGGATTAAGGGCAGAAAACTAAACTCAAACTAAACAATAACATGAATCATACATGAAGAAGCGAACGCAAGCCAAAACTATATACAAATAATAGATTCCTTCTAAAACCTGGAAGTCATGTACAGAGCTGCTAACAAAATAAGTACAAGTCCCAAAAATGGACCACAGAAATAAGGCCATCTCAAAAAGCAAAAAACAGTCAATATATATATACAGAAAGAGACGGGCAGATCTAAGACGTTGTGTGCTCACTCTCGCCTCCAAATATGACTGCGTCTAGCTCAAAATCAACACTAATAGATGGTGCTCGGACCTACATCACGAAAAAGATGTAGATTTTAGTATGAGTACCAAAACATGAGGAACCCAGTAGGAATCATAGGCCGATGAGCAAGAAAATCAAAATTTATATAAAATGCGAGAATCTAAAAACCATCAAAAATAAAAATGAGAAATATAACAGGTATGCATATGGGCATGTAATACACAAGGAAAATGAGAGTACCTAACTAAATCCGATCAGGCTCCCACAAACTCAATGGGTAAGCTCATGCACAAATTAAAAGCAAAACCCCAAGAAGACTCCCATAAGACCGACAGGTGCAAGGAAGAGTTGAAGTGTAATAAGAGAATCCAATGAAGTTCCCATCAATGTAAAAACTTCCCGCTAACTTGAACTGAACCAATCAAAGATCCTGAATCTTTAACCAAAACCGGCAAGAGTTGAGGACTTGAACCAGATGAAGATGAAAGAATCAAGGAATTAAACCGAGATTTGGATTATCTACGAATTTAAACCAAGGTGAAGGTAGCTGTGGACTTGAACCAAAGTTGAAAGTAGCTATGGACTTGAACCAAGGCTACAAGTAGCTATGGACTTGAACTACAAATGCAACCGACGATGGACTTGAACCACAATTGAATAAAGCCATGTACTTGAGTCGAGGCTATAATAACAAGACGAGGACTTGAACCACACCTTGTGGAGTGAATTGGGGACTTGAACCATGAAAAGAGGCGAATCGACTAGAAATACGATCATAGGCCAACCGAATTTCATGGGGAAATACCCCCAATTTGAGTGCCATCAATAAATCACTCCAGCTCAAACCATTTCCCACCATAATCACTGAGTAGATTCCAAACCCAGAATCAAGTAATCCAGAACCGACAGAATAAGGGAATTATGGATAAGAGGCTCAAAGAGCATTGTTACTGCCTGGCTAAGGCCTATACTATTAGACTCAAGTTTGTTATAATAGTCTACAGGGAACTAAGCCGTTCAAAGTGACATCGGGGAGTTTATAAGGCCTAGTGACTTCAAAAGTACGCAAGTGTATGGCATTCACTAGTCTAAAACTAGACTAAGGCAAAAAATTCTTGTAACAACAACAATAAGTCATACAAAGGCACGCCACAAGGTATGAATGATCAACAAATATGATAGACATGCTTCAACTTCCCAAAACACCCAAAATATAGACTAAGGCATGGATTCTAGGACTTTAACATGATCAACCACCAAACACTCCCAAAACCACACAAATCAACATACAAATTCTTCGTCATGCTCAGTCTAAGGAGAGGGAAGCCGTAGCCTACCTGTAAATCAATCCTGCGTGTCCTAAATCACGTAGCTAGAGCTTTTCCCTTATATATTGACTTGGAATGCTTCCACAATATAAAAAATAGAACCACAATGTTATAAAGGTCATCTTAACACAACCAATTTCAGAGTAAAAAATGGGAATGTGGGACCCACTTCGATAATTACAAAATTGACTCTGTGAATAGGTTCTAAATACCTCCCAAACTTTTATTCCAAAATGAAACACAATTTGGGATTCGGAACAACCCAAACAAAGGCATGCAATAATTTCACAAATTTAGCTCAATTATTCTACTATGGCAGGAGATATTTTTGACAATTTACCTTAAATGAAGATTTCTTGACACCTTTTGATTACTAACTCACGTAGACTCAAAATATTTTGTACCCACATGACTTAAAATCGACAAAATTAGACTTAAAATGAGAGAGATATCGAGTTCTAAACTTTGAGGGACTGAGTTGGTCGCGTCTGGTCTTAAATTAAAAGACCAGACAAGCTCTTCATCATGATCGCGGGGGAAATGGCTGAATTCTCAACATCCTAGAGGAATGACCATTTTAATTACGGTAGTCAAGCCTCATGACTACGATGACCAAATTGGTCAACCCCCACAAGAAGGCCTTTGCTATCGCGGCCAAGGTAACCCTCTGTAATCGCAGAGACTTCTCGTGAACAGGATCAAGGAAACCACTGGTACCAGCAAAGTGCTGCAACAATAATTTTGGCCAAGTTCAAAATTTCCAACGGAGTGCTCGGGATTTATTCGAAACCTCGTGTGCTTAAATGAGGTATGCTACCCCACCAAATTTGATGTTCTAGAATCAATAATGTAGTCAAAATTATCATACGAGGTCATTTTGACAAAAAGTGGGTTTCACACCCAAGTGCCTTATTTAGACAATTTCTATAATGGGCCTCAAAATTAGATCGAAAGCCTCAGAAAGTGAACGAAAGGTCATTCTAGACCAAACTCGACAAACCAAAACTAATCGCCTTGACAAAATTTTCATCCAAGCGTGTTCTTGAGGAATGTTGACCAAAGGAAACCTTAGGCCAAATTTCCAAGGCTAAAATGCTAAATGGCCTGAAACACACACCGAATGCCTCGATACTAGTGTCGACTATGCTACTACCCTAATTTAGCCATTTCGGAGCTATTGCAGTAGTCATAATTTTGCTCTGAGATTGTTTATCTGAAGTTATGACCAAAATCAACTTTTTAAGTTTTAAAAGCACCAAAATAGGGAAACGAGCATAAAACCAAATGAACGACCAGACAACCAAATAGTCTGTGCCAGTAAGTCATAAATATCTTGGGGTCGGTATAGAAATACTCTAAATAATGAAATGAATGCATTAACTCGAAAATGACCTGGAAGGTCATTATAACATCCACTACTAAAAGAAATTTAATTCACAAAAGTAAGATTCAAGAAGTACGAGGAGGCTCAAATAAGCTAGGGAACTACACCCGCATCTCCTGCTCGGTCTCCCAAATAGCCTCCTCGACTAGACGATGTCTCTAAGGAACCTTAACCATACAATGACTTTTGATCATAATTGTCTCAAAAAACTATCTAAGATAGCAACTGGATCCTCAATATAAGTCAGGCGATCATCAAACTCAACCGCATCATACTGAAGCACATGAGACTCGTTTGGAACATATAGGTGCAGTATCAAAACATGGAAAATCGAATGGATAGATGAGAAGGCTGAGGGAAAGGCTAACTCATATACAACCTCACCATCCTCAAAATCTCAAAAAGGACAATGTATTTAGATCTAAGCTTGCCCTTCCTCGTAAATCTCATCATGCCCTTCATGGGTGAAACTCGAAGCTCTGTTACCTATGGTAAATCTTAAAGGCCAATATTTGTGCTCCGCATAACTCTGGTGTCTACTCTAAGATATCCTAAGCTTATCCTGAATCACCCTCACATTATCTAAGGCCTCCTTCATCAAGTCTGTACCATGCATCTTGGGTTCCATAGACTCAAACCAACCAATCATTGAGCGACAACACCTACCATATAAGCCCTCAAATGGTGCCATTTGAATACTAGAGTGGTAGCTATTGTTGTATGCAAACTCTGCCAAAGGAAATAACTGGTCCCACTGACCTCCAAAATCCATAACACAGGCCTACAACATATCCACAAGAACCTAAATAGTGCGCTCCGACTGGCCATTAGTCTGCAAGTGGAAAGTTGTGCTAAGATCAATGTGGGTGCCCAACTTATTCTAAAAAGTCCTCCAAAATCTTAATGTGAATTGTGAGTTGTGGTCTGAAATGGTAGGAACTCCAACATCTTGAAGACGAACTATCTCCCGAATATAGATACTGTCCAACCTCTCAGCACTGTAGAAAGTATGAACAAGGAGGAAGTGTGCTAACACGAAGTATCTCCCGAATGTAGATATGGTCCAACCTTTCAGTATTGTAGAAAGTACAAACATGGAGAAAGTGTGCTGACTTGGTCAATCAATCAATGATGACCCAAATACTATCAATATCTTTGAAGTTTGAGGCAACCCCACAATGAAGTCCATGGTGATATGCTCTCATTTCTACTCAATAATGGGTAATCTTTGAAACTCGCCACTAGGCCTTATATGCTCGGCCTTGACCCACTGACAACTTAAAAAATAAGACACATAGTCTGCCATATCTCTCCTCATGTCACACCAGTAGTAATGTTGTGTCAAGTCATGATACATCTTAGAGGTGCCCAGATAGATATAGTATATGGAATCATGGGCCTCCTTAAGGATCAACTAGATCAAACTGCTAACTATCGGAAGATATAAAAGACCATCAAACCTTAATACCCTGTTTGGATCTAAGGTAGCCGGTCTAGCATCACCTCTTAAAACTCCACCTCAAAGAGTATCCAAGTTCTCATCCTCGAATTGACTACTGTGGATCCAATCTAGTAGGGATGACTGAACTCTCACATAACCTAACACAAGCCTGGAATCGAAAATATCAAGTTGAATCATCCTATTGGCTAAGGGTTGGATGTCCAAAACCAAAGGTCACTCCACAGAAGAAAAGAAGGCTAGGATACCCATACTCACTACCTTCCAACTCAAGGCATCCTCTACTAATTAGCCTTGCCCGGATGGTAGAGAATAAAAAGGTCATAATCCTTCAGGAGCTTAATCCAATGGAGTTTCTTTGAATTAGATCATGCTAACTTTTGATTTTCTGAATACTCCTCTGATCAATTCCATGAAGGCTGTAGGGGCATTAGTAAACCTAAAAGACCTCATTAGGAACTCATAACAGCTATAAAGAGTCCTAAATATGGTTTTAGGGATGTTCGCTACTCTAATCCTCAACTAGTGGTAATCGAATCTTAGATCAATTGAAGAAAACACCGCGACACCTTAAAGATAGTCAAATTAATCATGATTACAATTCATGGGGTAACAGTTCTTCACCGTCACTTTGTTCAGTCGCCTGTAATTAATACACATCCGTATGGTTCCATCCTTCTTATTTATAAACAAGACTGGGGTACCTCAAAGTGATACACTAGGCTAAATAAATCCTTTACCCAAGAGATCCTGAAGCTGAACACTGAGCTCCTTGAGATTTGTGAGGGGTATATGGTACTATAGGATGGAAATAGGATAAGTACTCAGCTCCAAGTCAATGGCAGAGTCGATATCACGATCTGGTCGTAGGCTAAGCAGTTTGGTAGGAAACACATCTATATACTCTCGGACTATAGGCACTGAATCAACCATAGGGATGTGTCTACTAACATCTCTAACATAAGCCAAACAAGCCAAACACCCGCTATCCACTAGCCTCTAAGCTCGAATGAAAGAAATCACCCTAATCGTCGTGCGACTAAAAGAGCCCTGCCATACCACCGATGGAATACCATACATGGGTAAGGCAATGATCTTGTCATAAAAATCCAAGACCTCCGAGTGAGGGGATAGCTAGTCCATGCTCAGAATCATGTCGAAATTTATATAAGTAAATTAAATCAGCCCGAGTGTCCCGCCCCTGAATACTCACCACACAGGATCTAAAATCCTTATCTACTACTAAAGAATCACCTACAGAGGTTAAAATATGCAACGGTTCTGCTATGGGCTCTAGACTCATACTCAATCATGATGCGTAATTCATAGACACATATGAATAAGTGGAGCCTGGATCAAATAAAGCTGAGTTTGGTTGATGGCATTAAATAATCATACTTGTAATCACATTGTTCGATGCCTCAATCTCTACTCTAGTTGGAGATGCATAGAAGTGACCCTGGGTACCTCTACCTCTCGCATCTACTCGACCTCTGTCCTTCCACCTCGGGGACATCCTTGGTCACCCTTTAACCACCTATGCATTCTTGAGCCTGGCCTATGCCTCTAACTGGAGGTGTTGCTGCTGGTATGGGTCTAGCTTCTTATGGAGATGGTGCGGCTGACCTATGAAGAGGACACTCTTAGGACCAATGATCTATCTCTTCACTGTCATAGCACCCTTATGGCAGTTTACTCGTAATTAGGCTAGTTACCATGACCTAAAGAACCCATATAAGCACTACCACCGCCTTGACTCGGGATGGCACTTGAATTATCCTAATGCTGCTAGTCACTCTCTATAATATGTACCAAACTAGATTGACCTTGTTGGAGCCTCTGGCAGGGCCTATCATATAAGTCTCTGGTTCTAAAATGGGGCCTACAATGGTTGACATCCTATCTGTCTCTCTTGCTGATTTCCCATTGGGCCTCGCGATAAAGATGCTCAAGTTTGTGGGCGTAGTCCCCCACATCTTGAAAGGAGAAGCCCGCTAAAACTAGGGACTGAGTCTCAATCCATAGCTAAAGTCTCATTCCTCGAACAATGCACTAAATTTTATCCTCTTCGATAGGTAAGGTCATAGTGGCATGCCGGGAGATCTTGTAGAATTTAGCCTCATACTCCGACACAATAATGAAGCACTACTCCAACTGCAAAAATTGATCTCGAAGCTGATCTCTGATGCTTCTATGGATGAACCTGGCTAAGAAGGCCTCTAAAAACTCTGTCCATGACACTATGGATGCCCAGCTAGCCTCATCTCTAAATATGAACACCACTACCACTGTCTGATTTGTCCATCTAGCAGATATGTGGTAAAGTCGGCTACTCGTGACTCCACCAATCCCAAAGTCTGAATTCGCTCATTGAAAGTAAGTAGAAACTCATAGGCATCCTCTCTCACAGCCCCAAAAAACCTTAGCGGTGATAATCTGAGAAACACCCCAAGCATGTTCTGCTTTTGTAATGGCATAACGCCATCTATATTATCTAGTTGGGTGGCGGTAGGTGACGGTGGCGGCTGAACTATTGGTGCAGGTTGAACTTGTGTTGCTAGAGAAGCTTCAGCTAGGGCCTGTTGCTTACCCTCTATCACAGCCAATATCTGGGCTAACATATCTTGAAGGTCAAGAGCATTAATTAGTATAGGTGGTGGTTGTACTGGTCTCGATCCCACCAACTAGTGATATCTTGGAGCTATTTGTGGATCTAACTCTAGCTCCAGAGTCTGCTCTTTATCATAGGCTGAGGCTGTAGCCCTTGTACGATCTCGGGGTCAGCCTCTACCCTTGGCTGAGGCTCTATCCGTAGGCCTGGGTGCATCACTCTCAACTGTTATACCATGCCTGCAAGCCATCTTATAAAAGCATGGAACAAGTGAGATTTCATGAACCTAGTAAGACACACACTGCATGAAAGTGAAAAAAAAGAGCAAGTTCCTAAAGAAATCATGTAGCCTCCTGAAGATAAGTTACAAAAGTCTCTGCATCGATTTGAAAACTCTCCTATATATTACCTTTATACAAGTGAGACCAGTAAACCTAGGAATCTGATATCAACTTGTCACAATCCAAGTTCTTGAGTCATGATGATGTCTACTATAACCCATTAGTAGGCAAGATAACTTGTATCCCAAAACTACAAGTAATGGAATTAAGGGAAGAAAATAAAACCCAAACTAATCAATAACATAAATAATAGGAATTATACATGAAGAAGTGGAAGAAAGACAAAACTATATACAAATAAAAGATTACTCCCTAGTAGTCACATGTACGGAGCTGCTAACAAAATGAGTAATAGTCCCAAAAGTGTATCACAAAAATAAGATTATCTCAAAAACCAAAAGATAAGTCAATATATATATATATAGAAGGAGATGGGTAAATCCAAGATGTTGTGTTCAACCTTGCCTCCAAATATGACTGTGGTTTCCTCGAGATCAATGCTAATAGTTGGTGCATGGACCTGCATTATGTATACAGATGCAAAGTGTAGGATAAGTACCAAAACAATAGGCACCTAGTAGGCATCATAGGCAGACTGAGTAAGAAAAGTAAAAATAATATAAAATGCAAGAATCTAAAACACCACTAGAAATAAGAACAAGAAATCTAACAGGTATACACACGACCATACTGACACATAAGGAAAAGGAAAGTAACTACCTAAATCCAATCGGGCTCCCAAAAATCCAAGTGGATTCCCATAAGCCTAACAGGTGCAAGGAAGAGATGAAATGTAATAAGAGAATTCGATAAAGTTCCAATCAATGTCACAACTTCATACGGACTTGAACCAAACCAATCCGTAAGACTGAAGCATTAACCAAAATTGGAAAGAGTTAAGGATTGGAACCAGATGAAGATGAAAGAATCAAGGACTTGAACTAAGATTTGGAGTAACCAAGGACTTGAACCAAGGTTAAGGATAATTGTGGACTTGAACCAAGGTGAAAACTAGCTATGAATTTGAACCACGGCTAAATAAAGTTTGTGACTTGAACCGATATAATGCTAAGGCAAGGACTTGAACCACACCCATTAGAGTGAATTGGGGAGTTGAACCATGAATAGAGGCACATCGACAAGAAATATGATCAATGGCCAACCAAGCATCACGTGGAAATACCCCCCCAATCTAAGCGCCATCAATAAATCACTCCAGCTTGAACCATTTCCAGCCAAAATTGATGAGTAGCTTCCAAACCAAGAATCAAGTAATGTAAAATCAATGAATTAAGGGAATTATGGATAAGAGTCTCCAAAAGTGGTGTTATTGCCTAGCTAAGGCCTAGAATATCAGACTCAAGTCCGCTATATCGGTCTACAGGTAGCTAAGGAGTCCGGAGCGACATTAGAGAGCTTTCAAAGCCTAACAAATCTAAAAGTATGCAAGTCTATGGCATTCAATAGTATAAGACTAGATTAATGTCAAGCATGCTTCCAACAACAACAATAAGTCATACAAGGGAACACCACAAGGTATGAATGATCAACAAATATAATAGACCAGCTTTAACAGCCTGAAATACCCGAAATATCGCCAAAGGCATGGATTCTAGGAATTTAATATGATCAACCACCAAACACCCCTAAATACACACAAATTAACATAAATATGCTTGGTCATGCTTAGTCTAAGGAGATGGAAGTTGTAGCCTACTTGTAGATGGACCATGCGGATAAAAATTCATATAGCCAGAGCTTATCCCTTCTGTACAACTTTAGAATACTGCCACGCTATCAAAAATAGAATCACATCATTATAACAGTCTTTTTAACACTAAAATTATCAAAATCACAAACAGACCAATTTCAGAGTAAAAAAATATGTGGGACCTGCTTTAGTAATTATGGAATTGACTTAGTCAATAGGTTCTAAATACCTCCTCAAACTCTTTTTCTAAAATGGAACACAATTTGCTCCTTAGAACAGCCCAAACAACAATATGCAACAATTTCACAAATGTAGCTCAATTATTCTACTATGGCAGCATCTATTTCTGAGAATTTACCTTACACAATGCTTTCCCAATAGTTTTTGATCACTAACCCATATAACCACAATAATTTTGGAACCACTGGACTTGAAATCACCAAAGTAAGAATTATAACGAGAGAGATATCGAGTTCTAAACTTTGTGGGACTGAGTTATTTACATCTGGTCTTAAATTTAAAAACTACACAAGCTCTTCATCACCATCGCAGGGGAAAGGGGTAAAGTTGACACCTAAAGGAATAACCATCGCGATCGCAGTTGTCAAGCCTCGCGCCCGCCATCACCAAATTGGTCAACCCCAACTAGAGGGACTACACTAATAGGGTCACCCTCTGTGATTGCGGTAGCTTTATCATGAATGCGATGAAGGAACCCACTGGCACTAGCAAAGTTCTGCAACAACATTTGTGGCAAGTTCAAACTTTTTAGCGGGGTGCTCGAAATTCATTCAGAAACCCATGCGCAAAAATGAGGTATACTGCCCCATCAAATTCGACATTCTGAACTAAATAGTAAAGTTAAAATTTCTATACAAAGTCATTTTGAATAAAAATAGGTCCCACACCCAAGTGTCATAATTAGCCAATTTCCATAATGGGCCTTGAGATTTGACCAAAATCCTCAAAAAGCCAATAAAAGGTCATTCTAGACCAAATTCAACATTTCAAAACTAATCGCGCTAATGGAATTTTCATCCGAGTGAGTTTTCTAGAAATTTTGACCAAAGTCAACCTTATGCCAAATTTCAAAGGATAAAATGCCAAATGGCCTCAAACTTACACTGATTGCCTTGATACTCGTGCTATTCATGTTTCCAACCTAATTTGGCCATTACAGAGTCGTTAAAACCATCTGAATTTGCTTTGAGTTTGTTTACCTAAAGTTATGACTAAAATCAGCTTTTCAAGTTTCGAAAGCTCCAAAATAGGGAAATGGGCATAAAATCCAAATGAATGACCATGCAATCGAACTGTCAAAGCTAGCAAGTCATAAATGATTTGGGGTCACTATACGAATATTCTAAATGATGAAATAAATGCTCTAAAATAACCTGAAAGGTCATTATATATTATCTCAATAGGGTCAGTTCTGGTCCGGTTCTAAAAAACTCTAGTCTGGTAATCCTATTACTAGTCTCACTACCAGGCTTAGCTACTGCTGACCGCAAATAATACTAAATGCGAGTTGGTTTCTAAGTTTCAAAATTTATATTGTCAAATAATATAGGCAAAAATTATACGATCCATTCCTTGAATGTACTGAGTATGTAGGATGATACATAATAAACATGATAACTGAACATGGAAAATATGATGATGCAATGACCAAGTAAATAACATGAAATATGATAAAGCTATACTGAATTAACTTAAAACTTAATCATGCAATAACTGAAAGACTGACTGTGGTAGATACTAAAACTATCACGATTCAAAAACTGAGGTTGTGATGGCACACATCCCAAAATCCAACCTAATGTGTAAGTCGGACAAAAACCACATACGCGACTCCTAAAGAAAAGTCACCACAAATGAAAAGAAAGAAGTATAACAAATAATTTCTCAAAACCTAGTGTCATAAGTATAAAAAATATCTAATACAACTTTTGAGTATGAAGTACATCACAAGTCTCAGAATAGAAATAAAGACTAAAATAGTAGATGAAACTGACGGTGATCCAGAACGTAGGATCTCACTACCAATCCAAAATAATACTATCCGCTATAGGTGATCAACCACCACAAGGAATACCCTAACTAGAATATTAATCGAAAGTGATGAAGAAGTAGGGGTGAATACAATCCATATGTACTTAGTAGATTTGACTGACTGAGTATAAAAATAAATCACTTATAAAATAAGTTAAGGAACACTTCCACCTGCATGCAGAAAAGTTCTACTAGGGCATTGGTGTCGCTAATTTATAAAGAATGGCATGAGTAAAGTAAGCACATATGATCTGAAGTGTTCCACATGTCATCAAACAAGTCAAATAACTCAAAGATCAATGCAATGCAATGTGATGATGTAATGATAGTACGGTAGAATCAAGGTTGTCGCACAACATATCGTGTACACTTTATCCACTTAAGGCTTCAACACAAGTACCCATGGGGGAATCACATTCCATACACAAAATCACAATCTCAATATCTCATCAACTTGTCACCTGGTTCGTGGTCAAGGATAAAAAAATGTGTTATTTTCTTTCTCAAAAAGAATTTCCATGTTTTCAACTTCCCAAGAACCATGATATGATGAATGAGGATGAATGCATCATAACACATACAATAGGGAGGCAACAATCAACTCAACTCGTATCAAAATGTTCAAAGTTCTAAAAACTCAACCAAATCATGATAAGAATCCTCATATGGAAAATAGTGGAAAGATTTCATTTGAAATAAGTGTTCACCCATTTTAAAAATATTTCATTTACTCAAAATTTGATCAAAACCCCAACTAAACCCCTCACTCAGGCATTACAAGTCACATAGTGTTACAAGCCTCTCTCATAGGTAATTCATGAATCAAATCCTTCCAAAATACATAGAATCAAAAATAAGCCCCCACATAGGCCAAACCATATAAATAAGCCCCCTCACACAGACAACACAATATAATCAAGCCCCTATATGGGAATCACAATATAATCAAGCCCCCACACGAATATCATAATATAATCAAGCCCTAACATGGGCATCACAATATAATCAACAATCCCAATTCATATTATGATCCCATTCCAAAAAGAATGACGTAAGAATATTTAATTACTCAATTTCTGTCTACAATAAGGATAGCCAAACCTACCTCGAAGGAAGAAAACTTCACCCAAACACTCTACCAGAGCTTTAACCTCAAATACCAACTCCAAAATAATCCAAAACTATCATGAATAGAAAGAGTTAATTAAAAGGAGTTCAACAATATCCATATTTTAAAGTTTAAGAATTGAGGTCAAAATTGTCCAAAAATTACCTCAAAATTGAAAAGGATAAAATTGGAAATTTACTTAAACATCAGGTCCTACACATCAAGAAGAATTCGAGTTGAAAGACCCATTAAAATCTAGTAGAATTCGAGTTTGAAATCATGAAATTACTAATTTTAAAATTTGGGAGAAAAACCCCCAAAACCCACATTGGAATCTTGATTCGAAATGTTTTTGGAAGATGAAATCATTAGAAAATATTTTAGAAATGATAAAGAGACATACATACCCTAATGAATTTCCTCAAAAGATTGCTTGAAAAATTACCTCTCCTAAGCTCAAATTGAGTAACAATGGTGGAAATGGGAAAAATGAGGAAGAAATCTAAAACATGGGCTATTTTTGGCCAAAAAGGGTCTGTTGATTGCGTCAACTTGCACCGACACCATTCAAAACATATTTTTGACCCTCAGAACTCATTTGGAACCCTATAAACATGAATTAATAGTGAAAATTGATCATAAAATATATTTCGGAGACAATGCAGTCATCGTATTTCTAAAAATATTGTTATGCTCAAAACACCCCCACGGACCTCTCATAGTCCTAAAACTCAAATTTTAGCCTACATACTCAAAACAAACTCTAAGTTCTCCAGGCTCTAAGAAACCACCCTACTAGAGCAAACTCGACGTTTCAGATGCAAGAGAATTGATGGAATCACCATACGAAGCTCAGATCTCATAATGTCGACCAAAGTCAACTATCTTATAAAAGTTTCACCCAAAATCTCTCCTGATCACATTAGAGACCACATAAACCATTCATGAAATACAAGCAAAGCATGAAAATGCTAAGGACAAGGGAAAAATGGTCATTTCACATAAAAAAGTAATTTCTCAAGAATTGGAATATTACAAAACCTGACATATAACCATATGATCTACTATAGGGACTTTGATGTATAATCCCCATCAAAATTTAGTAACATACTTTGCCAATGAATAAAGGTTGATTTGAGCTAATGTAAATCCACTAAGCTAATGTCTGTGAAAGACTAAGGAGTCGACCTAAAATGATGAGATACCCCTTAAATCCTACTATAGAACGTAGTTTTGGAACATAGGGATTTCTACTGATGGTCTCAACGAACGATGATCGTGAGCCTTCATCCATAAATCTTCTTGGTGCTAAGCAATACTCCTGTGGAATATGCAATTAACTGAAGAAAATACTAATATGATAATATTGACTTGTACTGATAACTGATATTAATTGAGTAACTCATGAATCATGATTAAACTGATAAAATACTAATAATATCTGAAAGACACTTTATCTAAAAGTTTCTAAAGTCATGAAATATGATAGTCTAAAACATGCATCTAAAATTACATAATTTTGAGTCATTAAAATAATTATATGCTGAAGGCTCATGAAAAATATGTTATAGTACTGAATTATAAGTAAAATCATGCAAGCAAAGGCTATTCATGAAGAGGAACTAAATTTCAATTAAAAAAACCATGAAATTACAAAACCCTAGATTTTGGTAGAAATCATAAACTGAACAACTGAGGTTCCTTTGGGATTAAATGGGTGGAAAGATACCCATTTATTAAGTCCCACATACCTTAAAGGAAAACAGTAGCTTTAAACTTGGAATAAAGACTTGATGCTTTGGAACCCTTGTCCTTGTATGAGAGGAAACTTGAGTGAGAGCATATTAAATTTTGGGTCTTGTATGTGAAAGGGAGGGTTTTGATCACTAAATTTCCCTTAATACCACTTCGAACTAAAAAACATAGTATAGGATTAAATGAGTGGCAAAAGACTAGAATGACCCTATCTGAATATTGATATCGACATCTTTTACGAGAGAATCTATGGTTCGTGGTTCCATCATTGGACCGTAGATCCCCATCCATAGAAATTAGAGAAAAATATAAATTTCTAATGTTTAGTTTATAAGGCCTATTTACATTCTGTAAATGCATCTATAATTTGTAAATGAGGTCCATAAATTCAGGGAAATTGCAAGGTTTCTGAACAAAATTTAAGAGTCCAATCTATGACCCATCAAAGAATTTATCACTCGTAGAATTAGCCTGTCCTGTCCATATGAAAATTCAACTTTTTGAAGTTGATTTATGATACTAGTCTATGACATGTACAACTATTTACGAGCTATAAACTTGGCTCGTGAACCTCAGACCAAAATTTTTATTTTTCTGAAGTTGGTGTTTGTAAAACACAGATAATTTTATTGAGTTGGATTTTTGAACTCTTAAGGTCTAATCTGGAATAATGAAACTCTTTGGGGTATTACAATATCTCCCCCTTAGAAATATTTGTATTCGAATATGGTCCAACTAGGCTGAAAAAGTATGGAAGATCTAAACACTAAAAATGATGGAATTCCGAACTTAAACATGAAGACTGGATATGATTACATGAACATGCATGCTGTCACGCCTCGGTAGGGTACCCTAGACGTGGCCGGCACTCGAGGACCATTGTTGGTTCCCAAGAGAACCACTTGATCCAATCACACATCTAACTCTCAGCGGAAGGTTTAATATAACTCAAAAGACATATAACTAAAGTGGGCAGTTAAAACATCATGAATAATGAAATAGTATGCTGAAAATTACTCAAGCATGAAGTGACTCAATGCCATATACCCAATAATGAAATTATGTTTTATAAACAAACTATGAAAGATATCCATCTAACTCAACTCTGACTCTGTCCATGAACCCTCTAACTCAATACTAGAAAGGTGTCAAGACAAGTCCAAGGCTACCTCAACTGACTGTCAAAAAAAGAATGAATGAAAGAAATATAAATGAAGTCCTTCAAATGCAAGGAGGCTTCATCAAAAGATGGACAGGGTTTAGTCTTCAACGATGCGCCTATTGAGGACCTTTGTCACCTGTTTCTACATCATAAAATGATGTAGGCCTTATGGTGCCAGTACATGGAATGTATGAGTATGTAAAATAGTTGAAAGGAAACTTACTCAAGATACTCAACTCAACTCAACTCATAGGTATCAACTCTGAATATAGCTCAACTCAATAAAACATGAAATATATGTACAAAATGCTTTATATAACATAATTAAGTGAATCCAACTCAATATATAAAAATATAACATTACTCTTGGGGAATTTCTCTAACCGACAACCATCACTTATGATCTAGTGATGATACAATGCTTAAAATTATCGTTGCCACAACCATCCAATACCTTGCCAGGGCAAAGGACACTCAACCTCATGGATCCAATATAAAAGTCATCTTTGGGACAAGAGAGGATTTGCCTCTATCTTATGCTGGCTACGTAGTCTATGGGCTCACCCCATATCCGTGCTCAATACTACTTCAAAAATATTCTTATTATGCTCATATACATTAAGTGTAAAAATTTACTCAATTTACTGATTTAGTCTCTTTGGGACTTTAGCTCAAGAATCAACCCACCTCAATTTAAGGAATTCATTTAAAAATAAAATTTATAATTTGACTTCTACCCTTAATTTCAAAATAAATGCTTTAGTGAAATATTGCTCAACTCGGTTATACTTAGAATGCTCATGCTCAAGATACTACTCAAGAAATTTCTCAACTCATGCTCAATCTTTTTCTCAATCAAAGATGACATATGTTATTATTTAAACTCAAAATAATGCATAAAATATTTTATGCAAAACGTTCGCAACTCGTTCATTAAAACTCTGTCAATGCGTAATGTACAATAAAATCTCAATTCGGGTTCATGTGAATGCAAACATGAACCCCACACTCTCAACAAGACTCAATTTAAGAAACTCATCAAGGAATATCATAATACATATACAATAACACAATAAAATCTATATACGAACTCAATAAGAATAGTAGATAATTTAAGAACTCAATCCATGGAACTTTAAAACTCATCTCAACTAAGAAAACTAAATATGTAGGGCACGTGGATGAACTCAATACATGTTATGGGTAGCCTTACATACATAGAAATTGAAGGACAAACCAAGACTTGAAGGGATGGCTTGAAACCTTGAACCCTAGCTCTTTCTCCTCTCCAATCCTTGCCCTCAAATAATCTAAGTGTTAAATGAGGGTATATTCGTATAGGGTATTAATAAGGGATCAAAATAGTCCCAAAACATCAATTTTTGATCCAAAAAGAATGGAAAAAGGCCAAACTATCCCTTATAAAAATCTGATCGGAAGACCCTAATCATTATTATGGGTCGTCAAGATGTTTACTAGTCGTAGACCCAATTCGTCCTGTCAACCTTTGGAAAAAACTGAAAAAATGAGCCTCTGATATTTGTTTAAGACTCATGTTTAATTTTGTAAGCATTTCTACCCTTCGTGACTCATTCCTACAGATTGCAACTCAAGGTCGTAATATTTCTGATTTGGCAGTCTTTAGTAAAACCGTCATAACATTTTACTCCAAATTCAAAATGAGGCAAACTTGGTGGTGTTAGAAAGAGGACTCAAAGACCTTTAATTTTATTGTCATAGGCTACGTAATTCATTGTATTCTAGGAGATATGATCATTTGAAGTTGACCCAAATAAAATCTTATAAAAGATTTTAAAAACTGAATTTTTGTTAAGTGTTCAAAGGCTCTACGACTCATTTCTACGAGTCGTAAGAATTTCTACGATTCATAATCAAGACTCGTAGGAAAATACCTTAAAGAATAAAAATTTTCTAAGTGTTCAAAGGTTCTACTGGTCGTTTCTACAACTCGTACAAAACTCTACGAGTCATAATATTGACCAGTAACCTCTGAAGATCTGACAGCCTCTAGTAAAACGGCCATTACTTTTTACTCCAAATTTCAAATGATGCAAACTTTAGGGAGTTGGAAAGAAAACACATAGAAATTTAATATTTAGGTCATTTTCCAACCCAAATCCATATATATTGAGAGATGGTCATTTGAAGTTTATCCTTATATGGACTCATACTAAAACTTAGCCAATAGAAATTCTTTGGACTTGGTTTGGTGCTAGAGACCCCTTATGACCCTAAATATCATCTAATACACTTTCAATACTTATAAATTGATACTAACTCATATATATATTGGGAGTCATCGAGTTCAATCCTATACGCATATGAAGAATAGTTTGGGGATTGGCGGGAAAAAATTCTGAGGTGTTACACATCCATATTGAGACATGGGAATAACTGAAAGACCTGAAAATAACTGGGTGGCATGAATATTAATAGAGTATTATGAAGGAAATACTACCTCACACTAGGACTGAAGTAGAAGGAAGGAGGTGGGGGTATTTGACCATTATTTCCGATTCTATTTCTCAAGTAGGTCCCTTAATTAACAGACTCCTCCAAAGGACTTTCACTTAATCGACTTCCTTGTTCCTCAACATAGGAACCTGACAGGCAAGAATCTTAACTGAGGTCTATTTATAAGAGAGACTTTGCTTCACACCAACACTCTAATGGTATAACTGAAGTTGGATCACCAATGAATTTCTTCAATAAGGACAATGAAACACTGGATGCACTGATGGTAGCTCTGAGGGTAGATCTAATTCATAGGCTACCTTACCAAAATGCCACATAATCTTATATGGACCTACATTATGGGGATTGTCTTTCATTTCTTGCCAAACCTCATCACCCTTTTAATGGTCAAAAGTTTTAGATATACTTTATCATCAACACCAAATTCAAGCTTTATTCTCTTCACATTTGCATAACAATTTTGTTTAGGTCATTCTCAAAATATCTCTAATTAGTCAAAACTTTCTCCATCGCCTCATGAACTAACTCGAGCCCTTTCAAATCCACTTTACTAAACTCAAACCACCCTATAAGATATCTACACATCTTATAATAAGGCACCTAAAATGGAGCCATTTGAGTACTGGAGTGGTAACTGTTATTAAAGGCATACCCAATCAAAGGCAAATGATCATCCCAATTACCTTTTAAGTCAATAACACATGCTTCAACATATACTCCAAGGTATGAATAGCTCACTCTTCCTGACCATCTATCTGTGGATGAAAAGTTGTGCTAAGCTTAACCTGACTACCAAGACCTCTCTGAAATAACTTCCAAAACTGAGAAGTAAACTGAGTACCCCTATTTGAGATGATGGATAATGGAACTCCATGAAATTTTACTTACTCCTCAATGTAAAGTTTTTCATAACTCTTAGCTAAATTGTCACAACCTAAACCTAGGGCCTATATGTGACACGGTGAAGAAACACCCAGAGGTACCTCACCAAAGCCTTTTAGCATTCATTAAGCATCTTGTTGGTAATGACAAACAAATCAAGCGAAAACACAAGGGATATGGGGAATAAGGAGCTTCACATTAATAAGGGTCAAAGACAACATAACATCCTTCACTATATCCAACGATACCTTCTAAATTAAGACTTGGCGAGGGCTAAAACATGTCCCTAGCTCACCCTCAAGATTAAGTCAAAAATACAAAACTTAATTTAAATGTCTAAACATAACATAAGCTAGATAAGATAGGAGTGTTGTTCCCGAAACATGAGAACTCACCAAAGTGGTAGCATTCAACGATCAACTTAGCCACGAGAAGGAGAGTGTGGAGCAACGTTGGTCCCTACATGGCGATATCATGTAGGCAAAAGTATGCGTTAGTACTTTGAATGTACTAAGTATGTGAGTATGTTATGAAATGAAGAACATAAGAGGGAGACATGTATAAAAAATATGCATAAATGAATGCATGCATAAGAAATCATTATGTAAATCCTTAAAACATTCATTTTATGGGAAAGAGACCATAACCGACATTTAAGACCATGCGAGCTTTTACATGGAATCCAACATATCCCCTACATTGGCATAGAGAGACAACTTGCCAAGTAGAACTCCGATAAACTTTAAACATTCTTTAACTTTAACTTTAATGGCTAATCATGAATCCACTAGCCTAAAATAGACGACAAGGGCCCCTATAGTGGCACATAGTGAATGCAACATGAGAATTTTATTTAAGGACTCCTTCGGGCGAGCCACCATCTACATGCTATTTGGTTCTAGGTCAAGTCCCAAGGAATAATATTTAAACATTAATATAACATAATCATTATATAACTTTAATATTAAAATATCAATCGATGGAATAGCTCATTAAAATCTTTTATTTCATTTAATGTGAGAATTGGCCTTTCGCATTGAAACTTTAATTTGGCTAATAAGCCCTTCATCAATCAATCATTTCATAAAGACTCCCTTTCATAAGCATTTGCTTCATAACATTCATTTGGATTCAAACTTCATTTCAACTTTACTTCATCATAAGAAGCTAGGTGGGTTCATTTCATAAAGACTATCAAATACATTTAAAGAATACTTGTATGCATGAGAGTGATATAAATGTATAAAATAAAACATCTTCAAAACAACCCACCATATGCACTTTAAAACTACCTTTAAAACCTTTATATAAGAACCATAACAAATCATTCATTTCATAAAATTCAGAGTCAATATATATCAATATAAGTAAATAAACTTCAAATATATCATGAACTATGTATTTGGAATAATCATGTAAAAGCCCATAAGATTTCATCATTTAAAATTGAAAACCTAGTTTGAGAAAATATTTGGACTCCATGGGTGGAAGGACCCATGGATAAAAACCCGCATACCTTGAGGGAAACGAAATCCCTAAGAACACTTGAGGAAGAAAGGAGACTTGAATGCCTTGAATTTGGAAACCCTAGTTTTGACTTGAAGCTCTTGGAAGAACTTGAGAGGAGAGGATTTGTGTTGGAGAAGTTAGAGTGAAGGAAAATGAGGGCTTTGAAGGGTTTAGGGTGTTTAGATAAGAGAATTCAGTCCTTAAAATGACACTATTTTGATTTAAAACATAGGAAAAGGCTAGAATGCCCCTTTCAAAATCTGGCCGGAAGAGACTTCACGAGGACCCTTCATGGTACTTGGTTCTCACCATGGTCCGTGAAGGGTCCCTGTGATAAGGGACTTGGAGAAATTCAGAAAAAGGACTTGCAGGGTAGTCTCTGAAGTTTCTTAATGGTCTGTTAAATGTATCACGGCCTGTGAAGGGTAGCCGTGGTGTAGGTCTTGCAGGAGGCCAGCAGAAGTGGTCACCAAGGACCACTCCATGCTCTATGAATATCTACATGGCCCGTGGTGGTCGTTCATGGACCATGCCTTAAGAAAATTTTAGAGAGCTTTGGAGAGGGATCACCACGGAGGGCTTCACAGCTCGTGGTACTCACCACGGTCCATGGTCTTCCATTGTGGTTTGTCCTTTATAGTTTGACCTCTAAATCTCTACCACGGTTTCTCACCACGGCCCGTGATGGCTTCTGTTTTCAACCCCTAGTGCCGATTTCTGCAACTTTCTAAGATTTCCTCCTTTGATCCTTGGTTTAGGACTTCCCATGTTTCTAGGGTCTTACATAAATAGGAAGTCTTAACTAGTAGGACATATGCTGACTTATCCATTTAGTCTAAAACCACCCATATATAATCATGATTTTGATGCATACAAGTCAAGACTATGATGAATTTTATATTTAAATCTTCCCATTACCAAGTAGGAATACTGATATCTTGAGTCATACCTCCTGGTTTCTGATGCTCAACCATAACTTGTTGTCAATTTGGATACTTTGCCACAAATTTTGCAATATCCCTCTTTACCTCATTCCCACAATAAACTTCTCATAGATTATGGTATATCTTAGTGTCTCTTGGGGTGAATAGAATATCGAGAATCATAAGCTTTGAATACTATTTTTTTCCTCAAATCATCAATATCTGGAACATATAGTCGATCCTTATAACAAAGCACACCATATTTCCCATTGGGAAAAAACCTCTACAGTATTTTTGTGGTTCTTTCTTTTAATTAACCAAGGTTGGATCATCATTCTTTTTTTCATTAACATCTATAACAAGAGAAATTCTAAACTATTCTGAACAATCACTCCACTGTCTGCAGAATCCGCCAGAAAAACTCCTAAATGAGCAAATCTATGAACATCTTGAACTAAAATTTTCTTTTCATCCTCAATATGAGTAACATTGTTCATGGACAACCTGGTAAGAGCATCTGCCAATACATTGGATTTACCCGAATAGTATAAGACACTCATGTCATATTCCTTCAACAACTCAACCCATTTCCTCTGGCAAAGATTTAGGTCCTTCTGATTGAACACATACTATAATCTCTTAAAATCCATAAATACATCCTCATACACACCACATACTATAATATCTTATGATCCATGTAGAGACACCCACATGCACAATATAAAGGTAGTGGCTTTAAATCTTCAAGTAGATCACCACTTCTGTTAACTCAAGATTATGAATAGTTCTTCTCATGAACCTTTAGTTTCCATGAAGAATATGCTATGAACATTACATGTAGCATCAATACATAACCTAGTATAATTCTGAGGCATCATAATACACCACAAAACCATCTCAACCCTCTAGTAGAGTCAAAACTAGAGCCATTGTAAGTTTAGTCTTCAACTTCTGAAAAAATCTTCTCACAAGCTCTCTTCTCACTAGCTTTACACCACTGGAACTTGACTTTTGTAACACCCTAGAAATTAGAAAGTTGATTTGGAAAGAAACGAGTTCATAAAGTTACTGGCTACAACTCTCATGAAGACACCTATGAACTATATGAGGGCCTACAACCCATAGAAAGGGAGTAATAGGTGAGCCCACAAAGCATACTTATAGATAATATAAGGTCCTATAGTCTATAAAAGGTCATCATAGGTAAGGTCTTGAAAGTTAAAAAATTACAAGTCTCCAAAGTTTCTCTATTAACAAATAGGACTACCTGTAGATGGGTCCTATGACTCATAAAAGGTTTATAGATTGAGATTTAGAGGAGTTCATTTTGGACTTCATTAGGATGGGAGGACCTATGACCCATAGAAGATGGTTCATAGGTGAGGATTAGACATGTATAATATTTTGAGAGAAAGGGATCTACGGTTCGGTCCTATAACCCATAGAGAGGTCTACGAATCATAGGAAGTGTTCGTTTAAAGTGATCTGGAAATTTGGTCTCAGAACGTTGATCTACTGACCAATAGGTAGGGTCCATAGGGTCACTTCAGCAGTTAAATTTCAAGGTTATTTCAGTCATTTTATATTCTTTTAATATCTAAGTTATGTCATTTCGGGCCTATTCCTGAGACCTATAACTACTTTTACCCTTCAAAAATTACCTATTCCCTCTCATTCACTCAAAACCCTCAGAACTCTCTCAAGGTTCCTTTGTAAGGTTCCCTCAAGTCAAGCTAGGGTTCTTCAAGTTCAAGTTTCCATTGAAAGATTTTTTCAGGGGTTTGATTCAAGGTATGTGGGAATCTCATCAATGAATATATTTCCATCCATGGAGTCCCAAAGAATCTCCAATTTCACTTTATGATTTCTTCAAAAACCCTAGATTATTTCTGATTATGCATCGGGTTTAATAAATTATGATTTTATTTATTTTCAATGATCTTATTATGTAAGATTTGATATTAATTACATGTTTTCAAGGATTTTTACATGAACTCATTTATTATGCCTATTTTATGATTATGAACTATATTTGAGAATTATGCATGCATCATGATTTAAGAATCTGTAATTGAAGGACTCTTTTAGACAAAGTATCAATATGATTTTTATGAAAACAGGGTTTCTTCAAAGTGAAGTATTCTCATCATGAAGGATTTCTATGATTTTCTATGAAAAATCTTATCATGATCTATATGTTTTAGATAAGTTTGTTTTATGAATATGTTATGAAATCATGATATGTTAAAGGAGCTATTCTTATGATTTAAGTATGTTATGGTTAATTTGGTGTTTCAATATTCTTACCATGTCGAAAGATTATGATATATTACGTATAATATTTCATTGAGAGTTTACTTAGTACCGAGAGTACTTTGGAATGGAGGTCTTCCTGTTACTAGAGGTCGGGTCTCTAGTATCAATCTTTATGTACTATAACTACATTCCCCCATAGGATGTCCGAATTGGACAAATCCAATTAAGCTAGTGGATCCACATATAGCTCATGTCATGGTCCTTGCCTTGTAAGTAGGACAACCTCTTTTCAATGTGGAGAAGACATTGGATTTCATGTTATAACTCACATGGTTTATGTCGATTAATGGTATCTCTCACAAAGAATTATGGTTCTCAACTATGTTATGTCAAGCTTATGATTCTCTTACGAATTTTCCATTGACTATGTTTCATATTTCTAACGATGTTTTCAAATGATTATGTCATGTTATTAACTTGGACATTGAATTTCATGTATTATGCCATGCATTACACATTCTCCATACTCTAAACATCCCATAGTACCAACCACATATTTATTTTGCCTATATTATTTTATAATATAAGTCACGATGCTCTATTTAATGCCAATGATTAGTACTGGATCCTTTTAGCATCCAATACTTTGGCAAATCCTCATGATTCAAGGGCATCGCCATATTATGAGTTATTTTATGTCTTTTCAAGAGTTTCTTTCATTTTTTAGATTATCTCATGTGCTAGGCCTTTTCCTATGCCATACTACGATAGTAGAGGCTATGCCAGACTAATTATGATTTACGTATTATCATTTGTTATATTCAGATTCTCCTTAATTTGAGATTGTTTTTATGAGAGTTGTCTTCTGCGTTTTGAATTACTTCCTTGTGTTATTTTATCTTAGTATCTTTCTTATATCAAGTGGCTTATTTAGGGTGTCTTAGAATATATTTTCCATGTCACTTCTAGGGGTAGATTTGGTTATGAAAACTAGGTAATCTGATCAACATGTTTTTAAAGAGTCTGAGGTGTCTAATAAGCCGCATTAAGTAGAGTCTTGTTCATCAAAGTGAAGTAGGTCACATCTATAAATAGGAGGCTATGAGACATTTAAAAACTTCACCTCTTTCATACTCTTCATCGTGTGACAGAGTTTAACTCTATAAAGTTCCCTTCTAACTCATGTTTTATGTGTTTCAGAATCATGCCTCCAAGAAGAGCTCCATTAAAAAGGAACGTGAATCAAGATGAGAAGCAATAACCACCTCAAACTCCAGTTGATCCTTTGCCTAAGCAAGTCACTCATTTCGATTTTAGGTTTCTTTCCAAGTGTTTATCCAAGACATGACGATACAAGCTAACCGTGAGGTTGTAGCTCATGTGAATCCAAATGTAGGTATGGCATTGACAGGATTTGAGACTTCAGTCGGATGAATCCCCTAAAATTCCATGGTTCAAAGGTGGATGAGGATCCATAAAAGTTCATTAACAGAATCCAAAAAATTATAAACATCATGGGTATGACTCTAGTGGAAAAGGCATATTTGGCTGCTTATCAATTGAAAGGGGCTACTCAAGTATGGTTCACTCTATGAAAAAAGAAGAGAGTTATTGATGCAGATCCTTTGGAATGGGACAAGTTCAAGTGTACTTTTCTAGACCGTTTCTTTCCCCTTGAGATGCGGGAGGATAAAGTGTAAGATTTCATTAATTTGAAACAAAGAAATATGAGTGTGAAGGAATATGTTTTGAACCTCACACAATTATTCAAGTATGATGCAGCAATGGTAGCCGACTCTAGAACTCAAATGAGAAAGTTTGTTTTAGGTGTCTCAGAAATAGTGGTCAAAGTATGTAGAACCTCTATATAGATTAAGGAAATGGATATCTTGAGGTTGATGACTCATGCTCAACAAATTGAGGAAGAGAATCTTAAGTAGAAGGCTAGAGAGACCAAGAGGGCTCAGACAGATAGTTGTAACTTCTCTCATCAGAGGTCTAGTAATGGTGGTCAATCTCAGTTTCAATAGAAATTCTTCATCCTAACTTCATCTAAAGATGTGACTCAGAAGTTCAACAAGGATAGGGTGTCTAACCCTAAGCCTCAAGGAAGTGCTCTTAGTGGTTAGATTGTCCATGTATAAAATATGTATGGGAAGAACCATCGAGGAGATTTCTTAGCTAGTTCCAATATACGTTATGGTTGTGGTAAGATAGGTCATAAGGTAAAGGAATGCCCTTCAATTTCTATCAATGGTAGATATGTACGTTAGCAGACTCAGTCTACTTCTACAGGTTACCCAGCTCGGTAGGTACTCTATATGATTCTGGTGGTGGTCAGCATCAAAACAAGTTTTATGCTCTTCAGACTCGAGAAGATTAGAATAATTCCCCTGATGTGGTTACTGGTATGTTGTGAGTTTTTCAGTTTGATATTTATGCTTGAATCTTTATTTCGTGACTCCTTATGTTGCTATGAAGTTTGATGTCTGTCCTGGAAGCATATTAGAAACTTTCCCCATCTCTAATCCTATCGGTGATTAAGTTTTAGCTAAATGGGTTTTTAAAAATCACCTTAGTTCTGATTTCTATGGACAAGGATCTACGGTTCGTAGATGACCTCAGACAATTTTTAATCAAGCTCAGTTTGGTGTTTTTCCACTCTTTTAATTCCTATACTATGCAATTTTTGCCTATTCTGAGTGGGATTAAGGGGATTATATTATCCTAAACCCTCCCCTCACATGCACTAGTCCCAAAATCTAGTTTTTTTCTTTTTCAAGTTTCCTCTCATGCAAGAACTAGGGCTCCAAGATTCAAGCCTCTATTCAAGGAAATCAAGCAAGGATTCTTCAGTCCAGGTATATGAGATTTCATAAATAAGTTTCCTTTCACCATTGCGTCCCAAAGAGTCCTCAAATTTTCAAGTTTATGATTTCTCCAAATCTAGAGTTTTTGGGATTTTCATGGGTTTTTGAAGAAATTCAGTTCTTCTTCATGATTAGCTTTCAATTGCACGATTCTAATTATAATTCTATATTTTCAATAGTTTGTTTCATGAACCCTCATTATATAAGCATTTTCATGAATTAGAACTATGTAATTTCAGATGCATGTTTCAGATTCAGGTTTCATAAATTTAGATATTTCATAAAAGTGTCTTTTAGTTATTATTAGTTTTAAATCATGATTCATGAGATACTCAGTCAATATCAGTATCAGCATTATCATATTATTAATGTATCAGTTATATGCATGTTTCCATAGAAGTTTTATTAAGCACCGAGTGGATTTAGTTATGAAGGGTTCTAGTCAGCATCCATGAACCTTTAGTAGCAACCCCTAAGTCCTAAAACTTCAAGTCACCGTAAGATATAATAGTCTTCTCAAAAGTTGAGGGCGGCTCCTTAGTCTTTTTAGACATTAGCTCAGATCAACCTTTGTACACTAGAAAAGTACTTTGGGCCCATTCGATGGGTATTATACATCAAACTCCATGTTGTATCTCACATGGTTATATGTCGATTATAGTTAATAGTTTAGTTATTTCATGACCATGTATTTATGTATGCCAGTTCAATACATCTCAGTTTTTTGTTAATTTACTTTGTCATTGCATTAGAATGTTTTACCAGATCAGTATGTTCAGTTATCACATTTATCATGCATTATCTTGCAAACTCGAGATATTCAAAGTACTGACCACATACTTTCTACCTATATTATTTGATAATATAGGTTCTGATGCTCCATTTCCAGCTCGCCATTAGTACTATCTCAAGTTAGTGGCATACGAGTTGGTGATTCCTCATCTATCTGAGGACAAGATTTATATTTTCTTTTCATTCATTAACGTTTAGTTTTAAACAGTTGTAGTTATCTATGGTCTTATCCTAGCAACTCATATTAGTAGAGGCTTTTCAAACTGTCAGTTTATATTCCGCATGTGTTAAACTTATATATTTTGTCCATTTGATATTGGATTCTTATTAGACTATTTTTTTTAGTTCTTCATTCAGTTATATTCAGTATGGTTTCATGTTTATCTTAGTTTCATTCCATTCCATGAGGTTAGCATGGGGTCACTTGTGGCTCTAGGCACCATGTCATGACTAGGGGTTAGTCTTGAGTCATGGCACAATGTGTCCAAATTGCCAACAAGTTGAAATTTAGCCACAAAAAATAGGGGGTCTGACTCAGAATATCAATATTCCTAATTGAAAGCGAGAAGATTTGAACATGGACTTCATCACAGGTTTGCCTCACACTCTTCGACAACATGATTCTATATGAATGGTTGTAGATCAAACAACTAAGTCAACACATTTTCTACCAGTCTAGACTTCCTTTTTGATAAAGGATTATGCTGGACTTTACATTTGGGAGTTGGTTAAAATGCATGGAGTTTAATTATCTATCATCTTAGATAGGAGTACTTAGCTCACATCTCAGTTTTGGAGATTGTTTTAGAAAGGCCTTGGTATGTAGGTTAAGCTTAGCACAGATTTTCACCCACATACAAATGGTTGGGCCAAATGCACTATTCAAAACTTGGAGTATATATTGATATCTTGTGTGATCAACTTCAAAGGTAATTGGGATGATCACTTTCCTTTCATTGAGTTTGTGTACAATAAATATTACCATTCTAGTATTTAGATAGTACCATTTGAGGCTCTTTATGGTAGGAGGTGTAGGCCTCCTATAGGGGTGGTTTGAGGTTGATGAAGTGTATTTGGTAGGGCTCGAGTTAGTTCATGAGGATATGGAGAAAGTTTGACTTATTAGATACAGGTTGAGAATAGCCAGAATAGATAGAAATCCTATGCAGATGGGAGGAGAAGAGTATTTAAATTTGTCGTTGATGATTGCGTTTATTTGAGTATTTATCCCATGAAAGGGGTGATAAGATTTGGTAAGAAAGGAAATCTCAGTGCCTGTTATATTGGTCCTTACCAATTCTAAGGCATTTTGGTAAAGTAACCTATGAGTTAGCTTTGCTCGCAGAGCTAGAATTAGTGTACCCAGTCTTTTATGTGTCTTTATTGAAAAAGTGCATTGGTGATCCAACTTCAGTTCTGTCTTTAGAGAGCGTTGGTGTAAAGAAAATCAGGTTTAAAATGAGGAACAAGGAATTCGCTTAAGTGAAAGTTCTTCGGAGGAATTAGTTAGATGAGGGAGCTACTTGAGAAACAGAAGCAGATATGATGTTCAAGTACCCCTAACTATTTCCTTCCAGTTAAGTTCCAGCGTGAGGTAATAGATCCTTCATTGTACCCTATTCAGATTCATGTCTCACATTTATTTTAATGTCATGTCTCAATATACATCCATGTTCATGAACTCAAATTAGTCTTCATGATTTATTTCGGAGTCACTCACTCCATCAATTTTAGTGTTTAGCTTTTATTCTTGAGTTGCAAATCTTTCACCTAATCCTTTTAGACTATTTATACTCCATTAGAGGATGAGTGTTCATGTAAGACCCTGGAAGTTGGAAAACGAGGAACAAAAGGTGAAATCCTAGAAAAATTCAGCTTTTGCCACTAGGTGATGACTACGAAGACCATCACGGGCTGTGGTTAGCACTACCCGCATGGTGTGACACCGTGGTGGAGCCTATGAACCTCAGTCTTATAGGGAAGGGACCACGAAAAGGGACTACGGCCCATGGTGAGCACCATGAGTCATGGTTCCCTCCGTGGTGACCCTTCTCCTAAGGTTATTAGAAAAACATCCACAGGTAGGGACCATGCTTGACCACCATGGTTTGTGCCTTTCACGGACCGTGGTGGGTTCCATGGTGGCTACCCCTACAGACCCTCCAATAGGTCCTGCACCACTCCCGTTATTAACGGACCGTGAAGGGCTCCGTGA
Organism: Solanum dulcamara; assembly: GCF_947179165.1. Lineage (NCBI taxonomy): Eukaryota > Viridiplantae > Streptophyta > Magnoliopsida > Solanales > Solanaceae > Solanum > Solanum dulcamara. The sequence goes on along the minus strand of NC_077244.1, from coordinate 45,268,517 downwards.
AAAAAGTCTAAAACCCTTCCCCTATAATACCAAGGTTCAAGACCAAGTCTAACTTCACAGACACCACCATGGACTGTGGTGAGCATCACAGACCGTGATGGGTCCCATTTCCAATTAAATAAAGGCTATTTTTGGTGATTCCCTATTATATCATTAATGTATGAGGACATTTTTGGGACTAGATTCATTATGCAATTGTCCTAAATACTCCTAAGTCTATTCTTTTCCCCTATTAACTCCTAAACAACTTTAAGACTTCTATTTTAAGGTTTCTTCAAGAGTTCATCTTCTTCATCAAGGTTTTGGATAGGGTTTCTTCAAGAACAAGTCTCCTTTATGAATTTCAAGTTCAAATTCATTCAAGGTATGTGGGGATTGATCCATGGGTTCCTTTCGCCAATTAACTCCCAAGGTTCTACTCAAAATCTCAGTAATTTCAATTGGTCTCTAGTTTCATAAATTGTATTGGGTTGTTTCAATTATATTTTTAATCATTATTGATCATTGTAAGTATATTTCTACATTAATTGCATGATTTCAAATTGAATTATGAATGCCTATGCATGAAGCTATTTTTAATTATGATTATGAGTTTCAATTATGATTTACATGAGTTTTGATCACGAGTTTAATGATTTTAAAGGAAAGCTCTTATGAATGAAGTTAAGATGAATGATTCAACGATGAAAATTACGATGATAATCAATTATGATGCAAAAAAAGTTATTATGGTGTGATAAGTATAATTCTTACACAATGATGTTTAAGATGGTTGTTACACCCCGTACTTTGGTACCTTGGAATGCTTCTTAAGCTTCTTAAGTTTCTGGGAAGACTCGTAAGTTACTTGGAAGTCGTCATATGAGTCGGATAATCTATAATGTTATCAAGTAACTCTAAGGAAAGGAGAATGAGATACCCCATAAGAGGGAAGATTAGAAATAGATTTATAAGAATCCGGAAGGAGTTGGAGGTCGAGTAATGAGTCATAGGACTCGATTTACTTGCGTAAGCTAGCGACTTGGACGTCTTACATAACTAAGCTACTTGAGTACACGTCGAACTTCAATAGCAAGGATTACATAGGCTCTTAAAATAAGGCGAGATGACGAACCTACGAAAGGGAGCAAAACAAAACTAGTTTTCGAACTTACGAAAGCGAAGCAAGCAGGTGACACACCTAGGTGGGTCCCACGCTGCCACATGGCGGATTTGGGTTGGATGCATGGATGAGGTGGCACCCTAGGGGGCTGCCACGTGTCACCCCTAGGGGCTGCCACATGTCACCTCCAAAAGTTGGATATATATGCTGAAATTATGACTAAGGAATTCATTTTTCAGCATCTACACTTCAGGAAAATTGGAGAAAACTTGAGGGAGAGAAGAGAGAGTCACGGCAGCCATGAGAATAAGGTAAGGCCTCCGTTTTTGATCCGTGAATTAATTAGTTAAGGTATCCTACGTTGATATAGCGGGGTTTAACAACATAAAGTTTATAGTTGGGGTTTCGAGGAGCTTCTCATTTTTGTCAATAAACCCGTTTTTGAATAGGACTGATGTTAGTAATACTAGTATAACTCCTTGTGTAAAGATTTGTTTCGAGTGATTCAAGATTTTTTGGAAAGATATTTCATAGTGATATAACTTTAATTTAGCCTCAAAAATCCAATTTTGCTTTTAGCTTCGCGAAAAAGGGTGATGAAGTGTAGAGGAGGTACTGCCCAGATTTTGTTTTGAAAATCCTACACGGACAGCTGTGAGTATTTTGGGCATATATTTTCGTACAAAATTGTTGTAGGGGTAATTCAAAATTGTTTGCGACCTTGATACACATGTCTATAACTTTCATTGAGTCCACAAATCTTGTTTCCCTCAATTAACCCTTCGAAACTAAGCGACAATATAAGACAGTGGGCTGCCCAGATTTCGCGTTTTGATAGGTTTTGGCGAGTTTGACCAGTTTAACGTAAGGTAAGGCCTTTCCTTTCAATTTGGAGTTTATGGTGTTGTTATGAAGTATATTATACGTTGTGTAAGTGGCTGGAAATATGAAAATTTTATAAATTTGCTCGACGTTCGAAACAAACCAAATTGGAATTGCTATAGTTAAATTGTCGTCGAAGGATAGTGTTGTTCGTGTGAGGTGCTGCTGCAGGGGTGTGATGTGTTGTTGCAGGGCCTAAATATCTTCTAATGTGGGTTAGGGTGATGTTGGTTGAATCCACATGACCCCTCGTTGTGTATAATGAAAGGCGTTACAAAATAAAGGCTAGACGCCCTATTGTGCTACCGTATTTTTGAATAAGTCATTTGGAGTTTATGTTGTATATTGTTGGTGTGAATTACTGCAGGTTGTTGTTGTTGGTTGTCTGTAGGTCTTAGGAACCTAATTGTAAATTCGGATAGGGCACATTATAGGGGAAATTCTGCCCGATTTATGTTAACTCTTTAATTAGTTAGGGAACTAGTCAAGAAGACGAGCGTGGGGGGGGGATGAGTTCTACAAATACTCGTATGTAGCCTAAGGTGCTGGAAAGCCAAGGATTGTTAATACTCGTATTTCTTTTATGTTACTTAGGTTTAAAGGATGACAAGACGAACGGGATAAAAAGTAACCTGTAACAGGTATGGAAAGCTAACGTTTCTTTCTTTTGGCATGTTTTGGCATACGTATGTAAGGCTTATACTTTATTTTAGCATTTCTTTGACTTAAGTATATAAAGTTAATATTCCTTTTCATCATGGATTTTAAGAAACAAGTATATAACTTTCATATGATTTTAAAGATGTTCCTATTCGTAAAGCCGCTAGAATGGCCAACTTCTCGACTTCCAAAAGATATTTTGTTATGCCTTGATATGTGTATATGATTCCCAAAAGTTCTATATTGATATAACCCATAGTAACTTTCAAAAGGTACTTGATATGATCCTTGTCTGGATTTTGAATGATAGCTTATTTTGATTATTCCATCAAGACTCAAATATAATTTAAATTGCATTTGGTTTCTCACTACTCCACTCGTGGATGCCTCAATGCTTCTTTCACCAAGCCTGGTCCAGGTTTTGTTATCGTGCATACTTTTATGCATTGTTCGACGTGCCCCGACGTGAGAGGGCAGGTACGACCTGTATATGGGTTTGATTTGTGGAGTTATGATATGCCATGTACACTTATGATATGATATGATCTGACATGACCATATGATATGATATGATCTTTTATGGAGATATTCCCTACTCTGGAGTTATGATGTGCTGTGGTGCCAGTGACGGGGCGGCGACCACATTTTGTATTTGTTCACCGAGTCCTGTAATGGGGTCGGATATGACATATGTTTTTCCGCATATATTATCTGTGGTTATGAAAAACATTTTGATATTCTGGATATTTTGCACATTTTTGCACCTTCTGTTCTGGTAATGGCTTTATGTATTACAGTCCATGCTTTATATACTCAGTACATATATCATACTGACCCCCTTTCTTCGGGGGGGCTGCGTTACATGCCCGCAGGTGCAGACGCCCGGTTTGCCGATCCGCTCGCCTAGGACATCCATCCTGTTGGTTGGTAGTGCTCCTTTATCCGAAGCCCTATTTTGGTACTAACTTTTTTTGTTGTACATTTGTACATATTGGTTAAGGGTACGACTGGGGCCCTATTCCGTCATATGATTATGCTATCATTCTGTAGAAGTCTGTAGACTTGTGTTGTGGGTTTTGTATATGTGTTTTGGGCGTGTTTTCAGTGATGGCCTTAATGGCCTACGTGTGCTACATCTATTTTCATACGCTCTCAAGAGATCTATTTTGATTTCCTAATTTATTTTTTCTGCTAACATACTCAGTGGGGCTAAGGGTACGTATGGGTGCCCAAATAGGGCACCAGTCACGGCCTACAGAGTTGGGTCGTGACAATGGTGATAAGGACAATTCTCACTAACTTTATAGATTCTTATGAATCACTAAAGTTAACGAGCTACTCTAATGATTATTTTGATGATGAAGTTAATGATGATGCTTCTATGTTTTAATAATTTTCATTGGGATATTGACTAAGCACCGAGAGGACTTGTAGGTGGGGTTTGGTCCGGTAACGTAGTCACCCAAGAAAATTCTAGTAGAAACCTAAAGTCTCAAACTACATTGCCCCCTAGGTTGCCTTCATGTCTTAGCTAGTGTATCCACATATAGCTCACAAAGTTAAAGTTGTTCTCACGGAGTCTACCTTGGCAAGTAGTCTCTCTCTTATCAATGTAGGAGTTACATCAGATTCCATGTTGTAGCTCGCATGGTCTTAGATGTCGGTTAAAGGTCTTATCACACGCAAGTTATATGCAAAGAAATACGTTTTACTATGAAGTTTATGATGTATTGACCATATGTTTCTTATGCTTTCAAATTGTTTTAAGCTTTATTCATGTTCATTATGATTGGCTATACATCTTATGTCATATTGCTCATGTCCTATTACTTGTTCATGCATATCTCACATACTTAGTACCTTCTATATACTAACGCATATTTTTCCTACATTGTCTCATACTGTAGGGACGAATAACACTCACGCTCCTCATATTCATGGCTAGAGATGGTTTAGTTTTCAAGATTTGGTGAGTCCTTATTCATCGAGAACATGACTTTTCTTTAATGTTGATACTATGACTCTCTTTTATAATTTGGGTAAGCTAGGAGCTTGTCCTAATCCACCATCAATTATAGACTTAGAGGCACGTTTAGATGATTTAGGAGGTGTAGTCCTCTTTGGATATTGAGTTGAGTTTATTTTCTCATTGACATCTATATTAAACTATTTCTTCCACTTCTTTTCATTATGTTTAATTTACTTATGTATGTTATGTAAGCTAAGATGGCTTGGTTGGGATTCTTTGGATTTTTGATCATAATGTTATGGCTAGACCATAGGTCGGATAGTGATTAATTTGTTATCAGAGCCTAAGTCTCAAGTGTCCTAGGGAGTCTAAGGTTCTGCGCTGAGTAGTGTCTTGTTCGTCGGTGTGAATCGTGTCACATCTATGAATAAGAGGCTATGAGATGCCTTAGCAAACACTTCTTTTCTTTCATGATCTCATCGTGCTATAGAGTCGAACTCTAAGGTTTCCTTCTCTAACACTTTCTCCTTACGATTACAGAGTCATGCCTCCATGAAGAGCTGCGTTCAAAGAAATTGTAAAGAGGAGCCACAACCTCCAAATGATCCCTTGATTGACCAAGTGACTAATACTGAGTTTCAAGCAGATTTTCAAGTATTTTCTCAAGCCATAAAGGCCCAAGTTAACTGTGAGGTGGTGGTTCCCATGAACCCAAATATTGATACAGCAGCAACAAGGGTTCATGACTTCATGAGGATAAATCCTTTAGAGTTTTAGGGTTTCAAGGTGGATTAGGATCCACAATAATTTGTTGAAAGCATTCATAAGATTGTGGAGATAATGGGGATTAGCCCGATTGAAAGGGCAGAGTTGGCTACTTACCAGCTGAATGGTGTTGCTAGGATTTGGTTTGACCAATGGAGGAGTGAAAGGCCTAGAGAGGCGTATCCCTTGACTTGGGGGAAGAATTCAAAGGACTATTACTTGATCGCTTTTTCCCATTGGAGTTGACGGAGGCCAAGATATAAGAATTCATCAATCTTAAGCAATGAAGTATGAATGTGAGGGAGTATGCCCTCGAGTTCACCCAATTTTCAAAGTATGCTTCATTCATGGTTGTTGATCCAAGAGCTCGTATGACCAAGTTTGTATGGGGTGTGTCAGATTCAGTTTTTAAGGAATGCAAGATAGCTATGTTGATTCTGGAAATAGGCATCTATAGAATTATGACCTATGCGGAGAAAATAGAGGATGAGAAGCTAAGGGAGAAAACTAGGGTCTCCAAACGAGCAAGGACCGATGGTGGTGATTCCTCTCATGTTAGGTTCGGAAATGGTGGGCGTCCTCATTTTTTCCAAAGGTATTCCTGTGAAGGTTCATAAAATGCTACTTCCCCAAGGTTTGACAAACATAAAGTGAGTGAGGGTAATGTTTTCTATCGCCGCTTCCTCTTTTGATTTCTTAGTGAAATGCAACCCTAAGCCTCAAAGAGGTGCCCCAATTAGCCAAGCTACCCCTACATGAAAGAAGTGTGGAAAGAACCACAAGGGGGAATGTCTAGCGGTTTTGAATATGTGCTACCGATATGACAAGTCGGGTCATCATACTAAAGAATATTGGGTTAAGGATGGTCTTCCTCAAAGACAAGTTGCTGATGGAGGCCAAGTTTGACAAGGTTCCCAAGTCAACCAATGGGTAGTCAACGTAACAACTAGTCATATACTCTCCATGGTAGGCAAGAGGTGGAGTAAACTCTCGATGTTATTACCATGATGTTATGGGTCTTTCACTATGATGTATATGCCTTGCTTGATTCGGGTGCAAATTTGTGTTTATCCATTCCTTATGATTGAGGTTTGATGTTAGCCCCAAAATATTAATAGAGTCTTTTTTTGTTTATACTCTCATAGGTGAGCCAGTTATGTCTAAAAGAGTCTATAGAAATTGTCTAGTTTCAATTTTTCATAAAGTCACCTCTCTTGATCTAGTAGAGATTGATATGACCGATTTTGATATTATTCTCGGTATGAATTGGCTTCATTTATGTTATGCTTCTATATGTTGTAGAACCTGTGTGGTTAAGTTTCAATTTCCCAATGAGCCAATCCTAAAATGGAAAGGTAATAGCTCCATGTTTAAAGGTTAATTCATCTCATAACTTAAAGCTCAAAAAATGATTTCCAAAAGGTGCATCTACCATCTAGTTCGTGTTAGAAATACTAACTCCGAGACTCCTACTCTTGAGTCGGTTTTAGTTTTTAATGAGTTCCCATAAATTTTTTCCAAACATCTCCCAAGTATTCATCCCAAAAGGATAATAGACTTTGGTATCGATCTCTTTCCTGATACACAACCTTTGTCTATTCCTTCTTACCGAATGGCACCGGCAGAATTGAAAGAGTTAAAGGATCACTTGAAGGATTTGCTAGATAAAAATTTCATTAGATCGAGTATCTTTCCATGGGGTGCTCCAGTTCTCTTTATTAGAAAGAAGCACGGTTCTCTTTGAATGTCCATTGATTATCGACAGTTGAACAAGGTCGTCGTTAAGAATAAGTATCTCATTACAAGGATTGATGACTTATTCGATCAACTTTAATGATCAAGCTACTTTTCAAATATTGATCTCCGATCGGGTTATCATCAACCCCGAGTAAGGGAATATAACATTCCTAAGATGGCCTTTAGAACTCGGTATGGTCACTTTGAATTTTTAGTTATGTCTTTTAGACTAATGAATCACCCTGTAGTTTTGATGGATTTGATGAATAGGGTGTTCAAATAATATTTTTATATGTTTGTTATGGTCGTCATTGATGATAGTTTTATTTACTCACGGAGTGAGGAAGAGCATGCCAATTTTTTGAGTATTATGTGGCAAATTCTCAAAGACCATCAGTTGTATGCAAAGTTTAGTAAGTTGAATTTTGGATAAGATCAATTGAGTTCCTTGGTCACATTGTTTTCATAGAAGGAATTATGATTGATCCAAAAAAGACTGAGGCGGTTAAGAATTGACCTAGACTGTTGAATCCTTCCGATATTTGAAGTTTCTTGGGATTAGCCAATTATTATAGATGGTTTGTGGAAGGTTTCTCTTCCATAGCATTGTTTTTGATGACTTTGACTCAAAAGAAAGTGAAATTTCAATGGTCCGAGGCATATGAGAAAATTTTTCAAGAGTTGAAGGATAAACTTACCTCTACTCTGATATTGACTTTGCCAAAAGGTTCTGATGGGTTCGTGGTGTATTGTGATTCTTTACGAGTTGGTTTTGGTTTTTTTCTAATGTAAAATGGTAAACATATAGTTTATGCTTCAAGGAAACTCAAGACACATGAGAAGAATTACCCAACTCATGACTTGGAGTTGGCAATGGTGGTATTTTCTTTAAACTTATTGAAATACTATCTCTATGGTGTCTATGTGGATGTTTTTACCGATCACAAGAGTTTGCAATATGTGTTCACTCAAAAGGGCTTGAACCTTCGACAAAGGAGATGGATCGAGCTTTTGAAGAATTATAACATGAGTGTTCTATATAATCCGGGTAAGGCAAATGTGGTTGCTGACGCTCTTAGTAGATTGTCCATGAACAGTGTTGCTCATATTGAAGATGAAAAGAAAGAGTTAGTTCTGGATGTTCATAGATTAACCTATTTGGGTATCTGATTGATTTATTCCAAAGATGGTGGTTTTATTGTACAGGATGGTTTTGAATCATCTCTTGTGGTGGATGTAAGCACAAAGAAATATAATGATCCCGCTTTGGTTGAATTGAAGAAAATAGTTGCCAAAAAAGCCATTGAGGCTTTCTCCCAAGGGGGAGATGGCATTTTGAGATATCAAGGCCAATTGTGTGTCCTGAATGTAGACGGCTTGAAATATATGATATTGTCTGAAGTTCATAGTTTGCGGTATTTTATTCATCCCAATTCCACAAAAATGAATCAAGATTTAATGGAGGTGTATTTGTGGAATGGCATAAAAAGAGATATTACGGGATTTATGGCTAAGTGTCCTAATTATCATCAAGTGAAAGTTGAGCATCGAAAGCAGAGATGTTTGGCTCAAGACATTGCGATTCCTAATTCGAAGTAGGAGGCCTTAAATATGTACTTAGTTACAGGTTTGCCCCATACTCGTAGGCAACATGACTCTATTTGGGAGGTTGTTGACCGAATGACTAAACATCTTATTTTCTCCCAGTTAATACTTCATATTCAACTGAGGAATATGCTAGATTGTGTATCTGTGAGTTGGTTAAGCTTCATTGTGTTCCATTATTTATCATTTCAGATTGAGGTGCTCAGTTTACATCTTAGTTTTGAAGATCTATCCAAAAGGGTCTTGGTATCCAAGTAAAGCTTAGTACCGCTTTACACCCACAAATGGATGGTCAGTCCAAGCGCATCATTCAGACATTAGAAGATATATTAAGAGCATGCGTTATTGATTTTAAAGGAAATTGGGATAACTATTTTCTATTAACAGAGTTTGCTTATAATAACATCTATCACTCAAGTATTGAAATGGCTCTATTTGAGGCTTTGTATGGTAGGCGGTGTAGATCCCCTATCAGTTGGTTCCAAGTAGGTGAAGTTGCTTTGATAGGACCTGATTTGGTATTTGAGGCTATGGAGAAGGTTAGACTTATTAGATAAAAAATAAAAATGGCGTAAAGCCGATAAAGCTCCTATTCGGATGTGAGGAGAATAGAACTTGAATTTGAGGTCAATGATTGGGTTTACTTGTAAATTTTACCCATAAAGGGTGTGATGTGTTTTGGAAAGAAAGGAAAGTTAAGTCCCATCTATGTTAGCCCATATCAGATTTTGAGGCGGATTGGTAAGGTGGCTTATGAGTTGGATTTGCCTTAAGATTTGACATCGGTGCTTTCGGTGTTCCATGTGTCATATTAATGAAGTCTCTTTGTGATCCTAGCTCTGTTGTGCCTTTGGACAACATTGAGGTTAAGAAGAGTCTTTCTTATGAAGAGGTTCCAATTGAGATCTTGGACCGGCATGTTAGAAAGTTGAGAAACAAAGAAATAACTTCAGTTAAAATGTTATGGAGGAATCAAAAGGTTAATGGTGATACATGGGAGGTCGAAGCCGATATGATGTCCCGATATCCTCATATCGTTTCTTCCATGCCTAGTTGAGGTATTTAATTTCTTCATAATCCAACCAGCCCAAATCATGTATTTCAGTTGATCTCATGGTTTCATAGGCATGCATGTTCAAGAAATTAGTTTTAAAGTCATATTTTATGCATTATTGAGATGTTTTCTTTCATACAAGGATTGTTATGTTCCTTTTCTATTCCATTCATGCTAACTTGAGTCCCATTCGAGGATTATTCTCAAGGGGAAGATATTGTAAAACTCCGAAAGTTGAAAAGTTAGAAAACGAGAAACAAAAGGTGAAATCCCAAAAAAATTAGATTTTGGCACTAGGTGATAACCATAAAGGCCATCACGGGCCGTGGTTAGCACCACACCTTATGGTGTACCACTATGGTGGAGTCCTTAAACCTCAATCCTGTAAGGAAGGGACCACGATAACTATGATCCATGGTGAGCACCACGAACCGTGGTCACTGCTCCCCTAAGGCCCTCAAAAAACATCCAAAGGCAGAGACCACGCTTGACAACCATGGGTCGTGTAGCTCTTCACTGACTGTAGTGGGTTCAGTGGTTGCTGCCTCTTCAAACCTTCTAGCAGGTCCTGCACCATGCCCGTTATTCACTGACTGTGATGACCTCCACGGACCATGAAATTCTCCTTAAAGGAAGCCCTGAAACTCTTCCCCAGAAATCCCAAGGTTCAAGATGAAGTCTAACTTCACGGACACTACCATGGGCAGTGATGAGCATCACAAATCATGATGGGTCCCAGTTCCAGCTAAATGAAGGGTATTTTCATTCATTCCCTATTCTTTCATTAATGTATGAGGACTTTCTGGGACTATATTCATTATGTAATTGTCCTAAATACTCCTAAGTCTATTCTTTTCCCTCATTAACTCTCAAACAATTGTAAGATTTCTCTCACAGGGTTTCTTCAAGAGTTCATCTTATTCATCAAGGTTTTGGCTAGGGTTTCTTCAAAAATAAGTCTCTTTTATCAATTTAAAGTTCAAATTCATTCAAGGTGTATGGGGTTTTATCTATGGGTTCCTTTCACCCGTGGAGTCCCAAGGTTTCTACTCAAAATCTCATTAATTTCAATTGGGTTTGTAACTCTAGTTTCATGAATTGCATTGGGTTATTTCAATTATATTTTTAATCATTATAAATGATCATTGTAAGTATGTTTCTACATTAATTGAATGATTTTGAAGTTGAATTATGAATGTCTATGCATGAAGCTATTTTCAAATATGATTATGAGATTCAATTATGATTTACATGAATTTTGATCACTAGTTCAATGATTTTAAAGGAAAGGTCTTATGAATGAAGTTAAGATGAATGATTCAATAATGAAAGTTGATGATGATCAATTATCATTCAAGAAAGTTATTATGGTGTGATAACTATAATTCTCACACAATCATGTTTAAGATGGTAATAAGGACAATTCTCATAGAAGTTATAGATTCTTATGAATCACTAAAGTTAATGAGTTGCTCTAATGATTATTTTCATGATGAAGTTAATAATGATGTTTCTATGTTTTAATGATTTTCGTTGGGATATTGATTAAGCACCGAGAGGACTTGAGTAGGGTTTAGTCCAGTAACGTAGTTAGTTATCCAAGATAATCCTAGTAGCAACCTAAAGCCCCAAACTATGTTGCCTACGTAGCTTGCCTTTATGGCTTAGCTAGTGGATCCACATATAGCTCACAAAGATAAAATTGATCTTAGAGAGTGTACTCTGGCAAGTAGACTCTCTCTTCTCGATGTGGGAGTTACATAGGATTTCATGTTATAGCTCACATGGTCTTAGATATCGATTAAAAGTCTTATCCTACACAAGTTAAATACAAAGAAATACATTTAATATGAAGTTTATAATGTATTGGCCATAAGTTTCTTATGCTTTCAAATGCTTTTAAGGTTTATTCATGCTCATTATGATTGTTCATGTAGCTTATGATGTATTGCTCTTGTCCTATTACTTGTTCATGCATATCTCACATACTTAGTACCTTTTATGTATTAATGTATATTTTTCCTACATTATCTTATAATGTGGGGTCGGACGACACTCACACTCCTCACATTCGTGGCTAGAGTTAGTTTAGTTTTCAAGAGTTGTTGAGTCCCCATTCATTGATGACATGACTTTTCTTTCATGTTGATACTATGACTCTCTTTTATAATTTGGGTGAGCTAGGATCTTATCCTAAGCACCCATCAAGTATAGACTTAAAAGGCACGTTTAGATGATTTAGGAGGTGTAGCCCGCTTTGGACATTGAGTTGAGTTTACTTTCTCATTAACGTCTATATTGAGTTGTTTCTTCCACTTCTTTTCATTATGTTTAATTGCTTTATGCATGTGATGTATGCTAAGATGGCTTGGTTGGGATCCTTTGGATTTTCAATCGCCATATTACAGCTATAGGTCGGATCCTGACAATTCACAAGAAAGAAATATTATAACACCTCAGAAGTTCCAAAGTCATGATCAGAAATTGAACTGGTTAGAAATCTATTTCTTCTAAAGTTTTGGAAATTATGAGGGGTTTTCTATGGGTTGTAAACGGAACTATGGCTTGTAAAAGACATCCGTAGATAAGACTTTATAAACATGAAAACTGTTTTGAGATTTTCACCCAAGTTTATGAGCCGTAAAATCTTTCACGGATCGTAGATCAACTTTAGAAATTTAGAATTTTAATTGAATGGGATGAGATTTGTTTATGGGCCATAGTTCAATGATTCGTAGATAGACCTCATAAACCAAACTTCAGAACTCAAAAATATATTTGATTTTTACAAAGCCTATCTACGAGTTGTAGTTGGAACTACGGTCCATAGAAAGAGGTCTCGTATAATTAAATTTCAGTTTCTCAGAATCTTACCCTAATTTCGTTGGACAATAATCTGCGTTCTGTAGATGGAACCATGGACCGCAGACTACCCTTGTAGATAACCTATGATAGTTTTTTTTAGGATTATTTTGGTCTTTTCTCACTCTTTTAATTCATATACTATGTCTTTGTAGCTTATTTAAATGGGATTAAGGAATTTTATCAGCCTAAATTCTACCTCTCATGCACAATACACAAAATTAGATTTTTCTCTCTTAAGTTTCCTCTCAAGCAACAAAAAGGGTTCAAAAGCTTCAAGTCTCCATTCTAAGATTCAAGTCGGGGTTTTCATTTAAGATATGTGGATTTCATCAATGGATATCATCTCACCCATTGTGTCTACAAGGAAACCTCAGATTTTCAAGTTCATGATTTCTCTAAAACTTAGGGTTTCTATGCTTTCATGGATTTTCAATGCAATTCAGTTTTTCTTCATGATTGAGCTTTAATTTCATATTTTACTTATAATTTCATGATTTAAATGGTGTTTTCATGAACCCACAGTATATAAATATTTTCATGACTCGGAATTATATTCTTTCTGGTGCATGTTTCAGATTTTCAGATTTCACAATTTTAGATATTTTCAAATAAGTGTCTTTCAGTTATTATCAATAATTAACAGTTTTAAATCATGATTCATGATCTACTTAGTTATTATCAGTTATCAAGATTTAAGTATTATCAAATTATTACTGTATCAGTTAAATACATTATTTTTTTGGGAGTTTTACTTAGCACCAAATGGAGTTAGGGATAAAGGCGCACGGTCAACGTCCGATGGGTCCTTTAGTAGCAATTGCTAAGTCCTAGAACTACGTGCCATCATAGGATTTAAGGGGTCTCCCATCAGTTGAGGCATGCTCCTTAGTCTTTATAGACATTAGCTTAGTGGATCCACATTCGTTCAGATCAACCTTTATATCTTGGCAAAGTTTATTGAACCCCTTTAATGGGGATTATACATCAAATTACATGTAGTAGTTCACACAATTATATGTCAATTTTAGTATCTCCCACAATTAGTTTTTCAATTATTGCATGACCAGATGTTTGGTTATTTTCGTACAACTTTATCAAATTTCATTTTATCTACTTGGTTATTGCATCAGTATGGTTTACAGTTCAGCATGTTCAGATAGCATGTTCATTATGTATATTCTACATACTCCGCACATTCAAAGTACTGATCACATATTTTCTACCTATATTATTTAATAATATAGGTTTTAACGCTCAATATCCATCTTGTTGTTAGTACAATTTTCCAGTCAGCGGCATCTGAGTTGGTGAGTCCTCATCTATTTGATGACTCCTCTTATGTTTCTTTCAGTCATTTACTTTCAATTTCAGACAATTAGAGTTAACTGGGGGCTTGTCCTAGCAATTCATTTAGTAGATGCTTTCAGATAGTCAGATATAGTATTAGCTTTTATGTGTTGTTCAGATATTGTCTCAATTAGTGTTTGAGTCTAAGAAACTAAATCAGTTTAGCTTCTTAGCTATCTTCATATGTTTCTTGTTATATTAATTTTAGTGTCATGCCAGGCCATGAGGTTAGCTTGGGGTCATTTATGTCTCTAACCACTATGTCGCGGCTAGGAGGTAGCCTCAGATTGTGACAATTCTCCACATAACTAATAAATGTATAAGTTATGATGAAATCTATATATTATTTTTTGCATGATAGAAGGTATAATAACTAATTCATGAATAATTTATCCCTGCATAGCTAATACATGCATAAATAGTACATAAATTCACTCATAACTAATCACTACATTACTAATACATGCATAACTCTAACTAGCTACGTGGAATAAGAAATATTAATATTGGGATAAAATTTGAGATTAATTTTATTTCAAATTTGGTTTGAGGTATTAATTGATCTCGAATTCTTTTTATTCCACCATTTTATGAAAATGATCGAATTATTATTCCATATAGATGATGGGATAATATAATTTCATGGAATATTCCAATTCAGGAAATATCTTTGCTTATCTCATAGATGAATAAAACTACAACTACTCTGATTTCATATTAGTTATCATGGTTACTCAAATAATTAGTTCAAAATACTTATTGTGTTAGAAAAATAAGACAAAGAAATTGTTAAATCTTATTCTCCTTTTAATAAATATTTTCTTATAAGGTGTATAGAAGAAAAACATGACAAGTAAAATGGATTAGGAAAAGTACTTAAGAACATTATATGTCCATAAAATTGGTAACGTCATTTATAATCCAACTCAAAAATATTAATTTACAAGAGATTTCATGAAATAATATGGTCAATTTGTTTTTTTAGATCGTTACAAGTTTGATTTTAGTTTTATGACTATTTTATTAGAGATTTGATAATAACACACAAGAGATTTGGAAAAAGTTATTTTCGAATTGCTTGAATTCGTTAGAAATTGCTTGTGAGTTTAGAAATTCGTGTTTTCAATTTTCTTTGGATAGGAAGATAGTTACTTCGTTCAGGTTTGCAAGTAGATTTTTTTTCTTCGTGAAATTTCCTTTGGGTAGGACCGTAATAAGTTAAAATTGTTAGAAGCAAAGTTACAATTTTAAACTTATACCTTTGACGGATTTTGAGTGATTGAGTAAGAAGCAAAGTTAGAAATTTATAATGGGTAAGTATCAAATGAATTTTTAAAAACAAACATGAAGTTTAGACCAATGTTAGTTCCTTAAACTTCGTTTCACCCTTAAAAAAATCTTCGTTTACTAGATTATAATATCTAATCTCCACTAATTCATCCATTTCTTATTAGTTATGCATCCAAAGTAACACTTGCGAATGAAAAATAATTATCGAGGTTTAAACTAACATAAAATAAATTTGTCCATTAATTTAGTATTTTATATTATTTTAACAACTAATTATTATTATCAAATATATAATAAAACTTAATTATCAAACAAATTATTTAATGTAAAATTTATACATTTCCTAGATGCATCATTCGCTTAATCCATCCATGTCATGAATGAATTGAGAAATTGCATATTTATGAGTCAAATTTAATATTCATGAATATGGGCAGCAAAATACGCCGTAACAAAATGTGGTTTAAAGTAATGATGACCATAAAATATGCACTTGATGGCATAGGCCCGCAAGGACAACTAACCGTCCTTTTACCATGAAACATTACAATCTTCCATATCTTTGACATTATAAAAGTTGTAAGAAACGGAATACTTCTCATTATCATTACTAATATCTTGGTTAGTCCACCAACCCTTTCATATTAAATAATAGGGAAATAAAAGGCCAATATTAAATAGATTGTACATACTCAAATCTCATATTTCAATCATGTAAAATAATATGGGTCATTTTACTTTTGCCCTTATTTTGTGTTGATTTAAATAGTATTTTTTGCAGGGCATATGTTTATATTTTCGCATCATAATATCTAATAAGTTATGTCTCAATCTTTAAAGAAGTTATATCCCAATACGTATACGTTCGATTTCTTATAAAAATAAATAAATAAAAGTATAATTCATTTGAATGACAAAAATTAAAAACTAACCAATTTAAAGGACAAATCGTTCAATTAAATGACATAATATTATAATCTGGGTCATTGTATTGTTCGACCATCTCCAACCCCACTCTAAATTATTCGTTAAACGCCCCATATGAAGGAGGAAAATATAGATTACATTTTCCAACCATCCTTTGCTTAACTTTCTAAACTATAACGACATGTTTCCGTCGTTATGGATAAGCCAATGGGCAAGATATTGGGCCAGAAAACTTTTGTGTAGTGACTTGAAAATATTGAGCCTGGGCCAGACTTAGACGAAATTTGAGAGAGGTTAAGTCTAGGGTAATCCGGTAATGAATGGGGGATTGAGTCTAGTTTGATCATTTGAGTTGATAGACAAGACGATACGGAGCCTGTACATTTTTACGAAATCATATTTGGGTGAGTTAAAATCCCAAAATTGAACTTGGGGTGAAGTATTGATTTTAGAATGTTATGGGTTAAGGGTGTGTTGCAAAATGAGAGCTTGGGACTAAAAATCTGACTTTCTGTCACCATGCATCCCGCCACAACTGGATTATTCTCGTCAGGGCGGGGCCGCTGTGACGGGACAGTCACGAATTAAAATGAAAAAAATTACCAAAACCGTTTTTTTCTTTCCACTTCATTTTTGAGGACCCAGAAGCAATCTAGGGCAATTTCTTGAAGTCTTCCACCAATTTTAGTGCTAAAGGTAACATAATCTCTCTTCTAACTTGTATTTTGATCGTTAGAACCTAGAATCCATGAGGGATAACTTAGGGGGGTTCTTGGTTTTAATTTAATGATGGAAAATAGTCCTAGATGTGTGATAGGATCATCAAAGTGGCCAAGTTTAGGATTTTGATATAATCCAAATATTGTAGGCCATTAATTGTTGATTTATTGTATTTTTTGTTGTTTTTAGACCAATAACAAGCCGAGAGACTTCTGAAAGGAAAGCTACAGCTCATTAGAGTTTCCAAAGCTTGGTTTCTAGGTAGATGATGGTTTGTCTTTTCGTATGTGTCATATGTGCTTGTTAACTACTTCATTTGTATGCATATATGTATGTGAATAGAGAAAAATGAAATGAAACATATGAAATGACTATTTAATGTCAAAAGCATGAAATCAAATTGTTCTTGATATTTATGATTGTTGAGACTATTCATTTTGTTTAGGATTGTGCTATGTTTGATTGGACCGGATGTCACGTTCCAACACATAACTTGATCAGGTGTCGTATTTCAACACATTTTTAAATCGGGTGTCACGCTCCGACACAATATTGGACTGGGTGTCACGTTCCAACACCACTAATAAGTGAAGTATAGATTCCATGAGAGAACCATTATTGACTGTGTATTAAAATTGAGACTGTTAATCTATGTATTTGTATACGTACTATTATGACATGATAAGTGGTAAGGTATTATATATATGTATGTTTATTGTGTTGTAGTTACTTATTCATATCTCACTTACTGAAATAGCCGCGTGATCCTACCAGTACACTGTTATTTCAGGTACTTATACTACACTTGCTCTTTCATTATTGAGGATAGGACATCTTCAGGCGGTTGTTGAGGGACTTCAGTTAGGAGATCGTTGAGCTATAGAATTCAAGGATGAGCCAGTTCTTTTAGGATACCATGAGTTCTTCTTTATCTTGGCCCTTCCTTTTCGAACTCAAATTTTTAGATACTTTTTGCATAATGACTTCTTCTCAGAGTTTCATCCCCTTTCATAGACTTGTGACTTTATAAGAGTTATGGTACAATGACCTTCAATTAATAGGAGTTGAATTTCTGCATTGTTTATGGCTTGTTTGTTGACTTACCAATTTTATGGGAACTCCTCTTTTAAAAATGTTATTTAAACCTTTTTTCATATTTTTAAATGTCTTGTCAATATTATTTAGTTGGGTTGTAATAATGGTTTTTTCGTTGGAGGGCTAGTGTGGGTGTCAACATGGCGGATCAAGGTCGTAAAAAAGTTGGTATCAGAGCCCTAGATTTGTTGATCTCATTGTACCAAAATAAGTCTAGTAAAAGTCTTACAGAACGGCATAAGACTTTAGGAAAATTTCTCTCTTCTTTCCTTTCATACAATAACTTGATTTCAATTGGTATCTAGTAATCCAAATTGGTATCTATGGTTAACACTCGCTATAATGGTGTCTAAGTCGTAGTTTTTATTGAGCCAGAAAAGGAGCCAATCATTAAAGGATGCGGCCGAGGCAGAGGTAAGAGGAGGGAACGCAGCAGAGGCCGGGGAAGAATAACACCAACAAGGATAAAGCTCTAATTTAGGAGATGCCAAGAAAATAGGCCCCTCCCGCACCCCAAGATTAGGTAGAAGGTAATGTAGAGATTGAGGTAGAAGAAGATGTTGAACAAATGGAGGTCGCTCAAGCTGGGGTCGTAGGTCTTCCCCCTCTGGACCTAATTTTAGATCAGTATATCATGACCTTCTTGAGTGGGTTAGCCAGCACTGAAGCCATTCCTATAGTATCCATAGCCCAACCTCTAGTTGCTCGTCTATTTTTTGCTGCAGTTCCTCAACCGAATGGAATGTTGGGTACTGATGCCTTCTTTCATCCCCTTATGGGCCCAATTGTGATTGGCACTAAGAATGATATATTGACTAAGTTTCTAAAACTGAAGCCTCCAGTTTTCCAAGGTTCTGAGAGTGAGGATTCTTATGAGTTCATCCTTAAGTGTTATGAGAGGCTGCACAAATTGGGTATAGTCCACCAATATAGAATTGTGTTCGTGACCTTCCAACTTCAAGGTGAAGCCAAGCAGTGATGAAGAGCCTATGTGGAATTCTGCTCGCCAGTTTTGCCCCCAGTTACCTAGGTTTAATTCCATGCTTTGTTCTTGAAGAGATATGTACCCCAGACCTTGATAGATCACAAGAAGGATGAGTTCATAGCTTTAGAGAAGGGTGTTCTAACAGTAGCCAGGCTAAATTCCATGCCTTGTCTAGGTATGATACTCAGTTAGTGACTACAGACGAGGAGAGAACCTGGTTGTTCATGAAAGGATTGAATCCCAAGTAACCTATATTATCTATCCATATGACTTATGTAGGTAAAAACTTTAATGAAGTGATAGACTTTGTGAAAAAGATAAAGGGTGTTCGACGAGATGGACAGGCTAAGGCTTTGGATAAGAAGCTCAAGAATGCGAGTAACTTTAATGGATCTTATTCCAAAGGATCAGGTAGGCAAGCAATTTTAGCCTATCCAATTCAGTAAGCTATGCCTAGTTCTATAGCTAATTACTAAGGTACTCTATAGCAAAATCCTACCCAGGAGGTCTAGAGAGCTTCATTCACGCCTAGAAACAGGTCGTCCCTTGAGTGCGGTTGTTTTAATTATGGAAAGACAGGGAATATGAGGAGAGAGTGTCCTCACCCTTAATATACTAGAGAGATGGTACTAATGGGTGGAACATATAATGGCTGAGGACGCCCCCAAGGTATACGAGGAGGAAATCAGAGAGGTTGAGGAGCAGTGTAGGCAGGCAGAAAGGTGGCCCATCAGGATGATAGGGCTTAGTTTTATGCCTTTTTGAGCAAGACCAAGGTTAAGATGTCTGATGTAGTGATCACAAGTACTATTCTTATTTGATTCGGAATCTACTTATTCATATATTTCAGTATAGTTTTCCTTTGGATTTGATGCGATTTGTGATATACTAGATACCCCAATCCATGTTTATACCCCTGTTGGAGAGTTTGTTATAGTCACCCATGTATGTGTTTGTCCTGTTATGTTTATGGGTTTTCATACTTGGGCTGACCTGGTAATATTAGATATGACTGATTTTGATATGATCTTAGGCATGATTTGGTTGTCCCTCTTATTATATTGTGCTTAACTCTATGTGGAGACTTTGTCAATTACTAACCTTCTCCGCCGACATCGCAATGGTTCGCCGGAGTAGTTGTTGATCTTCTTCTATTTGTCATTTACTATTTAACTTAATTTATTTTTAATTTTACTATTTCTTGGATCCTCATATTTTGTGTTCTATGTTTTGTCCTTTATGTTTTTAGATACTTCTAAAGATATAGTGTTTGTTTGACATTGTTTTAGTTTGTGTGATTCTCCCCTGTATCCCTATTCTGTTGGAGTAAAATCAGCAAATCAGAGATACAAATCATATATCCATCTAAGGTTTTTTAGAGAAAAATCAATAGATACATACATACGCCTCTCTATTTTAATTTATAAAAAGGTTATTTGGGTCTCTTTGATATGATCGCATAACAACAAAATCAGTGTTCTCTGCTTACTGCATGTTGTGACCTAGCTTCCATTGATATTATTTGAATGCGATTTTGGAGTTTTCTTTTCTTTAAGTTCACCTCTATTATTGTTGCAAGGAGTATCACCTGGACACATTTTTGGAATTAACTTCTCTTCAAGGCTCTTGATTTAAGCTTTCTAAGGTTTTTGGAGCTCGATTTGATAAATTGCCTAATAGGAACAGGGGCTTGTTGGTGAAGTCTGAGTAACTCCGACATGAACAGTACTCCGACATAAACAGTATTTTTCAGCGGCAACTAGGTTCATTCCAACTGGAGTTGGTACCTCCGGTTTCCATATCTTTCCATATCTATTTTTTGCCCATACACTTGTAGTTACATTTTGCTGACTTTAGACCTTTGAATAATTTATTAGTTCATACGCATTTTTATGGCTTTGGGTAGTGATGGTAGACTAGGTTCATGTTCTCGCTCAGGAACGGGGACGGGGAAGAGGATAAGAAGGGATAAGTGGATTAAATGAGCGTCTATACTGAGAGTAGGTTCCTAGAACATTAAGACGTTAACGAGAAAATATATTGAGCTAGTTAAGATTCTAAAAAAGAGGAAGATTAATATAGTTTGTATCCAAGAGACCAAATGGGTAGGTTCTAAATCTAAGGAGGTAGACGGGTATAAGCTTTGGTGCTCTGATAGATCAAAGTATAGGAATAGGGTAGGCATTTTAGTAGATAGTGATTTAAGGGATCAGGTGGTGGAGCTTATGGAAGTCACTAATAGGATGATGTCGATTAAGGTAGTTGTTGAAGGGATCACGTTGAATATTATTAGTGCTCATGCTCCACAAGAGGGCTTACAGGAAGAGGATAAGAGGCATTTTTGGGAGGATTTGGATGAGTTAGTGGGAGGCATACTGTCTACTGAGAAGCTCTTCGTGGTAAGGGATTTCAATAGGCACATCGGGTCTATTTTTGGAGGGTATGATGATGTCCATGGAGGCTTTGGCTTTGGGGACAAAAATGAAGGAGGAGTTTAACTTTTGGATTTCGCAAGAGCTTTTGCGTTTGTGATAGCCAATTCGAATTTCCCAATAAAGAAGGATCAATTGGTAACCTTTCATAGTTCGGTGGATAATACTCAAATAGATTTATTACTCCTTAGGAAGGATGATAATGGTTTATGCAATGACTGTAAGGTCATTCCGATAGACAACCTTATAATTCGACATAAGCTCTGAGTGATAGATTTAGGGATCAATATGACAAGGAAGAAGAGGGTCGGGGATGACCGACCTAGGACTATATATGGGAGTTTGACCACGGCTAGTGCCTTGGATATGGGAGAGAAATTGAAAGATATGTGGGACTTGCATAGTAATGGGGATGGAACAGTATGTAGGATAAGACAGTTAGTTGTATTAGGGTTGTAGCAAGAGAAGTGTTGGGAGTCTTGACAGATAGTCATAATCGGCATCGAGGGGACTGATGGTGGAATGGAGAAGTGCAAGGGAAGGTGGAAGCAAAGAATATGATGTATGTGAAGTTGATAGAAAGCAAGAATGAGGTGAAAAAGTGGGAAAATAGGGAACTTTATAAGATTGCAAGGAAGGAGGCGAAGTCGACGGTTTTGCCGGCAAAAACAATAGCTTTTGAACGTCTTTATGCTGAACTAGAAGAGAAAAACAGGGATAGGAAATTTTTCAGGCTATCTAGGACATGGGAGATAAGGGAACACGATGTGTATCAAGTGAAGTGCATTAAGGACGAGCATGGAAAAGTATTGGTATTGGAGACCCTCATTAAACAGAGATGTCAGTCATACTTACATAAACTCTTGAATAAAGAAGGGGAAAGAGAGATTGTGTTGGGAGATTTGGAATATACAAGGAGACGTCATGATTTTGGGTGTTGCAGGAATATTACGGTCAAGAAGTTTAAGGGTGTTGTTCGTAGGATGCGCTGCGGAAAAATGACCAGACCTGATGAGATTCCTGGCGAATTTTGGAAGAGTGAAAGCTTGGTAGGTTTGGAGTGGCTGACTAGGTTATTTAATATCATCCTTAAGATGGAAAAGATGCCTGAAGAATAGAGGTCGAGCGTAATGATCCTTCTATACAAAAACAATGGGGATATCTAAAGCTGCAACAACTATAGAGGTATCAAGTTTTTAAGCCATACTATGAAAGTATGGGAAAGAGTGGTGGAGATGAGGGTGAGGAGAGGTGTGTTTATTTTAGAGAACCAGTTTGGATTTATGTCGGGATGCTTAACTATAAAAGTCATCCATCTTGTGAGGGACTAGTGAAGCAGTATAGGGAGAGGAAGAGGGATTTGCATATGGTATTCATCAGCCTTGAAAAGGCCTATGATAAAGTTCTACGAGAAATATTATGGAGATATTTGTAGGCTAAAGGTGTACCTGTGGATTACATTAGGGTGATCAAGGACATGTATGAGGGTGCCAAACCCAGGGTAAGAATAGTAGGTAGGGACTCAGAGCACTTCCCAGTTAGGATGGAATTGCATCAAGGATCAGCTCTTAGTCCCTTTTTATTTGCCTTGGTGATGGATGGATTAACGCAACAAATTCAAAGTGAGGTGCCATAGTGTATGATTTTTGCAGACGACATAGTCTCGATCGATAAGTCTCATAGTAGAGTTAACGCTAAGTTGGAGGATTGGATACATACCTTGGAGTCTAAAGGTTTTAAGCTGAGTAGGACCAAGACAGAGTACTTAGAGTGCAAGTTTAGTGAGATACCTCAGGAACTTGGTGCAGGAGTTAGGTTGGGTGACCAGGCCATCCAAAAGAAAAGTAGTTTCAAGTACCTTAGTTCTATCATGCAAGGTAGTGGGGAAATTAACGATGATGTCACACATCATATTGGGGCAGGGTGGATGAAATAGAAGCTCGCCTCCAGTGTACTATTTGACAAGAGGGTGCCATCATAACTTAAGGGAAAGTTCTACAAAGTGGTGGTTAGACCGACTATGTTATATGGGGCAGAGTATTGTCCAGTTAAGGTCTCCCATGTTCAAAGATGAAAGTTGCAGAGATGAGAATATTGAGATGGATATGTGGGTATACCAGGAATGACAGGATTAGAAATGAGGCTATTCGGGATAAGGTAGGAGTGGCCTCAATGGAAGACAAGATGAGAGAAATACGACTGAGATAGTTTGGGCATGTGAAGAGGAGATACACAGATGCCCCAGTGTGGAGGGTGAGAGGTTGGCCATGGATGGTTTTAGAAGAAGTAGGGGTAGGCTAAAGAAATATTGGGGAGAGGTGATTAGATAGGACATGGCACAGTTACAGCTTATCGAGGACATGACCTTAGATAGGAGGGTGTGGAGGACCCACATTAGAGTAGAAGGCTAGTATATAGTCCCTCTATTCTTCCTTATTAGTAGGCGCATTAGCGCACTATAATTTCTTATGCTTTGATTTCTGTTATTATTTATTACTCTATGTACTTTATTTTGTTTGTGTCGCTTTCATTATTTTCTTTCCCATATTGCTTTAAACTTCTTATACTTATCTGACCTCTTTTTATGTTTTTATATTTTTATGTTCTTATTGAGTTGAGGGTCTTTCAGAAACAATTATCCTACCTTGGTAGGAGTAAGGTCTGCATATACTTTATCCTCTACAGACCCTACGTTGTGGGATTTCACTGAGTTATTATTGTTATTGTTGTTGTAATTGCAATACTAAGATCGTGACTCTTGAGATCCCTAGTAGGGAAAGATTATAGTGGGAAAGGGTGTACAAGCCTAAGCCAGCTAAGATCATATCCTTTCTCTGGGATAGAAAAATGGTGGAGTAGGGTTGTTGGAATATTTGTCTTATCTTCGGGAAGTTTATGCTGAGTATCCTACTATTGAGTCTATTCCTATAGTGTCTAAGTTTAAAGATGTATTCCCTACCAATTTGCCTAGTATCCTCCTGATAGAGATATAGATTTTTGCATTGACTTATAGCCGGTCACTCGCCCAATCTCTATTCCTCCTTATCGCATGGCTCTGGCAGAATTGAGAGAGCTTAAAGCTCAAATCCAAGAACTTCTTTATAAGGTTTTTATCCATCCTAGTGCTTTCCTATAAGGTGCACTAATCTTGTTTATTAACAATAAAGATAGTAGCATAAGGACGTGCATAGATTATCGGCAACTGAATAGGATCACCATTCAAAATAAGTACCTATTGCCTCACATAGATGACCTCTTTGACCAGTTACGGGGTATGTCATCTTTTCAAAAATTAATCTAAGGTCTGTGTACCATCAATTGAAGATTAGACCTGAGGATGTGCCAAAAATGGCATTTAGAACCCAGTGTGGGCACTCTGAGTTTCCAGTAAAGTCGTTTAGGACTAATGCACCTGCATCTTTCATGAGTTTGACATATGGAGTGTTTAATTTATTCCTAGACTCATTCAAAATTGTGTTTATAAATGATATTTTGATCTATTTGAAGAGTAAGGAAGAAGATAGAGACCATATTCATATTTTCTAGTTATCATAGGAAAATTGAAATTGTATGCAAAATTTTCTAAGTGCGAATTTTTGTTGTCTTCAGTTGCCTTTATGGGGCATGTGGTTTCAAAGGAAGGAGTAATGGTAGGTTCCCAAAAGATTGAAGCAGTCAAGAACTGGGGTCAACCTAGATTTATGACTGAAGTGGGGAGTTTTGTGGGACTTGTTAGGTATTATCGTCGGTTTGTGAGGAACTTTTCTTCTATGACCACCTATTTAACCAGGTTGACTCAGTAGAAGGTACCATTTTAGTGGATTGATAAATGTAAAGAGAGCTTACAAAAGCTCAAGACTCTTTTCACCAGACCCACATGCAGGGGCCTCATCTATTCCCTTCAGCAGTCCTTACATTCCGGATGCATTCCTTCCATTCATGCAACAGCATCCTTGCATCCAAGACTATTAGAACCTCTTTATATTTGTGGGTGTGCAGGTACAGGAGTACCCCTGATCACCCTCGACAGCACTGGAACCATCCAAAATGCATGACACACTCTCCAACCAACTGCTCAAGTCAGGGCTGCACCACATACAAATTGCAATGTACACCTTCTCTGTCCCTCAGCTTCCTTAACAACAACAACCCCAAGGCTGCTGGCTGCTATGGCTCCATTTACTTCCTATCCTTTCATCCTCCTTAGCTGCTTCCTGCCTTTGATGTGGCTACATAATTTCTTTGGACCTACTTGGTATGATATGGCTAAAAAAGGCAAAGATGGAGATAATTTTCCCATCCCATGTGAGATAGAAGTTTCGTATACTTGTTCTTCTTCAATGTAGCTATGTCTGAGTCGTAGCATATTTGAATAGGACTAGTGTAGGTTACTTTATTATATTCTCATGGAAGGGGAGAGTCTCCTTCATTTATGCTTTCTTAGCCGATTTGTACTGGGAGGAGTCCTCTCATAGGTTTACTACTTTCTAGTTATAGTTAGCCCCTTTTTTGTACCGGGGATGAGTTAGCCGACCTTAGTAGGTTAGCCGACTTATGAACCAATATAGGATCGGAGGTAAGGTTTTATGTCCCCCTCCTTGTATTTTTACTTTTGTTATTTATGTTAAGGCTTGGGGGTGTTGCTCAACCCCTGACTGTGCACGAGAGGTGGGAGCCAAAAAAAAAAAGACTCTTTTCACCACGATACCTATTCTGACCCTGTCAGTTGAAGGTAAAGATTTCATTATTTATTGTGATGCTTCATATTTAGGTTTAGGTGTTGTATTGATGTAGGTTAAAAATGTTATATCTATGCCTTGCGGTAGTAGAAGGTTCATGAGAGGAAATACCTAACTCATGACTTAGAGTTGGCAGTGGTAGTATTTGCTCTAAAGATCTTGCAGCATTATCTCGATGGTGTCAAGTGTGAAGTATTTACTAACCACCACAGCCTACAAAATATGTTCACCTAGAAGAACCTAAAGTTGGGTAAGTGAAGGTTGATGGAGTTATTAAAGGATTATAGTGTCACCCTTCAGTATCATCCAGGTAAGGCTAATGTGGTGGCATGTGCATTAAGCCGAGAACCGCTTAGTATGGGCAATCTAGCCTGTTTGGGAGCCTGTGAGTGTCCCACCCTAGAGAGATTCAGGCCTTGGAAATTAAATTTAAAAGGCTAGGCATCTCCAAACAAGGTGGGGTGCTGGCCAGTTTTGAGCTAAGGCCAACTTTTATTGAAGAAATCAAGGCAAAGAAATTTGAGGATGCAAACTTGAATGAGATCAGAGCAAAGACTTATTGGGAAAGTCCCAGGATGCAGTGCTTGCTGTAGGTGAGGTTCTTAATTTTAGGGGAAGGATTTGTGTTCTCCGAGTAGATGGTCTAATTCATAAGCTGTTGTTTGAGTCTCATAGTTTGCGGTACACTATTCATCCAAGTGTGATCAAGATGTACCAAGATTTAAAGTGACTTTATTAGTGGTCGGGAATAAAGAAAAACATTGCTGAGTATGTGGCTAAGTGTCAGAACTCTCACCAGGTATAGTATGATCACCAAAGGCCTGTAGGTTTATTTCAAAGGATGACCATTCCTAAATAGAAGTGGGAAAGGATATCCATGGATCTTTTGGTGGGTCATCCCAAAACCCTAGGGAATTATGATTCTATTTAGGTTGTGGTTGACTCATTGACAAAGATAGCAATTTCATTCCATCCAGAGTGGACTCTAATGCATAACAGTTGGCCAAGATATATGTGAATGAGATAGTGAGGCTGCACGGGGTGCCCCTTTCTATCATCTCAGACCATGGTATGTAGTTCACCTCCAATTGTGGGGGAAGTTGCATAATAAGTTGGGCAGTCAACTCACTTTCAGCACTGCTTTTCATCCACAGAATGATGGGTAGTTAGAGAGGAACATTCAGGTGCTAGAAGATATGTTGAGATTATGTGTGATTGATTTTAGAGGATATTAGGATAAATTCTTACATGTGTGTAAGTTTTCCTACAATAATAGTTATCAGTTCAACATTAATATGGCGCCATTTTAAGCTCTCTACGAGAGGGGATATAGATTGCGCATAGGATGGTTTGAGACTAGAGATGTAAAGCCCTTGGAGTTGACTTAGTAAGAGATGCTCAAGATAAGTAAGAAGCACCCAAGCCAAGCTCCTAACATCTCAGATTCTACAAAAGGAGTATGTTGACCGTAAGGTAAGGGACATGATATTTCAGGCCGATGAGAAAGTTCTTCTAAAAGTGTCACCCATAAAGGGAGTGATGAGGTTTGGCAAGAAGGAAAAGCCCAGTACTTACTATATTGGCCCCTTCGAGATTCTTGACTATGTAGGGACAGTAGCTTATAGTTTGGCTTTACCGCCTAGTCTATCGAGAGTCCATTCAGTGTTCTATGTGTCCTTGATGTAGAACTATCATGGGTATGGAGATTATATCATCTAGTAGGACTCAGTCTTGCTAGATAAAGATCTTAAATATGGGGAAGAGCAATTGCAATTCTAGATCGTGATATTTGGAATCTAAGGACCAAAGAATATAAATCTGTGAAAGTTTAGTAGAAGCATCCTCCGTTAGAGTAAGCTACTTGGAAAACTAAAAAGTGCATGTGAGACAAGTATCCCCAATTATTCATCGAATCAGGTACTACTGTCAAATCAGGTACTACTCTATCTTTGCTTTAGCCAAGATTTTCCTAGTTTTAAATACAAGGGGACGAGTGATAGGCAAATTGGTATCTATTGTAATGACATGTTCACGTCATTATGCATAAATAAATGGGAAACAAATTAGGCCAGAAAACTTTTGGGTAGTGACTTAAAAATATTAAGCCTAGGCCAGACTTGGATAAAATTTTAATCAAGTGAGGTCTAGGGTAATTCAATATTGGATGGGGGATTAAGTTTCTAGTTTGATCATTTTAGTTTATAGCCAAGACGATACGAAACTTGTACAACTTTACGAAATCGTATTCGAGCGAGTAAAACTACTAAAATTAAACTTGGCGTGAAGTATTGATTTTAGAACATCATGGGTTGAGGGTGTATTGTAAACTCGGAGCTTAGGAATCAGAAATCAATTTTCTGTCTCCGTTCATCCCACCAAAATAGGATTATTTCTCCAAGCTTGGGCCGCTATGGCGGGACAGTCACGAATTAAAATAGAGAAAAGTATTATACCCCGTACTTTTGTACCTTGGAAGGTTCTTAAGCTTCTTAAGTTTCTTGATAGGCTCTTAAGTTTCTTGAAAGTTTCTTAAGGTTCTTAGAGGTCACCATGTGAGATGGATAATCTATAATGCTACCAAAAAACTCTAAGGATGGGAGAATGTGACACCCTATAGTAGGGAAGATTGGAAATAGGGTTATAAGAATCCAGAAAAAGTTGGAAGCCAAGTAATAAGTCGTAGGACTCGACTTACGTACGTAAGCTACCAACTTCAAAATCTTACATTCTTAAGATACTTGAGTTCATACCAAGCTTACATAGAAAGGTTTACATAGGTTAATAAAGAAAGACGATATTATGAACCCACGAGGAGGAAAAGAAAGTGACACGTGGCAACAAGAGAGTGACACGTGGCAGAAAATAGAAGTGCCAAGTGGCATTAGCTGAAGCAAAGGGTGGACCCCCCACCTTCCATGTGGCATCCCAGGGTGGAGGAGGGGGTGAGTTATGCCAATAAGGTCTTGACATATGTCACCACTTAGGGGATGACACGTTTCACCCCCAAGGAAAGAAGAGAGAAGAAACTCTAGCTAGAGAGAAAAAAGGGTGAGTTCTCCAATTTCGTTCTGTGAATTAATTATATAGGGTATACCAAGAGGGTATGAATGTGTTATTAATGTAAACTTATGGTTTCAAGCAGCCCCAAAAGGATAGCAAACAGCCATGAAGTTTCAGCCGCGCTAGAAGAGCTTCCGAGGTAAATTTTGGCGAGTTTCGGATAAGGTAAGGCTTTCCCATTTAAATTGGAGTTTATGATGTTGTTATGAGGTATATTAAATGTCTTAAATGAGTCTGGAAGTGGAAAAATTTTATAAGGATGTTTGACGTTAAAAACAAACTAAATTGAAGTCTTTAGAATTAAATCGAAGTCAAGTAGTGTGTTGTGATTGTGGTGTTGCAGTTGCAGCTGGTTTGATTGCATGTTGCAGGACCAGAAAGTATTGTAATAAGGGTTTGGTTTCTTTTGGTTTCATCCACACGACCCTCCGTTACATATGGTTAAAGGTTTTATGAAACAAAGGTTAAAAACTCTATTTTGGTATCGTAGTTTTCAGTGAGTTGGTTGGAGTTTATATTGTGTAATGTTGAAGTGATTTTACTTCTATATATGTTGTTGGTTGTTGTTGTTGGTTGGCTGTGGTAATTAAGGATGTAATTGGAAGTTTGTATAGGACAAGTTATAGGGGAGATGCTGCCCGATTTCCGGTAACTTTGGAACTAGTAATAAACTAGTCGAGGGAAATGGATAAGGAAACGATTCCTATGGATACTTGGTTTTAGAGTTGGAAATTGGAAAGTGAAAGGTTATTAACCTTAGTATTGCTTTCATATTAAATAAGTTCAAAAGACGACGAGGCGAACGTGGTTAAGAGTAATCCATAAAAGGTATGTAAAGCTATCACTTCTTTCTTTTGGCATGTCTTAGAATTAACTAAGGATTAATATGTGCTTTGAGGGTAATTCTATTTATAAGTCTCGTGGGTGATTCATGATTTCTATTCTTAAAGATTCTCTGATAGTTAATGTCCTTGACTTTTATAAGTTATTTGGTATCATCTTTATTCATGCCTATGATTTCTAAGGTTCTTTTGATATGATCAATAGTGATATTTGAGGGATAGTTGATATGACTATCATCTTGATTTTCAAATAAAAATTCATTTTTATTACTTCATCGAGTCTTTGACAATGTTTTAAATTGCATATAGTTTCTCACTACTCCACTCGTGGATGCCTCAATGCTTCTTTCACTGAGTCCGGGCCAGGATATATTATCAAGCGTACTTTTCTGCATTGTTCGTCGTGCCCCGACGTGAGGGGAAAGGTATGACATGCACATGGGTTGTAGTGTATATTGTGCCATGTACACATATGCTGATGTCTGATGATATGATATGATATGGCCATCTGATATGATATGGTCTGTTACAGAGATGTTGCCTACTCTGGATTATTTTATGCTATGGCGCTAGTGATGGGAGGGCGACCACGTTTTGTTCACCGAGTCCCCTAATGGGTCCGGATATGACATATGTTTTTCTGCATGCATTATCTGTGTTTGTGATAAGTATTTTGACATTCTGAATATTTTGCTCATTTTCTGCACATTTTTTTTAGTTATGACTTTATTTAGTACAGTCCATGCTTTACATATTCATTATATTTTCCATACTGACCCCCTTTCCTTGGGGGCTGCATTACATGCCCGCAGGTATGGACGTTTGAGTTGTCGATCCGCTTGCTTAGGACATCTACTCTGCTGTTTGATAGTGCTCCTTTGTCCGGAGCTCATATTTTGGTACTGGCCTTTCTATAGCCTATATGTATACCTTGGTCAGGGGTACAATGGGGCCCTGTCCTGCCATATGATTATGCTATCATTCTATAGAGGTCTTTTTTTTTTTTTTTTTTTTTTTTTTTTTACGGGAACAGACCCTACACGAGGCTCCCACCTCTCGTGCACAGTCAGGGGTTAAGCAACACCCCCAAGCCTTAACATAAATAATCAAAATAAAAAAATACAAGGAGGGGGAAATAAACCTTACCTCCGATCCTATGGTGGTTCATAAGTCGGCTAACCTATTAAGGTCGGCTAACTCATCCCCGATACAAAAAAGAGACTAACTATAACTAGAAAGCAGTAAATCTGTGAGAGGACTCCTCCCGGTACAATTCAACTATGAAAGCATAAATGAGGGAGACTCTCCCCTTCCATGAGAAAAAAGGAAAGTAACCTACACTAGTCCTATTCCAATTATGCTACGTACCAGACATAGCTACATTGAAGAAGAACAAGTATACGAAACTTCTATCTCGCATGGGATGGGAAATTCTTTTCATCTTTGCTCTTTTTAGTCTTGTCGTACCAAGTAAATCCATGTGAAGTGTGCCTTTGTATCAGTATCATGATTACCAGCTAAGGAGGCTGAAAGGAGAGGAAGTATATGGAGCTATAGTAGCCAACAGCCTGATTTGTTATGGAGGAAAGTGTAGCTGCATTCGAACACCTGCATGGTGGTCCAAATGTATGGTTGCTGCATACCTGCACCTGGACAGACCGACAAAACCAGAAACATACACAAGCAACCAAGTCTGGAGGTACATGGGAGTGTGTTGGTTTTGGCATCTGTTGTTGCTGATGCTGTTGAACTTCATCTTGCAATTCTGCACTTTCAGCTTCAGCTCTGTGGTTGAATTGTTGTTTGGTGTGTGGTTGAGCAGTTGTTTGGTGTTGTGTTCCCATAGTATGTATATGAAGTTGATGGAGATGTAACATGTTACAGCTACTCATGATATTGTTGTTGGTTCTTGGATGTTGTCTATGAGGTTGTTGGAGTTCCATCTGGGTTCCACTGTTGCCTGTATCTCCAACAGCCTGCATAAACAAAGAAGCAAACAAACAAACAAACACACAATTCCAAGAACAGTTCCAAAAATGCTGAATGTGGTGCCATTCCTCTGTTGCAGCTGGCTTCCTCAAATTCTGTATTTGCAATATTGAGAGACTCCCATATGTTGTTTGATGTTGTCGGTTGTTGCAGTGTGTCAGTTCAGCAGCTTCCATGTGTAGGGGTTCTTTAGTATACCTGCACAAGCAACCAAAAGGAAGGCATACAAACCTGCCAATCTGCAGGTTGCTGGAGCTGATGGTTGCAGGTTCCCTAGGTTGCCTGTTGGTCTTTGTTTTGAGGTGGTTAGACTTCTTGGAGTACCTGCACAGAAAAACAAAACCAACAAACTTGTATATGTTTCTTGTCTGCTGCAGGTTGATGGAGTTGTTGCTGGGGTGTGTTGATAATGGAGAATGTGGTTGGCAAGATGAATGTGCTGCTCCAAAGTAGCCCCAGGTTACTGCATCCCTTTTAGCATTTCCAAGGGGAGTCTGCCAGCTATATTGGTGAAGCTGAGGATGACTGATCTTGGGGATCAATGCAGTCTCAAGGAGGGAGCTGTAGCTGGGGTACCTGCATAGACAAACACAACCAACAAACCTCACAACTAAAGAGATCTGCAGGCTTCTGTACCCATGTTCCTTGTGTGCTGCAAGTTGGTGGAGTTGTTGCTGTGGTGTGTTGATGTTAGAGAATGTGGATGGGAGGCTGCTCCATAGAAACCCCAGGACATTGCAGCCCTCATAGCAGTTCCAAAGAGGGCCTGCATAAGTGGACAAAGGCCATGTCCAAAAAGATGGAGAAGAACAAAGCCAAATGCTAGATTGGATGTTATGGGATTGTGTCTGTGAAGTCCTGGTGATCAACTCCAACTTCTGATGTAATAGCTCCCCAGTTGTTGATGTCCCTAAGCAAAAACAATCAGCCAAAGACAAACAAACAAACAAACACAAAAACCAGGAGGAAGTTGCTGTTCTGCACAGTCCTTGTGTAGGCCTCTTAGTGAAGGTATTTGTTTTGGTGGTTGTATCTGTGATGTGCTCTATGTAGGTGTTGGGAACACAAGTTGATGATTCCATCCTGACATCTGCATCTACACAACAAACAAGAACCAGCAAGAAAGGAGCTGCTGCAGGTGTTGAGCTAGTAGAGAAGGCATAGATGGAGTGGATTTGTTCCTTGTCTGCTGTAGGTTGGTATAGTTGTTGCTGGGGTGTGTTGATTATAGAGAGTGTGGTTGGCCAGCTGAGTGTGTTGCTCCATAGAAGCCCCAGGTTACTGCAGCCCTCATAGCAGTGCCAAAGAGGTTCTAAACAAAAACAGTCAACCAAAGACAAGCAACAAAGCAAACAGGTGTTGAGCTGCTGCAGGTGTTGCAGGTGTTGAGCTGCTGCAGGTGTTGAGCTGCTGCAGGTGTTGTCCTCTATGTATTTGTTGTTAAAGCATGTTGGTGTATATCTCCAACAACCTGCAAATACACAACAAATAACCAAGGACAAGCAAAGACCTGTACAGGTTAATAGAAAAGAATGGATCTCAAAGAGAATTTTGGAGCCTGTTAGCATTTTCCATGTCGCTCGACTAACGTCTCCACTTATCCGTTTGAGCTGAAACTTTCTGGAGTTCGCATATATATCCTTTCCTTTAGACATGCAAAGTTTGAAGGCTTGTTTCCCAAGTTGGAGCTTCCAGTTAGCAAAATTCTTCCTTTTTAAGCTTAAGACAGCTGATTGTTTCAAGCTCGCTCGCCTAACGTCTCCAATTATCCGTTTCGGCTGAAATTTCTTGGGCCTTATCAAAATAATATATGCTGCAATTTTGCAAAGTTTGGGGGCCTTTGGACAGGTCCACAAGTTACTCCTCACCCTGCACCTGCTGCCCTGCTGATTAGAGGTTGCAGGGTGTGTGGAAGTTGTAGTTGTGTTATTCTCTATGTATTTGTTGTTGAAGAATGCTGATATATCACTCCAGACACCTGCAATAATACAGCAAGCAAGCCCAAACAAAACATAGTGTACACAGACTAGCATTAAAGACAGGACCTCAGTAAGAGCTTTGGAGAGTGTTATCATTTTCCAAGTCGCTCGACTAACGTCTCCAATTGTCCATCTGAGCTGAAACTTTATGAAATTAGCATATATATCCTCTCCTTTAGCTATGCAAAGTTTGAAGGCTTGTTTCCCAAGTTGGAGGATCCAAATTACTAAAGGCCCTCTCTTTAGGCTTAAGGCAGCTGAATATTTCAATGTCGCTCGCCTAACGCCTCCAATTATCCGTTTGGGCTGAAACTTCTTGAGCCTTGTCATTATATTATTTTCTGACACCATGAAAAGATTGGAGGCCTTTGGACAGGTCCACAAGCTGCACCTCACCCTGCACATGCTGACCTGCTGAAGCTTAAGTGCTGCAGGGTGGTTGGAATTTGTGTTGGTGCTTTTCTCTATGTATTTGTGGTTAATGAATGTTGATACATCACTCCAGGAACCTGAAATAATACAACAACCAAAAACAAACAAAACAAGGCTTGCACAAACTAGCAAACAGGAGGGGACCTCAGTAAGAGCTTTGGAAACTATTAACTTTTTCCAAGTCGCTCGACTAACGTCTCCAATTATCCGTTTGACCTGAAACTTCATGATGTTTGCATATATGGCCTTTTCTTTATCCCTGCAAAATTTGAAGGCTTGACTCCCAAGCTGGAGCTTCCAATTACCAAGTTTCTCTCTCTTTAGGCTTAAGACTGCTGATTTTTTTAAGGTCGCTCGCCTAACGTCTCCAATTATCCTTTTGAGCTGAAACTTGTTGAGCTTTTCCAAATTAGTATATGATGCAATCCTGCAAAGTTTGGAGGTGTTTGGACATGTCCACTTGGTACAAATCACCCTGCACCAACAAACAGAAAAGCACAAAGGCAAGTAATTCTGCAGATTATAATAGCTACTACTATTGTCTTGTATGTGTTCCCTGAAAGTTGCAGTTTTGTGACTTTGTTGCTGCGGGATGTTGTTGCTGAGTAAGGTAAGAGACATGCTGAAATTGCAATACAAAGGGCTCCTTATGCATGATCCTGTGGTATTGCATCCTTTAGTAGCCATCCAAAGATGAGTTGCAACAGTTGGATTAGGCAAACTTCCACTTGTAGTTTGTTTCATCCTGCTACTGCTGCACCATGGGGCACCTAAGTTTGTTTCTCCAAGGGTCCACATGCTGCTGCTCACCTTGAAATTTTCCAGACCTGCAACTACCTGCATATGCAAGTGGAAAAGAAAGGAGGAGATAGGTACTCTAAATCCTAAATCTAATGGTAGGGAGATTATCCTATAAAAGCAGTAAATTAGGGAGACTCTCCCTTTTTCAATGGTCCTGATTATCATTATTAATATCAACTAATATTTCAAGGTATGAAGAAGTTCCTTCAATGTGGTTGATTGATCTTCTTCATCTTAGTTCTCCTAAAGCTAGCCATGCCAGCTTTGTCCATTTTGTAGTGTCCCTTGGTCTCTCTTGGAAGCTGCTGAAAGCTGTAGTAGTGTTGTGTATAGCTTTTCATGTGGCTTTCCTTTGAGAGTGAATCTGCAGTGTAATTAGCTTCCCTAAAGATATGCCTGAACTGGAAAGTCTCCAGTTTGCTAACCAATACCTGCAGTTCAGTAGTATAAGCAATAATGTTCCATGGAGGTTTAGCCTCTTGTTTGAGCCACTTGATTAGAAGTTCAGAATCAACTTCAAGGGCTACCCTACTGTATCCATGTTGTAGGCACCACTGAATACCAATAATTGCTGCTTGCACTTCAGCTTGGTTATTAGAACCACAGCCTAGTGGAGATGCAAAAGCATATATTAACACTCCATTATGGTCCCTTAGAATGCCCCCTGCCCCTATCTTCCCTGGATTGTTAAGGGCACTCCCATCTTTGTTGAGCTTGATCATTGTAGGCTGTGGTTTAGTCCAGCATACCTTGGTTATTCTCAACTCATGTTGTCTTTTTTCAACCATGGTAACCAAATCTGCCCAATTACTTGGCAAATCATTATATGGATACACAGTGGAGATAAGCATATATAGATCTTTGGATATTGAGAATATTACTCTAGTAGCATTAGACTTCTTGCCTCCATACTTGCATGCACATCTATTCTTCCATAGATTCCAACACACAAAAATGGGGGTGGCCTGCATTACTAACTTATGTAGCTCATTGTTAGTTTTGATTAGCCACCACCTCATCATTAGGTTTTTTAGAGGAGTGTTGTTGTGTTGCAGACCCCAGTACCCTGAGAAGTGCTTCCATATGTGTTGTGCAAAGTAACCTGATATAAAGATATGCTTTATATCATCAAGACCTGCTCTATAACAACAGGAGCATGCAGCAGGATCCTGTCCAAAGGCTACTATTCTGTCATTTGTGGGGAGTTTAAGTCTGAAAGCTCTCCAAAGCAGAAAAGAGGCCTTGAAAGGAATACTATTGTGCCATATATTGCTGTTAGTGGTTGATCTTGTCTTTTTCTTCCTTACCAACTCCCAGGCTGATGAACAAGTGAAGTTACCATGAGAGTTAGGCTTCCAGTAAGCTTGATCCTGCATATTTGGAATGTAGCTGATGGGAGTGCTGAGAATTCTGTGCACCAGCTGAGGGGGTGCATGTTTTCTTACTTTCTCTTCATTCCATCCTCCATTTTCCATGAATTCTGATACAGTAGAGTTATTCAATCTAGGGAGACTTTCATTGTGGTAAGCTAAGGGACCTACCCCTAGCCAATCATCCCACCAAAAGCTGCTTGTTCCAGACTTAATCCACCACTGTATATGAGGTTCTATATCCTTTTTGTTGCTCATCATATGCTTCCACATTAGGGACTGTCCTGTGTCCCACTTTTTAATGACTGGATGAGCCCTTTGGCAGTATTTTGCTTTAAGGAATTCCCCCCATAGTGTCTTCTTTGATCTGAAAGTCCACCACTGTTTGTATTGGAAGGATAAGCACACATCCTCTAATTTTTTAACACCTATACCACCCTCCTCATAAGGATAACTGAGAGTATCCCAAGAGGCCCAGTGATATTTTCTTCTTTCAGTATCCCATCCCCAAAAGAAGTCAGCAATTAGTCTTTTGATCTGATTCATGGTGGTCTTGGTAGGACTGAGAGCTGACAGCAGGTGTATAGGAATGGATTGCAGCACTGATTTCACCAAGGTGACTCTACCTCCATAGCTTAACATTTTAGTCTGCCATCCCCTAATCCTGCTTAGAACCTTAGAAACCATACTAGAGAAGTATATGATCCTTTGTCTTCCTATATATAGGGGGCAGCCTAGGTAAGTGATTGGGCCATGAGTGCATTTGTATCCTGTGATCATGCTAACCCTATCCACCACACCAGAGGGAGTATTCAGTGGCATCATGGTTTGACTCTTATCTTTATTGATAAGTTGTCCTGAAATAGCTTCATACAGTTTAAGAGTTTTGGTAATCAGTGTAAGTGAGAAGTTGCTGGTAGATGTGAAAATGATCACATCATCTGCAAAGCTCAAGTGATTTACTTGAGGACCTCTTCTTTCCATCCGGAATCCTGTATATAAATGATGGTGATGAAGATTGTTGAGAAGTCTAGACAGAACTTCAGCTCCAATGATGAATAAGGTAGGGGATAGGGGGTCTCCTTGCTTGAGTCCTCTTGTAGAGTGGAAGAAGCCATGCCTTGCACCATTAATGATGACTGCGTACCAATTGTTTGACATAATCCTCCAAACCATATCAATCAACACTTCTCCAAACCCCATTTTCCTCATGACCATACAAATGAATGACCAAGAGACCCTATCATAGGCCTTGGCCATATCCAGCTTTATCACCACATTATCCCCAGCCTTTGGTCTCTTAATATTGTGGATGATTTCTTGAGCTAACATTATGTTCTCAGAAATACTCCTACCTTTAACAAATCCAGATTGGTTATCTGAGATTAGCTGAGGCAATATAGGAGCAATTCTGAGGCTTATCAACTTAGAAATGATCTTGTTAGTGAAGTTGCTGAGAGAAATAGGCCTGTATTCTGATAGGCTGTTGGGATGCTCATTCTTAGGAAGTAGAGCTAAGCATGCATGAGAAATAAACTTGGGAATACCATGTCCATTGAAGAAATACTGGACTAATCTCAGTAGGTCTTCACAGATGATATCCCAGCATGAATGAAAGAATTTCCCATTCATTCCATCTGGTCGAGCAGCTGATGTAGGGCTCATAGAAAATACAACTTTCTTCAGCTCATCCATAGTAGGTAAGGATTGCAGGCTCTCATTCTGCTCCTCTGTAACCATCCTTGGAATGCACTTAAGAACATCTTCCCTGATCAGTCTCTCTTCTCCAGTGAATATTTTTTCAAAGTGTGTTGTGGCTGCTCTTGCAATATTGTCTTCACCTTGAATAGTATTGCCTTGTTCATCACTAATCTGATGGATGAATAACCTTCTTCTTCTTCCTCTGATAATAGCATGAAAATAGCTAGTATTGGCATCTCCATCTTTGAACCAATGAAGTTGACTTTTCTGCTTTAAGATAGCCTTCTCCATCTTCAGATATCTGATGTACTGAGCATTGATCTGATGTAGCTTGGACCTGTTCTCTTCAGTATTGTCACTGATTATTTTCTCTTCAGCTTGTCTCACCTGCTCTTCATATTCTTTTACTGAAGCAAAGATGTCCCCAAACTCATTTCTTAACCACTTACTAAGAGTATTAGAAACTCTTTTCAGCTTTTGTTGGAAGGTTCTCATTGGATTTCCTTCCACAGGGTTATCCCAACATGCTTTTACAGTGCTAAGGAAATTGTCATTGTCTGTCCAGCAGTTTAGAAATTTGAAATACTTGATAACATTACCTTGTTTTGCCCTGCTTTCCATCAATAGAGGGCAATGGTCAGATCCTGTGGAGGCTAAGTGACTGACAGTTGTTACAGGCATGACTTCTAACCAAGAGTCATTAACCATGGCCCTGTCAAGTCTTTTCCAAATTCTAGCATCTTTGTCCCTATTGTTGCACCAGGTGAACTTATGCCCACAGAACCCCAGATCAGTGAGTCCACATGCTTCTATCACACTAATAAACTCAAAGCTCTTGTTCATATTATATGGCTGGCCCCCCATCTTTTCTTCAACACTTGTAATAACATTGAAGTCTCCAATGGTGCACCAAGGCTTCTCCTTACTGGAGAACTGCAACATCTTGTCCCATAAGTCTCTTCTCATGTAATCCTTGCACTTTGCATAGACAAAGATAATGAGGTAGCTATTAGGACAAGCCACATGATTGATCTCACAAGTGATCTGCTGCTCATCCTGGTCCAAAATGTTACAGGCAATGTCTTTGTTCCAGAATAACCAGATTTTGCTATTGGAGTTGGACATAACATTATCCATACCTAGCTAAATTCTGTGGAACTGAATTTGAGATTTGTTGGAAAAAGGTTCCAGCACTGCTATGATAGACAGCTTATGAAAGTCTTTCAACCTTTGTAAGCTATCAAGGGTCCCCTGAGTATCAATACTCCTTGCATTCTAGCAGATTGTACTAATCATCAGGGTTTTTGAGTTTTGGACCTAGTGTTGATGTTGCTGTTGACAACAACATTATCAAGACTGCTGATGATACTTTGTTTAGTCTTCTTCTTTGTTTGCTTACTTTTAGAGGGTGGCTCCTTCTTTTCCTTGTCTTGCTGACTTTCCTTCTGCAATATAGCTGTCATTGTAGATCTGAATGCCTCCAGGTGATCTTCTTTTTGTGCCTCTTCCCCATGGTCATGGTCTTCCACATCTTCAGAATGAGTGACCCTATGTTCATCAGATGATCCCTGGGACTTAGCAACCAGTTGGACCTCATCCTCATACACCTTGTCCCTGGATGGGCTGAAAGCCTTAATCAATTGTTCACTCACAGCATCCTCATCCTTAGAGTCAGTCATTGGTTGATAGTCACTGTCCTCTTCATTCTCAGATACACACACTGCATATTCATCAACCTCAGTGTTGAAGTTGGGCTGAAGATGTTCAGTAGTTGTCTCAGGAATAGGCCTTACTGAATGGGGGGTAGTTGTGAGGATACAATGGGCCTGGAGGGGAGTGATATCCATGCCCACTTGATCATCCTCCAAAACAAATTGTTGACATATTTGTTCCTTGACAGAAGAGTCTTTTTCAACAGTTCTTTTTTTAATTACATCCCTTCTCTTCTTGCTCATGTTATGCTTTTTTCCATCAAAACCTGTGATACTTGTACTTGCTACTGCCCCCATATCTTTGGCCATAAAGCCTTTGATTATTGGCAATTAGATTGCATCAGTACCAATGTGATCCTTGTTAGCATTCTGATCATCTGTTTGAGTGTTTGTGAGAGGAGGACTGCTGTGCTGAGATTGTTGTACTGGGGTAGCAGGATCTCTATAGTCACACCTAGGGTCAGTGCTTGGGTTCTCATGCAAAACATGAGACAATCTCCCACCCCCTTTGGTTGCCCCTTTCTGCAAGTTAGTGAGGTTCTCCTGTACTCCTCCAGCCATTCCTCCAGCAACTACTATGTTAGCAGCAGTAGTATTATTATATTTTGGGGGATTCTGGGGTATTGGGAGTATTAAGTCAATACCTGAACTTCTTGCTTGTGTGTTTACATAATTATCACCTGGTGAGGCAGTACCTATGCAGTCTACATGAGGAAT
The DNA here is from genome assembly GCF_947179165.1 of Solanum dulcamara. Lineage (NCBI taxonomy): Eukaryota > Viridiplantae > Streptophyta > Magnoliopsida > Solanales > Solanaceae > Solanum > Solanum dulcamara. Next base: position 45,227,740 of record NC_077244.1, on the reverse strand, counting down.
TGGGGTCTGTGGGGACACTGAGATAATCTCATGTCTTTGTTCTTTGGTTTTTTCTTGCCATGTTGGTAAACTCCTTTTCTTGGAGTTCCTTGTGTTTACTGGTTCCCCTGCATCTTGGTTAGTGGTGTGATCTTGTGTAACAAGATCAACATAAATATTGGAACTGGAAATAGGATTAGGAGACTTACCTGCACTTGTGTTTTTCTGCTGTAATTGATCTTTGTTGCTGTAGTTCTGTGGTGGAGTAGGCCTATTCACATTGTTTTGTTGATGATGGCTTTGTCCCTTGTGTTTTTTCTTCTTCTGAATTTGCCATTCATTCTCATTTGTATTATCATTCATGGTCTGTGTTTGAGTTGGAACTTCAGTTGGTGAGGTGTAGTTCCTTTTCTGCACACCAGAAGTTTATGGGTCCTCTTGGTCATTTCCATTTCTGTTCTCCCTGGTCTTGCTCTTTTTAGCAGCTTCTTCATCCTTTCTTCTCTGTTGTTCATCATCCCTCCTCTTAATATTACAAGCATGCTGCCTATGTCCCTGGTGTTTACAGTACATACAGTATTCTGGGACATTCTCATATTGGAGAATTTGCCATCTTCCTATGTTGGGATCCTTTTTATCATGGCCAAGCCACACATGAGAAGGTCTCTCTTTAGTGAGATCAACCTGAACTCTCACCTTGGCAGTGCTCCCTCTAGTCTTCTGAATGGATGCTGCATCCATGAATAATACTTTGCCAACAGGAGCAAGCAAAGTAGTCACAAACTCCTTAGTGTAACAATGCCAGGGGAGCTCAGGAAGGGCCACCCAAATTGGCACAATAGGAGTCTCTTCCTCAGGCCTGAATGTTGGTGTCCAGGTCTGTATTCTCATACTTTGTCCCTCAATTATCATTCTCTGTTTGGTCCACACTGTGGTGTAGTCCATTTCATTATCCAGGTCTATGTACACATGCCTAGCATTAAAGTGGGCAATCTTAACTCCTCCTACAAGTTGAGTTTGGAGGATGAAGCTTTTCCTGATAAGCTCTATTTTAGGCATAGTATTGGAGAATTTACCCACTAGAGTAAATTTACATTTTTCAGCTAATTTGACCATGAAATCATTGTTGTCATATAGCACTGCAGGAAGACCTTGTCTAGTGGTGTATATAGGTGTAGATAATTCTATAGGGGTCTCAGTTCTTGCTTGATTGATTCTCAATTTAGCAGCAAAGGTTTGAGTTACAGTATAAGGGGCAGGCTGAGGTACCTGTTCTTTTCTGCTAGGGAACTGAGGCTTCTGAGCATTTTGGTTGGTGTGACCACCTGTTTGTTGATGGTTGGCAGCTAGGTTGTGTTCCTTTGGTTGGGGTTGGTTGTACACTAACTTAGGAGCTTGGTGATTTTGATTAGTCCTATCAAAATTACTAGATATTTTGGGGAAATTTTGCTGGTTTAGAGAGTTCCTTATAGGGGCTGCTGTCAGGTTGGTATTTGTTTTGGGAATGTTGGTACCTTTGTTCTGCATAACATTAGCTACAACAGGTTCTTTTTGCTTAGTTGCATTAAGGATATTGCCAGCACCATTTCCAGGATGACCTTCCATCCCCTGCATTGAAGGTTTTATCACAGCACCATGGTTCTCATTTGCATTGGATTGCAAGTGAGTTCCAATGGATTTCAGCATGCCATGGACATTACCAGTTTCAACATTTTTACCATTAGGATTAACAAGAGGTGATTCAGCAGTCTTAGCATGTATTTGATCATCAAGGTTAGCATAATTAGTATGAGGTAATGAAGATTGGTTTAAGGGTTCAGAAAACTTACCTTGTGGTTCTGCAGGATTCATACTGTTACATTGTTGTGGAGCTCCTGAAGTATTTCTATCAATCTTGGAACATTGATTCCTCAACTTTGCATTATCAATTAGGTGCATATCATCATTTGGTTGATTGATTTTCTCAGGTTACAAACATTGATTAAGAGCCAGTGTATTTATTTCAGCTTGAAATGCAGCAGAACTGGGCACATCACCTTGAGGAGCGTCTTGACGACTTTTTGAATTTTGACTTGTAGGTGATGATTCGAAGTATGTACCTTTACTGGATGTCTCCACAACACTCTTGGGAAGATTTTGGCGCTGGTTTTGCATTGATTGGGTCACCGGAGCTCCGGCGAGCCCACTTGGACAGTAGCTCTGATGCCTATGCATATTTGTGCTAATCGAAGGGCATTGAATTTCTTCTATAGTGTTTGGGGGATGAGGAATCATATTTTGCATATCAAATAAACCAAAACTGATTGAATTACCTGAATTGGAAGCTCGAATTTGGTTTTCCAATTGTTCTTCATTTTTTGAACCAGTAGCAGCTTTTTGGAAATTCGAATTGGTGTGTGAAGATTCGAGAGTTCTTACCTGGTGAGGATTGTTCAGTGCATTGGAGCGCCCATGTTGGCATTGGTTTTCGACTGAAAAAGTTGCCGGAGCTCCGGCAGCTTCTCCGACGACTTGCTCCTTCACTATTTCTCCGGCCATTTGGTCTGATAATTGGTGAGGAGAGGCGCTTGGATGTGGGGAACAAACCCCTGGGTTGGGCGCCCTTCGAATGTCGCCGGAAATTGCTCGCGCCGCCGGCGGACCAGTCGCGACTCCTTCATCAGTCGCCAGTGAATATCTCGATATTGGATGGTTCAAATGATCTGATTTTTGCATATTGTGTAGTTCTTGCAATGCTGATGATTCCCCAATTTTTTGTTCGATTCGAATCAGCCCAGCTTTCTCCAAATCGTTGATGTGATGAACCCAGGCGATTTGCTCCTCCGACAGTGCTACAGTGATCGCCGACTGTTTTTGCACTTTGGAGGGGCTACGGGTGGAATTTTCCGATGCTACGACTTGCGTTGCATTCGTGTCGTCGTTATCTTCGTTCCTATCTTTTGAACGAAATTTTTTGAGATCCGGAGGTGGGTCCCACCCCATATTCGTCTTAATGAAAATAGTGCCCTTAGTTGAGAGCTTTGTTCCTAGAGAGATGTTAGAGAGAGAAAGTAATTCATGAAATGAAGATGCGATTCTATATAGAGGTCTGTAGATATGTATTTGTGGGTTTTATATTTGTTTTGGGCTTTTGTGTTCTGTGACGGCCTTATCGGCTTTCATGAGCTTTATCTATTTTCGTGCACTATCTAGTGACCTTAATTAATTTCTATATTTATTTATTCATCTAATATGCTAGTTTGGGGCTAAGGGTACGTATGGGTGTCTGACTCGGGCATGAGTCATGGCCTACGGGATTGAGTCATGACAAAAGTGGTATCAGAGAAGTCCTTTCTTGGAGTGTCTATAGACCGTGTCTAGTAAAGTCTTATTTATTAGTGTGTTATGTGCCACATCTATAAATAAGAGGCTACAGGACATTTAGGATGTTACCTTTATTTCATATCGAAGATCGTACGATAGATCCGAGTCATAGGAAAACTCTTTATATTAACCTTGGATGTTAATAGAAGGATGACAGCAACGGAAGGAAGTGACTGACGATATTGGAAGTCACAAGGCACGCAGGTAAGCAAAGGCATGATAGATATCTGTTGGGTAAGGTATTGAAGTAGAACTGAAATGTAAAGTTGTAAATTGAAAGGAAGAGTAGACAGGAAAGTGTAACAGGGGAAGTTCCAATGAATGTATGAGGTAGGTCCATTTTCATACTGTTGATTGTGGGCGCCCTGTGTGGCTGCGATATGATGTGATATGATACATATATATGTAACTCTATACATGTTGGATCTATAAGGCACTGTTGGTATTTTCTACGTGCAGGTTTGAAATAGTAAAAAATACAGAGGAAACTCTGCCCAAATTTTCTTAGAAATAAAAAGAGAATGAGATACAGGGATGTAGTTTGTCTTGAAAACTCGTACCCACAATAATGATAAGATTTGGCTAAACCACGAGTATGGCTGACCTCGAGAAATAAGTTAATTATTGCATTGATGGCAATAGAAACTAAGAGGTCGATATTGATAAGGTAAACCGAAGTTGGAAAAGACTTATGACCCTAGGGAGATGATTTAGAGAAGACCGATAGGTCTAGATAGAACGATATATTAAGGCACCGACGGAACTGATACACAAGGATAAACTATGACGAACTATAATTAAAAGGAGTAACAGTATGATTAAGATAAGAGTGCAAGGGAAATAGAATTGTGATGGATATGAAGTATTAATAAGACAGCTTGGGAGATATTAAGGATAAGACTAACTAAGAAGGGTAAGTAACCCATAGTAAGAATCGTGAAAAAGGTTAAGAAGTGTTATACTATGGGGTGGAATACGAATAGGATATGATGTGAATATAACGAGGATCGTTATGAAAATAAGTAAAGCCTAGTGACAAAGTGGCTAGTGATAGGACGTGGTCCATGTAATAAGAATATAAGGGTAAGTGTGAAACGGAAAAGTGGGCTAGGGAACAAATAAGAAAGACTTATCAAGTTCCGTAGGAAAAGTTGCGAATAAAGATTATGTGATAAAGGAAATAATAGCGAGCACAAGAAAATAAAGAGTAACTGAAAAGAGTAAGCAAGAAGAAAGCGAGATGACCATGTAACAATAGGTCATGACATGTGTAGCCGAAGATACGAATGCTAAAAATGATGGAACTATGAAAGACCAAGCTGTAAAAATATACGCAACGAGATAGAATGGGTGTTAGGGAATGATTGATATGATACGAATAAAGATGGATGGACAGAATATGTTTTAAAAATGAGAAAAAGGATTATGTAGAAGTAATGTGTTCCGAATAATACAGAGGTAGTATAAGATTCTTCTTGTTCGGAATAAAAGATAGACATAGATGGGATAAATGATAAGAAAAATCTATGAAAGCACCCAAGATAGATATGATTAAATGAATACAGATACGGAACGAAAGGGAAATGTACAATATAAACTTAAAAGTGTAATACGACTACATGGTTATAAGGTAAGGCCCTAATTGAGGCGAACTTGGAATGTTTTTGAGAAAATTAAAAGCTGGTGTTGGGTACATAGTAAGGGAAAGGGGTATAAGGTATAAAGGGGTGGTGCGTGCACACAACGTCGCCCCAACAATAGTGGAATCCTTAAGAGACAAAGACGGTAAACTTAAGAAATAAATGGTGCAATATACATTTATTCCAAGAAACAAAGGATATAGGTTGGGATAAAGCTACTCTTGCAAGAGAACCTTGAACAATTATCGTTGGAATACAAGTATTGCCTAACTGAAATTGGAACGACTAAAAGTGCTAATTAATTTTTGATAAAGATAAGTGGAGTGTGGCCTTGGATGAGTTATTCCATAGGTCACATTACACAAGTACAAATTAATAGATGAGATGTTGAACTATGTATGGAAAGGTTTTCGTTGCTTTGTGACTTAGTCAAGGTTTCATACATACAGAATCAAGTTATAAAGGATGAAGAAAGAGATGGATATGATACGGTACCAAGTGGATTGGGAAAAGAGATTGGATGAGTTTTGAGATTGGACAAAGGTATAAGTACCCCCCCCCCCCTTTAAGGGGGGAAGCGGGTGAAAAGAAAGCAAGGGTAAGATGGAAACAATGGATACTACAATATAGCGGACATGGATGTTTAAACTTCAAGAAGATCCCGTGCTGAAGTAAGTTAGAAGGGCTGAAAGCCAACAATAATGGGATAGAAGTCATAATGGTATTTAAGGCGGTGTCAAGAAGTTTTTGGCTAAACCCTACATGATATAACGTTAGAAGATGGGTGTGTATAAAAAAAGAAAGGGTACAACTAGGGAAGGGTATCGAATAACTCAAGAGATCGTGTGAAGGATAACGATACCATGTGGGGTCAAAATCCAAGATGTTACCTATAGTGTTGGTCGCAAATAATGCTGCGATAGATAAATAACCAAGTAAAAAGGAAAGCAAGCTTCCTATGATTGGAAGTGAGAAGAGCAAGAAGTGGATAAAAGAAAAGAAAGAAGTATGACAAGATGGGACTAGTGAGTTTCAATGTGAATAAGATAGGTGAAGAAGAATGAACCCGGAGACGAAAAGACTACATCTACCTCATACAAGTTGTACCGGCAGGGTTATGCAACCTATGAATATGTATGTGTTACTTATAGGTACAAGTGAGTAAGTACGTCGTAAAATAATAAGGGTTCGATAAGGACAATACAGTTATAATATTTTGGATACGTTACAGAGAGGTAGAGAAAAGATATCCGTACTTATTCCCTATATCCAAAGGTAGTCTAAACTCTTGAAAGGATTGGAAGACAACGGTTCTAGAGAACTCCCAAAATCCTCGTAAAACCCTATAAGATGAGTTAACATTTGAGGACGAATGTTCTAAAGGGGGAAAGAATGTTATACCCCATACTTTTGTACCTTGGAAGGTTATTAAGCATCTTAAGTTTCTTGATAGGCTCTTAAGTTTCTTGAAAGGTTCTTAAGATTCTTATAAGTCACCATGTGAGCCGAATAATCTATAACGCTACCAAACAACTCTAAAGATGGGAGAATGTGACACTCCATAGTAGGGAAGATTGGAAATATGGTTATAAAAATCTAGAAGAAGTTGGAGGCCAAGTAATGAGTCGTAGGACTCGACTTACGTACATAATCTACCAACTTAAAAATCTTACATTCTTAAGCTACTTGAGTTCATATCAAGTTTACGTAGCAAGGATTACATAGGTTCATAAAGCAAGACGAGATTATGAACCCATGAGGAGGAAAAGAAAGTGACACGTGGAAGAAGATGGAAGTGCCACATGGCAGAAGCTGAAGCAAGGGGGTGGACCCCCACCTACCATGTGGCAGCCCATAGGTGGAAGAGGGTGTGTGTTGTCCCGATAAGGGCTTGACACGTGTCAACACTTAGGGGATGACATGTGTCACCCCCTAAGGTAGCATATATATATATATATATATATATATATATATATTTTATAAATTTTCAACTCATCCTTATCCCATAAGTTACATCTTCATCCAAATATTCAAGGAAAGAAGAGAGAAGAAACTCTATCTAGAGAGAAAGAGAGAGCCTCGGATTTGGGGAGAAAGAAAAGGGTGAGTTCTCTGATTTTGTTCCGTGAATTAATTATATAGGGTATACCATGAGGGTATGAATGTGTTAGTAATGTAAATTTATCATTTCAATCATCCCCAAAAGTATATCAAATAACCACGAAGTATCAGCCGCACTAGAAGAGCTTTCGAGGTGAGTTTTGGCGAGTTTCGGACAAGATAAGGCTTTTCCCTTTAAATTGGAGTTTATGATATTATTATGAGGTATATTACATGTCTTAAATAAGGATAGAAGTGAAAAAATTTCATAAGGATGCTTGACGTTAAAAACAAACTAAATTGAAGTCGTTAGAGTTAAATCAAAGTTGAGTAGTGTGTTGTGATCATAGTGTTGCGGTTGCAGCTGGTTTGATTGCGTGTTTCAGGGATGGAAAGTGTTCTAATAAGGATGTGGGTGCTTCTGGTTTCAGCCACACTACCCTCCATTTCATATGGTTAAAGGTTTTACGAAATAAATATTAAAAACTCTATTTTGGTATCGTAGTTTTGAGCGAATTGGTTGGAGTTTATATTGTGTAATGTTGAAGTGATTTTACTTCTATATATGCTTCTGATTTTTGTTGTTGGTAGGTTGTGGTAATTAAGGATGTTATTAGAAGTTTGGATAGGATAAGTTATAGGGGAAATGCTGCCTGATTTTCGATAACTTCGGAACTATTAATAAACTAGTCGAGGGAAATGGATAAGGAAACGATTCCTATGTATACTTAGTTGTAGAGTTGGAAATTGGAAAGTGAAAGGTTATTAACCTTAGTATTGCTTTCATGTTAAATAAGTTCAAAAGATGACGAGGCGAATGTGGTTAAGAGTAATCCATAAAAGGTATGTAAAGTTGTCACTTCTTTCTTTTGGCATGTCTTAGAATTAACTAAGGATTAAGATGAGCTTTGGGTTTAATTCTATTAAGAAGTCTAGAGGGTGATTCATTATTTCTGTTATTAAAGATTCTCCAATAGTTAATGTCCTTGACTTTTATAAGTTATTTGGTATCGTCTTGATTCATGCCTATGATTTCTAAGGCTCTTTTGATATGATCAATAGTGATATTTGAGGGATGGTTGATATGACTATCGTCCTGATTTTTAAATGATAATTAATTTTTATTACTTCATCGAGTCTTTGACAATATTTTAAATTGCATTTAGTTTCTCACTACTCCACTCGTGGATGCCTTAATGCTTCTTTCACTGAGTTCGGGCCAGGATATATTATCAAGCGTACTTTTCTGCATTGTTCGTCGTGCCCCGACGTGAGGGGAAAGGTATGACATGCACATGGGTTGTGGTGTATGTTGTGCCATGTGCACATATGCTGATGTCTGATGATATGATATGATATGGCCATCTGATATGACATGATCTGTTATGAAGATGTTCCCTACTCTGGAGTATGTTGTGTTATGGCGCCAGTGACGGGAGGGCAACCACATTTTGTTCACCGAGTTTCTTAATGGAGCTGTATATGAAATATATTTTTCCGCATGTATTATCTGTGTTTTTGATAATTATTTTGACATTCTGGATATTTTTCTCATTTTCTGCATATTCTGTTCTGGTTATGACTTTATTTATTACAGTCCATGCTTTGCATATTCATTATATTTTTCGTACTGACCCTCTTTCCTCGGGGGCTGCGTTACATGCCCGCAGGTACAGACGTTTGAGTTGCCGATCCACTTGCTTAGGACATCCACTCTGCTGTTTGACAGTGCTCCTTTGTCTGGAGCCCATATTTTGGTACTGACTTTTCTGTAGCCTATATGTATATGTTGGTCAGGGGTACGACGGGACCCTGTCCCGTCATATGATTATGCTATCATTCTGTAGAGGTCTGTAGATATGTATTTGTGGATTTTGTATATATTTTGGGCTTTTGTGTTCCGTGATGGCCTTATCGGCTTTCGTGAGCTGCATCTATTTTTGTACGCTATCTAGTGATCTTAAATAATTTCTATATTTTTTTATTCATCTAATATGCTAATTTGGGGCTAAGGGTACATATGGGTGTCCAACTCAGGCACGAGTCGCGTCCTACGAGAATAGGACGTGACAAAAAGTCTCAAAATTATTTTTATTCTTCCCACTTTGTTATTGAGAGACCAAAAGCGACCTAAGGCGACTTCTTGCAGTCTTCTATCAATTTTAGTACTAAAGGTCAGATAATCTCTCCCCTAACTTTTATTTTGATTGTTAGAACCTAGAATCCATGAGGGATAACTTAGAGGAGGGTTCTTAGCTTGAATTTAATGGTGGAAAATAGCCCTAGATGAGTGATAGGATCATGAAAGTGGCTAAGTTTAGGATTTTGATATATTACAGGTATTGTAGGTCATTAATTGTTGATTTATTGTAATTTTTGTTATTTTTAGACCTAGAACAAGTTGAGAGACTTCGAAAATAGAAATTTCAATCTCTTTAGAGTTTTCAAAGCTTGAATTTGAGGTAGGTGATGGTTTGTCTTCCCTATGTGTCATATGTGATTGTTAACTGCTTTATTTGTATGCATATATTTATGTGAAAGGGAAAGATGAAATGAACCACATGAATTGTCTGTTTAATGTCAAATGCATAAAATCAACCTGTTCTTGGTATTTATGATTGTTAAGACGATTCTTTGTGTTTGTGATTGTGCTGTGTTTGATTGGACTAGGTGACTCATTTTGACACAATATTTGATTGGGTGTCACGTTCCGATATAATATTGGACCGAGTGTCACGTTCCGACATACTAACAAATAAAGTGTGGGTTTCATGAGAGAACCATTCTTGACTGTGTATTAAAATTGAGACTGTTAATCTGTGTATTTGTATACATATTGTAATGACATGCTAAGTGGTAAGGTAGTCTATATATGTATGTTTACTGTGTTGTAGTTACTTTTTCATATCTCACTTGCTGGAATAGTCGCGTGATCCTACTAGTACACCGTTATTTTGTATACTCATACTGTACTTTCTCTTTCTATGTTGAGTAAAGAAAATCTTCAGGCAGATGTTGAGAGACCGCAGTGAGGAGATCATTGAGCTATGGAATTCAAGGGTGAGCCAGTTCTTTCAAGCTATCATGACTTCTTCTTTATTTTTGTCCCTCATTTTTGGACTCAGATTTTTAGACACTTTTTGCATAATCACTTCTTCTCAATGTTGCATCCCCTTTCTTAGACTTCTGACTTTATAAGTGTTTGCTACAATAACGTTCAGGTCCTAGGAGTTGAATTTTCGCACTATTTATGTCCTTACGAAGTCTATGAGAACTCAACTTCTAAAATTGCTATATAAATATGTTTCCAAATTTTTAAATGTTGTCTCTTGCCAATATTATTTAGTTGAGCTGTAATAATAATTCTCCCACCAGAGGGTTAGAGTGAGTGTCAATCACGGCGGGTCAGGATCGTGACATAATCTCTATTTATGGAGGGGGTGAATCTCTATTTCACTTTTTTAATATTTTATTATTATATATATTATATAACATGGCATATTATAAATTATATAAGACCATTAATTAACTCTTTAATATTCGTAATAAAATTTTAATGTGATATCTTTATTATATTAATTTAAAATTTATATTAATTTGTGATTTTTATTAATAATTTCCGTAAAAAATTATTTAAGATATAAGTTAGTTTTTTTATTATAATTTATAATTATAAAAAATTACCATCACAAAAATGAAAAGTGTACGTGCAAAACGAATAATTAGAAAAAATATCTAAATCTATTATTGAAAAGTATACTACTTCCATCCGCAATTAACAATCTTTCTAGCCTAAATTATTTTTTTTAAAAAAAATATTCTTCACTTTAAATATTTAATCTAAACTTATAATTTTTTTCACTAGAATGCACAAATTTAAAATAAGTCAAACAATCTATTTGTATTTTATAGTGATAAATTATTAAACTACACTTTTTAATAAGCATGAAAATAGAAGAAAACTGATAGATGTTGCTGATTATGACCTTTGGGATATGGCATGCATATTTGGGTTTGCCTGGCACCAATAATGATATTAATGTTTTAGAGTCATCACATTGATCTTCCAATCTTGCTAGCGGTATTGTTGTTATTTAAGGAAAAGACTACGACATGGGGTTGTTATCTAGCTGATAGTATATATCCAAAATGGTCTATAATTGTGCAAATTATTCATGATCCACGTTTCAAAAAAAAAGGAAATATTTTGCGATGAAACAAGAATCTTATCGAAAAGATGTTGAATATGCATTCGGAGTTTTGTAATCACGTTTTGCAATTATCGTATGGTCATCATGTTTTGGAGAAATACATGATATTATAATTACATGTATTATACTGCACAACATGATAACGGGCATGAGCGTAATCTAAATGCACCAATTCAAGATACTTCGGAAGCTCCAATTGCAACGACAAAAATGGTGGTAAATGAAAATCTATGAGTTGAATAATTTTTAGCTACACATAAAAAATTAAGGAAAAAAATGCTCATTTTAAACTCTGTAATACATTAATAGAGAATTTATGGGAGTAAAATAATAATGTTGAAAGTTGAGTATTTATGTAAATTTAAAATAATTTTTAGGATTCATCAATGATTTCACTTTTATTTGAATTGTTCATTAATATGTATAATATATAATATGTTCTTGCAATTTATTTTATTTGAAAATTTTGAATAAAAATAATTTTTATATTACGTGAAGATTTTGAAAAGAATGTGAATTATATACGACTATTTGAGAGAAAAAAAATTATTTTATGAAAACAGAAAATATAAATAAAATAAAAATAACAATATAATATGAGAAGAGAGAAGAAATTGTTTTTTAAAATGTATAATAGAAAATTAAATTGAAATTGATTGTGTCCAAATATGAAAATTCCCTATTGTTTTGGAGATGAAAATTAAGGTCGGGTAGACGCCCTTCGTGAATCCAAATTTCGACCACACAAATTTTGGCCCAGTAGATGGAGATATGTTTAACAAAAGTTTAGTAAGATACCCACCCAACAAAGTTGGTCATGTACAACACGAATTCATCTACGGTTACGTTGAAGTTGCTGACATCCTCCAAAATACTGTTGATCCAAGAGTCTATAAGGTAACATTAGAGAAAAGAACCAAAATGATATTTAATGTACGAGTAATGCTTTATTTTAATTTTTAATATATTTTATTTGATTAAAATAAATTTTAATGTATAATAAAGGTGTTCATTTTGGTTCTTAATATATTTTACTTGATTGAAATGATCCTTAATGTATAGCAAAATGTGTTCATTTTGGTCTTATACCCTAAACCTAATAGATTTATTAAAACAATGTTAAATTTAATTGTGGACACCACATGGCTAACAAAATTCATCATGGTTGTCTTCTTTGTTAGCTCTAAAGAAAAACTCCATGAAATCTTACACCATTATCGCTATTTTCTTTTAAAAAATGTACTATTTTCTCTTGCTTAAAACGAAAATAGGCATTAGGTCAGTGGAATGATATTTTAGGAAAGAGAAAATTAGTAAATTTTGTTGGAGAAAGTTGAAAAAACTGGTGTTAGATGTTATGAAGTTCTTTCTTTGGAGGTAACGAAGATGATAACAATGGTGAGTTTTGTAAGCCACATAGGGTGCATAATCAAATTTAACATTTCTTTTTGATAAATTTGTTAGGTTTAGGATAAATGTTCAAAATGAACCCTTTTGTTATATATTATGGATCATTTCGATCAAATGAAATATATAAAAGACCAAAATAAACACCTATGTATACATTAGGATCATTTCAATCACGTAAAATATGTCATGAATGAAAATAAAGCATTATCATCCACTAGGGACCATTTTGGTCATTTTTCCTTACCATATTTCTTTTGGTGGGGGTGATTCTGTGAACAATGACTTTTCAGAAAAAGGAAAAAGAAAACTTTTTAATGGGGTGACACTCTGAATAGTTAGAAGAAAAGAAAAAGACATAGTTTAAGTGAGATCTAAGCACTTCAATAGTGAAGTTGAGATTATGTCATGACCCGAATCCAGGCCATTATGATACCTACTATAACCCTGAGTAGATAAGCCAAATCGAAACCCAAAGGTTGCAGAAGTCAAATATTTAATTACCAAATAACTAATTACATGAAATAATGGAAGCAGTAATAATATAACAATGAAAACCGAGCCGTGATATAGATATGTAAATACAATACAAAATATACAAACTGCCCAAAAGTGACCAAAATGACGAATTGACACTAGACCAACCCCCAGACTTGGTATCATAAATACATGAGCTACTAAGTACAAAAGGCTGAAATAAATATATAAAATACACAACTTGTTGTACAAAATACAAAATACATGCCAATGCAAAAGAAGAAAAGCAGCAAGTCTATGAATGTCATAAGCTCACCACTATTCGGATCTGTCATAGGTAAGGATGATCAAGCGCGCGTTGGAGTGGCTCGAACTAGAAATTGCATCAAAAGAATGCAGAAGTGCAGTACGAGTACCAAAACACCGGGTACCCAGTAGGTATCATGGGTCGACTAAGCTCAGAAAGAATAGATATATAATAAGCAGCACGATGATACTAATAGCAACAAAAAGAAACATAAATTACAACTATGAGTGAATCGAGGTACAGAAAAAAACATACAGAGGTCAAATCAACTCAATAACAATAGGTAACCAAAATAATTTCCATAACTCACAATGTACGGGAAAGAGTGTATATATATAATCTAGTAATGATATGACAATAATCTCGAAGAAAATTATTAAGGAATGCTTGGAATAACCCTTGAGCTCATCAATTTCAAGGTAATAACTCGGAATATTTTCGCGGGCCGCCTAAAATCACACCTCGAGCTCATCATAATTGAAAGTAGTGATATAGCCCCAGATAAATCAAAGAGGGCCGCCCGGTATGATACCTCGAGTTTATCAATAGCAAGAAAAACCGTAAACAACAAGATTATACAATTTCACATTATTTTTAAGTTCTTCCATTGTCCAAAAAGCTCCAGTCTTTTCAATAACTCATTCATTTTAAAGGAAATTTCCATTTTTAACCCACAATGAAACAATCCAGGCAAGCAACATATCAAATGAACACACATCAAATAGAGCCAGGAGAATTCCTACCAATGGCATTGAATTTACTAATCTGAAACTTCTGCGTCCCAATAGCACGGCCTCAGGCATAATATTTCATTAAAATAAAGTAGGGAGACAAGGATATGAAACCAAAAGTATACTAAGAGAACAACCATAACCAACCAAGACAAACACGCTGCACCCTAAGTTTCATATCACCTAAGAGACAATTCTAAGGATACTAAGTGTCACAAAAAAACAAGCTATCACCTAAACTAAGGCTTCAACGGCTAATAGCAATATTAGCGGCTTCAATGGCTAATAGCAATATTAATTAACAATGATGGCCATCAACTACTAACATGATCAAAAGGGGCTAACACACCTAAATTCCAACCTAAACATGCGATACTACTCCTAATACATTCCTTCTAATTGAGCCAAGTCTAAAAGAGAGAAGTCGTAACCTATCTCAAGGCCGAAATCACACTTGAACTGCTATACCGGAGCTTTTCCTTTTCGGGCAGCCTCCGAACGATGACACTCTATCAAATTATTGAAGAACACATCAAAACAAAGCTAATGATACCTATATTACCAAATTATTGAAGAAAATATCAAAATTCGACATTGGGACCTACGCATGAAATTGAAAAAGAAACTTTGTCACAAGATCTCAAATAACTCAAGGAACTTGTGTCCTGAAAATGAGCACAATCCGAGCACCAAAAGCGCCTAAATCAGTCCCACCAAGATTAGGGCCCTAAGAGGTAAAAATGAAGGAATTAGGTGAAATTGAGCAAGACTAACAAGATATTTGGAGAATCAAAGGTTCCCAAAACGTCCCAGCAAGAAATTACAATGCAAGGCAACAAGAATCACCAAATTTGTCCAAGTAAAGCTCTCAAAATGGAACTTTCTTTAAGTTGGAAATGGGACTTGGCATGCTGAAAACAAGCTTAAAAGCTCACTAATACCAGACATACGCAGAGGCTAGCTCCACGAACATGGACATCAGTCAACTTACCCTTTGTGAACGAGGATGGTAGCCCACGAATACGAAGCACTGACATAGTGAACTCTGCGAACGTGGAGTTTCTCACCCAAACATAAAGAACAAGCCCATTACTCTCAACGATCACGGAGGTCCTTCTGCGAACGCCGGCACAACCAGCTAGACCTCCATGAATGCAGCCAAGGGTCAATGATCAAGGAGAAGGAATGTCAGCTGCACCAACAACTGAACATCAACAACTTCTCAAAGATGGAGAATTCCTCGTCGGTGGCTTGAAACTCATTCAGAACCCTGTTGACACAAACAAACCATGCCACCCTATTAAAAATGGCATTTCAAAATTGACAAAATAAAAAAAATGACCAATGGAAGTCATCTCATCGAAATATTGAACAAAATTAACATTTTTCAAAAGAAACATATAATATGCTAAAAGTCCAAAAACTCATTCTGAGCACCTCAGGAATTGAATCAAAGGTCGTTCTAGACTAAAATTGGCATTGGGAGCTAATCACGCTAACATAATTTTCATCAAGTGCATTTACTTAAAATATTGATCGAGGTCAAACTTGGCCAAAATTTTAAAGTTAATGGAACCGTCGAAATTTCCATACCACGACCAAATCTCCAAATATTGACTAAAGTCAACCCTTTTCACTTTAAGCCTTTAAAAAGAGAAAAACTCACACCAAACTCACCGAACTACCTTGAGAAGCATGCCACCCACCCCGACACCACACAAGGTCTATAATAAAGCTATGAGGAGGGGTAAAATAGTAAAAATCATGCAAAAGCACGAAAATGACGTTGGAGGTCATTACAACATCTACTACTAAAAGGACTTTCATCCTCAAAAGTCAAAGGAAGGGAAGATACTTGAAGGCTTAAAAAGGTGAGGATATCGGATATGCATGTCCCACTCGGTCTCCCAAGTAGCCTCCTCAATCGGATGATGTCTCTATTGGAGCTTCACTGATGGAATATCCCTCCACCATAGCTTCCTAACTTGTCTGTGTAAAATAGCCACAAGTTCCTCCTTAAAACCAAGGACTCATCAATCTAAATGGAATCCCACTGAAGCACATGAGACTCATCTGGGACATACTTCTGCAACATGGAAATATGAAATATAGGGTGAACACCTGAAAAAGAGGGGTAATACTAACTCATATGTTACCTTTCCTACCCGCCTCAGGATCTCAAAAGGTTCGATAAACCTGGGGCTAAGCTTACCCCTCCTCTCGAATCTCATCATGCCCTTCATAGGCGACACCCGTAGAAATACCCAATCACAAACCATAAACTCCAAAGTTTGAACCCTCATATAAGCATAGCTCTTCTGCCTTCTCTAGGAAGTATGGAGTCTATCCTAAATCAAGAAAACTCTATTCATCAAATCACACAACAAATCAATGCCCCAAGGCCTAACCTCAAAAGCATCAAACTAGCACATTAGAGAATAACATTTCCTACCATACAATCCCTCAAAAGGTGCAATTTGGATGCTTGAATGGTAGCTATTATTATATAAAAACTCTACCAAGGAAAAAAATTAATCCCACTGACCCCTAAAATCAAAAGTACAGTCACATGGCATGTCCTCCAAAACCTGAATAATCCTCTCCCATTGACCATCAATCTAGGGTGGAAAGTTGTGTTGAGCTTAACTCGGGTGCCCAATTCTCTCTGAATAGATATCCAAAAATGCAAAGTGAACTTACCGCAGTCTGAAATAATAGATACTGGAACCCCATGCAATCAAACCACCTCTCGAATGTAGATATAAGCCAACATCTCTGAACTACTGGC
The DNA here is from genome assembly GCF_947179165.1 of Solanum dulcamara. Lineage (NCBI taxonomy): Eukaryota > Viridiplantae > Streptophyta > Magnoliopsida > Solanales > Solanaceae > Solanum > Solanum dulcamara. The sequence continues at coordinate 45,210,737 of NC_077244.1, read as the reverse complement.
AGTCTGAACTGGTCGAAAATAAGCAGACTTGGTCAATCAATCTATGATGACCCAAATAGAATTAAAACCTTAGAAGGTAAGTGGTAATCCCACTACAAAGTCCATAGCTATTTCTCCTATTTCGACTCTAGAATGGGTAGTCATTGGGTCAAACCACTCTGCCTTTGATGCTCGAACTCACTTGCTGACAATTTAAGCACTTAGCCACAAAGATTGAAATATACCTTTTCTTTCTACACCACCAGTAATAGTGTCGTAGATCACGATACATCTTTGCTTCCTAGGGATGAATGGAATATTAGGAACAATAGGCCTCTTCAAGAATTATCCTAACTAAATCTCCAACTCCAGGAACACAGATACGACCCTCGATCCTAAAAATTACCTCTAGATTCAAGGTCGCCTCCCTACTGAGCACCCTAACACGAATCACCCTCAGTTGTGGGTTATCAAACTGGTGTACCCGAATCTGCTCCAACAAGGAGGACCTAACCTCCACACAAGCAAGTACCCTAGCCAGCTCAGAAATATCAAGTCATACCAACTCATTAGCTAAGGATTTAATTTTCAAAGCTAAAAGTCGCTCCTCAACTGATAAGAATGAAAACCTCTCCATACTTACCACCTTTTGGCTCAAGGCATTTGCTACTACATTTTCCTTGCCTAGGTGATAAAGAATAGTAACATCATAGTCCTTCAGTAACTCCAACCACCTACATTGTCTCAAATTAAAGCTCTTCTAGCTGAAGATATACTGAAGACTATGGTGGTCAGTGTAGATCTCATAATAGGTGCCATAAAAGTAATGTCCCCAAATCTTCAACACGAAGACTACCGCCATCAACTCCAACTCATGGATGGGGTAGTTTCACTTATATACCTCCAGCTGCCTGGAAGCATTTACAATGATTCTACCCTGCTACATCATAATGCAACCCAAGCCAACACCGAGAACATCACAATAAACTGTGAATCCCCGGCCCTCAACAGAAAGAGTAAGAAATATAGCTGAAGCTAACAATGCCTTAAGCTTCAGAAAGCCTGCCTCAGACTCATTAGACCACTAGAAAGGGACACTCTTCTGAATTAATCTAGTCAAGTGTGTTGTAGTAAAAGAGAAACCCTCCACAAATCATCTGTAATATCATGCCAACCCAATGAAACTACAAACCTTGGTAGGAGAATTGGACATAGCCCAATCACGAACTACTGGTATCATCGTCGGATCCATCATAATCCCATCCTTGGACACCACGTGCCTCTAGAATTCCACAGACTTAAGACAAAATTCACTACGTGTGAATTTGGTATACAAATGTTTATTTTGCAAGGTTTAAAGTATTATCCTCAATATTGCTCATGCTTCTCTCTGCTCCTCGAGTAGTCTAGGACGTTATTAACAAATACTATTACAAAAGAGCCCATATAGGGTCTTAAAACATGGTTCATCAAATTCATGAATGTTGTGGGGGCATTTGTCAACCTAAAAGATATGACTAAGAACTCATAGTGACTGTATCTTTAACTGGTGATACCCTGACCTCAAATCTATCTTAGAAAATACTATTGCACCCTGATACCTTGAGCTCTCTCAACTTAGTTGGAGACATCTAGGAAGGTGGAATAGGTACTAGCTGCATATCGGCTAAACATCAATGTCAAAATCAATATCACGCTCTGGAGGAAGAACGGGTAAATCAATGGAAAATACATTGGGAAACTCTTGGACCACTGAAATAGAATAAACAAAAGGTATGTCAGTACTAGTATCACAGACATAAGCAAGATAGGCTAGAAACCCCTTTCCTACTAACTGATGAGCCCTGAGGAAAGAGATCATACCACTCGGCATATGACTAGTTGTACCTATCCATACAATCAGAGAAATAACGGGCATATACAAGGTAACGGTCTTGGAGAAATAATCAAAAACCGCATAGTGAGGAGACAACCAATCCATGCATAGAATTAAGTCCAAATCATCCATATCTAGCACAATCAAATTTTCTCTAGTATCATACCCTAAGATAGTCACCACATAGGATCGATACACTCAATCTACTAATAAAAAATCACCTAAAGGGGTGGCTACACACATAGGCACAAGCAATGGCTTACACAAAATATCCAATCGAGTAGCATAATAGGTAGACACATATGAATAAATAGACTCCAAATCAAATAAAGTATAGGTAGGCTATGATAGATGGAGATCGTACTTATGATGATGACATTTGATGCCTTCGGCTCTAGCCTACTTGGAAATGCATACATATGGACTCGTCTACCTTTACAATATGTTCGACCTGCCTAGGGACCACCCTACTACCCTGAGAATCACCTTTTCCTCCTAGTGCACCCTTTCTAGTCAACTAAACTAGGACCTAGAAGCCTTAACATGCTAATCCTGTAGACCCTAATGACCCTAGAGTCTCCGATGGATTATCATAGGAAACTCTCTGGCAAAGTATCCTATCACACCACATTCATAACATGACCCACTCAATGAGCCCCTCTAAGATTTCCTGGCTGAACCTGAATGGCCACCACGACCTGAATACCCAGAAGGTTGACCTAAAGTTTAGATGCCCTGACCATTGGTACCTGTTGATCCACCATCAATAATCTATAAGGATTTTTGAACTAGTCTACTATGTGGGAATGATTATGGATAACCTTTGCCAAAAGAATCCTGATCAAGTGATTGACATTCACTAAAGCTTTCCTGATAGAGAGGTCTCTTATCCTACCTTAACAGGCCTCACGACATATAGCCTCGATAATACCTGCATGATATACTATCTATAATAAATAAAAACCCGATGGAACTATCCGCTCGGTGGTCAACCTTAAGGGAATAGATAACCCTCTGCCAAACATATGCACCTGCTACTTCTTTGTTGGAATAATAATGGTGGCATGCTTTAATAAATCATAGAATTGAGCCTCATACTCTATAACCGACATCGATTCCTGTATTATCACTGTGAACTCATTGTTTGTCCTCTCCCTCAAACTATAAGGCACATACTTCTCAAAAAAGGCTTCGAAAAACTGGGTCCATGTAATCGAGGGTGATCCTATTGGTTTGAAACTAAGATAGCACCTCCACCAGTGCTTTACTAGTTCATCCAGTTGAAAAAAAATGTATTCAACTCCATGTGACTCAACCAATCCAAAGTTGTGGAACATCTCTTAGCAACTAACTAGAAATGCATGGGCATCCTCGCCAACAACACCTGAGAACCTGGGAGGACCCAATCTGATAAATCTCCCAATATCTTCTGTTCCAACTGTCAGAATCGGCTGAACCACCAGACGAGGAGTTGTAGTTATAGGTTGTAGCATTGGAGTCTGATCATACTACACCCCTACTGGGGATGATGTATGTTCCTCCTCTTAGAAATAAGGTCTAGCTGAAGTGATAGGTAGGATCTCTTGTCAGGACATACCCTCCATAAAGCTTAGGATCCGAACCAGAGTATCCTCTAACATTAGTATGGCCATAAATCTGTGTGGGAGTTGGGCTGGACCTACCTCCACCAGTTGATGCTCGAATTGCTCAACCTCTATATTTGTCTCTAACACTGGTGTTGTGGCTTGAGCTTTGCCCAGATGTAATAACCCTAAAGATCATTTTTGAAAATTTTGCCAAATAACCATTTTATACCTCCTGATAGTTGTCCCGAGTTATGTTTGATAAGTGTTTGAACTCGAATTGGTGAAATTTTTTGAAAAGTCAATGTTTTTGGCAAATTTTGAAATTTGAAGGCTTAAGTTGCTTAAAAATGGTACTCGGTGTTATTCAGAGTTTCGTCTCTCAAAATAGAATTACATCAATGCCATCAGCTCCATAATGTAAAAATTGGTCTAGGAGAGTTAAAAGAATCAGATTCTGAGTTATATCGGGGATTTGAGGTTCTAAGTTTGAACTTCTTGAAATTTGGATCATAAAGTTGACTTTGGTTAGAATTCAGAGATTCTCTTCTCGAAATTAAATTCCGACAACTTATTTGGATTAAGGGTATGATTTTAGGCCTAGGAGTGGTCTTATTTGAATTTTTAGAGGTCCCAACTTGATTTAGTGTTTTGAAGCCTAAAGTTAATTTCATTGTGACTTATCTGGTTTTGAGTCAAGAAGACCTTGAGTTCAAATTTTGATGATTCTATTGAGTTTGAAACGTCGAAATTAGTATGGTAGGATAGAAGTTTTGTATGCACGGGACTCCAAACTAATCCGAGGGTTAATTTTAAAACTATATGACTTGTGGATTTTTTGTCATTTGATGCACTGATGCCTTCTACAATTCATGGAGTCTTCACCGCTTTTGTGAAGAGCCCTATGAAAGACCCTTGTATTCGCAAAGCCCGACACGTAATCGTGAAGGGTTGAGCCATTAAACCCCACATTCATGAGGACCAGATTGCAATCGCTGAGAGTCAGGGTTTTCTGACACTCGCGTTCAAATAGGCTTCAGGCTATGAGCGTGGAGGTCATTTAATGTCTAGATTAGTGTCTTCCCAAAATGTCACAAATATGCTATTTAACTTAATTTGTGAGTTTGTGAAGCTTGGGTAGGCGATTTTCAAAGTAAATTTCGAGGAAAACCTATTAGGTAAGTGATTTTAACCCATAATCTTTGTAACCCATTGATTAGTTGTGGTTTTTAACTTTAAAATTGGTGATTTTGAATTGGTGAATTTAGGTGTTTTTTAAGAACACTAAATTTTATTTAGATGGTGATTATGATCTTATTTGTACTCCATTTTCAAAATAGTTTTCACCAATAAGTTCCTAATACTATGAGGAACGTTTTCATCCAAAAATATTCAGATTTGGACTCCATTATTGGAGTTAAATTTTTGAGCCATTTTTACCATTTTTGCTTGAATTTCATAGTATTGGTGCCTTTAGTTCTGTAATTTGATTGTAAATCATTATTTGATTAGATTCTTATGATTTGGAGTATCGTAAAAAGGGCAAGGCTCAAGTTTTAGAGTAGTCCAGAGAGATATTAAGGCAAAGGCAAGTGAAACTCTAATACTTCGTAAGCCTTGTAAAATCTTGTATTCTTGCTATGTGCTATGTGATTGATGTGAACTTGAGTTTGGGTTGATTATAAATCATGAATACACCTAAAGTTTATTATCGAGGGTATGGAAAGGAAATTTAATCTAATAAATTGGCATATTTGAATTAATTGACATTATTGACCCGTTGTACAGATTACACTATGATATTTTTGATGTGAATTGCATATGGTATTGGACTTCATTTTATTCTCAGTGATTGCATGAGTATTTCATATGTATTTGGGTTGAATCTTATCATTGAAGTCCAAATTGATGATTATGCTAATGTGAAATAGTTCCTGCTGAGTTATGATGAAAGAGGAAAATAAAGAGGATTCGAGAGACGTGCCATGCGCCATAGTTATTATGTTATTGCATTCGAGGGATCTTCCAAGCACCGTAGTTTTTACTTTATTTCATTCAATGGACATGCCACACATTGTGGTTGTTATTTTATAATATTCGATAGACGTGTCACGCGCCATAGTTGATACTAAATGATAATTGAGGGTCATGCCTGTTATACCCCACACTTTTAAACCTTGAAACGTGTTCCTAACCTTCTTGAAAGTGGCTATGAGACCTCTACTATCCTATTACACCCCATACTCTTTAGCTCAGAATGTTCCTTAAGATATTTAGAAGTTATCATGTGAGCCACCTAACAACTCCAAAAAGGGAGAATGTGACACCCCATAATAGGGAAGGTTAGAAATAGGGTCAAGAGAAGTCGGAAGGAGTTGGAGGCCAAGTAACGAGTCGTAGGACTCGATTTACCTACGTAAGCTACTAACTTAGAAGTCTTACATACTTAATCTATTGGAGTACATACCAAGCTTATGTAGCATTGATTACAAAGGCTCTTAAAATAAGACGAGATTTCGAACCCACGAGGAAGGAGAAAAGAAGAGATGCGACAGCCAATAGAGAAGTGACACATGGCAGCACCTCAAGCAAGCAGGTGAACCACCTTCTTGGGGTAAAGTAGGTGACCCACCTTCTTGGAGGAGGTGGGCCCCACTGCCACGTGGCAGCCTCTCCTTGCTTGCATAGATACGGTGGGACAATAGGGGCTGGACACGTATCCCCCTTAGGAGCTGACACATGTCGCCTCCTAGGACCACCAATATACATGTATATCATGACTTAGCTTCAGTTTATACTCCAAAACTTCAGCAGCAAATAAAAGAAAACAAACCCTAAAGTTGAGAGAAAATAGTGACGGCTTGGAGGAAAAAATAAGGTAAGTCCCGATTTATCTCCATAAATTAATTATCTGGCGTATACCACAATGATATTAAGGTATTATTAGTATAAAATCATGGCTTGGTGCAGTCCAAAATGGACAACAAGCAGCCACTGCGTTTAAAGCGCGCTAGAGAAGTTCTGAGACACAATTTTGGTGAACTTTGACCAATTTCGGGTAAGGTAAGGTCTTACCTTCTAATTTGAAGTTTATGGTGTTGTTACAGGTTGTATTAAACACCTTTTATACTGTGGAAGTTTAAGAAAAATTGTGTAAATGCTCGACATTCGAAATAAACTAAATTGGAATCGTTATAGTTAAATTGTAGTCGAAATGAGGCGTTATGCGTGTGGAGGCTGCTTATGGTCATGTGGTGTTGTGTTGCATGGACTAAGATGTTATAAAGTAGTTGGTGGAGCTTTTGGTTTCAGCCACATGACCCCCCGCTTCGTACGGTTAAAGGTTTTGAACAATGGAAACTAGAAACCTTATTTTGGTATCGTAGTTTCGAGCGAGTCATTCGGAGTTTATATTGTGTAATATTGCCATGTTATATATATATATATATATATGAGCTGCTGGCTATGTTGTTGGTTGGATGAAGGTATTAAGGATGTAATTGGGAATTCGTATAGGGCACATCATAGAGGAGGTGCTGCCCGATTTCCGTTAACTCTTTAACTAGTTAAAGAACTAGTCGAGAAGACGAGAAAGGAAATGAATTCTGTGAATACTCATAGGTAGTATAAGATGCTGAAAAGTCTAAGGATGTTGATATTCGTATTTATTTCATGTTACTTAGGTTCAAAGGACGATAAGACGAACGGGATAAAGAGTAACCCGTAAAGAGGTATGTGAAACTATCTATTCTTTCTTTTGGCATGTCATAGATGTAGACTATGGATGATGTAAGATTTGGTGCAACTTCATTCCTAGGTCCTGAATATGAGTTCAGGACTCTTGATTACTTCTGGATGTTAAGACTCTTAAAGTAGATAAACTCCCATTCCTCGAGTCTTCCATGTGACTGTATTGTGATTGATTAAACAAAACTCTTCTTTTAAAAAGAAAAGGCTCTGAGATAACCAATACTCAAACTTCTATAAGATATTTCACACTGGTGTATGTCCAAGATTTCCAAAACTCCTTTTTACCTAGTCCTTAGTGACATTTAGAGGGTATACGTCAGAAACTTCCTACCTTGATCTCCTAGTGATAGTTTATTTGATGACTTCATTGAGTCTCAGATAATGATTTAAACTGTATTTTATTTTCCAATACTCTACACGTGTATACTGTAACACTTCTTCTCCGAGTCCCAGGCTGGTTATCGAATTCGTGCACAATTCCACTGCATTGTTCCTTGCACCCTTACTAGAGGGATGGGTACGTATGTATATATGTGATGATATGATGATATATTGTAATAAGGAGGTGATGGTTCTATGGATATGATTCACTGAATCTCTGATAGGGCCGGCTATATTGAAAATTTGAGCATGCATGATTTTACTTTCCCAGCTATAGGTTTCTGATTTGATAATTTACCCCCTTCTTCTCTATTTCAGACATACTTCCAGTTGTGTTATATTTTACATACTCAGTACATGTGTCGTACTGACCCTTTTTCTTCGGAGGGATGCATTTCATGCCCGCAGGTAAATATATAGGTTTTGGGAGTCCGCCAGCCTAGGAAATCCTCTATTTACTATTCACTGAATAATAACTTTTTTGTTGACAAAAGAATAAAGATCATATCTATTTTCTGCTGAGCCATTCTGGAAGAAGCTCCACTAAATCAGAGCCTAGTTTTAGTACTGATCCTTGATGTTCATATTTACTTTCGCTTGTACATAGGTACGGCGGGGGCCTTGTCCCGCCATATGTTAGAGTCACTACTCTTAGAGGTCTATAGACATGTATATGTGGGTGGTATGTGTAAGTTTTGTTCAGCTGGGTCTACATGAAATACTATAAAGGTTTATATGTGTGGCAGCCTTGTCGGCTTATATGCCCTTTCATGTTGTGACGAAAGAAGCTATGTGTGTATGAAAATGTTATACCCCACTGGGGTTCCAATTTGACTTGACCACAGTTGATAGATATGTATACAGGGATCCATATCGGACCCCAGTCGCGGCCCACGGGGTTGGGTCATGACAAAAGTGGTATCAGAGCAGTTCATTCTTGGAATGTCTATAGACCGTGTTTTGTAGAGTCTTATGTATCGATGTGTTGCACGCCACATCTATAAACAGGAAGCTATAGGGCATTTAGGGTGTTTCCTTTCTTTAATATCTAAGATCGTGCGATAGATCCGAGTCATAAAAAATGAAATTCCTTATACTAACCAGTGATTTCAATAGAAGGACAACATCGATAAAAGAAAATAATTGACGATGTTGGGAGTTATACAGTACGCAGATAAGTAAAGGCATGAAAGATATGTATCATGTAAGACATTGAAGTGTGATTGACATAGAAAAGTAGACAGGGCAGTTCGAGTTGGACATATAAGGTAAGTCTATTATTTCATATTGCTGGTAATATTGGGCTCCCCATGTGGTTGCCATATGGATGTATATATATATTGGCCCTGTTAGGCATTGTTGGCATTTTATGCGTGCAGGTTTGGGATAGTAAGAAATACAGAGGAAACTCTGCCCAAATTTTTCTTAGAAATAAAAAGGAGAAGGAGGTATATGATTGAAATAGGCCTTGAAAGGTAGTGCCCATCGTAATGATAAGAGTTGGTAAACCTACGAGTGTAGATGACCCTGAGGAATAAGCTAATTGTTGAATTAATAGTAATAGCAGTTAGGATGATTTCTCCCTAACAAACCATTTTATTATAGCGATATTTTCAAGAAAAGCAACAACCACCCAGAAGGGCAAGTCAATAGCAGAAGAAACGGGTCAGGCCCCCGAAGGTTACTAGGACTCGTGCCTAGTCTATGCCGGGGATTGTATTCCAGTCGGCAAGCTCTATTATGCAGCCACTTCCAGAAGGGCCTGGGGCAGCAGTAGTCGTAGAACCTGAGGCCCCAGTATTTGAACCTTCAGCCCCACAGCCAAGGCTAGAGGATAGGGTAATGAGAGATGCAGTTTTATTACTGACCAGATTAGTGGCAGGGCAGGCTCGAAGGCATGGGCGAGGGAGAAAGGGGCAAAACAGAGGGCAACAGCCCGATATAGGTTATTACGGAGGCCAACATAATAAAGCTAGGTCGGCAGGTGATTTGAGGGAATTCCAAGGTGAACACCCTCAGTAGTATAGTGGATACCCTTCCCAACCAACCTGGAGTGCACTCCCTCAGTTCCCAGGTCAGAGATTTGATAAGATGATATGTCTAGGAGTCAGTTAGAATTCCAGGGTGCCAGGTCCACAGATGGGCAACAGTTCATGTCAGTCAAGGCCATCTTTTCCTCGGTGTCCTCATTGTGATAGGGCTCATCCCAGAAAATGCTCTTTTGGGACAGGTGCTTGTTTTACGTGTGGCCATCAAGGCCATTTCACGAGGACATGTCCATTTAGAAGACCGTTTAGTGGTACAACTCCGCCTATGGGAACAATTGCGGGTTCTTCTTTTTCAATGGCTACACGCCCTGTGGGGCGGGGTACTTATATGTTAGCGGGCCGTAGTAGAGGCCGTGGTAGAGGCCGTGGTGGACCTTCTAATTCTAGCGATCCTTCGAACCATATTCATGATTTAGCTAGAGGACAGGACCAGGAGGCGCCACCAAATATGGCTACAGGTATATTACAAATCTTCTTCCAGGATACATGTGCATTAACAAACCTAGATTCCACTTTATCGTATATGCATCTCCTTTTCTTTCTGGTAGGGCCGGAATAAAACCCAAATTAACGAACCCGTTTGAGGTAACAACACCAACAGGAGACTTTATTTTAGGAAAGCAAGGTGAGAATAGATAGTTGTCATACCTGGGTTGGCTTACAGGGGAGATGGTAAGGAAATTCTAATGGAGGCACCCGAGATAGATATGAGTAATTGAATATGAGAGCGGAATGAAAGAAGAACGTATAGTTGTAAATTTAAAGGTATAAGTGTAACGACATGGAGATAGGATGGACCTACCATTAGGCAAACTTGATATGTTGCTGAAAAGGCAAGCATCGGATGCATGATAAGGGTGAAAGCTCTTGAGGCATAAAGAAGGATTGTGTATATGTGACGCCATCTTAGAGAATAGTGAGATCCTGCAAGGATAGGGAATGTAGGGTTGTAGAACAACCACTGCACTATGAAGTTATTAGGAGAATAAATGGTATCCCTTGGGGATTAAGATAGTACTATGACCAAGTTTGAAATATGTGTCATCCGAATATAAGTGCCCCATAAAGGGAAATTTAAAATGATGATAAGTACCTTTTAATTGTGTTAAAGTCTCATACGTAGGTAACTTAAGGTATAGGTAGGATGCAGTATGCTAAATATGTTAGAAAAGACTTATATGCCCTTGGAAGGCTGAAAATAAACCGACAATGGCATGGCTATACCTTAAAGGAGGAAAAGTGGATATGAGACATACAAGCATAAGGTAAAACCAACTAACACTGCAATGTTTTATTGTGAACACTTAAAACTTCAAAAAACATCCCATATTAAGACGAGCTAGCAAGATCTAAAAGTCAGCCATAATGGATAGAAACCATGATATCTAAGACCGTAGAGAAACCATTAGCTGAGACCTAAATAAATGGGTGTATACGAAAAGGGATGAATACAATAGGATAAGTTAAATCAAATGACCACAAAGGGACATGGTCATGGTGGAACTTAGGATCTACCCCTATACCGGTTGCAAGATAACAGGAGAAAGGGTAGGGTGAAATATGAAGACTAGCAAGATGACGCTAAGGTAAATCTCGGACTAAGTTGAGTGCCTCGCACATTATTACAAGGATTACAATGAAACGCGACACGAAGACTTTCAAGGGAGGTTACCTATCCTAGTATTACTCTCGTCCAAGCACGCTTAACTTGGAAATTCTGATGGACCTTAGTGCATCAGTACTGGTATGATCACGCGAGATGGAAGAGTCCGAACTAGTGGTAGAGGAATGACATGAGATTATGTACCTAGAGTATTATAAGTTACATTAAGGGAATTATAAAAAGGGCTTGTGCAACACAAGTAGGATTAGCTTATTACTAACCGATGACGCACTTGTATGCCACAGTTCTTGAACGTAACACCAGTTAATGATAGGCAAACCACGGAATGACGATATTGGACAATGGGTAAGGGAATTTCGACACCACTGGGCAACCAACTTTGAGAGGAAAAAAGCAAAACCCAAAAAGGTAAGGGTACCAGTTAATGTCATTTAAAGGAGGCGGGAAGTAATACACGAGGTCAGAGGTTCCACAATACGACCTTGGCTACAGGACTCACTTTGAACTCCATAGGTAGATGACTTTAGCGGGAATGTTACCGGCAGAATAACAATATTAGCCATGCTCCTCCAATGAAAGGCTACCTACTCAACCGAAAAGGTGTGAAATTATAGGGTAAAGGGGGTATGACCTTACGGAGTCCCCATAACTACTATCCCAAATGAAGGAGCCCAAGTTACAGCTCACTACCAAAGGTCAGTCCGCGAAGAAATGGAAAAGATAGATAAGCCTTCGTATACTACTTTACCCTCAGACTGATGGACAAATTAGGTCTACTATCTACATAATAGATGATATGTTGTAGGCCTATGCAGTTGGACCCAAAGTTGGCTCTGACAATTGCCCACCACCTATCAGGAGTACTTATGATATTAACTATCATTCTAGTATCTAGATGGCCCCATATGAGACTTTGTATGGCAAATAGTATAAGTCGCCAATTGGTTGGTTTAATATTAGTAAGACATGATTAATAAGCCCAGACGTGGTTCAATAAGAGGTATAGAAGGTAAAGCCTATCTAGGGAAAATTATTAGCTTCCCAAAGTCGATAGAAGCTATATGCAGACAATCAACGTCGCTCTTTGGAAATTCAAGTGAACGATTGTTTTTTTAGGGTATCGCCAATGAAAGGAGTAATGAGGTTCAGCAGGGAGGAAGAACTTAAGCTCGAGATACATTGGTATTTACCAGACTATGTATGGAATAGGCAAAGTTGCCTATGAAGTGGCCCTACTATCTAGTTTAAAAATAGTACCCCTAGTTTTCCACCCGTCAATGTCCCATAACTATATAAGTGAACCCTTCTAGAATATTCTCCATGGATAAAGTCAGCATAATAAAGGAATTATCCTGCGAAGAACAATCTACCGCCATCCTGAATCGACAGATTAGACAATCATGGATTGAGACATGACTTCTGTCTAAATATTATGGCAAATAAAAACTAGAAAGAGCATGACCTAAGAAGTCAAAAAGGAGGTAGAAAGAAAATATCCACACTTGTTCACTATATACAAAAGGTAATCTAACCTCCTAACTTAATTGGGAGGCGACGGTTATACAAAACCCCAAAATCCTCGTAAAACCCTATAAGCCGAGTTAACATTCAAGGATGAATATTCTAAAGGGGAGAAGGATGTTACACCCCGCACTTTTGAACCTTGAAACATATTTCTAACCTTCTTAAAAGTGGCCATGAGACCTCTACTGTCCTTTTACACCCCACACTCTTGAGCTTGGAATGTTCCTTAAGTTACTTAAAAGTTATCATGTGATCCGCCTAAGCTACGTCACTATCAAACAACTCCAAAAAGGGAGAATGTGATACCCTATAATAGGGAAGGTTGGAAATAGGGTCAAGAGAAGTCGGAAGGAGTTGGAGGCTAAGTAACGAGTCATAGGACTCGATTTACCTATGTAAGCTACTAACTTATAAGTCTTACATACTTAAGCTATTGGAGTACGTACCAAGCTTACATATCATGGATTACATAGGCTCTTAAAATAAGATGAGATTATGAACTCACGAGGAAGGGGAAAAGATGATATGCGATAGCCAATGGAGGAGTGACATGTGGAAGAACCTATAAAAAATAGGTGACCCACCTTCTTGGGGTCAAGTAGGTGACTCACCTGCTTGGGGGAGGTGGGCCCCACTACCACATGGCAGCCTCTCCTTGCTTGCATAGATACGGTGGCCCAATATGGGTTGGACACGTGTCCCCCTTAGATAATGGCATGTGTCGCCTCCTAGGACCACCAATATACATGTATTTCATGACTTAGCTTCAGTTTATACTCCAAAACTTCAGCAGTAAATAAAAGAAAACAAACACTAAAGTTAAGAGAAAATAGTGACGGCTTGGAGGAATAATTAAGGTAAGTCCCAATTTTGCTCCGTACATTAATTATTTAGTGTATACCATGATGATACAAAGGTATTATTAGTATAAAATCATGGCTTGGTGCAGCCCAAAATGGACAGAAAGCAGCCACGGCATTTAAAGCGCGATAGAGAAGTTCCGAGGGGCAATTTTGGTAAATTTTGACCAATTTCTGGTAAGGTAAGGTCTTCCATTATAAGTTTAAGTTTATGGTGTTGTTATAGGGTGTATTAAACACCTTTTAGGATGATGTACCTTTAATAAAAATCATGAAAATGCTCGACGTCCAAAATAAACTAAATTGGAATCGTTATAGTTAAATTGTAGTCGAAATGAGGCGTTATGCGTGTGGGGGCTGCTTCTGGTCATGTGGTGGTGTGTTTCAGGGCCTAAGAGTGTTATTAAGGAGGTGGGGGATCTTCTGGTTGCATCCACACGACCCCCCGCTTTGTACGGTTAAAAGTTTTGCAAAACGAAAACTAGAAACCTTATTCTGGTATAGTAGTTTTGAGCGAGTCATTTGGACTTTATATTGTGTAATATTGCCATGTTATATATGGGCTGTTGGTTATATTGTTGGTTGTCTATAGATATTAAGGACGTAATTGAGAATTCGGATAGGGCACATCATAAAGGAGGTGCTGCCCGATTTCCATTAACTCTTTAACTAGTTAAAGAACTAGTCGCGAAGACGAGCGAGGAAAATAATTCTGTGAATACTCGTATGTAGTATAAGACACTAAAGAGTCTAAGGATGTTGATACTCGTATTGCTTTTATGTTACTTAGGTTTAAAGGACGACGAGACGAACAGGATAAAGAGTAACCTGTAAAGAGATATGTGAAACTATCTATTCTTTCTTTTGGCATGTCTTAGATGTAGAATATGGATGATGTAAGCTTTCGTGCAACTTTATTTCTAGGTCCTGAATATGAATTCAGGACTCTTGATTACTTCTGGATGTTAAAACTCTTAAAGTAGATAAACTCTCATTCCTCGAGTCTTCTATGTGACTGTATAGTGATTGATTAAACAAAACTCTTCTTTTAAAAAAAAAGGCTCTGAGATAACCAATGCTCATACTTCTATAAGATATTTCACACTGGTGTATGTCCCAGATTTCCAAAACTCCTTTTTACCTAGTCCTTAGTGATATTTAGAGGGTATACGTCAGATACTTCCTACCCTGATCTCCAAGTGATGGTTCGTTTGATGACTTCATTGAATCTCATATAATGATTTAAATTGTGTTTTATTTCCCACTACTCTACTCGTGTATACTGTAACACTTCTTCTCCGAGTCCCAGGCTGGTTATCGAATTCGTGCATAATTCCACTGCATTGTTTATCGCGCCCTCACTAGAGGGCTGGGTACGTATGTATATATGTGATAATGTGATGATGTGTTGTAATAAGGAAGTTATGGGTCTATGGATATGATTCACCGGATCTCTGATAGGGCCGGCTATATTGAAAATTTGAGCATGCATGATTTTACTTTCCTAGGTATAGGTTTCTGATTTGATAATTTACCCCTTGCTTCTCTATTTTAGACATACTTCTAGTTGTGTTATGTTTTACATACTCAGTACATGTGTTGTACTGACCCTTTTTCTTCAGGGGGCTGCATTTTATGCCCGCAGGTAAATGTACAGGTTTTAGGAGTCCGCCAGCCTAGGATTCTACTGAGCCATTCTGGAAGAAGCTCCATTAAATCAGAGCCCAGTTTTAGTACTGATCCTTGATGTTCATATTTACTTTCGTTTGTACAGAGGTACAGTGGGGGTCTTGTCCCGCCATATGTTAGCGTTACAACTCTTAGAGGTCTATAGATATGTATATGTGGGTGGTATGTGTAAGTTTTGTTTAGCTGGGTCTACATGAAATATTGTAAAGGTTTATATGTATGCCATCCTTGTCGGCTTATATGCCCTTCCATGTTGTGAAGAAAGAAGCTATGTGTGTATGAAAATGTTATACCCCACTAGGGTTCCGATTTGACTTAACCATAGCTGATAGATATGTATATAGAGGTCCAGATTGGACCCCAGTTGCAGCCCACGGGGTTGGGTCATCATAATGCCACAGTTCATGGTGGATGCATGGACATACATGCATCATCTCATTGGGCACTCATTGTATCACATTGCATCTGTTTAACTATCTGGGTATTTGCTCTTACCATAAGTAATTGTGACTAATATACATGTGATACTGATGATACTTATCTGGCCCTTCTGAATTGTTTTGATGCACTTTAACTTATATGATACATGAGTTATATATATATTGTTAGACTGGTTGTTCTACTTGTAGATTGTAGTTGTAGAGGTTTAGATGGCATGTTAGAAGTACTTATTTCTAGTTAGCCTTACCTGTGTTTAGTGTCTTGCTTGTTGAGTATCATATTATTTTGTACTCACCTCTTGTTATATATACTTTTGTAGGTTTCAAACTTAGATAGTGATACAAATTATCTTTTTTCTTTATCCGTGGCTACTGAGGATACTTAAGAGGTAGCTGTCGACGGCGACAATTTCTCTTATTTCTTTTTTATATGCTTTATTCTATTCGAGAAACAAAAGCATTATGAACTGTATTTATATTTCATTACCAACTTATTAGAGTCTTGTACATATGACAATCAGTACTTTGGGGTGTTGTAGTTGACTAAGACTTCCGCTTTCTCATATTATCTATCTATTAATTTAGGATATTTCCACTTTATTTATGCATTTGTTTGGGTTTGGGCTGACTTGTCTCGGTGGAATAAGACGAGTGTCATCATACCTAAATTCGAGTTGTGACAAAATGGTATCAAAGTCTCAAGTTCATATGTCTTCGTGTACAATGTATGTCTAAGTAGAGTCTTGAAGATTGGTACAGAGATGTTTGTACTTATCTTTGAAAGGCTATAAACACTGTTGAGAAACTTCCTTTATTCATTCTTTATTATTATGCTATGTTATTATTTCTAGTATTGAGTGTCACGTGTTCTTTTGGAAAATGCTGAGGACTAGAGCTACTAATATTGGTAGAGTAGAGGCAGTCCCTCAGGCAATAGTTGAGACCCTGACTAGAGGTTGAGGTAGGGATCAAGCTATAAGCCGAGGCCATGGAGCGGTCACAAGTAGAGGTTATGCCTGAGGAACGGCACCCGCTTGAGGTCATGCCAGAGAGGCCTCCCCAGAGCCACATGTTAAGATTGGTGAAGACCAGGCTTCTCCAAGATTCGTGGCACTATTTTTTCAGAAAACCTTATTGAGGATGTTGGGTGTATTAGAGAGTTTCACTTAGGGTGCTACAGGCATGCCATAGGGTTCACAAACTAGAGTTTAGGCACAGACTCCAAAGAAGCATTAGGTCCTAGGATTTGGTGTTTCAACCACCATTGGTTCCAACACCAGTTGTTGGTGCACAGGTTGCTCTAGATATGGTCATGACTATGGTAGATCAGCAGCGTTATGAGAGGTTTTAGAAGATGAGACCAGCCTAGTTTTAGGGTGGTAGGAGTAAGGAAGCTCATGAGTTTTTGACATTGTGTCATTAGATGCTAGAGTCAAGGAGCATGGTTGATGCCCAAGGTGTTCATTTTATCACACTCCTACTTCATAGGTCATCTAGTGAGTGGTGGAGAACATTTATGAGGTCCAGACTAGTTGGACCTCCTCCAGTAGAGTGGGGTGCTTTTGCTAGTGCTTTTGAGGATCGCTTTATCCTGTGGAGTGTACGCAAAAAGAGAAGGTTGAGATTTGAGAGCTTGACTCAGGGTGGTCTATCCATAGCCAAGTATGAGGCACAATTCAGTCAATTGTCAAGGTATACTATGCATTGATCCTAGATGAGAGAAGAGAGTTTGCAAGTTTGTGAGGATATTGACTTTCTCTATTTGCTCGTATGTGTTCAATATCATCCCATAAAGGGGATTCCTTTTAGTCCATAGTGAGCACCGCCAAGGATACAAAATTAATGGTCGAGAGAAGTTTGTGTACCCCAAGAGGCTCAATATAATGGTCAGTTTTTGGGTACCTCAAAAGAAAGTAGAGGATCACACAGAGGTGGTAGTTCATATCAGTAACAGAGACCCATTCATACTTCTATACCAGTGGTCGAGGGTGGACAAGTAGTTAGTGGGTCCCACAGTTCTAATAGAGTTGGTTATGGTACTTCTTTGGGTTTATCACAGCAGGGTTCAACTTAGAGGTATTGTTACACTTGTAAGGATCCCGGTCATCTCATAAGGAGGTATTCTACTCAAGTCCAGGTTGGACCCCATCCTATTCCATCAACTCCAGCCAATGGACCAGCCCAACCGACTAGAGGTTGAGGTAGAGATCATGCTAGTAGGGGTAGTCACACTTTTGGTCGGGGTGCTGGATGTGCTATAGTTCCATAGGGAGAAGGCTGAGGTGTTACATAGGGAAGAGGTGGCAGGGGAGTGCAGTACTATGCCATTTTAGGGAGGCCTGAGTCCGGTTGTTTCGATGCAGTTATCATAGATATCATCCCAGATTGCTAACACCTACATACGTGTTATTTGATCCTGGATATACTTTCTTCTATATGTCTACCTACTTTGCATCTAGATTTTATTTGACTTGAGATCGCATGTTTGTGCCTGTTCATGTTTCTACACCCATGGGTGAGCGCATAGTGGTGGATTGAGTGTATCAATCTTATCTTATTTCTTTAGCTGAGTATGATACTTGGGTAGAAATAATCATTTTAAAATGTTAAACTTTGATGTGATATTGGGTATGGATTGGCTTTCTCTTTATCATGCTATTCTTGATTGTTATGCTAAGACTGTGACTTTAGCGATACCTGGTGTTTTGAGGATCGAATAGAAAAGTACTAATTGTTTTTATCCAAGTAAATTTATCTCATATATGTATGCTCATAGATTGATTTATAGAGGGTGAATGTCCTATTTGGATTTTTATTTGAGATACTAGTTTAGTCACTCCTATGGAGTACATTCCCATGGTTAAGGAGTTTGTCGATGTGTTGACTACTGATCTTTTAGGTGTTTCTCTCGACAGGGATATTGACTATGTTATTGACTTGGAGCCGGGCACTAAGCCTATCTCTATTTCTCCATATCGCATGTCTCTAGCTGAGTTAAAGGAGTTGAAGGATCAATTTCAAGATTTGTTAAGTAAAGGATTCATTTGTGTTGGAGTGTCACCTTGGGGTGCACCGGTTTTATTCGTGAAGAAGAAGGATGGGCCTATGATGATCTGCATTAATTATAGACAGTTGAACATGGCGACTGTCAAGAACAAATATCTTCTTTCTCGTATTGATGATTTATTTGATCAGCTTCAGGGAGCGGCCTTATTTTTTGAGATTAACTTGAGATCAAGTTAATATCAGCTGAGGATTAGGCCATCGAACATTCCCAAGATAAATTTTTGGACCCATCATGGCCATTATGAGTTTTTAATTATGTCATTTAGGCTGACTAATTCTCCAATAGTATTCATGGAGTTGATGATACTTGGTGTACTCCAAGACAGAAGAGGATAATGCTTTTAATTTGAGATCGGTGCTTCAGAAATTAAGGGAGTAGAAGTTGTATGAAAAGTTCTCCAAATAAGATTTTTGGCTTGATTACATGGCATTCTAGGACACGTGGTGTCTAAGGAGGGTATTAGGGTGGATTTGAATAAGTATTAAGGCAGTTAAAGGCTGGACCAGGCCTACTTCCCCACCGAGATTCAGAATTTTATGGGTTTGGCTTGTTACTATAGATGCTTCATGCAGTGATTCTTTACTATTGCAGCTCCATTAACTAGACTTACTCAGAAGGTAGTAGATTCACATTGGTCCGATGAGTGTGAGGAGAGCTTCAAAAACCAAAAGACTTTATTGACTATACTCTTGTTTTGACCTTACCCGAGGAGGGTGTGGACTTCAGTGTATATTATGATGCTTTCTGAGTTAGTTTAGGTGGAGTGTTGATGTAGAAGGTAAAGGTAGTTGCCTATGCTTCTAGACACTTGAAGGCTCATGAGAAGAACTACATTACCCATGACTTGAAGTTAGCAATATTGGTGTTTGTGTTAAGGCTATGGCATCATTATTTATATGGTGCGCATTGTGAGGTATTCACTAATCACTTATGTCTTTAGTGCATCTTCAGTCAGAGGGATCTAAACTTGAGACAGCGTAGATGGCTTGAGCTACTGAAGGACTATGACATGACCATCTTATATCATCCGAGGAAGGACAATGTGGTGGCTGATGCTTTGAGTAGAAATGCTCCTAGTATGGGGATTCTCACTGTGATTGGTGTTGACAAGAGGCCCTTGTCTAGGAATGTCTAAAATTTAGGCAACAACTTCATTTGTAGTCTCTTTTATTAAGGCCCATTCTTCTTTAGTGGAGAAGATTTGTGAGCGACAGTTTGAAAATGAAAAGTTATGTCTCATTCGAAACAATGTGTTTAAAGGTGAAGCCAAAGAGGCTAGACTTTATTCATATGGTGTTTTGAGGATTGAGGGCAGGATTTGTATGTCAAGATAGGTGATTTGATCAGATTGATTCTAGAGGAGGCTCATTATTCTCGATATTCTATTCATTAGAGCGCGACAAAGATATATCATGACCTTTGTCAGCATTATTGGTGGTGTAGAATAAAGAGGGACATCAAAGAGTTTGTGTCTAAATGTTTTACCTGCCAATAGGCCTAGTATGAGAACCAGCGTCCTGGAGGTGTGATTTAGAGAATGTCGTGTGATTTAGAGAATGCCCATTCTACTTGGAGGTGGGAGCAAATTATGATGGACTTTATTGTGGTGTTTTCCTACCATTGTGTGTAGTTATGATTCCATTTGGGTAGTTGTTAAATGACTGACTGAGTCTGCCAATTTCAACTCCATTCGGGTGAAGTATACGACTGAAAATCTAGTCCAATTGTAAATTAATCAGATTGTTCAGCTTCATAGGGTACCCGTATCTATTATTTTGGAATGGGGTTTTTTTACTTTGCACTTATGGAGGGCATTGCAGCATGGTTTGGGTACTAAAATTGATATGAGTACAACTTTTCACCCACAGACTGACGGACAGTCTGAGCAGACGATTCAAGTATTAGAGGATATGCTATAGGCATGTTTTATTAATTTAGTGCTAGGTGGGATCAGGATTTTCCATTACCAGAGTTTACCTACTATAATAGTTATCATTCTAGCATTCAAATGACTCCATTCTAGGTGTTGTATATTAGGCAGTGTCGATTGCCTATTGGGTGGTTCGATTTAGCTGATATGGACTCTTTAGAC
The DNA here is from genome assembly GCF_947179165.1 of Solanum dulcamara. NCBI lineage: Eukaryota > Viridiplantae > Streptophyta > Magnoliopsida > Solanales > Solanaceae > Solanum > Solanum dulcamara. The sequence continues at coordinate 45,189,824 of NC_077244.1, read as the reverse complement.
ACTGATTTTCTTAAAGATGTCATGGAGTAGGTTCGTGATTTAGGGTAGACTCTTGAAAACCTAGAGTAGATAAAAGAGTTATGCAGACAAAAAGGTTCGACCATTAGAGTTCATGGAGGTTGATCATGTTTGGATCCGAGTGTCACTCATTAAGGGTGTGATGTGGTTTGGGAAGAAAGGCAAGATTAGCCCTCGATTTATTGGCTCATTTGAGATTTTGGGGCTAGTGGGAGAGGTGGCTTATCGATTGGCCTTGCCACCTAGCTTATCAGTGGTATATCCTGTTTTTCATGTTTCCACGCTCTAGAAGTATGTTCCAAATGAGTCTCATATGATCTACCTTCATTCGGTAGAGTTGAGTTCGGATTTGACATTTGTAGAGGAGCCCATAGCCATTCTAGATAGGCAGGTCCAAAAGCTTAGGACTAAAGACATTTCTTTAGTGAAGGTACAGTGGAAGCAACATTCAGTCGGAGAGGTGACTTAGGAGTCGTAGGATGATACGTGTGCTCATTAACCCTAGCTTTTTGAGGTTTTCAGGTACTTTCTTTTATTTTATGTTCGAGGAATAACATGGATTTTAGTGTGGGTGATATAATAATCTGAAAGGTTAGTTTTGGTAACTTTTGTAATATAACCATTTTACCCATCCCGGTAGTTGCCTGAGGTCATGTTTGATCAGTTTCAAAGTCGAGTTTGTGAAATTCTTTGAAAATTTAAAGTTTTTGGCAATTTAAAAGTAGTACTCAATGTTATTAGGAGTTTTGGGCTTTGGACTAGAATTATGTTAACTCCATCAGCTCTAGAATATGAAAATTGGTCTAGAAGAGTTGAAAGAATCAAATTGGAAGTTATATCGAGGATTTGAGGTTCTCAATTGGAAATTCTTGAAATTTGGATCATAGAGTTGACTTTGGTCAACATTCAAAGATTCACTTCTAGGAATTGAATTCTGATGACTCCGTTGGATTCAGGGGATGATTTTAGGCCTAGAATTGGTCTTAGTTGAATTTTTAGAGGTCCCGAGCTTGATTTAGTATTTTAAAGCCTATAATTAGTTTTGATGTGACTTATCGGGTTCCGAATCAAGGAGACCTTGAATATGAATTCTGATGGTTCTATTGAGTCCAGATATCGAAATTATATGGTATCATATAATATTTTTGTGTACGAGATTCCAAACGAATCTCGAAGGTCAATTCAGAAACTTTGTGACTTGTGGAGTTTATTGTGATCTACTGCCTTCTACACATTCGTGGGGTATTGACCCCATTTGCGAAGGGCCTTGTGAAAGACCATCGTATTTGCAAAGCCTGACATATAATCATAGAGGGTTGAGACTATTGAATCTCTCATTCATGGGGCCTTGACTGCGATCGCGGAGAGTCGGGGTTCCCTGACCCTCGCATTCGCAGGACTCAGGCCACGATCGCGGAGGTTATTTAATGGCTAGATTGTGACTTGAATAGGCTATTTTTCACCATTTTGAGTTGGTGAAGCTTGGGTAGACGATTTTCAAAGTAATTTCGAGAGAAACCTATTGGGTAAGTGATTATAACCGATAATCTTCATAATCCATTGATTAATTATGGATTTTAATTTGAAACTTTATGATTTTGAATCGGTGAAATTTGAGTTTTTTTTCAAGAACATTAAAATTTAATTTAGAGGGTGATTATGATTTGATTTGAGCTTCATTTCAAAAAACAATTCACCAATAGATTCCTAATGCTATGATGAATGTTTTCATCCATTTATTTTAGATTTGAACTCCGTTTTCAAAATTGGATTTTTGAGCTGTTTTGACTATTTTTGCTCGAATTTCATGATTTGGTCTCGTTAGTTTCATAATTTAATTGAGAATCATTATTTGGTTAGATTCTTATGATTTGGAGCATCGATGAAAGGACAAGGCTCAAGATTCAGAGTAGTCAAAAATGATATTAAGGCAAGTGAAACTCTAAACATTCGTAAGATTTGTAGAACCTTGTATTCTTGCTACGTGATATGTGAATTGATGTGAACTTGAATTTGGGTTGATTATGAATCATGAATACACCTAAATTTGATTATCGGAGATATAAAAAGGAAATTTGATCTAATGAATTAATGTATATTAATTAATTGACATTGTTGACTCGTTGTGGAGATAACACTATGATATTCTTGATATGAACTGCATATGGTATTGGACTTCATTATATTCTCATTGATTGCATGAGCATTTCATATGCATTTGGATTGAATCTTATTTTTGAAGTCCAAATTCATGATTATGTTGATGTGAAATAGTCTCAGCCGAGTTATGATGAAAGAGAAAAACAAAGAGGATTCAAGGGACGTGCCATGCGTCGTGGTTGTTACATTATTGTATTCGAGGGATATGTCACATGCCGTGGTTGTTACTTTATTACATTCGAGAGACGTGTCATACGCCATGGTTATTATTTTATAATATTCAAGAGATGTGCCACAGGCCGTGGTTGATACTAAATTATAATCGAGGGCCGTGCGACACACCGTGGTGGAGCATGGTCATACATGCATCATCTCATTGGGAACTCATTGCATTGCATCTGTTTGACTATCTGAGTGTTTGCCCTTACTGTGTGTAATTGTAACTAATATACATGCAATAATGATGATACCTATCTGGCCTATCTGAAATTGTTGAGATACACTTTGACTTACGTGCTACATGAGTTATATACATATATTGTTATTTTGGGTTGTTTTGCTTGCAGGTTGTAGTAATGGAGGTTCGGATGGAGTGTCAGTAGTACTTGTTTCTATTTAGCCTTACCTGTGTTTAGTGTCTTGCTTGTTGAGTATGATGTTGTTTGATACTCACCCCTTTCTATCTATATTTTTGTAGGTTTTGAGCTTGGACAGTTATACAGATTCCATTTTATCTTCATTTGCGGCTATCGAGGATACTTGAGAGATAGTTGTCGATACGGGTGATCTCTCTTATTTCTTTTTTATATCCTTTGTTTTGTTCAAGAAACAAAAGCATTGTGACTTGTATTTTATCTTTAATTTCCATTAGATTAGAGGCTTGTACATGTGAAAACCAGTCCTTTGGGGGAATTATAGTTGACTAAGACTTCCATTTTCTCATACTATCGATTTATCTAGTTAGACTATTTTCACTTTATTTCCTCTTTTATTTGGGTTTTTTTACACCCCACACTCTCGAGCTCGAAATGTCTCTTAAGTTCTTTAGACATTATCCTGTGAGCCGGATAAGCTACAACACTATCAAACGACTCCAAGGAAAGGAGAATGTGATACCCTATAGTAGAAAAGGTTGGAAATAGAGTCATAAGAATCCGGAAGGAATTGGAGGCTAAGTAATGAGTCATAGGACTCGATTTACCTACGTAAGCTACTAATTTAGAAGTCGTATACACTTGAGTTGCTTAAGGACATACCAAGCTTACGGAGCATGGATTACATAGGCTCCTAAAATAAGATGAGATTACGAACCCGCGAGGAAGGAAAAAGATGACACGTGGAAGCCAATGGAGGACCGACACGTGGTAGCACCTCAAGCAAGCAGGTGATGCACCTACTTAGGGTCAAGTAGGTGATGCAGCTGCTTAGGGGGGTAGACCCCACTGCCACGTGGCAGCCCCTAGTTGGCAGCATGATACGGTGGCCAATCATGGCTTGACACGTGTCACCCTAAGGGGCTGACACATGTCACCTCCAAGGCAGCCCATGTATTTATGTTTTATGACTCTTAAAGCAAGTCATTTATCCAAAATCAGCCAAGAACTTAGAAGGAAAAATGTGAAGAAGAAAAAGGAGAAAGGCAGCCACATTTTGGAAAAATTAAGGTAAGTTCTTCAATTTTCCTCCGTGAATTAATTGTATATGATGTTCCTCAACCCTGTGGAGGTGTATATATGTATCTTACGATGTCTGCGGAATTAATTATTCAGCTTGGAACTTGAGACAAAGTTGAAAGAACAAAGAGGGAAAATGTTAAAAATTAGTTAACAGACCCTTTTTTGGAGGAGACAGTTGTTAGTAATATTGGTATAACTTCTTGTGTATAGCTTAGTTTCAAGTGATTCAATATTTTTTCGTAAGGTATTTCATAGGTATAGAACTTTCATTTATACTATACAACCCAGTTTCGCTTTTCTCTGCTCGAAAAATGGTGGTGAAGCATGGGGGAGCTGCTGCCCCAGATTGTGTTTTGGAAATCCTACACGGACAGCTGTGAGTATTTTGGTCATATATTTTCGTACAAAATTGTTGTATGGGTAATTTAAAATTGTTTGCTACCTTGATACACATATATATAACTTTCAGTGAGGCCACAAATTCTGTTTCCCTCAATTACCCCTCCGAAACTAAACGACAATATAAGACAGTGGGTTGTCCAGATTTCACGTTTTGGATAGTTTTGGCGAGTTTGACAAGTTTAACATAAGGTAAGGCCTTTCCTTTTAAATTGAAGTTTATGGTGTTGTTATACAGGGTATTATAAGTTGTGTAAGTGGATGTAAATGTGAAAATATGATAAATATGTTTGACGCTCGAAATAAACTAAATTGGAGTCGCTAGAAGTGAATTGTCGTCGAAATAAAGTGTCGTTCTTTTAAGTTCTTGCTGCAGGGGTGTATGTATTGTTACAGGGACTAAATGCGTTCTAAAAGGGGTGTGGATGCTGCTGGTTGCATCCACACAACCCCTCATTGCGTATAATGAAAGGCGTTACAAAATAAAGGCTAGATGCCCTATTGTGCTATCGTATTTTTGAATAAGTCGTTTGGAGGTTATGTTGTATATTGTTGGTGTGAATTGCTGCAGGTTGTTGTTGTTGGTTGGATGTAGGTATTAGGGACCTAATTGGAAATTTGGATAGGGCACATTATAGGGGAGGTGCTGCCCAATTTTCATCGACGCCTTAGCGAATAACAGAACTAGTCGGGGAAACGACTAAGGAAATAGATTCCATTAATACTAAGATGTAACCTAGGGTGCTGGAAAGTAAAAGGGGTTGATATTCATACTACTTTCATGTTGAATAGGTTCAAAGGACGGCGAGACAAGAAGGATAAGGAATAATTCAGACAAGGTATGTAAAGCTTTCTCTTGCCATATTTTGGTATAAGCTCGTACAACTATCTTTCTTTCCTTTTGGCAATGTTTAGTCTTAAGTGAATTGTATATGAAGTGCGGGGATAATTCCATTCCCAGAATTCCAAGTATGCCTCATAACCCCTATCCACTGTTCAGTATTAGAGTTCCTGTGAAGATTAAGTATTGCCTAGTAGGGCTTCTATGTGTCAGAATATAATCTATGGAAAGCTATCTCTCATTTCCATTGAGATGTATTTGATACGAAAATGAGATTACGATGCCATAGTGGTTCACCGAGCCCTATAAAGGTATGAGTGTGAAATATGTATATGAAGATCACTTGAAGGAAAGTACAGACCATATAGAGCTTATTCTCTTTCTTCTTTTAGCATATTTTAGCTATAAGTTAAACATGATACGATCTCTGAGATAATGATCTAGCTTGCATATGGTTACTTACTACTCTGCTGGTGCATATGGTTTACATATCTTTACCGAGTCCCATAAAGGGCCGGGTACGACCGAAGTCCCAAAAAGGGGCCGGGTACGATATAAGATGATATAAATATTCACCGAGTCCCAACAAGGGTCGGGTATGACCGAGCCCCACCAAGGGCCAGGTATGCTATGTGAATGCAATGATAAGACGACATGATTGCAGACCGAGTCTCATTAATGGGCCGGTTATGGTATATTTATGCTTATGATGACATAAAGATAAATTTGTAACACCGAGTCCCCGAGCGGGCCAGATACGGTATGTGATAGTGGTATACATGACTTTATTTTGTAAGGTGCAGGTACAGTACCCTATTAAATGTTATACTTGGTTTCCTGCATCCTTGGTTTAGTTGTTATCTTAGTTATGTTATGCTTATATACTCAGTACATATATCGTACTGACCCCCCTTTCTTTGGGGGGGGGGCTGTGTTTCATGCCTGCAGGTACAATACAGATTTTGGGAGTCCACCAGCTCAGGATTCCACTCAGCAAGTTTAGAAGAATCTCCATTGATTCGGAGCCAAGTTTTGGTACCAAACCACCGATGTATATATTTGGTTACACAGGGGTACGGCGGGGGCCCTGTTCCGCCATATGTTGTCGTTCCTATTCTTAGAGGTCTGTAGACATGTATGTGTGGGTTGTTCATGATTTTATTTCGGTTGTGCCTATACGGCACGTTGTAAATGTTTTTACGTTATGGCAGTCTTGTCGGCTTGCATTCTCTTTCATGATACGATATGAATGAAAGAGGCCACACGTACACGAAAAAGTTTTAAATCATTGGGGGTTTTTGTGAGTAGTATCGCTTTGCTCATAGTTCAATTTGACTACAGTTGACAAATATGTATACGGGGGTCCAGGTCGGACCCCATTCGCGGCCCACGGAGTTGGGTCGTGATAGATTTGGACTAACTTGTCTCGGTGGGATGAGACGATTGTCATCACATCCGAATTCAGATTGTGACACCCGACCTTTGTGTCGACATCGACCTCTTTCCTAGGCTAGGGTCTATCTCGAAGTGCAGGAGGCCCTTGCCCTCCCATGGTATACTTTTTCCTCGCCATCTGAGAATGAGTGAAACAAATAAGATTTAGATATTTCTATCATCATCATCTCACGATCGGAAACATGAATAGTGACTTCATTCCTAATAATTCTTTATAGCCTCCCGAAGATTGGATATGGCCGTCATTATACAGATCAATGAGACTCTATTAAATACTTACTCCTATACTGGTGAGACCGATGAAGCTAAGCTCTGATAGCACTTTGTTAAGACCCGAACCCACATCATGATTGCGCCTACTATAACCCCCGATTAAGCAAGCCAAACTAAAACTCAAAAGTTGCGAAAGTCAAATATTTAATTATTAAATAAATAATAATATGAAATAATGGAAGTAGGAATAATATAACAATGAAAATTGAGCCATGATATAGATATGTAGATACGATATAAAATATATAAATTGCCTGAAAGTGATCAAAATGAAAAACTGATACTAGATCAACCCTCAAACCTGGTATCACCTATACAAGAGCTAATAAGTACTAAAGGCTAAAATAAATATATACAATACAGAACTGATTGTCCAAAATGTAAAATACAAGGCAGTGCAAAAGAAGAAAAGCATTGAGTCTCTAAACGCCAAGAGCTCACCACTATCCGTGTATGTCACAGCTACAGATGATTAGGCGCGCGCTGGGGGTAGCCCAAACTAGAAGTTGTATCTATAGGACACAGAAGTATAGTATGAGTACCAAAAATATGGGGTATCCAATAGTCATCATAGACCGACCAAGCTCAGAAAGAAAATATATATAATAAGAATCATGATAATACTAATGGTAATGAAATGAAACATAAACTACAACTACGGGTGAATCAGGGTACGAAAAAAATATAGAGGCCAAATCAATTCAACAATAATAGGTAACCACAATAATTGCCATAACTCACAATGTACAGTAAAGAGTGTATATATATAATCTAGTAATGATATAACAATAATCCTAAAGAAAAATATCACGGAATGTATGAATAACCCTAGAGCTCATCAATATCAAGGTAATAACCCAAAATATATCCACTGCTTCCGAAATCACAGCTCGAGCTCATTATAAGTGAAAGTAGTGATATAGCCCGATATAAATCAAAGGGGGCTACTCGATATGATACCTCGAGCTTATCAATAGCAAGAAAAAGTGTAAATAGCAAGATTGTGCAATTTCACATTATTTTTAAGTGATTACATTAACCAAAGCTCTAGTGTTTTCAATAACTCATTCATTTTAAAGGAAATTTACAGTTTTAAGCCATGATGAAATAATCCAAGCAAGTAACACATCAAATGAATACACATCACACAGAGCCAGGCGAATTCCTGCCAAGGGCATTGAATTTACTAACCTAAAACTTTAGCGTCCCAATAGCACAGCCTGGCCAAATATTTCATTAAAATAAAATAGGGAAAAAGGATATGAACCCAGAAATTACACCAAGAGAACAACAATAACCAACCAAGATAAACAGGCGGCATCCTAAATTTCATATCACCTAAGATCCAATTCTAAGGAAATTAAGTGTCACAAACAAACAAGCGATCACCTAAACTAAGGCTTCAACGGCTAATAGTTATACTAGCTAACAACGATGGCCATCAACTCCTAAAATAATCAAAAGGGGATAACAACACCTAAACCCAACCTAAGCATGCGATAGTACTCAAAATACATTCATTCTAACCAAGTCAAGTCTAAACAAGATAAATTGTAACCTACCTCAAGACCGAAATCGCACTCAAACCACTATACAAGAGCTTTTTCTTTTCGAGCAGCCTCCAAACAATGCCACTCTACCAAATTATGTCCCAACTAGCTCAAGAAACTTGTACATCCAAAATGGGCACAACCCAAGCACCAAAAAAGTCTAAATTAGTCCCACAAAGATTGCCCTTGGAGGTCAAAAATGGAGAAATTAGGTGAAATGGAGTAAGACTTACAAGATTTTTGGAGAATCAAAGGTTCCCAAAATGTCACCACAAGAAATTTCAACACAAGGCAACAATAATCATCGAATTTGACCAAGTAAATCTCTCAAAATCAAACTTTCTTTAAGTTGAAAATGGGACTTGGCACGCTAAAAACGAGCTTAAAAGCTCATTTTGGCCAGGTATTTTGTCCTTTGCGAACATCGAAAGCTAGCTGTGTGAATCTGGATGTCAGTTGTCATGACCTATAAACATAGGACATAATCAATATGAATCATGCAATGCAAGACCAATATCTTAAAACATGAATAAAATCATGAAAATATTAAAACATCATAATCATTAGTCAATGCATCAAAAACATCATCATCATGAGAACTTTATACCTTTACGTAAACCTTTTGTGAGAGAACCAACATATGAGACCATGTGAGCTATAACATGGAAATTTGATGTAACTCCCATATCGGAAAAAGAGAAGATACTTTCCAAGGTAAATTCAGTCATGCCTAAGTGGATCCACTAAGCTATTAAGGAATCATGCCTCTATAAATGGGTGACTCTTTCTGAGGAATCAAGCCTCTACTAACAGGTGATCCTTCTTCCTATGGTGGCATGTAGTTATGGAACAATGGAATTTCTGCCAATGGTCTTATGCCTCTACTAACGGATAAGCCTCTTATCGCAAAGTCCACTCGATGCTAGGTCTTCTCTTAACGGAATATCATACATAATATATCATAAGCTTTGAAGATGGTAAGAATCTAGTAATACCAAGTTCAACATAAATACATGAAAATCATAACAATAGCTCCTTGAACATATCATGATCATAACACAATTCATATAGACTCCCGCCTCTACTAACGTCATCTAAATCATAATTTCTTTCATATTGTGAGAAAAAAATCTTTCATAATTCATGGTCACTTGTTTGAAACATCATTCTTAACTTTAATGAGTCATTCATAAGCCTTGATAAACATTCATAAAACATTCATTGAAATACTTTGAAATTCATGATCATAATTCAATGAAAACATACTTTGAAAATAGCATATAACATGGGTCATTGAAATTGAACTTGAAATCATGCAATATGATGTAAATTATGCATAATTTGATCAATAATCATAAGATAAACCATAACTAAGAAGACCCAATGAAATTTCATGAAACTAAGGCTCTTAGAAGAAGAATTCATAAGAGAATTCGAGAAGAAACTTGGGACTCCATTGGTAAAAGGGCTCATTGATGAATTTCCACATACCTTAACAAATTCAAACCTTGAAATTGAAAAGAAGACTTGAGTTCCTGAAACTCTAGCTTGATTTAGGAAGAAGACCTTGGAAAAACCTTTAATAGAGGACTTCTATTGATTCTTGAAATTTTTGACTTGAAAGTATTGGGGTTCTTGATGGGGAAGAGAAATCCTAGGATTGTTTTGAGAGGATTTCTTGAGATTAGGATGTTTAAATTGGTGATTATGAAAGGAAAAATAGTTATTGAATGATGTACTCCTTTAAAAACACTCAAACTAATTTAAAATAGGGTTAAAAAGCTTTGGAAAGGACCAAAATAACCCTAGAATGCATGCATAAAGTTACTGAAAAAATTGCAACCATCTTTCACGAAAGGCTACACGGCCCGTGAAGATCTTCACGGTGCATAGTGGCGGTCGTGAACATGCAACTACCTGATAGGGCTTCAATAAAATAGGCAGAACAGTTTACTTCAAACTCCAAATGAGGAAAACTTGGTGGATTTAGAAAGAGGACTCAACAACCTTTAATTTGATAGGTCATAGGCCACCTAACTCTTAATATTCTAGGATATATGATTGTTTTGAAGTTTACCGACGTAAAATCTTATATCCAAACTCAATCGGTAAGGAAGCTTTCAACTCAACTCTGTGCTAAAGGATTCTTGTGACCTTAAAACATCTCCAAATTTATTCTCACACTAAAGAATTGACCTTAACACTCCTAAGATAAAACTGAACGGACCCCTGGATGGACCATATTCACGTTCCATGAAGAGCTCCACAGGCCATGGGGTGGTCCGTGAAGATATAATTGGTCAAGCTTGGATGAGGACTCTAGATGGAATGGGATTAAGGGCCGTGATGGTCTTGATGGGCCGTGTGGTCCTCGTGAAGCCAACCCATTCTATGGTTTTGAGGGTTGGCTTCCATAGACCATTAGACGGTTGGTGACCATAACAACGGGTCGTGAACTCGATCATGATCCTCTCCTGATCTCACCTTTGTTCCTTGGCACTTCCACGAAATGTGGTGCTGAAAATGGCTCGTGATGGACCTCGTGAACCTCAACTAGTGCAAATATTTTTTGAGATTTCATCCTTACATTCTGTTTTTCTGACTTTTCAACTTCTGAAGTCTTACATCGGTCAACATACCCTCCGTGAACGCGGAGTCTAGCCCGCAAATATGGAGTACTAACCTAGTGAACTCTGTGAATGTGAAATTCCTCACGCGAATGCAGAGAACAATCCTATTACTCTCCGTGATCGCGGAGATCCTCCCACAAATGCGGAGCACAACCAACCACACCTCCATGAATGCAGAGAAGGAATGTCAGCTGAGCATCAGCAACTTCTCAAAGATGGAGAATTTACCTTTAGGGGATCGAAACACATTGGGAACCCCATCGACATAAACAAACTATGCTACCCTATTAGAAATGGTATTTCGAATTCAACGAAATTGACAAATTGACCAACGGAAATCATCTCGTCAAAATGTTAACCACAGTCAACACTTTTCAAAGGAAACACATAAAATGCCAAAAACTCATTCCGCGCACCTCGGGAACTAAACCAAAGGTCATTTTAGAATAAACTTAAATTTTTGGAGCTAATCGCGCTGATGAAGTTTTCATCCGCTTCTAGAAAGTGAAAAGAAGAAAAAAAAAGTAAAAGAATTCCAAAGTCTCGTGCTCAAGCAACTGAAGCCTAATTTGCGTGGTACATTATACAACCTTAATAGTAACACCTACCTTTTACATGGCCACGCGATTGACATCTATTTCATGCACCAATTTGCGCATAATATGTAGTGTCCAGAAAAATGGGCATAACTTTTAGCACATAACTTGAATTGACGAACAATCAAAAGCTGTTGAAAGATGACTTCAGGGACTTTCATTTGGTAGGTATTAAAACACAAACTCTTAATATTCTGGGTTGTTTGATATATTGGAGTTGACCCTTGAATGAACTTGCACGAAAAACTTAGCTGATATAAATACTTTGAACCTGGCCTGCTGTTTGATGTGCCTTATAATTCTAAAACATATCTGATATAGTTACTACACTTAGTAAGAGACCTTAACATATATTTGCAACTTATAAATAATCGGGTTTGGATTTATATGCATCTAAAGAATTGTTCAAGTCCTAGCTTAAATATTTTCAGGGTTACAATATCTCCCCCTTGGGATCATTCGTCTTCGAATGAAGTCAAACTAGAGAAAAAATAATGAGAGAACATATCATCTTTCCTTTTTGAACTGAACTTACTATTAAAGCCATAACCATGAAAAGGAAGACATAAGGCACGAACATGAAATCAAAAACACTCAAACACATGGTATAAGTGTTGAATCCAAAATGAGAGGAGAGATATAATCACAAGTGCTTTTATTAAAATTTCTCATAATTTTTTGGGAAAATAATTATGAGCATGATTTGCTGGAGACTTCTGACTATCAGGTACTGATAAGGTTGGAGTGTTTAAGTTAACTACGTGGGTTCATGAAGAATAAACGATTAGGATTTAAAGAAGAGTTATACTCTTTCTGGAGCTATTTGACATGAAACATAGATACCTTAGGCATGGAATAAAAATAGGGCTACTATGCATTAAAAGATATAATTGATAGATTTTGAGCAAGGAAACTTTTGGCAACTATTCTTTTTTTTTCTTGAATGCTATAATTTAATAATTGAAACTCATAGCTCCCACTAAGGCCTAAGCATAACTACATGCTCTACAGAGTTAAAGCCTAAGTCAAAGTCTCAAGGTGCTACCTATAAGAAGACCATACTAATTTTACCCACGAGATTCATGTTCTATACCTTTGTAAAACTTTTATTTAGAGGATGCTACTTCTTTTACCACTCTACTACACTTACCTAAAACTCTTACCAAGAATTCACCAATAATCTACCGCCATCATTCACATAAAGGAAAACACAACCTTAGAGTCTATCATTCTAATCACTTTATGAATTGTTTGTAGTCACTACCACCTAAGAATTTTCATGTCCTCCTTAGCATCTCTACACCCGCAATTTCATAACTTCTACTAAGAGGTATACCAAATACTCTTACCTACCTATTACATATAACAAAACTTCATCTAGATCCTTCCCATATTTATAACTTTAAATGGAATAAGTATACCATAATTATCAAAATAAGGAACACTCACTCTCTCCAATCTACCATAACTCAACTACTATCATCAACATCGCTATCAAGACTAAAAAGAAAGGATCAATGGAAAGGTCTTAGAGAAAAAGATCATAAGCACGATTCATCCAAGATTAATGATCTAAGAACATTCATGATGTAACATTACTTCGTGAGCCACTGAGGGTAAATGAACAATCCTCGAGACTGAATATTCTATTAAACTTGAGTGCTTATATGAGTAGATTCATATCCTAAGGTTGATATTTGGATCTTTATGGAGTAATACTTGAGATGAATGGGCTAGATTTGAATATAAATGTGAATCTATCAGATGTGTACGAGCATAGATCATAGACATACTGTTAATATATGGGATATCAATAGGGTGTTAAAACGATAGAAATTTGAGAAATGTGCTAGAGTAGGAATGGATTGATATGTCACCAAAACTTTTTTTCTGAATACATTACTATTTGGTTCTCATCACATGACTTGGTTCCTCACTCATCATCTCCCTCTTAGGTATGAAGCTGACACTCTAAGGCTATGGACCTATTCCATATTCTCTAAACAGGTCTACATTCTCTTTACTCTAGTACTTATAAAAATGTCAATCACATGCCTACTTAACGATCTACGTGCAGGTCCTAAGATTTCTTCTGTGGTGTTTTTTGAAATACTTCTCCTAACTTCATCCTGCTTCTATGGAGGTTTTTCTATAATCATCATCCGCATCACCTTATAAATCTACATTACTCAACTCTTAAAAGTATTACTTTTCCTCCTTAGATTGCTAATACCGCTCTTATAAGTTCATATGTACATTATTGGAGGACACTTGAACTATAATTAGGAGGCTCCATTTACAACCACTAGATGAAATTACAAAACACTCTCCCACTAAGACTCATGATAAGTTGTACTTTGTTATCTCCCGGTCTACCTAGTTATAATCTATCATCACCTTTTCTTTCACAACCTTAGTACTATTCACCCCCTCATTATACCTCATTGCTTAGTTAAGATTATAGCTCTATGAATATCCTAGGCTCTCCCTTAAAAATCATAAGCCTAGCTTAGATCAACAAAGTCATGACTACTGTGCTGTCCGCCTGATTTCTCAGGTCATGATGGCACCTACTATACCCCACCAGTAGGTAAGCCTAACATATAGCCTGTATCCAAAGACAATGGGATATCACATAGAAGCGAAGAATGCGGAAGATAATAACAACCAATAAAAACAAAGAAAGGGAGAGAATAAATTCATAAAGCACATCCCAAGATCTGATATCAATCACTTTTTGAGCTACTAATCAAAACAATGAGTAAAATGTCAATATAATACATATAGTCTATGAAAAAAATAAAGATTAGCTCTAGATGAAATAAAGTGAGAATGGCTACTTCGAACGCTAGGAGTTCACCCCAAATCTCCAAATCTAAAAGCGTCTCCTCACGAGTGGCCATCAAATGTGAGAACTTGTACTAGGATCTGCAGGGTGAAGAAGTGTAGTATGAGTAATAAATAAATGGGATTCAGTCGATATAGGTTGACTGATCTCCAAGTCAAAAATAAGAATAATAGGCATTTAAGATAGGAGCATATATCATAAGTAATAAAGAAATAACAGGAAACTTCATAATTAGAACAATCTGAAAGCACTGAAAAAGGGCAAACTAAGTAGGTAAAAGAAGTAAAGGATAAACCTAGATGTATTAGACCATTAGCCTATACATGAAAAAGCTCTACTAAGGGAGCCAACTAGCCAATGGTATACCAAAAAGGAGTTAACCACAAATATCACGTAATGCTAAGATGGCTATTCTAAAAGAAAAGCTGCATAAAAGAGTCAAATATAAGAGAAAAAAGGTAGTACCTACCTCCAAACAAAAGAATTATCCTTCATACTATCAAAAGTATACAAAATAGTCAACCAAAACCTTACCGAGCCCCTATGTGCCCAAAAGGTACATAATGATAACCTAAACCCGCACAACCCCCATAAGACCAAATGGTATAAAAAGTCAACCAATTATGCTGGTGATAGGCAATGCATATGAATGATAGTTATGCAATAAAACCAGTAGTATCAATAGTGCCATAGTATCTTATGCCAAGGTATATACACCTATTTTTAAGTCCCAGCCAACGAGGTAGGACCATCGTGCCTTCCTTCTCCTATTTCATAGATCACAGGTAGAGATATGATCCAGCTTTATCCTCGATCCTCTTAGATTCCTTCCATTGTGGTGACCATATATATACATAGAAGGATAGAAAATCATCGAAAATTTCAGAAAATCTATGACCAGTCAAGTAAAAAGTGAGCATATCCTAGATTCCTCTAGTGTTTCAAATAAAAAAAAGTATAGAACCAACGCCTCATAAATCTTAAAATTATCCATGTGGTATGACCCCATTAAAATATTAGTACTAAAAGGGGCAACAACCATATTTCCTCGAAAAAATTAATGGTAAAACCAATGTTGGCACTGTGTTCATACCACAAAACTCATGAGAATGAACAACCAATGCGCAATGCATGCCATCATCATCATCCAAACAACATATTCAAATCAAATACAATATAAGACAATAAGCACCTCACTCCTAGAGCAACGAAACTAACCTGAGATCCACCTAGCCCTTGATCAAGGCCTCGGGCCCAAAATACTCCAATAATCTTAAAATAAAAATAATACAAGAAACATCTATACTCAGGCAACAAAAGAAATTATAAGGAAATAATGACCAAAGGAGTAATTCAAGAACCTCCACACATACCTAAAGATAACATTCAAAGGACCAAAGTACCCATAACTCCATTCTATGAAGATAATAAGCATCGAAGAATCCAAGTTCTAAAAAAAGATAAGGGTCATGATTATAGGCTTAAATAGGGTAGCACCTCACAATCCCCAACACAAACTCACGGTCCCGCACTAGAAATGGGCACCAAACTAATGAAGTTCTCATAAAAAACCACTATAAAACTAAGGATCAACCAACACAAGCTCTACGACACTAATTAGACCAACTACTATAAAGCATTTCTCAACAACTCCAAAGGGATTTACAATACTAGACTAAGTCATAAAAAAAGAATTACTAATCGAAACTAAGGATAAGCTAGCACAATGTTCATACGGGAGTCGATAAATAAGAATAAGAAATAGAATCCTAAACCCATCACATACACTCCTAACACACATGCAATATATGCTAAATATTATGTCATGAAGCACAATCTAAGAACAAGTCCTCAAATATGAAGCTTTCCATCTCCAAATTGACTCCAATTACTGCCACACTAGAAAAATATTGATCACCTCAATAATATGAATGTTTTGACAACAATTTTACCTTAATCGGAGACCAACCCAAAATTGCATCTAAAATAGAATTGTGGGACCTGTACAGGAAATTCTGAAATCCACTTCATGAGAAGGTCCTGGCAAGCTCCAGGAACTTGTACCCTAAAACATTTGCACAACTGAGCTTGAAATTGTTCCAAAATAGTCCATGCACAAAATCATCACTAAAGCATAAATCAAGAGATATGACAACCTACTTTTAGAAGAAAGTATCTCAAAAAAAAGTTTCCCACCCTTCTCCAAACACTCTAATGCATACCTACAATCCACATGAATAATTAGCACTTGAAATTTCTAAATTTGGAGCTACTAGCTCCCAAATTCACAAAAAGACCTAGTGAAGTCGGGTGGAAATGGCTGCCAATCTTAATTCCAGTTAGCAAACCTCTGTAAACACGGAAATAAAGCTACCTCTTGTCCACAAACATAGGGACTTGACCCATGAACACAGAGGGAAAGTGTCGCGACTAGGACTAGGGAGTAGCCGTGGTATGGTGATTGAAACTCCAAAAAGCTCCAACCAAGCCTCTTGACATATCCTAAGCATACATAAGGTAAGATAAAATAGAAATGACATAAGAAAGACTCTCAAAGCATGAATCATAAAGGTATAGAATTCGATGACATAGACTTAACATAACATGTGTGTCCAATAATACCTCTTCTAATCAATATGGAAGGGGGCTAAGACATGTCCCTAGCTCACCCTCAAATCAAAATAGCAAATTCTTTCAAAGATCTAAACTCATAAACTCTTCCTTGAATAAATAAGGACTCATCAATCTTCGTAGAATAGCAACTCAACAATCCACGTGCGGAAGGGATGTGATCCTCGACCCCTACATTATTAGACAATGTAGGTAATAGATATGCGTTAGTACATTTAAATATACTAAGTATGCAAACATGCTATGTAACATAAATCATAAGAGGCAATGATCAAATAACGTACATGCCATATAAGATGATAAATAGAGTCATGAGGAAAACTTGATTTGATCAAAGCATTAAGAGACATAAATGAGATCATGATACGTACATAAAGAGAATATACATTAGTGGAATAGAACCATAACTGATAATAAGACCATGCAAACTATAATATGGAATCCCGATGTCTCCCTATACAACAAAAGAAATAAGAATCTACTTGCCAAGGTAGACTCTACCCCGCTAGGTGGGTCATGTACATTTGCTATATATGGATCCACTAGCTAGGCCCAAAAGGGAAATCCTATGGTGGCATGAAGTTATGAGACAAGAGAATTTATATAAGGACCCCGTAGGTGGAGCCCCTACCTCAATCCATCATTTAGTGCTAATTCAAATCCCATGGAATACATAACAGAGTAATTATACTTAACATATAATCATAAGCTTGTTCATAATTTCCATAATTCATAGAATAGTTCATTCTCATAACATACTTGCAATGTGAGTAAAAGCTTTTCACCACCTTAATTCATACTTGCAGAATATATGTCATTAGGTTCCTAGGTCACCAATTAAGGATCCTAAGTCACCTTTTTCCATAGCATGCATGAAATTCCTATCGTGATCATAATTAAAAACCGTAATCATAGGTTATACTTGATATTAGGATAGAAACTTGAATGCATAAACAATTTTATTTGAAAACCATGAAATTGGGTTGAAAACATGCATGCTCATATACTTTATATAAAATGATACTTATTTCATAAAAATAATATCAATTGAATGCATAATTTAATCAATAATCATGGAATATATCGTCAGTAAAAGAACCCAATGAATAATCATTGAAATTAGGGCTTTTGAATTGAAAGTTATAAAAATAGTGTGAGAAGAACGTTGGGACTCCATGGGTAAAATAGACCATGGACCATGGATTATTTACCACATACCTTGGTGTATTTTCTCAGAATTTGAAAAAGAACCTTGTTGTTCTTGAAACCTTAGCTTGAGTGTGTGCTAGAACCTCAGAGAATTGCTTGATTTTTCCTTAGGCATATTTTTGAGAATGATTTAGACTAGAAGGGATTTTAAAGTGTTAGGAATTTATAGGTTATGAGCATTGCCATAAAAGTGTCTGGGTTCATTTAATCGAATTTCGCAAAAGACCCTTGTACCCTTCATTAAATTCAGAATTGGATCCTATGAATTGATTCCTACGAGTCATAATAATTCCTATGAATTATCATCTTGAGTTTTCCTATAGGTTTGAGAAGACCCTAGTTTCAGAGCCTCTAATCTTTCTCTATGAGTATTCCTTATGACTCGGCAAAGAGTTTACGAGTTGTAGACCCTTGTAATCCTACAGGTCTAAAAACTTGTATATTTTCCTGAGTGACTAATATTTCATTACGACTAAATGTTATGACTTATCATTATGCCTAAAATTCATCTTGTTTTGTCATAGGACCTCCTATATGATTATTCCAAAACTAACTCTAGGACTTGGTTCTAAAACTCGTCCCTACGAGTCAAAGGAATGGCTACGAGTCATAGAGTGACTCATAAACTTGAGGTCAGTCAACATTTTTGGAGATTCTCTTTGGTTCCAACTTTTCAACTTCTGGAGTCTTATAGTATGTCCTCCTAAGGAACATTAGTCCTCAAATGATATTCAACTAGCATAGAAAGTACACAGAAAGAGGACTAACAACCCAACATGAATATAATGACACATTAAAATGCATAAACCATGAGATTTTCAAACTTAACATAAAGCATGATTTTAAAACTAACTTCATGAACATACATGCATATAAGAGACATTTGTGAAACTGAAATGTAGGAGTTTATATGATCTGCGCACGAACAACTTAGTACCTTAGGTTTATAGTGGAAGGAAAGAGATACGGATAATGCTTCATCATGTCCACTTTCGTTTCCCATTTAGCACTCTCTACTTGTTGATTTCTCCATAACACCTTGACAAACGCAACTTCTTTGTTTCTTAACCTCTTTCCTTGCCAGTCTAAAATTTCTATCGGAACCTCCTTATAGGTCAAGTTCTCTTCAACATTTACATTTACCAATAGTACAATAGAATTTAGATCACCCACAAATTTCATTAACATCGACACATGGAACACCAGATGAATCATAGCCAACTCAAATGGCAAGTTTAACTCATATGCCACCTGTCCAATACGCTTCAAGATTCTATGGGGTCCCACATAACTAGGGATTAATTTCCCTTTCTTACCAAAATGCATTACACCCTTCATGGATGAATCCTTTAAATAGACCCAATTATCCAAATCAAATTCAAGGTCTCTTCTTCTTATGTCTGAATATAAATTTTGGTCACTTTGAGTCATCTTCAATCTTTCACTTATGAAACTTACTTTCTCCATTTCATCTAATACCAAATTGGGAACAATCAATGCCATATCACCCACTTTGAACCATCTAACCGGGGATTTACACCTTCTCCCGTACAAAGCTTTAAAAGGAGCCATTTGGATTCTAGAGTGATAACTATTATTGTAGGCAAATTCAATCAATGACAAATGTTCATCCCAATATCCTTTAAAATTAATAACACACGCCCTCAGCATATCCTCCAAAGTTTTGATAGTTCTTTCAGCTTGACCATTAGCTTGAGGATGCAAAATAGTACTCAACTTGACTTTTGTACCAATACCCTTTTGGAAAAACTTACATAAATGTGAGGTGAATTGAGTACATTGATCTGATATAATAGACAAGGGAACACCATGAAGATTTACCAATTCACGAATATACAACCTAGCATAGCCTTCGACAATATAAAAAGTCTTAGCTGGTAGAAAATGTGGTGACTTAGTCATTTTGGTCCACAACAACCCAAATAGAATTATGGTACCTTCTGGTACGAGGCAATCCCGTCACAAAGTCCATATTCACGTCTTCCTACTTCCAAGTAGGAACCTTAATGTCTTGAGCTAAACCTCCCAGTTTTTGATGCTCAACTTTCACTTATCGATAATAAGTACACTTAGACATGAAGTTCGCTATGTCCTTCTTCATTCCATTCCACTAATAGACTTCTTTCAAATCATGATACATCTTGGTAGATCTCGGATGAATTGAATACCGAGAAATATGGGCCTCAACCAATATGACCTCATTTATACCATCCACAATAGGCACACACAAATGACCTTGGTAACGAAATACCCATCTCCCCATTGGGAGAAAGCCTTGATGGCTTTTTTGGAAACCGACTTCTTAAATTTAACAAAAACCAGATCATTGTCCTATTTGGCGTTAATATCCTCTACAAGAGATGATTTCGAACCATTGTACAAAAAAACATGCCCATCCTTAGAGTCATCCCAACAACACTTGAATGGGCTAATCTATAAGCATCCTTAGCCAACTCTTTCTTACTTTTATCTACATAGGCAACACTACCCATGGACAATCGATTAAGAGCATCGACTACAACTTTGTTTTACCAGAATGGTATAACACACTCATATCGTAGTACTTTAGTATCTCAAGCCACCTTATTTTCTTAAGGGTCAAGTCCCTTTGGCTAAAAACATATTGCAAGATTTTGTGATCGGTGAACACATCAACATACATCCTATAAAGATAATGATGCCAAATTTTCAATGCCAATACAGCCATCGCAAGTTTGAGATTATGGGTTGGATAGTTCCATTCATGCACCTTGAGTTACCTAAAAGCATATGCTATAACCTTGCCATTTTGTATCAAAACACAACCCAAATAATTACATGATGCATCACAATGGACAATAAACCCATCAGACCCTTCTAGCAAGGTAAAAATATGAGTCGATGTAAGACGATCCTTCAATATTTAGAAACTCTTCTCACATTCATCTGACCATTGAAATTTCACTTTCTTTTGGGTCAACCTAGTAAAAGGCAAAAAAATATAGGAGAATCCTTCAACAAACCTTATATATTATCCGGCTAAGCCCAAAAAGCTTCTAATATCAAAAGGAGACAATGGTCTAGGCCAATTCTTCACCGACTCTGCTTTTCTTAGATCAACCTTAATCCCATCACCGGACACCACATGGCCAAGAAATGCAACCTCCCTTAGCCAAAATTAGCACTTACTAAACTTGGAAAATAGTTGCTTGTCCCTTAATGTTACATGATCCTCAAGTAACCCATATGGTCTTCCTCATTTCGAGAGAAAATCAAAATGCCATCAACAAACACTACCACAAACATGTACAAGTATGGATTGAAAATACGATTCATCAAATCCATTAAGTTAGCGAGAGCATTAGTCAACCCAAATGACATGACTAGGAATTCAAAATGAGCATACCTTGTTCGAATGCCATCTTGGGGATATCACAATCCCTAACCCTTAATTGATGATAACCGAAAGGAGATCAATATTTGAGAAGTAACTTGCCCCTTGAAATTGATCAAACAAATCATATATCCTCAGAATTGGATAGTTATTCTTTATGGTGACCTTATTCAATTGTTTGTAATCTATACACATTTGGAGTGACCCTTCTTTCTTCCAAAAAAACAACATGGGAGCACCCTATGGTGAAATACTAGGCCTTATGAAACCCTTATCCAACAAATTCTTTAATAGCTTTTTCAGCTCCTTAAGTTCTGTCAGAGCCATATGATAAGGTGGAATAGAAATACGTTGTATGTGGGGAAGAAGATCTATGCCAAAGTCAATTTTCCTTTTGGGAGGAACACTAGGCAAATCATCGGGAAACACATTGGGAAATTCATTTATGATAGGGACCGACCCAAGAGTAGGAGTTTCATAATCAACATCTCTAACTTGCACTATATGATAAATGCACCCTTTGGAAACCATTTTCCGGGAATTAAGACATGAGATGAATCTACCCTTGATCTTGAGGATGACCTTTTCTACCTTAGTTGGCAACATGAGGGTACTCGATTGCTTGTGTCCCATCTTTTCACATCCATAGAAAGCATCCATTCCCATCAAACACCTTCCTCCATGATTTTTCCCACACTTAGCACACTTGGGAAATATAGGACTACTAGCATATACATCTCCACCTTGTACCTTAGGGTATGGCACCTGATCCTTATCAAACCTCTTTCCCAAACCTTGGCCTTGTTGAGAGAGGCCGCTACTATCACCCATCCTAGCATTTGAGAACCCACCTTCATATCGGGCCCTCTTGGAGTCTGTCATCCTCATCTCCTTAAGTTTTTCTCCTTCAGTTTGATCAGCAAATGTCATGAGCTGAGATATGTCCATTTCCTTAACAAGCATGGTGGTTCAGCATTCCTTCGCAACCAAGTTGGACACCCTAGATATGAATTGGCTCATTCATACACATGCATCAATAACCAATAAAGAAGCATATAGCTTGGTGAACTTGAGCGCATAGTCCCTCATGACCATGTTTCCTTTCCAAAGATTGATGAATTCCAACACTTTTGCCTCTCTTAGCTCAAGAGGGAAAAACAATCAAGAAAAGAAAGCTTGAAGGCTTCCCAACCAATAGGACCTTCATCAACTCTCTTAGAAATCCATTGGGTATACAAAAATTTGGCAACACCCTTGAGTTGGTAGGCCACTAATTCTGCTCTCTCTTCCAAAGTCACCCCTATAGTGTCCACTATCTTATAAAGCTCATCAAGGAACTCTTGAGGATCTTCATCAATGTACCGACCCGACCTAGGGCCTAGTCATAACATGGTGAATGAAATCTTGAAGGGCTCCAACCAAGACTTTTGTACATATCATAAGCATACATAAGGTAAAGTAAAAGTGGAAATATCATAAGAGAGTCTAAACAATGAATAGAAATTTAAGAATATCACATGACAATATAAACTCGAAACATTTGTCCAACTAGATGCCTCTACTCATGAATATGGGCAGGGGCTATAACATGTCCCTAGCTTAACCTCAATATGAAACATAGCAAAAGTCTTTAAAAAAAATAACTAACTCAATAACTAGTCTCCCATAAATGAGGACTCACCACAAATACCGCTGGATAGGAAAGCTTAACTAGCCATGTAGATGAGTATGATCTTCAACCTCAACCCCTATATTATGAGACAATGTAGGCAAAAATATGCATTAGTACGTTGGAATATAATAAATATGAGGGCGTAACATGCAACATAAATCATGGAATGCAATGGTCAAGTAAAACACATGATAAGATGAGTAAAGTAAAGTCATGAGAAAACCATATTGACCTAAGCATTTAAAAAGCATAATTTAAAATCATAGCATACACAAAAGATCATACATATGTGGTATAGGGTCCATAATCGATAATAAGACCATGCGAGCTATAATATTGAATCCCGTTGTCTCCCCATACAATGAAGAAAAAAGGGAATCTACTTGACAAGGTAGACTCTACCCCGGTAGGTGGGTCATACATATGCTATATGTGGATCCAATAGCTAGGCCATGAAGGCAACCTACGGTGGCATGTAGTTTATGGGATATGAGGCTGCTACTAAGGCTTTTGATACGACCCCCACTTCAAGTCCACTCGGTGCTAAGTCAAATCCCATAGAATACATGCATAGCATAAAATTCATAATAACATATATCATAGTCATGATCATAGATTTGAAATCATAGAGTAGCTCATTTTCATAATATACTTGTAATGTGAGAATTATCCTTTCATCATTACAATCATATTTGCATAATTCATATCGTTAGGCCTTAGGTCACCACGTAGGGCCCTAAGTCACCGTTTAGGCTTTAGGTCACCACATAGGGCCTTAAGTTACCTTACTTCATAACTTGCATAAAATTCATACCTTGAATTTAGAGTAGAACTCAATTGCATAATCAATTGACTTTGAAAATCATGTAATTGACTTGAAAATATATATGATCATAAAATTTATATCAGCCCATACATAATTCATATAGATAATATCCTTTGGAAGTATAATTCAATATACTCATAATTTACATATTGAACCCTAGAGATTAAAATAGAAGAATTCATGGGAAAACTCTTCAATTCAATGCAATAACCATCAATTTATATCAAAATAGACTCATGATCATACTATGAATCATAATTCATGCAATAGAAATAGGGATCATAAACCCACAAAATACCATACTTTAATTTGATAAAAAATCTTGAGAAATTGATTGGGCTTCATGGATGAAAGGATCCATGAATCGACACCCACATACCTTAAGTGAAAACACATAATAATTTGGAAGAATTTGAGAGTTTTGATGGAGAGCTTGGGTGAATTTACTTGAAATGTTCAATAGAGCCCTTGAGAATATTTTGTAGAGAGAGAATTATTTGAGTAGGTGAATTGTAGAAGAATGAATAGAGTTAGAGGTTTAGGTCAATTTATGGAGTTGAATTATGTCCTAAAAATGTATAGGTTTATTGACTAAGAACTAGGGAAAAGTCTAAAGTGCCCTTCATCAAATAAACTCTAAAAAATAGACCCATAACCCTACTGTCCCTATAGCGGCACACCGCACCAAAGGAAAAACTACTGCAGCTAGTTTCGGGCGCTCTGCTGGCATGCCCCGCCCAGCCTATAAGTTGCTGCAGCGGTAGTCTTTGGTAAAATGATCATATCTTTTGTCTTCGAACTCAGAATGAGGAAAATTTAGTGGCATTGGAAATAAGACTCAAAGAACATTAATTTGATAGGTCATGCAACACCTAATTCCTCATATAATAGAAGATATGGGCATTTGAAGTGGAACCTATTTCGGACTCATACGAAAACTTAGCCGATGAAAATTCTTTAGACTTGGCTTGGTGTTAAAGATCCCTTATGACCCAAAAATACATCTAATACACTTCAAATACTCAGTATTTGATCCCAACTCATATGTAAAATTAGAATTCGATGAGTTCAAGCCTATAGGCCTTTGAAGAATGGTTCGGCTCTGGGCATAGAAAGTTTTGAGGTGTTACAATATCTCCCCCTTGGGAACATTCTTCCTCAAATAAGATTCAACTAATATAAGAAGGACATGGAAAAAACACTAGCAACACAACATGAATATGAGGAAATTTTGAAGTCTTGACCGGTAGAAAATATGCCGATTTGGTCATTCGATCCAAACTGACCCAAATAGAATCATGTTGTCTTCTAGTATGAGGCAAACTCGTGACGAATTCCATATTCACATCTTTCCACTTCCATGTAGGAATTTTTATTTCTTGAGCTAGACATCTTGGCCTTTGATGTTCAACTTTCACTTGTTGACAATTAGGAAACTTAGCCACAAACTCCACTATGTCCTACTTTATGCCATTCCACCAATACACTTTCCTCAAGTCATGATACATCTCGAATGAATTGAATACCGAGAACTATGGGCCTCATTCAATATCATCTCTCTTAATCCATCAATATTTGGAACACACAAATAACCTTGGTAACTTAGTACTGCATCTTATCTTAGGGAGAAAGCCTCCATGGAATTTTTGTCAACCAACTTCTTCAATTTGACCAAAATTGAATAATTTTATTGTTTGGCCTTAAATGTCTGCCGCAAGAGACGATTCCAAACCATTATGCATAAGAACACTTGCATTATTGGAATTAACCAAATGCACACCTAAACGTGCCAATATATGGACCTCTTTAAGCAATTTCATCATACCTTCCTCAACATGTGCAACACTATCCATAGTCAACAGACTAAGAGCATCGTCTACAACATTTGCCTTATTCGGATGGTACAATACGCTCATATCATAGTCTTTTAGGAGTTCAAGCCACCTCTTTTGCCTAAGGTTCAAGTCCCTTGGATTAAACACATATTGTAAGATTTTGTGGTCGGTAAACACATTAACATGCACCCCATAAAGATAATGGCGCCAAATTTTCAACACAAACACAACCGCTGCAAGTTCAAGATCATGAGTTGCATAGTTCCTTTCATGCACTTTAAGTTGCCTAGAGGCATAGTCTATAACCTTAAAATATTACATCAAGACACAACCCGAACCAACACGTGAAGCATCACAGTAAACAACAAACCCATCCAAACCTTTGGGCAATCTCAAAATAGGAGTCAACGTAAGATGATCCTTTAATATTTGGAAAATTTTCTCACATTCTTCCAACCATTGGAATTTTTTCTTCTTTTGTGTCAACTTAGTTAAAGGCGAAGCAATAAATGAGAACCCTTCACCAAACCTTCTGTAGTATCTGGCTAAGTCCAAGAAGCTTCTAATGTCCGAAGGAGATAATGGTCTAGGCCAATTCTTAACCGCCATCATTTTCTTTGGATCTACTTTAATCCCATCACCAAACACCACATGGACAAGAAATGCAACCTCCCTCAGCCAAAATTTGCACTTATTTTGCAACACAATCCTCAAGTGACCCATATAATCTTCCTTATTTCGAAAATAAATCAAGATATCATTAATGAACACCACTACAAACATGTCCAAATATGGGTTAAAAATATGATTCATCAAATCAATGAATATAGAGGGAGCATTAGTCAAACCGAATGATATTACTACAAATTCAAAATGACCATACCTTGTTCAAAAAGCCATTTTGGGAAAATCACACTCCCTTACCCTCAATTGATGATAACCGGAACGGTGGTCAATCTTAGAAAAGTAGCTTGCTCCTTGAAATTGATCAAACAATTCATCTATCCTTGGAATTGGATATTTGTTCTTTATGGTGACCTTATTCAATTGTCGGTAGTCTATACACATTCGGAGTGACATCTTTCTTCCTAACAAATAACACGAGAGCACCCCATGGTGAAATACTCGATCTTATAATACCCTTATCTAATAAATCCTTTAATTATTCTTTCAACTCCTTAAGTTATGCCAAATTCATACGGTAAGGAGGAATAGAAATAGGTTGGTTATCGAGAAGGAGATTTATGCCAAAGTTAATTTCGCTTTTAGTAGAGATACCGAGAAAATTATCAAAAAATACATTGAAGAACTTATTAATGATAGAGACCGACTCAAGAGTAGGAATTTTGGAATCGATGTCCCTAACTCGCACAATATGATAAATGAATCCTTTGGAAATCATTTTTAGGGTCTTAATACATGAGATGAATTGACCCTTAACCACTGAATCATTACCCTTCCATTCAAGAATAGGCTCATTAGGAAAGTGAAACTTAACCACACGAGTCCTACAACATATAGATACATAAGCGACATGTAACCAATCCATACCAAGAATGATGTCAAAATCAGTCATATCAAGTTCAACAAGGTTACATGGAATAAATCTGTGCAAGACCCATATGGGATAATTTGTATAAGCTCTCTTGGTTAAATACCGAATCACCAATAGGAGTATAAACCGAAATAGGTTCTATTAACACTTCGGGGCACACATCAAATCTCAAAGCAATGTAAGGAGTAACAAAAGAAAAGTTAGCACCCGGATTAAGCAATGCATAAACATCAAATTTAAAGACTCATAACATACCCATGACAACATCGAAAGACTTATCAATCTCTTGCCTAGCATGAAGAGCATAGAATCGGTTGTTGCATTAGCCACCCTTAGGTTGAGGTTGGGCACCTTGTTGCACTTGGACTCCTAGAGGATGACCTTCTCCACCCTTTTTGGAAACAATAAGGCACTCGGATCGCTTATGGCCCATCTTGCCACATCCATAGCAAGCACCTGTTCCCATTAAGCACTTTTCTCCATGATTCTTTCCACACTTTGCACACTTAGGAAAAGAAGGGTTACTAGAATTTACACCTTCTTCTACTTGAGCTTTAGGGTATGATACCCTATTCTTAGCGCGCCGTGCCAAGCCCATAAGCTGCTACAACGATATTCTTTGATTAAATGATCATAACTTTTGACTTTGAACTCAGAATGAGGCGAAATTGTTGGAGTTGGAAAGAAGACTCAAAGTACTTTAATTTGATAGGTAATGGAACATATAATTTCATATATAATATGAGATATGGGAATTTGAATTTCACCATATTCTGGACTCATATGAAAACTTAGACGATGAAAATTCTTTAGACTTAGCTTGGTGTTAGAGATCCCTTATGACCCTAAAACACATCTAATACACTTCAAATATTTAGGAATTGATCCTAACTCATATGTAAAATTAGAACTTGATGAGTTCAAGCCTATACACCTTTGAAAAATGGCTCGGGTCTTGGCATATAAATTTTTAAGGTGTTATAATCAACTTTGAAACCATGGAATATGAGAGGCTTCATCTTATAAAAATCCCTCACTCTAGACGGCGGAGTAGGAGAATTAGGAGGAGCAAAAATTCCTTGCTTGGCCAAAACATGGACTAGCATAGTATTAGCAGTCAAGAACTCTACATTAGTCAATTGGTAGGGTAAGGGACCATTAGCTTGAGGAACCAGAGGGGCTTGGTCTTCACTGGCATTGACCCCTCTTTGCATAGGTGCACTTCTTTGAGACATTTTATGAAAATTGCAAAGAACAATTGTTAGGAAGAGGGAGTCTTAGAGTATGCTCCATCGCACGACATAGATTATGAAAGAAGTGCGGATATTTTAAAAATGCCTTATAGCCTTCTATTCATAAATATAGCGCGCTCTACACCCATGAATAAGAAAATACTTGATGCGGCATGTTGGACTTCCTAGGACATCTTAAACCGTGCTCTGATACCAAGTTTTTCACGACCAAAATTAGGGCCTAGCCGTGACACGACGATCAAAACCCAAAAGACTCCAACTGATCATCTTCACATATTGTAAGCATGCATAAGGTAAGGAAAAATAGAAATTACATAAGAAAGAGTCTCAAAGCATGAATTATAAAGGTATAAAATTTGATGATATAGACTTAACATAACATATGTGTCCAATAATGCCCCTACTAATCAATATAGGCGGGGTATAAGACATATCCCTAGCTCACCGTCAAATCAAAATAAAAAAGTCTTTCAAAGAGGTAAACTCATAAACTCGCCTTTAAATAGATAAGGACCCACCAATCATTGTAGAGTAACAACTCAACTAGCCACGAGCGGAAGGGATGTGATCCTCGACCCCTATATTATGAGATAATATAAGTTACATATATGTGTTAGTACATTTAAATGTACTAAGTATGTGAGCATGCCAAGCAATATAAATCATAAGAGGCAATGATCAAATAACGTACATGCCATATAAGACAATAAGTAGTCATGAGGAAAACATGATATGATCAAAGCATTAAGAGGCATAAATGAGATCATGATAAGTACATAAAAGAGAATATACATATGTGGGATAAAACCATAACCACCAATAAGACCAGGCGAGCTATAACATGGAATCTCCATGTCTCCCCAAACAATGATAAAAAGGAGAATCTACTTGCCAAGGTAGACTCTACCCTGCTAGACAGGTCATGTACATACACTATATATGGATCCACTAGCTAGGACCAAATGGGCAAATCCTACGGTGGCATATAGTTATGAGACAAGAGACTTTATATAAGTACCTCGTAGGTCGATCCCCTACCTTAAGTCATCATTTGGTGCTAAGTCAAATCCCACAGAATACATAACATAGTAATCATACTTAATTTATAATCATAATATTGTTCATAAGTTCCGTAATTCATTGAATAGCTCATTTTCATATCATATTTGCAATAAGAGTAAAACCCTTTCTACATCAGAATATCATACTTGCATATTTCATGTCTTTAGGTTCCTAGGTCACAAATTTTTGATCTTAAGTCACCTTTCTTTATAACTTGCATGAAATTCATGGCTTGAAGGTAGTTGAAATCCATAATCATAGTTCATACTCTAGAACATAGTTATTTTGATTGAAAGCAATGAAATACTTGAAAATTATTAAAACTTCTTATCACAATTCATGTAAATCATCATTAAAAATAGATTCATACATGGGCATTTACAATTTGACTTAAAATCATACAATGGATGTACAATAATTCTTATAATGATTATTGATAAAAATTTAAAACATAATTGAAATAGCCCAATGCAATTAATCAAGACTAGGATTAGAAAACTAATGAAATTTAAAGAGATCTTTGAAGAAAACCTTGGGAATCCATGGGTGAAAGGAACCCATGGATCAATCCCTATATATGTCATGACCCAACCCCGTGGTTCGCGACTGGAGTCCGACCTGGACCCCTATATATGTATCTAGCAGATGTAATGATCAATATAAGCACTATTCATAAGAACCCGAGTGGGTCATAACATTTTCATACTTGTAGCCTCTTTCATTTGTATCTTATCATGAAAGGGCGTGCAAGCCGAAAAGGCTCCCATAGTATCTTAATATTTACAATACATCATGTAGACACAACTGAACAAAACTTACACGTATAACCCATACATATATCTACAGACCTCTAAGAACATTAATAATAACATATGGTGGGTAAGGGCCCCAACCATACCACTGAATAAACAAATATATACATAGGACATTTGGTACTACAACTCGACTCCGAATCAATGGAGCTTCTTCCAAACTAGCTGAGTGGAATCCTAAGCAAGCGGACTCCCAACTTCTGTGTCTGTACTTATGGGCATGAAGCGCAGGCCCCCGAAGAAAAGAGGGTCAGTACGACATATGTACTGAGTATATAAGCATAACATAACTGAGATAACAACTAAAATAGGGATGCAGGAAATCAAGTATAGCATTTAGTAGATACTGTACCTGCACCTCACAAAATAAAGTCCTGTATACCATTATCACATACCGTATTCGGCCTGCTCGGGGACTCGGTGTTATAAATACATCATCTATCATGATAGGCATATACATATTGTAAGCGCTGTGGGACCTACAACCTGATCCATATATATCAGGTTAGTGCCGAGGAGCGTTCAGCCCAATCCATATATATAACAGGTTAGTGCCGAGAAAAGTACGGCCTGATCCCTATACATATAATATGTTAGTGCCGATGAACGTACGACCCGATCCCTATATATAACATGTTAGTACCGAGGAACCAACAACCCGATCCCTATACATATAACATGTTAGTGCCGAGGAACATTCAGCCCGATCCCTATATAATATAATAATATATATACCTGCACATAAACCTTGGTAGCATAACAAATGTCTCTCGAATATCATCATGAGATGTGTCAAAGAGTCTCTAGGTATAGGAGCTTACGCCTACAATCATTATTCAGCATATGGAAGGCTCGAGGAACAGGAGTTTAACCATTTTAAGAAGCCTAACCTCAAGAAGTGAGTACAAGTCCTGAGTTATACCCAAAACCTATAATGGAATCACCTTTAGCTCATATCATATATCGCTTCACTTACCTTAACTGCTTCAAGAGAAGGAAGGAATAGGCTTCATGTGTACTACTTTTCATTATGTAGAAGACTTATAAGTCCATAACTCAACTATCGTAGGAGTTCTAATATTGAGAAGCGAATAAGATTGACGAAACATACTCGGGGTTCTATGAATGGAATTACCCCCACATTTCATATCCACATCATACTTAAGACTAATACATTCCAAGATAAGGAATAAGCTTTACATACACTACTTTTCAGCATATAGAAGACTTGAGAAATGGGAGCTTAACTACTTTAAGAGTCTTAACATTCAGAAGTGAACACGAATTATGAATCATGAATCATGTTCAGAGCTCGTGAATAGAATTACCCCAGGCCTCATACACATATCATTTGGCACTTAAATCTAAGAAATGCTAAAAAGAAAAGAGAGAAAGGCTTTACATACCTCGTACGGGTTACCCTTTGTCACATTCGCCTCGTCGTCCTTTGAACCTATTCAACACGGAAGTAATACGAATATCAACAACTCGTGGCTTTCCAGCATCTTAAATTGCACCTTAGTATTCAGGGAACCTATTTCCTTGTTCGTCTCCTTGACTAATTCTTTAATTAGTTAAAGCGTTACCGGAAATTGGGAAGCACCTCCCCTATAACATGCCCTATACGAATTTTCAATTACATACCTAAGTAATAAAGACAACCAACAACAATAACCTGCAGCTCATATACACACAAAACATGGAAACATTACACAATACCAACTCTAATCAACTTGCTGAAAATTACGTTACCAAATTAGGGTTTCTAGTCTCTATTTTGTAAAACGTTTAATTATACGACACGAGGGCTCGTGTGGATTCAACAAGAAGCTCACACACATATTTTAGAATACTTTTAGACCCTAAAACACACAACCACACACCTGCAGCAGCACACCACAAGCACAACACCTTGCTTCGACTACAATTTAACTATAGCTACTCCAATATAGATTGTCTTCAACGTCAGACATTTCTATGGAATTTTTATACTTCCATCCACCTATAGGACGTGTAATACAATTCATAACAACACCATAAAGTCCAAATTGAAAGAAGAAACCTTACCTTACCCGAAATTTGCCAAAACTGCCAAATTCGGACTAAGAACTTCTCTAAACGTGCCGAAATTGCGCGGACTGTTTGTATCACTTCCTTGCTGCCCCAAAATGGAATTTTATTTCATAAACCACCATTATATAACTGTTGGACACCTTAAATAATTAATTTACCAAATGAAAGTCGGAGGCTTACCTTGGTAGCCACAAACCCGTAGCCCTCTTTTCTTTCCCCTAACATTTTTCTCTTCAACTTTCTCCTATCTTTTCCAAGTGTAGGTCTGAAGACATGGTTCCATAGGAATCATAAAATACATATATACATCTCCATGTTTTTGAGGAACACCGTAGATAATTAATTCACGGAGGAAAATTGGAACTTACCTTAAATTCTCCAAACCGTGGCTGCCTTCTTTTTTCCTCTCTATGTTTGTTTCTTTTCTTGCTCTTCTACTGAAGTTTTGGCTGAGAAAAGTTAATAGTCACATAACATACATATATATGTTACTTAGGAGGTAAAATGTGTCTAGCCCCTATTGGGCCATGTATCTATGTCATGGCTCCTAGGCTGCCACGTGTCCTTGGTGGGGCACACCCCCAAGTAGGTGCGTCACCTACTTGACCCCAAGAAGGTGGGTCACCTGCTTCCATGTGGCACTTTCCTAGGCTTCCACGTGGTGCCTCCTCTTGCTTCCACATGTCATCTTTTCCTTTTTCCCGTGGATTCATAATCTCGTCTTATTTAACGAACCCGTGTAATCCTTACAACGTAAGCTTGGTATGTACTCAAGTGGCTTAAGTATGACAAACTTCTAAGTTAGTAGCTTATGTAGGTAAATTGAGTCCTATGAATCGTTATTTGGCGTCCAACTCATTCTGGACTCTCCTAGGCCTATTTCCAACCTTTCCTCTCACGGGGTATCGAATTCTTCTTTCCTTAGAGTTGTTTGATGGTGTAGTAGATTCTCCGACTAACATGATAACTTCCACAAAACTTAAGAGACATTCCGAGTTCAGAAGTGTGGGGTGTAACATCCTTCCCCCTTTAGAATATTCATCCCTGAATGTTAAACAAAACTTCCCTTAGAACTTTATACAGATTGTAGGGAGATTCTTTGCTATTGCCATAATACATACTTCCATCCAAGTACTTAATATATGAGTTTCAGGAGTTTGGGTTACTTGTAGACATCAGGACTCGGTATGAATACTTGTGTTTTCTGTCCTCTTCAATTTCCCAGGTCATCTTTTTTTTGGTTTTGGTTTTGCCACAATATCTTGATGGAAGGCATGTCTTTAGTCCACAATCTTCTAACCCATCGATCCAGGATGGCGATAGGTTGCTCTTCATTGGGTAACTCCTTTATTACATTTACTTCATCCACGGAGAATATTCTGGAAGGGTTCACTTATACAGTTACAAAAAATTAACGGGTGGAAAACTGGATGTATTGTTTTTAAACTAGCTAGTAGGGCCAACTCATAGGCAATTTTGTCTATTCCACACATGGTCTAATAAAGACCCGTGTATATTTGGCGAGGTTTCCCTCTTGCCAAATTCTATTACTCCCATCTTGGGTGTCGCCTTTAAAACACCCAATCATCAACTTAAACTTTAGATGGCCACGTCAATTATCTGTATAGAATTTTTGCCGACTCTAGGCTGCTCATTAATAGCTTGCTCAACCATATTAGGTCCCTTTACCCTTGGAACCAATAAGGGTATTTACACGTCTAGACCTACCCATCTTGTACGGGGCCATTGGGATACAGGAGTAGTAGTTATTGTTGTAGGAAACTTGATAAGTGATAGATAATCATCGTTGCTATCTTCATAGTTAATAAAACCAGCTCATGACATATCTTCATAGCCGCTTTGAGTTATGTCTATCATTAGATGGCATAATTCCGAAGGAGTTTAGCGTATAAACTCGCCATCCTGTGGTAACCAGCTAGTTTTGCCCGTCTTACTTAAACCATTTGACAATTTTCCTTACTCCCGCTTGTAACCTTCTAGACATATTACTTTATGTCATGCTTTACCTTTATAAGAATATGAGAGGGAACCAGGAATATCTTAGCATTGTCTCACTAGTTCTCATGTTTTACCTTGCCTTTTTCTCCATTATCCTACAATCGATGTCGGGATAGACCTTTGGTCCAACCATGGCCATGTCTTACTTTGCCCGTATTACTAATCCCATCTCGATAGTTGACTCAACCCATCTTTGCACCTTTCTTTCACATATCATAAATATCCTAACTTCTTTTACCACGTACTTCCTTACTTAGCCCTATACTTAACATATACAATCATAGATTATCTAACCATTTTGATAGAACTTGTATAAGGTGGACGTAATCCTTTCGTCTCTTAATTCATTTTGTTGTACTTACCTTCTTCACATTAAGACTTGCTCATCCCACCTTGTCGCACTTCTTTCTTTTCCCTTATTCACCTTTCGTTCTTTTCATCTTCTACCATATGAGGCTTTTTATTCCTTTTCCTTGGTTATTTATCTATTATGACATCCTTTGCGACCAACTCTATAGCCAATATTTTGGCTTTTGGTCTAGCCTGATGTCATTATCCTTCGTAGTGTCTCTTGAGTTATTCAATATCCTTTCATTGCTATACCCTTTTCTTTTCATATGCACCTACCTTCTATCGTTATGTCATTCAAGGTCTTTTTAAAACTTCTTAACACTGCCTTACTTACCATTCTGACTTCTATCCAATTATTGGTGTCTTCTAGACCTTCCTAACTTGGTTCAGTCCGGGTTGTTATTGAAACTCAAATGTCTGTCTCAAATATGTTGCTATATGAATTGCCTTCACCTTACCTTTACAATTTTGTCCTTGACTTCCCCCCTTTACTTCGTACTCGTATTCAGTTCATGGAATCTCTCTGGGGTGATTTTGTGAGAATTTCTCTCTCCAATTAGTTGGTGGAGAACTAATAAACTGTTATCCTAGAGCACTTTCTAACCCCTGTTAGAAAAATTAGAATCCCTTAAACCATCACAGTACTTCTTAACACTTGACCCACATGGTCTCCCTCTGAGTTTATCCTCGAGTCATGAACAGCTTATCTAATTTACAACTAAGAGTTGGGGCTTGGCACTTTTCAAGAAAAGTGAAACTCAATTGCTGGACGTCTTACCCTTCAACCTGAGCCCTCTTTTTTTTTGTTTTCTATGACACAAATACGGTTGGAGATACCGTGGTCTGCACTTTACTATTCAAATAGGCTTTTGTTTCTTTGAAATAAAATTCCCTCAGTAAAAAGGGTGCCCCTTATAGACGACATGGAGAGTACCTCCTACATCTTTAGTTAAACATAATAGGGGTACTCGGTATCAACTTCCAAGACATACTAGGAATCTATGTTTCATTCCCTTTCCTTGTTCTGGGAAAATTTTGGTAGAGTTTTCTTTATACCCCTTACTATCCCACAACCTGCATGTAGAAAATACCAACAATGCCTCACAGGGCCAACATATATATACATATATATATTCATATCATCTCATAGGCACACAGGGCTTTCAATATCCTCTAATATCATAGCCACACGGGGCTTTCAATATCAACTATAATAATGTATAAATAATGGACTTACCTCGTATATCCAATTTCGAACCGCATCTGTTGCACTTCCCTGTCTACTTTTCCCATCAGTTTTTAACTTTACATTTTAATCACATATCAATACCTTACCAAACAGATCTCTTACGTGCCTTTACTTACCTGCGTGCTTTGTAACTTCCTATGTCGTCACTTACCTCCTCTTGTTGATGTCGTCCTCCTGCTAAAGTCCAAGGTTAGTATAAGGGATTTTTCCTATGACTCGGATCTATAGCACGATCTCAAATGTGAAAGGAAAGTAATATCCTTAATGTCCTGTAGCTTCCTGTCTATAGATATGACGCACCACACATCGATAATCAAGACTTTACTAGACACGGTCTGTAGACACTCCGAGGACAAACTGCTCTGATACCACTTCTATCATGACCCAACCCTGTGGGCTGCGACTGGGATCCTACCTGGACCCCTGTATACGTATCTAGCAGATGTAACGATCAATATAAGCACTATTCATTTGTATATTATCATGAAAGGGCGTGCAAGCCGACAAGGCTCCCATAATATCTTAATATTTATAATACATCATGTAGACATAACTGAACAAAAATTACATGTATAAGCCACATATATGTCTAAAGACCTCTAAGAATATTAATAGTAACATATGGTGGGACAGGCCCCCCGCCATACCCCTGAATAAACAAATATATACATAGGAGGTTTGGTACTACAACTCGACTCTGAATAAATGGAGTTTCTTCCAAAGTGGCTGAGTAGAATCCTAAGCTGGTGGACTCCCAACACCTGCGTCTGTACCTACTAGCATGAAGCGCAACCCCCCAAAGAAAGGAGGGTCAGTACGACATATGTACTGAATATATAAGCATAACATAAATGAGATAACAACTGAAACAGGGATACATGAAATCAAGTATAGCATTTAGTAGGGTACTATACCTGCACCTCACAAAATAAAGTCCTGTATACCATTATCACATACCATATCTGGCCCACTCGGGGAGTCGGTGTTACAAACACATCATCTATCATGATAGGCATATACATATTGTTAGCTCTATGGGACGTACATCCTGATCCATATATATCAGGTTAGTGCCGAGGAGCATTCGGCCTGATCCATATATATAACAGGTTAGTGCCGAGGAACGTATGGCCTGATACCTATACATATAATACATTAGTGCTGATGAACGTATGTCCCGATACCTATATATAACATATTAGTGCCGAGGAACGTATGGCTCGATCCCTATACATATAACATGTTAGTGCCAAGAAACGTTCGGCCCGATCCCTATATAATATAATAATGAAAATACGTGCATGTAAACCTTGGTAGCATAACAAATATCTCCCGAATACCATCATAAGATGTGTCAAAGAGGCTCTAGGTATAGGAGCTTACACCTCCAATCATTATTCAGCATATGGAAGGCTCGAGGAACAAGAGTTTAACCACTTTAAGAAGCCTAACCTCAAGAAGTGAGTACAAGTCCTTAGTTATACCCAAAACCTATAATGGAATCACCTCTTGCTCATATCATATATCGCTTCACTTACCTTAACTGTTTAAAGAGAAGGAAGGAATAGGCTTCACGTGTACTACTTTTCATTATGTAGAAAACTTACAAGTCCATAACTCAACTATCACAGGAGTTCTAATATCAAGAAGGAAATAAGATTGACGAACCATACTCGGGGTTCTATGAATGGAATTTCCCCCACATTTCATATCCACATCATACTTAAGACTAATACATGCCAAGAGAAGGAATAAGTTTTACATACACTACTTTTCAGCATATAAAAGACTTGAGAAATGGGAGCTTAACTGCTTTAAGAGTCTTAACATTCAGAAGTAAATATGAATTATGAATCATGAATCATGTTCATAACTCATGAATAGAATTACCCCAGGCTTCATACACATATCATTTGTCACTTAAATCTAAGAAATGCCGAAAAGAAAAGAGAGACAGGCTTTACATACCTCGTACGGGTTACCCTTTGTCATGTTTGCCTCGCCGTCCGTTGAACCTATTCAACACAGAAGTAATATGAATATCAACCACTCTTGGCTTTCCAGAATCTTAAATTGCACCTTAGTATTCATGGAACCTATTTCCTTGTTCGTCTCCTCGACTAGTTCTTTAATTAGTTAAAGCATTACCAGAAATTAGGCAACACCTCCCCTATAACACGCCCTATACGAATTTCTAATTACATCCCTAAGTACTACATCCAACCAAAAACAATATACTGCAGCTCATATACACACAAAACATGGCAACATTACACAATACCAACTCCAATCAACTTGCTGAAAATTACGATACCAAATTAGGGATTCTAGTCTCTATTTTGTAAAACCTTTAATTATACGACATGAGGGGTAATGTGGATGAAAACAGAAGATCCCACTCCTATTTTAGAATAATTTTATGCCCTGCAACACACCACCACACACCTGCACCAGCACACCACAAGCACAGCAGCTTGCTTCGACTACAATTTAACTATAGCGACTCCAATTTAGATTGTCTTCAACGTCAAGCATTTATATAAAAATTTTATACTTCCAGATATATACAGTAAGTGTAATACACTTCATAACAACACCATAAAGTCCATATTGAAATAACAAACCTTACCTTACCCGAAATTGGCCAAAACTGCCAAATTCGGACTCAGAACTTCTCTAAACGCGCTGAAATTGCGCGGACTGTTTGTATCACTTCCTTGCTGCCCCGAAATGGAATTTTATGTCATAAAACACCATTATATAACCATGGTAAACCTTAAATAATTAATTCATGGAACGAAAGTCGGAAGCTTACCTTGGCAGCCCCAAACCCGTAGCCGTCCTTTCTTGCCCCTAGCGTTTTTCTCTTCAACTTTCTCCTATATTTTCCAAGTGTAGGGCTGAAGACATGGTTCCACAGGAATCATAAAATACATATATACATATCCAAGTTGTTTAGGAACACCGTATATAATTAATTCACTGAGGAAAATTGGAACTTACCTTGAATTCTCCAAACCGTGGCTGCCTTCTTTTTTCCTCTCTACGTTTGTTTCTTTTCTTGCTCTTTGGCTGAAGTTTTGGTGGAGAACTGAAGTTAATAGTCACATAAAATACATATATATGTTGTCTTAGGAGGTGAAATGTGTCAACCCCTAAGGGTAACACATGTCTAGCCCCTATAGGGCCACGTATCCATGTCATGGCTCCTAGGCTGCCATGTGTCCTTGGTTGGGCCCACCCCCAAGTAGGTGGGTCACCTGCTACCACGTGAAACTTTCCTAGGCTTCCATGTGGAGCGTCCTCTTGCTTCGATGTGTCATCTTCTCCTCTTCCCGTGGGTTCGTAATCTCGTCTTATTTTGAAAACCCGTGTAATCCTTACTATGTAAGCTTGGTATATACTCAAGTGGCTTAAGTATGCCAAACTTCTAAGTTAGTATCTTATGTAGGTAAATTGAATCCTACGAATTGTTACTTGTCTTCCAACTCATTCCGGACTCTCCTATCCCTATTTCCAACCTTCCCTCTCATGGGGTATCGTATTCTTCTTTCCTTAGAGTTGTTTGATGGTGTAGTAGATTGTCCGACTCACATGATAACTTCCACGAAACTTAAGAGACATTCCGAGTTTAGAAGTGTAGGGTGTAACATCCTTTCTCCCTTTAGAACATTCGTCCCCGAATGTTAAACAAAACTTCCCTTAGAACTTTATATAGATTGTAGGGAGATTCTTTGCTATTGCCATAACACATACTTCCATCCAAGTACTTAATATACAAGTTTCAGGAGTTGGGGTTACCTATAGACATGGGGATTCAGTATGAATACTTGTGTTTCCTATCCACTTCAATTTCCAGGTCATCCCTTTTTTGGTTTTGGTTTAGCCACAATATCTTGACGGAAGGCATATCTTTAGTCCACAATCTTCTAACCCATTGATCCAGGATGGCAATAGGTTGCTCTTCATTGGGTAACTCCTTTATTATATTGACTGCATCTATGGAGAATATTCTGGAAGGGTTCACTTATATAGTGACGAAAAATTGATGGGTGGAAAACTAGATGTATTATTTTTAAACCAGATAGTAGGGCCAACTCATAGGCAATTTTGTCTATTCTACACATGGTCTGATAAAGACCCG
The DNA here is from genome assembly GCF_947179165.1 of Solanum dulcamara. Classification (NCBI taxonomy): domain Eukaryota; kingdom Viridiplantae; phylum Streptophyta; class Magnoliopsida; order Solanales; family Solanaceae; genus Solanum; species Solanum dulcamara. The sequence continues at coordinate 45,149,293 of NC_077244.1, read as the reverse complement.
TGTATCTTGGGTGAGGTTTCCCTTTTTGCCAAATTCTATTACCCCCATCTTAGGTGTCGCCTTTAAAAACACCCAATCATCAACTTGAACTTTGGATGGCCACGTCAATTATCTATATAGAATTTCTGCCGACTCTGGGCTGCTCATTAATAGCTTGCTCAACTATATTGGGGCCTTTTATCCTTGGAACCAATAGGGGTATTTACACGTCTAGACCTACCCGTCTTGTACGGGGCCATTGGGATACAAGAGTAGTTGTTATTATTGTAGGCAACTTGATAAGTGATAGATAATTATCCTAGCTATCTTCGTAGTTAATAACACCAGCTCATGACATATATTCATTGACGCTTTGAGTTTTATCTATCATTAGATGGCATAATTCCGAAGGATTTTAGCGCATAAACTCGCCATCCTGTGGTAACCAACTAGTTCTGCCCATCTTACTTAAACTATTTCAGAATTTTCCTTAATCCCGCTTGTAACCTTCTAGACACATTACTTTACGTCATTCTTTACCTTTACAAGAATATGAGAGGGTACCAGGAATATCTTAGCGTTGTCTCACTAGTTCTCATATTTTACCTTGCCTTTTTCTCCTTTATCCTACAATCGATGTCGGGATAGACCCTTTGTCCAACCATGGCCATGTCTTACTTTGCCCGTAGTACTAATCCCATCTCGATAGTTGACTCAACCCATCTTTGCACCTTTTTGTCACATATCATAAATATCCTAACTTTTTTTACCACGTACTTCCTTACTTGGCCATATACTTAACATATATAATCATAGATTATCTAACCATTCTGATAGAACTTGTATAAGGTGGATGTTATCCTTTCGTCTCCTAATTGATTTTGCTGTACTTACCTTCTTCACATTGAGACTTACTCTTCCCACTTTGTCGCACTTCTTTCATTTCCCTTATTTACCTTTCGTTATTTTCATCTTCTACCATAGAATGCTTTTTATTCCTTTTCCTTGGTTATTTATCTATCGTGACATCCTTTGCGACCAACTCATTATCCTTCATAGTGTCTCTTGAGTTATTCGATATCCTTTCATTTCCATACCCTTTTCTTTTCATACGCACCTACATTCTAGCGTTATGTCATTCGAGGTCTTTTTAAAACTTCTTAACACTGCCTTACTTACCATTCTGACTTCTATCCAATTATTGGTGTCTTCTAGACCTTTCTAACTTAGTTCAGTCTGGGTTCTTATTTAAACTTAAACGTTCATCTCAAATATGTTGCCATATCAATTGCCTTCACCTTACCTTTGCAATTTTCTCCTTGACTTCCCCCCTTTAGTTCGTACTCATATTCAGTCCATGGCATCTCTCTAGGGTGCTTCTGTGAGAATTTCTCTCTCCAATTAGTTGGTGGAGAACTAATAAACTGTTATCCTAGAGCACTTTCTAACCCCTGTTAGAAAAATTAGAATCCCTTAAACCATCACAGTACTTCTTAACACTTAACCCACATGGTCTCCCTCTGAGTTTATCCTCGAGTCATGAACAACTTATCTAATTTACAACTAAGAGTTGGGGCTTGGCACTTTTCAAGAAAAGTGAAACTCAATTGCTGGACGTCTTACCCTTCAACCTGAGCCCTCTTTTTTTTGTTTCCTACGACACAAATACAGTTGGAGATACCGTGGTCTGCACTTTACTGTCCAAATAGGCTTTTGTTTCTTTGAAATAAAATTCCCTCAGTAAAAAGGGTGCCCCTTATCGACGACATGGAGAGTACCTCCTACAGCTTTAGTTAAACATAATAAGGGTACTCGGTATCAACTTCCTTGAATTCTCTTTCACTTGACTTTTCAACTCCCGGGGTCTTACAATATCTTCCCTTTGGAAACATTCATCCTCGAATGAGATTCAACTAGCATGGAAAGACACGAAATGAGTACTAGTAACGCAACATAAATGCAATGACACATAGAAAGGCATAGACCATGAAATTTTCAAAGCTTAACATAAATCATGACTTTAAACCAACTTCATGTACATGCATTCATATGAAAGACATATGTAAACTGAAACATAGGATTTTAAGAGATTTGAACATGAACAACTTAATACCTTAGGCTTGAGTGAAAGGAGATACGGATAATGCTTTATCATGTCCGCTTCCACTTCCCATTTAGCGCTCTCTACTTGTTGATTCCTCCACAACACTTTGATAGACGCAACCTATTTTTTCCTTAATCTCTTCACTTGTCGGTCTAAGATCTCCACCATAATCTCCTTATAAGTCAAATTTTCTTCAACATTCACATTCTCCAATGACACAATAAATTTTGGATCACCCATAAATTTTCTTTAAATTGACATATGAAATACCGAATAAACCATAGCCAACTTGAATGGAAAATCTAACTCATATGCCACTTTGCCAACATGATTCAATATCCTATAGGGTCCTACGTATCTAGGAATCAATTTCCCCTTTTTACCAAAATGCATTACACCCTTCAAGGGTGAAACCTTCAACTAGACCCAATCATCCACCTCAAACTCAAGCTTTCTTCTTCTATTGTCCAAATAAGACTTTTGAAGACCTTGAGTCATCTTCAATCTTTCTCTTATGAGCCTTACCATCTCCATTGCATCTACTACCAGATCAGCACCAATCAATGCCATCTCACCATCTTTAATCCATCCCATCAGGGACCTACATCTTCTCCCATACAAGGCTTCAAAAGGAGCCATTTGGATGCCAGAGTGATAACTGTTATTATAGGCAAACTCAATTAATGGCAAATTCTCATCCCAACTTCCTTTAAAATCAATCACACACACCCTCAACATATCCTCCAAAGTTTGAATCATTCTTTCAGCTTACGCATCAGTTTGAGGATGAATTACTTAGCTTGACTTTTGTACCAAGACCTTTTTCACAAGGAAACCCATGAAGCTTTACCAATTCACGAATATACGACATAGCATAATCTTTGGCACTATAGGTCTTAACCAATAGAAAATGTGCCAGCTTAGTCATTTGTTCTACTACAACCCAAATAGTATCATACTGCATTATAGTATGAGGAAACCCATCACAAAGTCCATATTATCATCTTCCCACTTCCAAGTAGGATTCTCAATGTCTTGAGCTAAACCTCCCAATTTTTTATGCTCAAGTTTCACTTGTTGACAATTTGGTCACTTAGCCACGAATTCCTCTATGTCCTTCCTCATGCCATACCACTAATACAGTTCCTTCAAATTACGATACATCTTGGTGGATCTCGGGTAAATCGAATACTGAGAACTATGAGCCTCATTCAATATCAATGCCCTTAGCCCATCTACATTAGGCACGTATAAATGACCTTGGTAACGAAGTACCCCATCTCCTCTTGGGAGAAAGACTCAATGGATTATTCTATAAAAGACTTCTTCAATACAACCAAATCTGGATCATTACTTTATTTGGCCTTAACATCCACCACAAGAGACGATACTGAGCCATTATGCACAAGAACACCCCTATCATTAGATTCAACCAAATACACACCTAAACATGCCAATCTATGAATTTACTTAACAAACTCCTTCTTACCTTCCTCAACGTGAGCAACCCTATCCATAGACAACCGACTAAGAGCATCGACTACAATATTTTCTTTAATCCGATGGTACAATACACTTATATCATAGTTCTTTAGAAGTTCAAACCATCTCCTTTGCCTAAGGTTCAAGTCTCTTTTGCTAAATATATATTGCAATATTTTGTGGTTGGTAAATACATCAACATACACCCATATAGATAATGAGGCCAAATTTTCAAGATGAACGCAACCGCCGCAAGTTTAAGATTATGGGTTGGATAGCTTTGCTCATGCACTTTAAGTTACCTAGACTCATATGCTATAACCTTTCCATGTTGCATTAACACACAACCCAAACCAATACTTGAGGCATCAGAATAAACAACAAACCTATCCAAACCTTTGGGTAATCTCAAAATAGGAGACGACATAAGACAATCCTTCAATATCTGGAAACTCTTCTCACATTCATCTGACCATTGAAATTTCACCTTCTTTTGGGTAAACCTATTCAAAGGCGAAGCAATAGAGGAGAATCCTTTAACAAACCTCCTATAGTATTCGGCTAAGCCCAAAAAGTTTTTAATATTCGAAGGAGATAATGGTCTAAGCCAATTTTTTATCGCCTTCATTTTTTTGATCGACCTTAATCCCATCATTGGACACCACATGGCCAAGAAATGAAACTTTCCTTAGCCAAAATTCGTTCTTACTAAACTTGTCAAATAGTTGCTCATCTCTCAATATTTGTAATACAATCCTTAATTAAACCATATGATCTTCCTCATTCTGAGAGTAAATCAAAATATCTTTAATGCACATCACCACAAACATATCTACATATGAGCTAAAAATACTATTTATCACATCCATGAAAATAGCAAGAGCATTAGTCAACCCAAATGACATGACCAAAAATTCAAATGACCATATCTCATTTGGAATGCCATTTTTTGAATGTCACACTCCCTTACCATTAGTTGATGATAATCGGAATGGTGATTAGTATTAGAGAAGTAACTTTCCCTTGCAATTGGTCAAACAAGTCATCTATCGTCGGAATTGGATACTTGTTCTTTATAGTCACCTTATTAAATTGTCGGTAGTCTATACACATTTGAAGTGACCTATTGTTCTTACTAACAAACAACATGGGACCACCCCAAAGTGAAATACTTGGTATTAAGAAGCCCTTATCCAACAAAGTTTTCAATTTTTTTATACTCCTTAAGTTCTGCTGGAGCCATATGGTAACGAGGAATAAAAATAGGTTGATTATAGGGAAGAATATCTATGCCAAAGTCAATTTTCCTTTCGGGAGGAACTCTGGGAAAATCATCAAGAAATACATCGAGAAACTCACTAACAATAGGGATCGACACAAAAGTAAGAGTTTCAGAGTCAACATCCCTAACTCCCACACTATGATAAATGCACCCTTTTGAAAATAATTTAAAGTCCCTTACAACATCAGATGAATCGACCCTCAGCAACCAAATTATTACCCTTCTATTCAAGAATAGGCTCATAAGTAAATTGAAATTTGACCCTACGAGTCATACAATCAATGGATGCATAAGAGGCATGTAACCAATCCATACCAAGAATAATGTCAAAATCGATCATGTATAGTTCAACAAGATCACAAGGGATCACTTTATGCAAGACCGACATAGGATAATTTTTATAAACTCTCTTGGCTAACACCGAATCACCAACAAGAGTTTAAACAAAAAAAGGTTCTAGCAAGACTTTGGAGAACACATCAATTCTCATAGCAAGGTAAGGAGAAAAGACAAATTGGCACTCGAATCTAGCAATTCATAAACATCAAAGTGAAAAATCCTTAACATACCATGACCAATTGGGAGACTCCTTAACATCATGCCTAGCATAAAGAGCATATAATCGATTATTGTGTTGACCACCCTTTGGTTGAGCTTGGGCACCTTGTTTTACTTGGCCTCCTTGATCTACTAGCCTTGAGGATGACCTTCTCTACCTTTTTTGCCCACATAAGGGTAGTCGGATTTCTTATGGCCATCTTGACACTCCATAGCAAGCACCTATTTCCATTAAGCACCTTCTTATATGATTCTTTCAACACTTAGCACACTTGGGAAATATGGGACTATTAGCATTCACACCTCAGCCTTGAACCTTAGGGTATGACACCCTATCATTGTCAAACCTCTTTCTCGAACTTTGGCCTTATTGAGAGCGGCCACTACTATCACCGATCCTAGCACTTATGAACCAACCTTCATACCGGGCCATTTTAAAGTCGCTCATCATTATCTCTTTGAGTTTCTCTCCTTTAATTTGTTCAAGAAAAGTCATAAGATGAGATATGTCCATTTCTTTGACAAATATAGTAGTACAACATTCCTTTGTAACCAAGTCAGACACCCTTGATATGAATTGGATTATTCAGCCATGTGGATCGGCAACTAATGAAGACGCATACTTGGATAGCATAGTGAAACTTGAGGGCATAGTCCCTCACATCCATGTTGCCTTGCCTATGATTGATGAAATCCAACACCTTTGCCTCTGTTAGCTTAGTAGGGAAGAAATGATCAAGAAAGGATAGCTTGAATGCTTCCCACTCAATAAGGCATTCATCCACTCTCTCCAAATTCTATTTAGAATACCAAACTTAAGCAAAAATCTTGAGCTTGTAGGATGCCAACTCTGCTTTATCTTTCGAAGTCACCCCCATAATACTCACTATTTTATAAAACACATTAATGAACTCTTGGGGATCCTCCTCAACATTCGAACCATGGAACTTGGAAGGGTTCATCCTTACAAAGTCCCTCACTCTAGAAGACAGAGTAGGAGGATTTGGAGGAGCAACAACTTCTTCGTTGTCCACAACTTAGGCTAGAATGGTAATAGCGGCCCAAAACTCTGCATTAGTCACTTAGTTGGGTAGGGGACCATTGCCTTGAGGGGTCGGAGGATCTTGTTCTTTATTGGAATTGACCTCTTTTTGCATAGGTGCTCTTCTAGGAGGCATTTTCTAAAAATCATAAAGAATAATCATTAGGGAGAAGAAGTCTGAGAGTATAATTTATCGCACGACTTAGATCATGAAAGTAGTAAGAATTTCCTCAAACACCTTATAGCCTCCTATTCATAGATGTGGCATGCTTGACAACCATGAATAAGACTATATTTGATGCAGCATATTGGACTCCATAGGACAGGTTGAATGGTGTGCTCTGATACCAAGTTTTTCATGACTCGGAGCGGGGCTTTGTCGTGACATGATGATTAGAACCCTGAAGGAATCCAAAAATGACTCTTGACATATTGTAAGCATACACAAGGTAAAGTAAAGTGGAAATATCATAAGAAAGAGTCTCAATCATGAATTATTAGAAAAAGAGAGACTACATAGACTATACATCATTTTCCAATGAATGCCTCTACTAATCAACAAGGGCAGGGGCTAAGACATGTCCCTATGTCACCCTCAACATGAATATGACAAAAGTCTTTCAAAAGAAACAAACTCATAACTCACCCTTGATAGATGAGGACTCACCAATCTTCATCGGATGGAAATTCAACTAATCATGTGTGGAAGGAATGTGATCCTCGACCCCTACTTTATGAGACAATGTAGGAAACAAATATGCATTAGTACATTTGAATGTACTAAGTATGTGGACGTGCCATGCAATATAAATCATAAGATGTAATGATCAATAATGTATGTGCTAAAAGAGGATAAGTGAAGTCATGTGAAAACCATAATGATCAAAGTATTTTAAAACATATATGAGATCATAAAATAGTACATACGAAAAGTGTACATATGTGGGATAGGAACCATAACCGATAATAAGACTAGGAGAGCTATAATATGGAATCCCAATGTATCTCTATAGAATAGAAAAAGAAGAATCTACTTGCCAAGGTAGACTCTACCCCGCTAGGTGGGTCATGTTCATACGCTATATTTGGATCCACTAGCTAGTTCACCGGTTCCACCGACTAGACCAAAAGAGTGATTCAGTCGATTGTTTCCTTTTTTTTTGTTTTTATTCTTTCCTATAATTCAATTTTAATTTCTATTTAGAGAGAAAAAATTTTTGTCAAGATTTGGGAAGGGAGCGAGACCAAGCCGAGCCACTAGTAGAGTAAGCCCTTCCCACGTGTCAAGTTGAATATGAATAAATGAATGCAGCCTCAACCAGAGAGAGCAACCTGCGCCTTTGAGTTGAGGCCGCTGGCGGCGCAGAACAAACTAATCCGCGACCAGCAAGTTTTCCGAAAGCGAACTTACAAAATAATGAAATGAGTTCGTATAGGCATTTTGGATGCTGCTAGTGAAATAGCCCTTCTGGGACCTTTTTTAACAACCTCTTATGATTGATTCACTTCCTCCAGGCCGAATTAGAACTTTCATTCGATGATACAAAAAATAGAAAAGATGCGGGGAGCCCACGTTTTCAAAAAAAAATGGATGAGATTGGGCCACTCGAAATAGATCACAATTTCATTTTATAATACCTCGGGAACGAGGCTTAGCCTTCGAAGTACCGCATAAGCAAGAAAGCCAAATACCTGGATTTAATCAGATACAATTTGAAGGATTTTGTAGGTTTCGCTTTGGTAGTGAGTGGAAACTGACTTTCTGTCTGGTTAGTAGGAATTTCTTTCCTGCTAAGGGATTAGCTCATTGCTAGGAATAAGGATTGAATTGCACCTGGTTTGCTCCTGTTTGACTTCACAAACCGAAAAGCGAGTTCCCGTAGAGTGAGTCTAGTGCTTCCCTTTAACCTAGAAGCACTCAGTAAGTTCGTTCAATCAAGCAGCATTCTTTTTTTCTTAACTTAAGGAGAGGGAAGAGGGCGCATAGCTCAGGTCGGAGCAAGGTGCCATCGGACATTCAAGAGGTAGTCTCAGGCCAGAAGAAGATACCCAATGTTCAGAGCCAAAAAAGGCAAATCCTATGGTGGCACATAGTTATGAGACAAGATACTTTATATAAGAACCCCATAGATCGAGCCTCCACCTCAAGTCATCATTCGGTGCTAAGTCAAATTCCACAGAATATATAACATAATAATCATACTTAATTTATAATCATAATTTTTTTCATAAGTTCCATAATTCATAGAATAACTCATTTTCTTATTATTCTTGCAATGCGAGTAAAAACCTTTCGACATCAGAATATCATACTTGTATAATTCATGTCATTAGGTTCCTAGGTCACTAATTTTGGATTCTAAGTCATCATTGTTCATGAAAAGCTTGAAATTCATGTCTTGAAGGTAGTTTAAATCTGGATTCATAGTTCATACTTGAATTTAAAGTAAAACTTGAATACATAGTTAATTTGATAGAAAACCATGAAATACTTGAAAGTCATTGAACCTTCTAATCATAATTCATGTAAATTATCATTTGAAATAGATTCATGCATGGACATTCATAATTTAACTTAAAATCATATAATGGATGTAGAAACATGCTTATAATGATTAATTATAATAATTTAATACATAAATGAAACAACCTAATGCATTTTATCAAAACTAGTGTTAGAAAACCAATGAAATTTAAAGAGATCTTTGAGGAAAACCTTAACACTCCATTGGTGAAAGAAACCCATGGACCAATCCCCACATGCCTTGACGAAACCAACTCAGAATTGAAGAGGAACCTTTGATGAACTTGAATCCCTAGCTAGAAATTTGTAGGAGAACCTTCAGAGGATTACTTAGCCTTACTTTATGAAAGTTTAGGAGAATGAATAGAATAGGATGGGAATTTGAAGGAATGGTTATTTATAAGTTGTGAAATTGACCATAAAAGTGTTAAGGTTCATTAAACCAAACTTATGAAAAGACCTTTATACCCTTAATTAAATCTGAAACTTGGCCCTACAAAAATGACCCTACGATTCATATTAAGTTTGACGGGTCATAGAAACCACTCGTTCAGCAGGGTTTGGAAAATCCGTGAAAACTGACTCTCTAAGTTTCACCAAAGCTTATCTTTTTGACTCATCATCCTCTCTACCACTTGTACTCTTGATTCATAGAAGAGGTCCTGAGGCCAACAAGATGCACGAGTTCAGACCATGCACTACGACTGCCTTTTACAAGTCATAGACTCCTTCACGTGTTGTCAAAGGACTCGTAGACCCACACAATCCACTTATCTATTTTCCATACCCAGAATCACTTCCACGAGTCAATTCTATGACTCATAAGAGTCCCTACGAGTTGTAGACCCAATAGTAGACTTAGGGACTCCCCAAGTTTTTCATGAATTCTCTTTTGTTGGACTTTTCAACTTTTAGGGTCTTACAACTTCTAAAGGACTTATTCCTCAATTAATAGATGAGCCTCCATCCCTAGATCCACTCGATGCTAAGTCTACTCCCAACAAAGACATGCATAAATTTGGAAATAACAACAATATGTGCTATTGAATTATACTGATAACTGATAAAATATTGAGTAACTCATAAATTATTATAACTTAATATAATTTAAGAGATACATTAGTTGAAGTCATTTAAATTACAATATCCGAATATATATAGAGAGTTACTTTATCTGAAAGTATCATAATGTATGAAAATCAGATAATGTGGAACATGCAATTAAAAATAACATAGTGTTGATCATGAAAATACATGGATGCTATGGGTTGGTAAAAACATCATTGAAAACAAGAAATCGTAATCAAATTCGTGCAATTAAATACTTATCATGAAGAAGAAACTGAATTTCAAATAACAACCCATGAAGATCATAAAAACCATAGTTTGTTTGGGGAAATCATAACTTGAAAAAATTGGAGTTTCTCTGGGACTCAAAGAATGAAGAGAGACCTATTGATGAATTTTCTACATACCCAAAAATTATGCACTTGAAATAAGAGATAATAATAGTTTCTTGAAATACTTCTTAAAAATAATGCACTTCAAGTAAAAGATACTTTCTCGAAACTATTCTAAAATAATGTACTTGAAATTAAAGATAATAATACTTTCTTGAAATACTTCTTGAAAATAATGCACCTGAATTAAAATATACTTTCGTGAAACTCTTCTAAAATAATTCACTTGAAACTAAGGATAGCAATACTATCTTGAAATAATTTTTGAACACCTTGAACTTACTTCTTTCATGAAACTAATGCATATAAAATACTAGGACTAGATATTCAAATAATTTTGGCTAAAAAAGGATCCATGTGGTATAATAAACATGAACCATGAATCAAAGAACATCAATGATGTGAAGTACCATAATTTCGATAATGAAATCAATAATCAACAATAGAAAGTAGAGATAATTCAAAAATTATGAATCATGAGGTAAAAGCCCTAACTTTGATATTAATAAGTGAAATCATAGACGTAGGGAGCGACAAAGAACTAAGTTCCTCACTTTGATAATCTTATATACCATTAACGCTCCACAAATCTTGCCAAAAAACCCCAACTTGAAGAAGAGCGATCAAGAAATTATTTCATAAGATTTTTCAGTTAGTTTCTTGAAAATCATATGGTCAATGTTTAAGATTTCCATTAATGATTCATGATTATAAGAAAGAATTTTATTTGAAAAGATTGAAATCCTTGGAGAAGAAGTTATCTTGAAAAAAGATTCAAAAGAACCTTGCTTGAAAGTCTTATGCTGGATTTTCCTTTGAATTTTGTCTTGAGGTTTTAGAGAGGAGAAATAGAAATTAAAAGATGAAAATCTAATTGTGTAGGGTTTTATAGGAGTTAAGAAATCTTTTTTAGGGTTTTCCTAGGGGTATAAGAACAAAATAACATTTTTAGTATTTTCAAGTCAGCTAAAGCATAATTACACTACACCATGTTAGAAAAATCATTATAACTCTTTACTCCAAACTCCAAATGATGCAAACTTGGTGGAATTGGAAAGATGACTTATAGACATTTAATTTGATAGGTTATGGACCACTAACTCTTACTATTCTAATAGATATGATCGTTTGAAGTTTACCCAAGTAAAATCTTATATAAAAACTCAATCGTTAAGGAAGTTTTCAACTCAACTCTGTGTTAGAGGATTATTATGGCCTTATTTCATCACAAATATATTCCCACACTAAAAAATGACCTTAAAACCTATAAAAATTAAGAATAACCTAGTACAACCCTATACACATATGAAGAATGGTAAGGGTTTTAATTTAGAGATTTTTGGGTTGTTATAGTTAAAGTTTGGGCACGCCCTACTAAGTCTGTTTAGAGAATTGGGCTAGTAAATTTTGTTCCTAATTATGGTTCAAGCCTGTGAAAGGCCATGGATGTTTTGGAAGTATCCTCAGGTTCTCCTCTTGATTCCTAACTCTCTTATGTGCCTATTTGGCTTTTGGGGGTTTGATTGTGTTTTACATAAACTTGCGCATGAATATAACTTATGGGCTTATGGGGATCCAATTAGGTTTAGTTAGTTGTTACCTACTTCCTTCGTATTCTTAGTATAAGTACATGCATTCCTTATTGCTTTCCATTGTTTGACCTCTATGTGTTTAAATTCTAGAATATCATATTGTCATTACTTTTCTTGCTCAGTCAGTTTATGATGTCTACAAAGCACCTGTTGTTTTTGTACTCATATTACACTCTACATCTATTTCATGGTGCAAATTGGATCTCTAATTATCAGCGGTGAGATTGAGACTACAATTGCAAAATTCAGAGGGTAAGGTGAGCATATGGCGTTCTAGACTTTAATTGTCTCCAACTGTATTTTGATGACTAGTCTTTTGATTTTTGAGACAAATCTTTGCATTTTGAGTCTACTTTTAGAAATTGTACTCTTTAGTTTTAATAGTTCTGTACTGGTGAATTTCAGGTCCTGATAGGTTTTTTTTATTATATATGTTTTATTTGGTGTTTTTACACTTTATCACCTGTTTCTATATTTAAATTGTTGTGCCAATTTTGTTTCTTCCCTTACACCGATTACTTGTCATTTTGGGTTATGGGATGAGTTACATAGTGATGTGTTATAGTATGTTCTATCATGACTCAATAAATCAGGTCTTGGCAAGTTGGTATCAAAGCTCTAGATTTAGCGGTCTCACTTGTATAGAGAAGAATAATGCAAAGATGTCTTTAATCTATTTTTGAGATGCGATAGGGAATCATTAAGAAAAATATCTCTTTTGTATCAATTTCATACAACATATGTCCTTTCAGTTTTATAAAATCTCACTTGTTTCATTTTTTGTAGGATGACTTACACTCGTTGTTCAATTGCCTGTCGTGACCTAATTGGGCCTGCAGAGAGAGTCGTAGCTATAGGCAGATGATAACCTCGATAACGTGCTAGGGCTACAATACTATCTGGTGATTGAGAGAGGATTCTAAAGCTAGTGGCAGAGCCTCAAGTAGTTTCTATTTCTTATTAATCGATGGGCAGAGACCAAACCAGCCACCGCTTGGACCTTTTATGGCTCTTGATATCAAGGCAACCATTAATCAGCTTTTGGTAGTTCTTGGGGGCATGATGTAGGCCCTAGCTAAAGTTACAGATGCATCAACACCAAAACCAACATGGTAGGATAAGCCTATAGTAGTGGCACCTCAGGTTCAGGTACCACCTAGCATGCCCTACCCATGATTGCATTTGAAGCTTTGCTGTTAGAGGATCAGAATATGATCAGGGTATTTTTGAGAGTAACACTTCTGCTTTTTTAGGGATATTAGAGAGGATACCTATGAGTTTTGCACTACTTGCTGTGATAGGCTACACTTTAGGCTTAGTAGAGTCATTTGGAGCTTACTTTACTGTGCATCAGCTTGACAAGCCAGCAAGATAGTTGTGGCACTCTTTTATCAAGACTAGGCCAACTAGATCTTATCTAAATTCATGGTTAGAGTTTCCAAAGACTTTATTGTCTATGTTTATCCCATTAAGTCATAGATAGACTTTGGGATCAGATTTTGAGGTTGGAATAAGGCTCTATAATTGTATCTAAGTACGAGGTAAGATTTCACAAGCTCTCCCACCATGACACTGTGATTCTACCTAATGAGGAGGAGAAAATTTGATGCTTTATAGGAGGTTTGAGACTCCAGCTACAGATTGAGTCCAAGTCTATGGTTTCAGCAGGTCAAACTTTTTTTGGATGTAGTTGACCATGCCCCTATTATTCAGCAACTCCATTATGAAGCCTATAGGGGCAACAATAAAAAGTTTGGGCAGGAGGGTATCTATAGCGGGTCTCTTTCTATGTCAACAAAATCTTATGATGGACCTCTTTAGTGGTTTTAGAAGGGTAAGTCTGGACGACCATTTTAGGCCTCACTTCAAGCTTTAGAGGATTTTTGATATCATCGTGGGTCAGAGTTAAGAGGATTCACATTCAGGTGCTTCAAGCCGTGGTAGAAGTTTCTATATTTTGAACCTATCTTCACAGGGTTGCTATAATAGTGGGGAGTGGTCTAAAGAGTGTCCTTTATGTAGCATGATTAAACTAGATCCATATATAGCTCAACCAGCTCCGACAATAACACTTCCAACTACAGGAGGAGGCTAGGGTTAAAACCATTAGGGTGGTCCCCACAGAGGTAGGTCAGGTGGTAGGGTTGATGCTTGAGGTAGAGGCAAATAGGGGTATTTCTATGCAACTCACAGGTACGGTTTTTTTATACTAGCAGCCCGCCTTAACTTTCTTTTATCCGAGCTCTAATTATTTATTTGTATATGTGTATTCTTCTTAGTTGGGTATGAGTTCTAAGCCCTTGTAGCATCATTTCATGTTTCAATCCTGATTTGTAAGTCTTTAGTAGTGGATCATGCATTTAGGGGTGGGACACCCATGTTGATCTTATATTGCTTGATATGTTGGATTTTAATGTGATTGTGAGAATGGACTAGTTATTTCCCTATCATGTGGTTATGGATTTCTATTCTAGGATCGTCACCTTAGCTATGCACGATAGTTAACCAATGGTATGGATGGGCTCTTGTAAATTCACACTGATTGGAGTTATCTCTTTTATTCAAGCCCAAAGGTTAGTGTCTAGTGGATGTCTATCTTATTTGACTTATATGTGGGATATGATTAGGGATGTTCCCTCTGTTGATTCGATTCCTATTGTCCTGTGTTTGGGGATGTATTTCCTACTGACCTACTTGCCCTTGCTCCCAAAGTGTGACATTGAATTTTCCATTTATTTGGAGTTGGGAAATATCCATATGGATGGCCCTCACAGATCTTAAGGACCTCAGTGTTTAGGTTTAGGACCACTCAAGTATGGGGTTCATACGACCTAGTGTATCTCCTTAGGGAGCCTTATTCTATTTGTGAAGAACAAGAACGAGACTATGCAAATATTTATTGACTACAAGTAGCTAAGTAAGCTGACGATGAAGAACTATTACCGCATTCGACACATTGATGATCTATTTGAACAACTTAAGGGTATCGCAGTGTTTTTGAATATTTATTTGAGGTTCACTTACCATTAGATGAAGATTAGGGAAGTAGACATCCCTAAGTATGCATTTACGACTCATTACAGTTATTTTGAGTTCCTAGTGATATCTTTTGGGTTGATTAATTCCCCTGATTCCTTTATTGATTTGATGAATTGTATACTCAATCCGTACATTGATTCCTTTATCATAATATTCATTTATGATATTATGGTATACTCGCGGAGCCAGAGAGAGCATGAGAAGCATTTGAGAATTGTGCTCTAAACTTTCAAGCATTAGTGGTTTTATGCCAGTTTGTCCACATGAAATATTTGGCTTGATAGCACCACATTCTTGGGGCACGTAGTGTCCAAGGATAACATTATTGTAGATCCGATAAAGATTGAGGCTATTCATGATTAAGCTAGGCCCACCTTTGTTACTATTTATCAAATTAGTGGGTTATTACATACGCTTTGTTGAGGGGTTCTCTACTATTGCGATACCTTAGACCTGGTTGACTAACCTCGATGTTCCATTCGAGTAGTCCGAGGACTGTGAGTTGATCTTTTAGAAGCTCAAGAAGTTTCTTACCACCACTCCTATATTGACATTTCCAAATGAGGGCGAGGGCTTCATGTTGTATTGTGACACTTGGTTCGGGTTAAGTATTGATGCAGCGGATCTAAGTTACAACTTATGCTTCAAGGCACATTAAGCTACATAAGAGCAATTACCCTATATGGAGTTCGATATGAGATCTACATTCATCACAAGAGTCTTCAATACATTATGATCTATAGATACCTTAATTCGGTGCAGCGTCAATGGATTGAGCTCCTGAATGACTACAATCTCTTTATTTATACCACCCAAGTAAGGCAAAAAGTACTAGCCAATGCCTTAAGCCAGAAGGGGGTGAGTATGGGTAGTTTAGCCTCCTTTTCTACTGTAGGAAGACCTTTGGCTTTAGACATTCAGTCTTTAGCCAATAGGATGATTTAGCTAGATATTTTAGTTTCTAGGTGGGCGTTATCCTATATGGGAGTTCATTCCTTTCTGTTGGATCGGATCCGTAGTCATCAGTTTAAAGATGAGTCATTAGTTGCCTTTAGATATCGAGTGTTGGGAGATGATTCCATTCAGGTTACCTTTGAGGCCTGGAGGTGAGTTTCAGAGATTACCCATTCCAGAGTGGAATTGGGATCGTATCACCATGGACTTTGTTATGGGATTGCCTCAAACTTCGTGAGGTGTTGTTAGCATCAGATAACCAAGTAAGCATAATTTCTTCCCATTCAGTCTTCATTTAACACTAAGCGGTTTTGTTGTATCTATATTCAGAAGGTTGTTCGCTTTCATGGTGTGCCAGTATGTATTATCTTAGACTAGGGTTCTCACTTCACTTTTAGCTTTTCAATCTTAGCACGACATTTCACCCGTAAACTAATGGATAGTTAGAGCGCACTATTCAGGTTCTTGAAGATATGTTGCATTCCTATTTTTTTAATTTTGGAGGTCAGTGGCACAAGTTCATTCCCTTGGGTGAGTTTGCATACAACAATAACTACAACTCTAGTATTTAGATGGCCTCATTTGAGGCTCTATATGGTAGGCATTAGTGCTCTTCGATTGGATGGTTTGAGTCTTTGGAGCCTAGTCCGTATGATACAGACTTGCTTCAGAAGCCCTTAGATCATATGCAGGTGATTCAGGATAGGCTCAGGATAAGTCAGAGTAGGCATTAGAATTATGCTGATCGTAGGCATCGACCGTTGAGGTTTGTAGTTAGTGATAAGGTATTTCTCTCCATGTCGTGAATGAAGGGTATGCTGATATTTGGGAGGCAAGGCAAGCTTAGATCCAGATACATTGGGTCCTTAGAGATTTTGAGGATTACTGGTGATGTAGCTTATGAGCTAGCCCCACCTCTTATATTTTTAGCTATTCTTGTAGTTTTCCATGTTTCTATATTGTGTCAATATGTTGCAGATGAGTTTCTTGTGCTCGGGTATGATTAAATTAGTTGGATAATGGTTTGACATTCCTTGAGGATTAAATGGATGTTTTAGCCAGAGATGTGCGGCAGTTGCATTCGAAAGTTATTCTTTCGGTTAAGTGTCATGACCCAATCTAGAGCGTGGCCATGACACGGTGATTAGAATCCCGAAGGATCCCAACCAAACCTCTTAGCATATCATTCATAAGCATACATAAGGTAAATAAAGAAAATAAAACTAAATTATGATACAGAAGCATAGTCTCAATAAGGGCATATATCTCAAATGAGAGAAACGTAAGACAAAATACACTCTCAATATCTAACATGCCTTTTTTAACTAGATGGGAGAGTAATACAAGCTTCTAGCTCACCCATGACATCATAAAAGTAATGACGTAGTTGAATGACAACATGAAAGTAAAATTTCATATCCATGGAACATGAGGACTCACCAACCAAGTACAACTCTAACAAGCTCTATCCACAAAAAGGAGGATGAGCGTGATCGTCAAATCCTATATTATGATACAATATGGGCAAAATGTATATGTTAGTTTATGGAATGCACTAAGTATGTGAGAAGATGCATAAAAAATAAACATAGGACATAATCAATATGAATCATGCGATGCAAGACCAAAATCTTAAAACATGAATAAAACCATGAAAACCTTGAAAGATCATAATCATTGTCACTGCATCCAAATATCATCATAATATGAAACATACATATATGGGAGATAACCATAAGCGACATCATGACCATGCGAGCTATAACATGGTATTCGATGAACCCCAAATCGAGAAGGGGGAGGCTACTTACCAAGGTAGGCTTCGTCCAACATTATTATTATAATATGCTATATGTGGATCCACTAGCTAGTCCATATTGGCAATCTTATAGTGGCAACATAGTTTAAGGGATTGGAGGTTGCTATTAGGGCTTAAATTGAGCCCCCACCTCAAAGTCCTCTCGGTTCTAAGTCAACATCCCATGGAATACATATTATTTCTTAATCATAAATTATAATTTCCATAAATCATAAGCTTATCATAACTATACTTCATAAACATGCACATAGACATAGCTCATTATCATGCGATTCATGTAATATAGGTGTAGGCCTTCCATTATTACTAATCAGTGTTATAAAATATCATTAGGGTCTTAAGTCACCTTCTTCATCAATGATCTTAATTAACTCTTTCATTAACTTACTTAAAACATCATAGAATCATCACTAACAACTTTTTATAAATCATTCATAAACTTTAAACATTATTCAATAAAGCTTTTATTTAATATAGCTTGAAAATCATGGTCATAACTCAAAAATCATAATTGAAACTAGCATAACAAAGATCATATAAATTCACCTAAAAATCATGCAATATGATGTGAATTATGCAAAATAAGGATAATATCTTTGAGAAATATTATAATTAAGAAGACCCAAAGAAAATCATGAAATTACATGATTTGAGGAACTCATAAAGAAATTGGAGACAAAAGTTTGGGATTCCATCAATGAAATGTTCCCATAGATGAAGTCCCACATTCCTTGATCCTTAGAAGCCCTAGATTGAAGTGAATTGAAGCTTGACCTAGAAGAAATACTTTGAAATTGCTTGGAGAAGAACAAGACTCTTGAGAGGAAACTTAGGAGAGAAGATTTTGTGATTTTTGAAGTTAATGAGAGTGAAAGGGGTTATGTCTCTTAGGTTAGTTAATAGGTAAGAATATAGTCCCAAAAAACAAACCACAATCATTAATGAAATTTAAGGAATGAACAAAATAACCCTCATTAAAAACTAAATTCGGGACTTTGACAATAATAATTAGTACACTTCTATATTTTTCTATATCTGTCTGTGTATATACACACACTATAGAGAAAAGCGAAGCTAGGGACGACCAATGGCAAAAGCGATATTATACCTATCATACAAGGGCAAAATTGTAATTATGATATTAGCTATCACAGAGATTTTTTTGGTATACGTGCATTGATGCTCAAGCCACGCTTTATGTTCACTCTAGAAGTGTCTTCAACTCTCCACTCTCTCACTCTCCGCTACAGAATTTCTTTAGAATCTGAAGTATCACCGATAAAAAACGTCTCCTTACTCTCCTAACATTGGTTGAGATCCCTCTCCGATGACTCCTCCATGAAGAATGATGTTGTGGCCAAATACTCGAGCAGCACCCTCTATTTTTACCATCGAAAGCAATCGAATTCAAACACAAGTCACTACTACTCAAACGAATCCAAATCACCCATTTTTATTAAATTCCTCTAAAAAATTTTAAACAAGTTACGAATTGATGCTTCATTTTTACAAAATCTAACTTACGGAGAATGCAATAATTTTTGCTTTAGAGGTAGAACATAGCTCAAGGGTTAAAAAAAACGTATGCTTCATGGACAATAGCTTATACTATTTTACTATGTCTATCTTATGCTCTATAATTTTTGCCTTAGAAATAAAATTTAGACTAAGACTTTAAAATAACAAGTTACACCCTATGAATAAAATTTGATACTATCATATTATGTCTTGATTTATGAAATGCTTTTATAACTCTTGTCTTAGAGGCAAAACTTAGTTAAAAAATTTTTAAATAAAAAATTGCGCCACAAGGACAACAATTTTCATAATTTTCACTAAATCAAATTTATGAAGAACACAATAACTTTTGTCATAAAAATAATAATAATAAAATTTTAAAAAAATATAGAAGTAGAGAAAGAAAAGAAATCAAAAAGAAAAAAATAGAAGTTAAGAAAAGAAAAAAAACAAAATACGGAAAAAGAAAAAAAAAGATAAAAAAGAGGAGAAAAAATAATAAATAAAAAAAATATAGAAAGAGAAAAATGTAAAGAAAAAAAAGAAGAAAAAAGTTGAGAGGCAATTGAGCAAAAAAAAAGTTTTAAAAAAAATTAAGAAGGAGAGGGTAAATATATACTTTGGCTTAAAATGGAAGGAAAAAAGATTTTTATAAGACTTCTTTTTTATGAGGGCAAAAAATCACATTTGGGGACATTCCATGTAATTTCCCGTTCATTATCTAGTTTTCTACTACGAGGGGTTCGAGTGAAGCTGCATTTTCTGTCTGACTATTTTTCCATAAAAATGTACTAGATCGTTAGCTTCAAGAGGAGCTTTACATCAATCATGAAGAGAAAAGGGCAACACCCAGTAATCACAAATCACAAACACAATAGATATGACATCATAATACACACTGCAAAAGAAAAAAAACAAACATGTGCAATCCCAGTAAACAAGTATCAGACTGATGTGGGAGGAAGGGCAGATCATCTCATGTTCAAAGGCTGTGTCTTTTTCTTATTCTGTTTAGGAAGTGGTACTTGGATGAAACCAAACTTCTTCTTATGAGTAATGAATTGCTTGTGTACATCCCCTTCTTTCATAGCTTTTGTAGGATTCAATATGATCCCACTCTGTTCCCTCAGCATTTGGCTAAACGAAACATGTTTTCTTTCAGTGTGGCTTTCCATATGCTTACCCACTACAATATGATCATCTCGCAAAATCAGCTTCCTGCTCAGTATGTCTCCAATCGATATTGATGATCGAAAGACTGGGACTGACTTGTCATTGACATCATCTGCTTCATTGTGGTCAACCAGCCGAGGGTTTCCATGACTAGTGAGAGATGACTGAGGATTTCTGAACTTAGATTTAGCCGAGTTATGCCCCGAGTAATGCAATTGAGTGTGTTCTGATCTCTCCCTGTAGAAACCATCTTGTTCAATAAGACGACTTCTTTGAGTACCATCTTCATTGTCCAAAGCCTCTTCTAGAGTACTCCTGTTGTGTCTAATTTCTTTCGTAGTTTCCTCCATCTTCTTTGTAATAGCCACCTCAGATTGGTTTGCTTCATTGGTTCTGCGTGTTGTGTTTGTGTCTACAAATTTTGTTTTGCATATCTCTTCAGCCTGCTGCGCTTTCCGAGCAAGAGCATAATATTCTTCATATGGAATTGTGATCCCCTCAGTTGTGTGCTGAACAACAGCTGAAGAATTCTTTCCATTCAGTAAAGCCTTTCTTTCTGCAAAAGCAATTGCTTCCACAGCTTTAGCTGCTTCTTCCATCTTTTTGGCTGCATGTAATCTCATTTCAGCCATTCTGATACTTGCCTTTGTTCGTTCAATCTCTGACATCGCCTTCATCACCTCGTACCTTGAAGCTTCTGCCATTTTCTTGAATTGCTCTGCTTCAAAGCTCAACTGCTGGAGCTCTTTGTTCATAGTGTTGTTTTCCTCAATGGAGAATCCTGCTGCTGAATTAAGGGATTTCATCTGACTGCTTCGGTCAAGAATTACCTTTTCTTTCTTCATTTTCTTATTCAGAGTCTCAACAGAAGATCTAATCACCGTAAGGTCTACCGACATCTTGTTAAGGTCTAATTTTGCTCGGTTTAATTCCATTAGTACATGTCCTGGGGACTGAAGAGGACATAGACTTAAGTTTTCTGCTGAAAGCTCATTAAGATTTGGAATTTGGCTCTCCGGATTTAAACCTGGACTGGGCACAAACTGAGACACTTCTTGCATCAAATTTACTTTCAATCCTTCTACAAATCTTTTAGCTTCTTCCACTTCTCTCAACACATTGAGGGCCTCCTGTTCCTTCACAATCAAGTCTTTCTCAAATTTTACTGCTTGCTCCTCCATTTTGCCCACGTCTATAATTTCAGAACCATCCTGCCAATATTAAAATCTCATCATTGGATGTGTTGATCTACACCAAAATCAGTACCGTCTCAACAAATTTGGAGGTCTAAAGCGAAACTTCACATATAGGTCTTATTTTTTTAGTTGACATATATAAATTAATACTTATAACATTATCGTGTAATCCTATAAATAAGGTATGAAAAGTTAGGATATACAACTCATAATGTAAGCAATATAAATTTTCAATGAAAAATATATAATATAAAGTTAAAATAATAAAATTCGACTCAAAATTTAAAAAGTTTATCTAATAATATTGAAATAGTGTTGTGCTGAATTTAATAAGTTGATATAATTATATTAAAATAGTGTTGATTAGTTTTAGTGCTTGAAATTAATAGAAAACATTAAAAAATAAATTTAATTTTTTTATAAACATATAACAATAGATTGCGCATAATGGAGAAGATTTGACTATTTGAGAAACTTTATAATATTCACTATTTAGAGAATAAAAATAGTGAAACGGAAACAAAAAAAGCAAATACAAAAATACTAATGTTGGTTTATGATAATCGTAAGAATATAAATGAGGCAACAAATTAAATAGTCACATAAAAAAGGATGCCACAATTAACTAAACACTATTCTGTTTCTCAATTATTATAACGATCCATGTATAAATGAGGTACAAAATATTATATTTTCTACCCAATTTTTTTTTTCAAATTTATAAAATACACAGATATTTTTTTTACAATATATATTACATATATATATACACCTTTGCGCCTGCGGGGGGGGAGGGGGAAGTTAGGGGCCCAAGCGATTGCTGCCTTGACCAAAATGCTAGCATCCAATTATGCATTATCATTAAAATAGAAGATACTTTTAGAATGTAAGTGTAACTGCTTTTATGAAATGTATGTAAAATGATAAAAGCACCAATATTTTATCATCCACAAGATGGCAGATTATGAGCAAGCCAATCATCTGGCCCGAGCAGTATACTGATACAGATCATTATGCATCACTGTCTATGCAAATTTGCGACCAAGAAGATTAATACGATTTAGATTTCATTTTCATGTTAATCACCTCGAATGGAACAGCAAAGGCAAAAAAATAGGATGTGATGTACACAAAATAATACTAGTAATAGTAACTTAAGCAGTAGACTAGTAGCTGTTTAAGCATCACCCTGCACTGCCCCAATTGTCATCCCTAAAGTCAAATATTAGAAAATTACTCTCCTGCTAGATTAGGCGTTTGCAATACTTGGACTCCGTATGTACATTAGGAAACATTCATATAAGACCTAACTCACGGAAAATGAAGAATTAGGCGTAAGCGATGTTAAGCTAAGGTGTTCACTTTGAACCAAATGTTTTCCCCAAAAGAAGTGATCACACCATTAAGAGTATTCCTAATAAGAACAATAAGTAGTGTATTATACTTGTAGAAATTCCCCAAAAAGAAAGGGCGGTTTGGGCTTACGTCCGGAGGTGGTAAACGGAGCAAGTGATGGGGAATCCAAGGGCCACTGCCCCCAAAATGGTCGACAGCCTCCTTCACCGACTCAAAAGGCGGAGATGTATCAATTTCCACTCTTGGGTTGATAATTTTCTTGGTTTCAGTCGCCGCCGATTCTCCATTTCCAGCCATAGCACCTGCAGTAAATACAGCTTACAAGGGAGTGAATGAGGAGTTAACTACCAGGGCGCCAAGGTTTAATATAGTACGACAGCAGCAGGGTGCACTCTTGCCCTCCAATATATATCTGTAGACACGGTTGGCTCGTCTCAAAATATTTGTCATAATTTTATTTTTTTGAGAGTTAGATAATATCAATTTTAATCAATATTTTAATATGTATTTTTTAAAATCATGTTGATTTGAGAAAAAAAATATAATTTATAATATTTTTCATATAAATTTTTAATAATTAAATTTAAATTTAAAATTTAATTAATCTATTCTAATTTAACTTTTCAAATTAGTCAAATTAACTCTCAAGAAAAGAGACTTGACAAAAATTATAAAAAAAAATAATTAAAATTTATGATTTAAAATTAGTCATAAATATTTATGTAACTATAAATATAAAATAAAAAAATTAAAATTAAATTGTTATTAACTACTATAAAAGGTATCTTTTATTTTTTGCGACTAAAAAAGAGAGAAAATTGAGACAGAGTAAAACTTTTGACTTAATACTCATGTTGATTTTATGTCACTATTTACTTTTTAGTCTGGTTAAAAAGAGTATAGTAGTATTTTTTTATATATATTTGGAAGTAATTTATCCAAAGGTTTCTAATTTTACCTTGATGATATGTTTTTATAGATACATAAATGCATGTTTAGACTACAAATGTTAAAAATAATATTTAATTCAATAAACAAATAATTCACTAAGTTGAAAGGGAAGGAGTATATATTTATAAGTTGATGCTCGTTGTCAAAATATATATATAATAATATTTACAATAAGAATAATGGGTAGTTGAAGATGACTCATTTGAGTCCTATCTTGGCCTTAGTTACACAAAATAGAATGAAGAAATGTAATGATATTTGCAGTGAATTTGAGATGTTAATGATTATATTGACGGGTAGTGATGGCGATGATGATGTCGGATGGTGAAAAATGGGACCATTTTTTGGTGAATCCATGCGGTACTCTTTGGGGAAATTAATTTACAGAGCACAAACCAATAACCCAAACGTGTTAATGTATGTGTATATATGTGAGTGCAGATGAAACAAGTGGGTGGAGGGGACAAACTAAAGAATTAAAGAGGAAAGTGGTCGATAGTACATCAACTCTCATTAGGAAATTACTGTCAAAAGTAAAAAAGAAAGGAGGTTTTTTCCTTTTTTTTCAGTTAAAGCTTCAGTTAAACGACCTTAGAATGCAATTCTAATAGTTATGTTAGTTCTCCGGAACATCGAGTTTGATCTTGAAGAACCATTGATTCGGGTCCTGAGGCTTTCGAGTTTATTTCGAGCTATCGTGTAGATTTTGGCTTAAAATGGAGTTTGAGTGTGGACCTACTTTATATCGAGACGACCTCCGTTGGAAGTTTCGACATCTCCGTTGAGTTTGAAAAGCTGAATTTGGTGGGGTAGCATAGTTGCGTGCATGGGGTTCTCAACGAATTTTGAGCATCCCGTTGAAGATTTTTGGACTTAGTGAATCTACACGTGCAACACCCATTGCTCTTCGAGTTTGTGCGCCTAGGATCGCGTTCACGGAGGCCTGATGTTTCATGTTCCTGGGCCTTCAGCCGCGTTTGAGGAGGTCAAGGTATCTAACCCTCCATATTCGTGAGCTCAGCGACGCATTTGCAGAGCTTTGGGGACCTAACTCTTCGTGTTCGCAGACTGTGTCCCGCATTCGCAAAGGTCAGTTTACTGGTGTTTTAAATAAGACCAGCCTCATTTTAAACTTTCAAGTATTGTGAAAGTGATTCCTCGAGCTAGGAGACTCCAATTTGGGTGATTCTTTTTGCTATTTGTCGGGAATTTTCAGGGCATCATGTGGGATCATCGGGAAGGTTAGGAGACTCGTCTTTGAGGTAATTTCTTGGCCCAAAGTACCTTTCTTGCCTCTTTGATGGAGTTTTTAGTGAATTTTATTGCATGATCTATTTGGGGCGATTTTCAAGCACGAATTGTACCCATTTTTTAGGCACAAGTTCCTTGAACGACACAGGATCCATAATTTCATTTTTGATTCAATTTTAGGCCCGTCTTCAATTGTTTCAATTTTGATGTCTAAACGTCCATATTGACGTTGTGATCATATATTTGGTAGTGTGGAAGAGATTGGAGGCCATTCGAAAGGGCCAAGTTCCAAAATAGTGTTTTTCAAATGCGCGGTCAACTTTTGAGGTAGGCTATAACCTACTGCTTTTAGACTGAACTTGTGTTAGTAAATCCATGTTGATTAGCTAGTTTTGGGATATCATGTTCTGTGATTAGAATCAAAGCCTTAGCTTCTTTTCAGGTAGTTTTCGGATAAATTGAGCATGTCTACCTTGTGTTCGTTGATATATCTTGCTTTGTGGCATCTGCATGTGGGATTATATTGATATTGGTAGTTTGTTCTTGGCCTTAGACTTGCGTTTTGAGGCCGACATAACTTAAAAATTCTCCGATATTGCTTAGGACGACTTAGCTTTCTATAGACTGATATAACATATTTGAGTCTGATACTATGAATCCTCCTATGACCATTCAACCTTAACTTCCCTTACATTTCGGCCTTCATGTGGTTCTTCGAAGAATTTGACACTTGTTGGTGATATTGGATCGGGTTTTGGAATACCAAGCTGGAGTGAGTCCCTGGTGATTTTGATGATGATTTCACTCTACAATTTGTGCCTCATGAAGATGAGTGTGTGTTTTGGAAGACACTCGAAATTTTAGCCATGGTTCAAGGCTCTGGCGTACCTCCTTAGTCACAGTTTGAGGCCTAACATATCTTTATTAGCCATGGTTTGAGGTCCTAGAATATCTCTATTAGCCTCGATTAGAATCTGAGCATCACTTCTGTCAGTCGGGTTCAAGCCTAATATTATGGTCTCATTGGATTCTTTGGGGTGCCTTCACTGAGGTTCAAGTTTGGGGATGACCATTTCAGTTCTAGAGTACCTTAATCTAAGCTAGTATTATATTTAGCTCTTCTGTGTACTCATCGGGCTCATGAGGGTCTATTTGGGTTATTTACTTGTAATTGCGCACAAGTGTACCTTCTTGGCTTATGGGGGTCCAGTTATGTTATAGTTGTCTTGCTTTTCTACTTCGTTCTTCTTGAATCGTGGGCTATTTAGTTAAGACTTTCGTTACTACTTCAACCTTATAACCTCTTGGTACTGTTTATCTCCTCGCTTTTCATATTATTTTTACTTTCCAAGCTTAGTCGTCTTATGATGCCTATTAGGTACCCATTGTTTTGGTACTCATTCTACACTCTGTATCTGTTTTCTTGATGTAGATCTGAGGGCCAAATGACAACGTTGATTCGGGCCAGCTGTAGAGATCTTCAGAGTTGAGGGTGAGCTGAAAGTGTCCTAGTTCAGCCTATCTCAAGTGCATCTTCATCTTTTCGAAAGCTCAGACCATTCTTCTAAATCTGCATTAGTCCTATTTCAAGTGCAAAGCCTCTTCAGTAAATACCTTTTTTTTGTATTTCTCCCCCATTTCTCATTTAGTTGATTGAAAGAGAATAAGCGTTATCCATTGATTAAAGAGAGGGTTTTCTACAGTGATTCGGGCGACAAAAGCAACCTTTCTAAGCGTGATATTCAAGTGCTTAGATTCTTCTTGTGGCTGGGCGACAAGGTCATATTTTTCAATTAGAAGCCTAAGCCAAGAAGGTACGGACAAAGTGACGAGCCCCTTTAGAAGATTGGGGTAGCTTCTGTATATAATTTTTGGCTAGTCTTTTGTATACAAGACAAGTCTGCACTTTTGGGACTTGTATTCTCTTTTAGTATCTTTGTGTTCACGCTTACCAAGTTGTGGGATTGGATCTATTTTTCTGGTTTGTAAAATATTGTTGTTTTTCTCTTTTCCACTGTGTTTCCCTTAAATTATTCTTCATCTCCCGTTGATTGTTGTTTCTACTCAATATGTCTGTTACTTGTTGTTTCAGAATATGAGTTGACTTACCTACTAGTGGTTATGGTAGGTGCTATCATGACTCGAGATTTCAGGTGGTGACAAAACAATCTCAAAATTTAAGAATATAATTTATATATAAATACAAACATATCATTATACATGAACAATAACACTTTACGCGCGCCTATTTTTGAATTAAGACTCTGAATTGGTTTCTCCTTGTCTATTAAGGTTAGACAAGCTAGTAGTAGAATGTATTTGAATTCTTTTCTGTTTATGATATGATGGTCTCGTTCTATAATCCCTATATGCTATGTTCGAAAGGAAGAATGGGGCAGTGGCAGAACAAAAATTATTTCATGGGGTTTTAAATATAAAGAACTAAACACACGAATTAGCTAAAGGGATCCGACATCTATATATATACATAAAAATAATTTTAATCATATATAAAAAGTGTAATTTTCTGTCAAAGACGATTCAGATTAACCAATAGCCAAGCTAGCTCCACCCCTCAATGGGGGATAGGTTTCGGGTCAAATGTAGAGGTTCCTTGAAGGTCCTCTATATCTTGAACCTTTTTGTTATTTGTTCATTTATTTGGAGGAAGGATTCTTTAAAGGAGGTTGGTAGAGAGAAATAAATGAGATATATTTTGGTCTTGCCATGCTCATAAAGCTATTCTCTCTCGCTTTGAGAAGGCAGTAGTCATACTATTGATTTGACTAAAGAGAAAAAGTACACATAGAGAGAAAGCATTATGCATTAAAGCACAAACAAAAAGCAGAGGACACACGGAATTTTACTTTGCTATTCCACCTTCCATGCATTATTGAAGGGCACGCAATTGATTGCCAAAGAAATTTTCCGCGATTACAGGGCCTTTAACCATTCTTTATAATCAAAACTTTTATCATCACTGCACCAAAAATATCGTACAGTGGATGAAATTGCTCCTTTCTTATCAAATTGAATATCGAGTTTGAATTCTGATATGGAATAATTTTTGATAGGGAATGCTTCTTTTCAAACGGGTCTTATGTCGCGCGAATTCGCTCGAGCTCCGGGCATGGAACAATCATTGATAGGCAGTGCTTCCCCATAATGAGGCTTATGTAGCGTGAATCCGGATATAATCGAGATCCAATACTAATACAGAACATCGGGCAGATTTTTTTTTTATCACCTTTTAGCTCATCCTCTTTCCCCATTTAATACTTTCTAAATCCTGTTGTCGACTTTCTCATCCCATGGAATCTCGTTTTCACAAGAATTGTGTTGAATACCTTTTTTAATTTTTTTTTTTATAATTCATCCCAGCCACAATAAATGATTTTTTAACCTTTCAGATTTGATCTAAAACAAGTGTTTTTTTTTTAAAAAAAATTTAAAATTTTCCTCTTCAAATTTATCCTTATCTAAAAAGTTTTTCGATACATCTTTTACATTTTTCTATGAGTAGATTAGGGTAATTAAGTCAACATCCTCTTAATGTTATTAAATATTTTTCTTAATGAATATGTTAAACCTATAAAAATCCACTTATTATGAATAAGAAGAAACAATTGTTACTTCAAAATTTATATTCTATACTATATTAAAAGTACGAAGGCCTTAATAATATTGATTGAACTTTTTGTTCTTTCTTAAAAGATTCTAATTTAGACAAAATCATGTTCACCCTTTTCCTCCAATTATTATACTTTTATTTTAATTATATTGAATATTGCATAGAATATAAATCCTAAATTAATTATAATAAATGCTAACGTGATAAGGTTTAGGACATTAATTAATATACTTTGGGTAGGTTACTGATAACGTGTAAAATCTATGCTATATTAAATTATTATTTAATTTAGCTTTATAATATTGATTATACCTTGAAAAATTAAGATGTCCTAATATACATATGGTTAGAGGAAAATATATGGAGAAATAATATTAGTAGATTTTTTTTCATGTGTACATTAAAAAATAAGTCCTAAAATATATGGTAAGAAAAAAAAATGTAAACATTGAAGTACTTTTTTTAAAAATCTTTAGCAGTCTTTAGAAATTGAAGACTCCTTAAGATAAAATAGCAATACTATTTTGAGATACAATATTTATTTATATCATTTCAATAAAAAAAAGTTTAACGTCAATTGCTACTTTTTATGTTCTTCATATATATAGTTTTATTGATTGACGTGGTACACACGTGCAAAATACATACATTAAACTAGTTATATTAAAATCACGGATGTCCTTAATAATGTTGTTTTGAACTTTTTGACCTTTATTAAAATATTCTACTTTAAACAAAATTGTCTTTTCACCATTTTTCTACAAAATATATTTTATGATCAAAGAGTCCTAAAATATATGGTAAGAGGAAAACATATTTAAAAATTAAGGAATTCTAAAACATATAGTAAAAAGAAAATATATGATGAGGGATATTAGAAAAATCACATTTAAGGAGACCTAAAATATATGTAAGAAAATTATTATAAAAAAGGACTAATAATAATAGTTTAACAAGGCAAAGAAAAACTCTAATCCGAGTCTTAATATTTACGGTCGCAAACACAAACATCATATATCAATAAAAGCGTGAACTCTCAATCATCTTAGTTAATTCAATCCTTGAAATCTATTGAGGTTATTATATTAATTTCTCTTTTTCCAATTAGTTTGCTACTTGTCTTTTTAATATTTTTTATTTATGAAAATAATCTTCTTTTTTATTTTGAATATTAAAACTTATTTCATCTCTTTTTATGAAGTTTCAAGTTTATTGCAATTTCAACGACGAAAAGCTCACAATTATTTGGTCTTTAATATGTAGCTTGGGCAGTTTATAACGTGAGTACGTGATGGTTTTTTTTATCACTTCATCTTTTTTCTTGTATATTTAAAAACACTAAGCCTCTTACAGTCTGTTTGGATGGTTGTTAAGTATTGTTTCATAATGCACCGCATTGTATTGTGTTGTATTGTATCGTACTGTATTGTTTTAATGAATAGAATATTTTTATAAATTGTATCATTCTCTATCATTACATAATGTTACATCAGAAATTTGAATAATAAACCTACAAGAAAAGTAGGATATGAGGTAGTAGAACTAGTATGGAAAGGTAGGGCAAACGATAAAATAGAATTATTAAATAATAAATAAAGAAAAGATGAGAAGAAATATTAAGGTAATGACATGATCACATCAAATCAATCGTTACATAAAATCATCGTTATCTAACAGTGGATTTAAACAATACGATATAATCAAATTTAAGTAACAATCAAAATAAATATTGTATTTAAACTAACAAATATTGTATTCCAAACTCCAGCACCTTCTCATCAAAATCGTCCAAGTTACCGTCAAGTACCCCCACCCCCACAAAACCTTCCTCAACCTAATTTTGAAAAGAAGCATGCAAGGATTTTTACTCCTCTAGTTGAGAGTTGGGCCTAGTTGTTCAAGAGATTGAGAGATGTAGGCATGATTCATAGCATTGCGTCTAAACCTACTGATATAAATTCTAGATTATTCAGAGCCGATCGAATATGTGTATATTATTCCAATAGTTCTGGGCATGATATCGAGAATTATATCAATTTAAAGCACAAGATTAAGGATGTGATTGGTCATAAGGATGTCACTCTCCAGACCGTCACTCCTAATGTCAATAGTAATCCTTTGCCAAATTATTGGGGGGGTGGGGTTGCTATCAATATGGTTGAGATGGAAAAAGATTGGTGTGTAACAAAGGCCATAGTCCCAGTCTGTCCTAACAATCTTAAAAACGCTGTAGCTTCACTAAGCATAAATAAGAAACCAGAAATTATAATTTTCACACCTACAAAAGTTGTTGCTATGGTGCCAAGAGAAATTCCTACCCAGGAGAAGTTTGTGATCGAGACTGTAGAAACTCAAGAAATGAATAGGTTTGATAGGTGTTATACCCCAGAAGAATTGGCTCAGGGATGTCACAAAAAGACCAACAAAAGAGGCAGATAAGTGAAGTTGAGGCTGAAGGGTTCTGGTGGAAGATGCAACTAAAAGAGTATTCTATAGTGAAACATTTGGAGAAAATGCTGGCCCACATCTCAGTATGGGAATTGTTGATGAACTCAAACAACATAGACAGGCCTTGATGAAAATTTTGGATGATACTTATGTACAATAGGTACAAACAGTAATAATCTAGCAGCCATGGTAAGTCAAGTCATTCAAGAACAACGCATTAGTTTCAGCAATAAAGAGTTTTCTTTTGAAGGTACGATGCACAACAAAGCCCTTCATGTCACTATCAATCGCCGGGATAAGATTGTGAATGGTGTCTTGATCAATGATGGATTAGGTCTTAATATTTGTCCCTTGTTGACTCTCAAATAGTTGAATTTAGATCTGGGAAAGGTTCAACAGAAGCAAGTTAATGTTAGAGCTTTCGATGGGGGTCAAAGAGACACATTAGGAGTGTGAACTTATGTATCCAAGTAGGTCCTGCTGGATTCGTTGTAGCGTTCCAAGTGATGGACATCACCACTAGCTACAACCTATTGTTAGGAAGACCATGGATGCATATGGCTGGAGCAATGCCCTCTACTCTCCATCAGATGATGAAGTTCGTGAAGAATGACTGTGAGTAGTCGTTTACGGTGAAGGGAGCCATTCAAATGGTTATGCGCCAGTTGTTGATGATGTTGCTAGAGGTACCGACTTCTACAAGGTGGATATAGTGAATGCCATCGACGATGATTTGATCCCATAACCTCCTATGTCTCCAGCTTATAAGATGATAGCCACCGTCATGTTCAGGAATGGTTTTGAACCTTTTTTGGATTGGAAAAGTATTCCCAATGTATCATTGTGCCTATTTATATTCCCATGAAAGAATCAAAGTTCAGTTTGGGATATGTGACAACGGAAGATGATGATGCATAAGTGTTGAGTAAGAAGATTGATTGGGTATTAGCCAGGCCAATACCTCACTTGTATCAGTTCTTTTCGGTGTAGAAATATGTCAATGGTGATGATCTCGGGGAAGGAATCAAAAATATTTTTGAAGAGATTGATGTTGTGCTTGAGGAAGCGATCGATACATTAGGCATCCGAGATGCCGAACCAACATAGCAAGTTTCAAAGTGGACATCCACACCGCTCATGATTTCCCACTTGTCTTGATAGACATATATATATTTTTATAGTTTTAAAAT
Organism: Solanum dulcamara; assembly: GCF_947179165.1. Classification (NCBI taxonomy): domain Eukaryota; kingdom Viridiplantae; phylum Streptophyta; class Magnoliopsida; order Solanales; family Solanaceae; genus Solanum; species Solanum dulcamara. Next base: position 45,116,744 of record NC_077244.1, on the reverse strand, counting down.
TGGTGGTAGTCTGGAGGAGGCCCGAGACCCACCTTTTATGATGTTTTTATCTGATTATATTTTAAATTCACTCGTTATGTTTTGAAAAAGGCAGATTGACCCATGGTCATGGCCAAAGTTTATACTTATTTTGATTTAAATAAAAGCCTCCTTCATTGTGAAATTCACTTATTACTTACTTATCTGTTTTAAATTTTACTATCTAACTATATTTGTTTATGATTTTAGTAAAAATAATTTAAAATCTTCCAACATCATGTCATGTCACAAGATGAATGAACAAAATGAGATAGATGATAATGGATTCGGAGACTGTGATGATGAGAACACAATACCTGAACACCTTGCCGAGGAGTTGGAACAATTTGAGAACTAGTATAGGCCGAATCTAGAAGAGACTAAGATCGTGAATCTAGGAGATGACGAGTGTGTCAAAGAATTCAAAATCAACATGCATTTAACAAAAGCTCAAAGAAGGGAATTTATCAACTTGCTCAGATAATACATTGATATATTTATGGTCTTATGATGATGTATTAGGGTTGAGTATAGACATTGTTTCGCATAAGTTACCGATCAATCCAGATTGTAGTTCGTTTAAGCCAAAAATCCAAAAGTTCAAGCCAGATTTAAGTTTGACGATCAAAGAAGAGGTTACTAAGTAAATTCAATATAGAGTTGTGGAAGTGATGCAATATCCGGCTTGGCTAGACAATATTTTTATGATACCTAAGAAAGATGGAAATATCATAATTTATGTTGATTACAGGGATCTCAACAAAGTTAGCCCTATGGATAACTTCGTATTGCCGAATATTCATATTTTTATTGATAATTGTGCCAATCATAAGATACAGTCGTTTGTAGATTGTTATGCGGGTTATCACCAAATTTTGATGGATGAAGAAGATGTAGAAAAGATAGTTTTCATCACACCATGGGGTATGTATCATTATCGAGTAATGTCGTTCGGTCTCAAAAATGTCGGTGCTACTTATATGAGAGCCATGACTACTTTTTTTGATCATATGATTCACAAGGAGATCAAAATGCATGTGGATGATGTCATCATCAAGTCCCGCAAAAGTTTAAATTATTTGACTCACTTGAAGAAGTTCTTTAATCGTCTTCGCAAGTACAATCTGAAGTTAAATCTAGCTAAATGTGCTTTTGGAGTGCCGACATGCAAGCTATTGGAATTTATAGTCAGTAAAAGGGGTATCGAGCTCGATCCCACTAAGATCAAGGCAATTCAATGATTTTCTCCCTTGAAGACCAAATTTGAAGTGATGAGTTTCTTGGAAAGATTGAACTACATCAGTCAGTTCATAGCTCAATCTACTATGATTTGTCAGCTTATTTTTAAGTTGTTGAAAATAGATGCACCAAAAAAATGGGCTGAAGAGTGTCAAGCCTCTTTCGATGCTATCAAAAGTTATTTTTCTAATCTGCCAGTGTTGGTTCCTCAGCGAGAAGGAAATCCTTTGTTGTTATACTTACCTGTCTCGGATAATACATTTGGGTGGGTTCTACATCAACATGATGAGATTGGAAAGGAGCAAAAGATCTACTACCTAAGCAATAAGTTTACTCCATACGAGGCTCATTATACTCTTTTGGAGAATACATGTTATGCTTTAACCTGGATTGCTCAAAAGTTGAGACATTTTATGTCTTCTTACACTACATACCTTATTTCCAAAATTGATCCATTAAAGTATATTTTCCAGAAAGCAATGTCAATCAAAAAGTTTGCCAAATGGAAAATGCTTTTAAGTGTATTTGATATTGTGTATGTGACTCAGAAGGTGATAAAGGCAAAGTCTTAGTTGATCATCTTGATGAAAATCCAGTAGATGAAGAGTATGAACTGCTAAAAGCTTACTTCCCTAATGAAGAGTTATCATTTGTGGGAGAAGACATCTTCGAGGCGTATCTTGGTTGGAGAGTATTCTTTGATGGGGTTGTGAATCACGAAGGGAATGGAATTGAAGCGATCCTAGTATCAGAATCTGGCCAACATTATCCTATGACGTCTAAACTTTGATTTCGTTGCACAAACAACATGGTTGATTATGAAGCTTGCATCATGGGTTTAAATATGGATATCGACAAGAATATTCAATAGTTGCTAGTAATTGGAGATTTAGACTTGTTTATTCATCAGGGTCAGAGAGAATGGGACATAAAGAATTCAAAGATTACACCATATGTATAGTTGGTGCAAAGGTTATGCAAAAGATTTCGTAAGATCGAGTTCGAGCATACCCCAGATTTCAGAATGAATTTGCTGATGCTCTTGCTACTATTTCCTCAATGACCAAACATCCAGATATAAATTATATTGATTCTTTTGAGGTATATTTGAAAGAACAACCCACTTACTATTTACATGTTGAATTGGAACCAAATGGAAAGCCTTGGTATTTTGACATAAATAAGTATTTAGAAACCAGAACTTATCTAGAAAATGCAACATTCAATCAAAAGAAGGCAATAAGACCAATGGCTGACAATTTCTTCCTAAGTGGGGCAATCCTTTATAGGAGGACTTTAGATATAGGGATTCTCAGATGTGTCGATGCCATTGAAGATATGAAGCTTCTCAAATAGATACATGCTGGAGTTTGTGGTACTCATATGAAAGGGCTTATCTTGTCAAAGAAGATCCTCCGAGCTGGTTATTTTTGGATAACTATGGAGTGTGATTGTTGTAAGTATGTATAAAAATGCCATCAATGTCAAGTGCATGGTGATTTGATTTGAGTACCTCCTCATGAACTCAATTCTATGAGTTCTCCTAAGGTAATATTACTGGTGGTGTGGGATGAAGCAGGACATTATAGATTTTGTGGCTATATGCTTGAACTGTCAGTAGGTTAAGTTCAAGCATCAGAGGCCAGGTGGTTTGACCCAGCGACTACCCATTCCAGAGTGGAAGTGGGAGTGGATAGGAATAGACTTTGTAGTGGGTTTCCCATATACCTCCCGAGGTTTTGATTGATTGAGATCAGCATAACTTTTCTCCCCTAGACTAATGGTCAGTCCAAGAGGATTATTCAAATTTTGGAAGAAATGCTATAGACCTATACTATTGATTTTGGGGCCAGTGGGATCAGTCCTTGGCTTTGGCAGAGTTCGCATATAATAATAGCTACCATTCGAGCATTGAGATGGCTCCCTTTGAGGTATTATATGGTAGAATATGTCGTTCCCCAATAGGCTGGTTTGATGCTTTTGAGGTTATGACTTGGGGAACTGATTTGTTGCGTGACTCGATGGATAGAATTATTATGATCCAAGAGAGTCTCCATACTGCCCAGAGTAGGCATAAGAGTAATCCTGATTGGAGGATTTGCCCTTTGGAGTTTATAGTTGGAGTCTGATTATTCCTACGAGTATCGCCCATGAAGGGTATGATGAGATTTGGGAGGAAGGGTAAGCTTAGCCCTAGGTTCATCATCTCTTTTGAGATCCCGAGATGGGTATGTGAAGTAGCTTATGAGTTAGCTGTGCACCCAGCATTTTCAGGTGTTCATCCTATATTACATGTTTTTATGCTGCGGTAGTACATTCCAGATGAGTTTCACATGCTTCAGTGGAATTTAGTTCAGCTTGATAAGTCCTTTGCCTTTGAGGAGGAGCCTGTAGCTATTTTGGACCGGCTAGTTAGGCAGTAAAGGTCTAGTGGAGGCATTGTCCAATCAATGAGGCTACTTGGGAGACTGAGCGGGACATGCAGACCTGATGTCCTCATCTTTTTGAGCCACTAGGTACCTTTTCTTTCTTGACTTTCAACGATGAAAGTCCTTTTAGTAGGGGATGTTTTAATGACCCCCAAGGTCATTTTGGTATTTTTGCATGTCTAAACTATTTAACCCCTTTCCTGCACCTTCTTTATAACTCTTATGTGATATTGGGATTGGTGGAATGCTCCTGAAGGTGTTTGGTTGAGTTTTGAGGTAGTTTGGCCATCTTAGAGGCTTAAGGCTTAAAAGAGTTAACTTTAGTGAATATCCAGAGATTCGTTCATCGTATGGGAATTCCGACTATCCCATCAGCTTCGGAAGGTCCATTTTGTCCTACAAGGAAGGTTGGTTTGGGGTTTGGAGTCCTGGTTTTGAGTTTGTGTGATATGCCATTTTAACTTAAAAGTTTTGATCAAGTTTGACTTCATTCAACATTCTGAGTTCACACACTCGGATGAAAATTCTGTCACCATAGTTAGCTCCGAAATGCCAAGTTCAGTCTAGAACAACCTTTGGTTTGATTCCTAAGGTGCTTGGAATGCATTTTTGGCCGTTTGTGCATTTTAAGTATTTTCTTTGGTAAAATTTTTATCAAAACGACTCTGTTGGAAAATTCATCGATTCCGTTGAATCTGGAATGCCATTTTCAATTGGGTAGCATAGTCCATTTGTGTTGATGGGGTTTCGAATAAATTTTGAACCCCCATCGGAGAATTTCAAATTTCCTTGGCCTTAGTTGATGAAGAGCTACTGGTGCAGCCCACTCTTGTGCTTCATGTTTGCAGGCCTCTTGACCACGTTTGTGGAGAATGTGGCAGCCAAGCCTCCGTATTCGTGAGAGGATTCTCTACGTTCGCAAAAGGTTAGCATGCCGAACCTCCGCATTTGAGGGCTTGTCTCTGCGTTCACGGAGAACAAATGATTCCAGTCAAGGGTCTTAAAACAGACCCGTCCAACATTCAAGTCTCATTTTGAGACTTGGCATTCTTGAGGTTTTTGAGAGCAATTCTCAACCAAAATTCATGATTCTTGTTCGTGTGAGTTGGAAATTCTTGCGGAGATATTTTGGGATATTTCCTCATCTTAAAAACCTTGTAAGTCTCGCGTAATTTCGTTGTTTCATTGTATTTTTGGCTAGTCTAGGTGTTGAAATTAGTGGAATTATTTTGAGCTCTTTCGGTGCTCGAAATGTACTAATTTTTTCAGCACAAGTTCTTTGAGGTATTTGGGACCTTGTGATGGAGTTGTTTTTTTCAATTTTGTGTGCAGGTCTCAATGTCAAATTTTGACCCAATTTTGGTTCTATTTTTAATTATAGGAATATGGGTATCGTTGGCTTTGTTTTAATGTATTTTTTGATAATTTGATAGAGTGGCATCGTTCAGAGGTGGCCCATAAAGGAAAAGCTTCGATTTAGCAGTTTATGTGCGGTTTCAACCTTGAGGTAGGTTATAGTTTCCTCTTGTTATACTTGGCTCGATTAGAATTGGTATATTTTGAGTAGTAGTGTGTGATTAGGTTTGTGATTTAGGTGTTGATATTATTTTGAGTAATTTGGAGTCGATGGTTATCGGTAGTTGCTAGACTGGATTTTAGTCGTTGGAGCGTTAGTGTAGGGTCTTTCTTGGCTTGTTTGCATCGTTTAGGATCCTTAGAACTTTCTTCTTATGGCTTGAACTTAAGATGTTTCTTGTTCGACTTGTTTGGTTTCAATTGTCTGTTTTGTCATGATTTCGATTTACGCTTATGCCCTTTACTTATGATATTGAAATGTTGGGCCCGATGCTGTGCTTTCGGTACACCAGAGTCTCAGGTTAGTGATTTGGTGCCTTTGGCGGAATTTTACCCAACTTGTGTAATATATGATTTTTGACATGCTACTTATTTTGATTTACCTCTCTGATGTTTAAAAATCTTTTTTAAAGGAAGAATAAATGGTGAGACTAAGATTTTGGCTAAATAAATAAGTATGAGAAGTTGAAGAAATATTGGTGATATCATGATCATGGAATTTAATGTTGATGAGCTCGAGGTATGATTCTAGGCGTCCCTCTTTATTGACTTTGGGCTACACTTTTATATTCACCATTGATATCTTGAGGTGTGAATTTTGAGCGGCCCATTGATATATATTCTAGGTTATTACTTCGATATTGATGCGCTCGAGGGTTTTTCTAAGCGCTCCATGATACTTTTGTGGAATATTGATCCATATCTACTAGTTTACCTTTATAAATTCTTCTGATATTTGTGAGTTTTAATTGTAAATGTGATTACCTGATTGGTTAGATTTACTTGACTATTGTATGATCTTCCCGTACCCTCTTTCCCCGTAATCCTAGTTTTATGCTTCTCTCCTATTATTATTAGTATCATCGTTCTGCTTATTATATATTTATTCTTTCTAAGCTTGATCGACCTATGATGCCTATTGAGTACCTCATGTTTTGGTACTCATACTGCACTTCTGCATCTTTTGGATGCTGCTCCAAGTTCGAGCCATGCCCGCGCTTGATCATTTATAGGGATGCCAGATTCGGATTATGGTGAGCTCTTGGCATTTGGAGATTTGCTACCTTCTTTCTTTTGTACTGGCTTCTATTTTGTATTCTGGGATAGTTAGTTCTGTATTATTTATGCATATTGTCAGCTTTTGTACTTTGTAGATTCTATATAAGTGATAACAAGTCTGGGGTTTGTCTCACGTCAGTTCATCTTTTTGGTCACTTTTGGGCTTTTTGTATATTTTATATCGTATTTACATATCTATACCTTGGTTCGACTTCTCCTTTGTTATATTCTTCTTGCTCCCGCCTTCTTATGTTATTAATTGTTAATTTAAATTGAGGTTTGACTTTCACTTGATTTGGGTTTGGTTTGGCTACTCGAGGTTTATAGTAGGCGCCATCGTGGACCAAATTTGGGTCGTGACATTAATTGTGGCCGAAACCAATCAACAAAGATGCTGTCAAGAGATATTATCTTTAAAGATTCAGGGTTTTCTTTTACCTCCTTCCCTGTAATTGCATTATTTGTTTGTAAATGTTGTTGTGCTTGTTCATTTTCAATCACTCTCTTTTGTAATGTAATACGTCTAACCTAAATTCCCAAAAATGAGATACGCAGGCGGCCTATGTCGGCTTTGATCATCCTTTTATCTATTTTCAATATTCCCATTTTATAATGAACTACGTCTTTCTTGAATTCCTAAAAATGAGATACGTCGGCGGCCTATGTTGGCTTTGGTCACCCTTTTGTCTATTTTCAATATTCCCATTTTTAATGAAAAATTCTCAAGAACGAGATACGTATGTGTCCTATGTCATCCTGGATCATTTCCTTATCAAAATTTCTTATTTACCTCCCTAGAGGGGAATTACATTTGACCTGATTCCTACATCAACATGATACGTAGGAGACGCAATGACTCAGTCATATCTCTCGTGTGTTTCTATTTATAATGAAAACTAAGACAAAAGTTTTGAGAGGGACTCAAAAATTTGAAAGAAGATCATTCTCCAGCAAGTCAAGACTGAAGGTACATCACAAATCGTAACTGGAACAAAATTTTTGAGAAAGGTCTCAAAAATTTTGCAAGTCTCTTTTCAATAAGTTGGAGATTCACCAAGACATCTAACTGGGATAGAAACCTCAAAAATTTTATCAAGCATTAACTGATGTTCAAAGACAACTTCAAATATCCCCAGCACGATAAAAAATTCAAGACTAACTTTAAATAATTCCTCAGCATCATCGGAAGTTCAAACTGCACATCAAATCTTTGACACAACATAATTTAGAGTTGACGATAAAGAAATCCTTAGAAAGTCCATATACAATACCCCATATTAAAGAAACTTGCAAACATTTAAACGTGCTATCGAATGTGCAAGAGCCTAAAACCAAGAACGTTCATCTAAGCTGTCACGATCAGATTTCTCGTGTCATGATGACATCTACTATAACCCACTAGTAGATAAGCCAACCCGTAACTTAGAATAATAAGTAATGGGATTGAGGGAAGAAACTAATTATGAATAGGAAATTTTCAACATAAGAAAAAATAGATAAGCAAAAATAAAACCAAAACCTGATATATACAACGAAGGATCCCTTCTAGAACAAGTCACAAGTACAGAGCTACTACAACATAAAAGATGAGTAAAAGTCCTTAAAGTGGACCAAAAGTATAAACATCAACTGGCTAGTGTTAGTATAAGTACCAAGACAACATGTATCCAGTAGGCATCATAAGGCAACTGAGAAGAAAAGGTTAAAACAAAACGAAAAAGAGGAATAAGCCTAAACAAAAATCATAATATAAGCATCTAAGTTGGAAAAAATACTAGCTAACCAAACTACAACTAACTACACCTAACTGGGACACTATAAGCTGAGGCAGGTCCTTCAGCCTGCCCCTTACACTGTAGTTCAGACCTTTGCTGCCAAACTCAGAAATAATTAAGCAAATAATGAGGCTCCTATTGAATTAGCCACCCCTGAATACACAACCAAACAGGGTCTGCCTGCTGTGTTTTTTGAAAAAGAAGACTTCATGCACAAACTAGCTCAAAGATGCAAATACACCTTGGTTGGCAAATTTACCCATACCATGCCAAAGATAGAGTTGATAAGAAGGAGCTTTATCATTCAAACTCAGCTCTCAAGAGGTGTAAAAATTGCTCATTTCAATGCTAGATATGTCTACATTGACTTGGACAATGAGTTGGATTACAATACTATCTGGACCAAACAGAGAATGACAATAGAGGGCCAACTCATGAGGATTCAGACATGGACACCTACTTTTAAACTTGATGAAGAAACCCCGATAGTGCCAATCTGGGTAGCCTTACCAGAACTACCTTGGCATTGTTATAACATGGAGTTCACCACTGCCCTGCTAGCCTTTGTAGGGAAGGTACTTTATCTAGACATTGTTTCCATACAAAAAACAAGGGGAAGCATAGCCAAGGTGAGACTTCAAGTGAACCTCACCAATAAAAGACCTCCCCATGTTTGGCTGGGATATGACAAAACTGATAAAACTCTAGGGAGGTGGCAAGCTATTTTATATGAAAATGTACCTGATTACTGCATGTATTGCAAACATCAGGGTCATTTGATACATGTTTGTAATATTCAAAGAAGGGATGAAGAACAAAAAAAAGAAAAGAAGAAGAAACAACAAAAATGAACAAAAACAAGGAGGGCATGCTAACCAAGGATCATGATGACACAAATATCAATACATCTGTAAAAGATGCTCCTGCTCAGCCACAATAAACACTTGATAATGCAAAAGAACTGTTGTGGCAAGTTTAGAGGAAGAAACAGTCTAAGGGACAAAACAAGCCCCAACAAACAAATATGATCAGCTCTATTCAACCACAGTAGAACAGGGGAGTTGATAAACCTCAGCAAAACATCACAGGTCCAGGTAAGCCCTCTACTCCTATTTATACTTCCAATAATTATGTTGATCTTGTTACCCAAGATCAAACCAATAACCAAGATGCAGGAGAACCAAGTAACCAAAGGAATTCCACTTTGAAGAATTCAGCAAAAATGCAGGAAAACACCATAATTCAACAACAAGGTATTACTCAAGGGAGCAATGTAACAAGGAATGCAGGTATTGACTTATTACTCCCCATACCCCTTACACCCCCATATCATATCTTTGCTGCTGTTGGATATGTAGTTGATGGAGGAATGGTTGGAGGAGTAATGGAGAACCCCACTAATCTGCAGGATGGGGAACCCAAAGGAGGGGGGATCTTGTCTTATGTTCTGCATGAGAATATCATTGACCTTAGGAGTGACCTTATAGCCCCTACTACCTTTGCACACAAGGCTCAAAATGACATACCAAATTCTGAATCCATCAGAAGAGATCCCCCTACTGATGACTCTACCATGCAAAACATCTTAGGCTCTATGGCCAAGGATTTGGAATCCATTGCAAGCAGTAGTGGCAAAGACTCTAATGCTAAAAAGAACAAGTTAATCAAGAAAAGGAAAGAGGCCATCAAAAAGAAAACAAACCTTTCTGAGAAATGCCAAACTCCTTTAACTGACAATGTTGCAATGTAGCAAAGTGAACAGGGATGTCAACAATTTGTACTTTATGATGATCAGGTGGGTATAGATATCACCCCTTTTCAAACTCCAGAGGTAGCTACAGATCACTTCACCTTTAACACCAACATACAGGACCCTATTGATGAGTATGCTGTATGTGATTCAGAAAATGAAGAAGATAATAATTATCAGCCCTTGCATGATCAGGAGGAAGATGATATTATAAGTGAGCATTTAATCAAAACCATCAACCCCTCTTCTGAGAATATATATGAGAAAGACATCCAACAGGTGGCTAGTTCATAGGGTCTATATCCTAGAGGGATACATAGGACCAGATTTAGCAACAAGGCAAAAATTTCTACAAAAACTACCCCCACAGGCAGACCAAGTACCAGGTCCCATACTTCAAGAATTTCTCAATGATTAGTACCCTTAGCTGGAATGTAAGGGGTATTAATACCCAAGAAGCCTTGGATAGAATAAAACTTCTCAAAAATATCCATCAAATTTCTCTTATAGCTCTAATGGAACCTTTTTCTGATAACTCTCAGTTACAATACTTTAGAAACCAGCTCAATATGGACTATGCCCTCCACAATCCCAATGGTAAGATTTGGATTTTCTGGACCAAAGATGTGAATTGTAAGATTTTGGAGAATGATGAGCAACTAATCACTTGTGAGCTCAATCATGTCATGGTCCCAAATCAATTCATCACTACCTTTGTCTATGCTAAATGTAAAGATCATCTCAGAAGACCTTTATGGGATAGCCTTCTACAACAGTCTACTATATCCAATCCATGGTGCACTATAAGAGGCTTTAATGTTATTGTAGACCCTGAAGAAAAATTAGGGGGTGTCCCCTATAATGTGAGAAAGAGTTTTGAGTTCATTAGCATTATTGGGGCTTCAGGTCTTCAAGACCTTGGTTTCTCAGGTCAGAAATACACCTGGTCCAACCTGAGGGGTATCAACTTTAGAATTTGGAAGAGACTTGATAGAGGGATGGTTAATGATAACTGGCTAGAGACCATGCCCCATACCAGCATTACTCATATTCCTTCTGTGGGTTCTGATCACTGCCCTTTGCTCTTGGAAATGATTGACCAACGACACAACCCCATCAAGTATTTCAAATTCCTGAACTGCTGGCTTGAGCAACCTTCTTTCATGGATACTGTCAAGAATTGCTAGAGCAGACCTTCTAAAGAAAATCCAATGTGGAGTTTTCATCAGAAAATAAAGAGACTTACTGCTACTCTTAGCTGCTGGTCAAGAATTCAATTTAGAGACATCTACGCTAAAGTCAAAGAATATGAGGAGAAGGCTAGACAAGCTGAAGAGAATCTGATCAGTATAAACTCCAATGAAAATAGGTCTCAACTGCATGCTATCAATGCTGAGTACATTAGATACATGAAGATAGAGGATTCTATCCTCAGATAAAAGTCTCAACTTCACTGGTTCAAAGAAGGTGACAGGAACTCTATCTACTTTCATGCTCTCATAAGAGGCAGGAGAAGAAAGATTTACATCCACAGGATCCAAAATGAAGAAGGCTCTTGGGTGCAAGGTGATAAAAAGATAGCTGATGCTGCTTGTGAATATTTCCAACAAATTTTTACTGGAAAGGAGGAGCACATCCAACAGCAGACACTCCATTGCATCCCTACAATGGAGACTGACAAAGACAATGAAGATTTACAAGCCATGCCTACTATGGAAGAAGTGAAAACTGTTGTTTTTACTATGAATCCTCACTCTGCTGCTGGCCCTGATGGGATGGATGGAACTTTCTTTCAGGTGTGCTGGGACATCATCAAAGAAGACCTCCTTAGAGTGATCACATCCTTCTTTTGTTGACAAACTATGCCTAAATATTTCACCCATACTTGTTTGGTTCTACTCCCAAAAGTAAACCATCCTACAAAAATCTTTGAGTTCAGACCCATAAGCCTTAGCAACTTCACTAACAAAATCATTTCCAAACTCCTTTACCTAAGACTTGCTCCTATTCTCCCCAACCTCATTTCCTTGAACCAATCTGGCTTTGTCAAGAATAGAAACATCTCTGAAAATATAATGCTTGCCCAGGAAATAATCCACCAGATCAAAAAACCAAATGTTGGAGGCAATGTTGTGATAAAACTTGACATGACCAAAGCTTATGATAGGGTCTCTTGGAATTACACTTGTCTTGTGATGAGAAGAATGGGGTTTAAAGAAACTTTCATTGACATGGTTTGGAGAATCATGGCTGATAACTGGTACTCTGTTATAGTCAATGGTTCAAGACACGGTTTCTTTCACTCCACAAGGGGTCTCAAATAAGGTGATCCTCTCTCCCCTGCTTTATTTATCCTAGGTGCTGAAGTGCTGTCCAGACTACTGAATAATCTTCATCAGCATCCCCAATTCCATGGTTTCTTTATGGCAAAAAAGGGACCTCAGATTAATCATCTGAGTTTTGCAGATGATATCATCATCTTTACTTCTGGAAGAAGGCACACCTTATCTCTCATTATGGAAACATTAACTACCTATGAAAGAGTTTCTGGACAATTGATTAACAAGCAAAAAAGTCATTTCATGGTTCCCTCCAATGCTTTCAAGTCTATTGTACTAAGAATCAAGAGTATCACTGGTTTCAACCAAAAGAGTAGTCCTATAACATACTTGGGATGTCCTATTTATATTGGTAGGCAAAGAGTTATTTACTACTCTGATCTTATTGCAAAAGTTGTAAGCAGGATCACTGGTTGGCATGCTAAAATCCTGAGCTATGGGGGTAGAGCTATTCTTGTGAAGCATGTTATTCAAGCCATGCCAATATATTTGCTTTCAGCCAGCATCCTTCCCTCAACCATCATCAAGCAGATTCAGAGCATCACTGCTAACCTCTTCTGGGGATGGAAAAATGACAAGAGGAAGTACCACTGCTCCTTATGGAAGAACCTTAGCTATCCTTATGATGAAGGGGGCATAGGGTTCAGACAAATCACTGATGTGGTTAAAGTTTTTCAATACAAGCAGTGGTGGACCCTTAGAACCAAGAACACCTTGTGGGGAGAATTCCTTAAATCCAAATACTGTCAGAGGGCCAATATTATTACAAAAGTGGGACACTGGTCAGTACTTAATTTGGAAGCACCTCATGAACAACAAACACAACATTGAGCCTCACATTCAGTGGAAAATTAAGTCTGGCTCTTGCCTTTTTTGGTGGGACAACTGGCTAGGTGTTGGCCCGTTAGCTCACTTTTCTGCTAACAGCTGTAGGTTTAACCACACCCAAGTTTCAGCTTTTCTAACTAATAGCCAATGGAATGTTGATCTCATTATCCAAAAAGCCCCTCCTCAGTTTGTTCCTAACATTTTAGCAACTCAATTCAGCTACCATCCTCTCAAACAGGACCATCCTTGCTGGATTCCTAATACCAATGGGGAGTTCAGTTGTTCTTCTGCCTGGAAGCTCATTAGAGACAAGAGGACAAATACTATGCTGAATGCATGTACTTGGCACCAACTAATACCTTTCAAATACTCCTTTCTTGTTTGGAGAGCTCTTAGAAGGAAATTACCTACCAATGAGAAAATAACTAGCTTTGGCAAAGCCCCCTCTCAGTGCCATTATTCTGATAGACCTGGCCAAGACACCATTGATCACACCTTTGTTGCAGGAACCTTTGCCAAGAATACTTGGAGGGTGTTTGCTGATTCTTTGAGCATAAAAAAGGATTACACACCTCTTAGAAATATGCTTATGAGATGGTGGACATCTAAATACAAGAATGAAGCCCATAAGCTCCTGTTACAAGCAATCCCTATCTTTATTTGTTGGAACTTATGGAAGAATAGATGTGCTTCCAAATATGGAGGGAAGAAATCTAACCTTTCAAGAGTCAAATTTTCTGTCTACAAAGACATCTCTAACATCTCATCACAGCTTTTCCTTATATTGAATGGCCAAATAACTGGAAGGACCTATTCATTTCAGTGGAACAATGCTACCATGACACCAAAATTACCCCTGTATGCTGGATCAAACCAGGTGATCACATGGTAAAGCTAAATACAGATGGTAGTGCCCTTAACAACCCAGGCAACATTGGTGGAGGAGGAATACTTAGAAATACTCATAGTGACCTTATCTTTGCCTATGCAGTTCCATTGGGGGAAGGAACTAACAACCAAGCAGAAATTAGGGCTGCTATCTTTGGTCTATCTTGGTGTATTCATCTTGGTTATTTACAGGTAGAGTTAGAGGTAGATTCTCAACTCCTAATCAGGTGGTTACAACAAGAAGCAAAACCCCCTTGGTCAATAAAGGAGTTGCTGGACAATTTAAACAACATCATCAACCAATTCCAAACTTTCAGCTGTAAACACATCCTTAGAGAAGCAAACTACATAGCTGATGTCTTATCCAAACACAACCACAAATGCAAATCTCCTGAACTCTATTTCACTGTGTATGACTCCCCAAACAAGCTAAGGTATACCTTGAGATGGACAAGCTGGAAATGCCTTCTTTCAGAAGAAAGAAACTCAGGAGAATCAAGAAACCTCCCTAACTCATTCCATTTTGGTTCTAACTCAAACTTCAACATGGTTTTGTCTATGCATAGCTATAAATACCTTGAAGATCTCATAGTTAGAATTCCTGGCAAAAGGAAAATCTCCCTTCTTTATTACTATCATTATTATTTTCTTAGAATAACCAGTCTAACTTTAGAGGTAAGGAGTAGAGTAGTTTATATTTTGTCTTCTCTTCTTTCTTGGCTTAACAGGTATAGGAATCTTGATTGGAAGCCCAGGCTAGTTTCCTTGCAACACACATGGGACACATTCAACTTCTTGTTTTTGTTTTTGTTTGCTGGTCTGTGCAGATACACCACATTACACATTGGTTTTTGTTTTTGTTTCTGTGCAGGTTACAAACTACAGCAAGAACAATATTCCAGCCTCTTCCAAGATTACAGCAGTTACAACAATCCAAAAGCATTCATCAGGAACACCTCTCAATAACTCCTACCAACCTGAAATTGCACCTCTTGAGCCATCTGTATTTGTTTGTTTATCAGTACAGATTCACAACACACTCCAGTTGTGATAATTTAAACAACTTGCAGACATGCAGCTCTACAGATTCAGCAAGACCCCAAGATCAAAAACAAGAGGAGCTGTTCCTTGCAACAAGTTTGTCAAAACTAAGGAGAAGCAGATGCCAGAAACAAACCTCAGCAGCAGCCATCAGCCCTCAACAACATATATCATGCAACATCCAAAATCCTCCAAATTTTGCAGGATATTAGCATCCCTAAAGATGGTTGAGCCCAAGAAATTTCAGCTCAAACAAATAACCGGAGATGTTAGTCGAGCGACATTGAAAAAGACAGTCGATGTTGCAGGCAGAACAGTAACTCTCAAGAGGAGCAACAGTATACATCATAAAAAATGCTCCAAATTTTGTAGGAATACAACAACTACAATAATTGTAGAGCCCAAGAAATTTCAGCCCAAACGGAGAATCGGAGACATTAGTCGAGCGACCTTAAAAAAGATAGCCAATTGTTATGGAACCCCTTTGTTTCTTCTTCTTTGGCAAAATCTGAATTTTAACAACTTTCAACAACTTGTATGTTAGCTATTATATGGACCCAAGAATTTAAAGCCCGAATGGATTCTCAGAAACGTTAGTCGAGCATCACAGAAGATATGACCGATCTCGACCCATGCAAAGGAAATTGGGTATACTTGTTTTTCTTCAATTTAGTTAGGTTCTATACCTTAGTTGAATAGAACTAGTTTTCTATACTTGATCTTCCTAGTCGAGAGGAGTCCTCTTATTAGATATCTTCCTTTTTATTTTTGGAGGTAAGGCCTTTCACGTCCCCCTCCTTGTACTCGTTAGTTTACCTTTATATATATAAGATGAAAATTTTTCTAAAAAAAAACAAAACTGAGGCAAGACACTCGTGCACAAGTTAAAATAAAAACTAAATCGAACCATCATAAGCCCGCTGAGTACACAGAATAACTACAACTATCGAGGCTAGGAACCAAGAATCGGTGATGCCAAGAACCGAAGAACCATTTCATTTCTAGACCAAGAATCTCTAGGAATTGATGAACTAGGAATGCTTTAGGGGTCAAGGCTAGGACTGGGACCCAGATGCTCGCCCGAGTATTCAAGGTGGTCAAGGCCGGGGCTAGGTACCTGAATGGTTGCCATAATGCATTAGTACGTTCAAGGCCGAGGATGGGTACCTGAATGCTCACCATAAAATATCAGTACGGTCGAGGCCGGGGCTGGGTACTAAAATGCTCGCCATAATAGAAAGTCGATAGAGGTCGGGGCTGGATACTCAGATGCTCCCCGATGGAAATTCCAAATGTAGGGCGGGGCTAGGTACGCAGATGCTCCTAGATGATTCATACCATGGTGCCGAATATTCTCCATTCCCATTGAATGATAACAGTTCCAAGAATCTCCTTCTCAATGGGTCATCTCATATGCGGCCAAGGCTCGAATCAGAGTCAAAATCGAACATCATCAAGTATGGTATCGCCAATGCATCTCGAAAGTCACGATAATGCCTAGTTATGGATAAGGGTATTCTTGAGAGTAAGGTTACCACCTAGATAAGGCCAAACTACCGAGAACTAGCCTGCTATGCCATTCTAAAGGGATCTAAGTCCGCGGAGTGATGCTGGGGAAATGAAGGCAAGTTTTCAACCTTTACTAAGGCCAACATACTCCATAATATCGACACTATAATCATTCAACTCATCTTACAATACTAACAAGTAACGAAAAGGGGCACATACTACAAAATACCCAAAAAACCCACTTAAAGCTGAAAGTATGATTTCTAACATCTAGGATATAAAAATAAGCTACCCAACTAAATTTCCATCTATTTCAACATGCTTTCTTACAATCTAGTCTCAAAAATCACTAAAAATGGAGCTAAATTGGCCAAGTTACAATCTTCCAAAATTCAACAAAATATCAATCCAAAAATGACTAACCTCACATGAAGCCTCCCTGCAAGATTCTCGAATTTACCAACGGATTTCCCACGAAAGTATCTTGAACTTAGACCCTTGAATCACCTAATTTGAGCTTAAATGGAAGGAGATATACAGGTTTGAAATTTGGAAGAACTACTGAAAATTCATACACCAAGATTTGGCCTTTGCGAACGCGACTAGAGGCCTGCGAATGCAGAGGCAAAGCTCTCACACCTCGTCAATGCGGCCCATGTCCACCTATCGTAGAGAAAAATTTCTTGGGTTTCTGCGAACGCGAAGAACAAAATCTCCTACACCAGATATCAACTAAAAAGATGATGTTTCTCAAGTTCAAATATTCTAACGGGGTGTTCGAAATTCATTCGAAATCCTATGCGTGCAAACGAGATATGCTTACCCACCAAATTTGACGTTTTGGACTCAATGATGCAGTTAAAATTTCCATACGAGGTTATTACAACTGAAAGTGGGTCCCACACCAAAGGGCATTTTGAGCTAAATTGCATAACGGGCCTCGAGATTAGACCGAATATCTTGAGAAGAAAATGGAAGGTCTTTCTAGACCAAACTCAACATTTTGGAGCTAACTGCGATATCAAAATTTTCATTCGAGCACGTTTTCTAAGAGTGTTGACCAAGGTTAACCATGAGCCAAATTTCAAAGGCAAAAAGCCAAATGGTCTCAAACTCGTACCGATTGCCTCGGTACTCATGCCGACCATCCTACTAGCTTAATTTGGCCATTACGGAGCTAATAAAATGATCAAAATTCCATTTTAAGGTCTTTTTTCCTAATGTTATGATCGAAGTCAACTTTTTAAGTTATAGAAGCTCCAAAATAGAGAAATGGCTCTAAAACCCAAATGAATGACCAGACAACCACGCTACCAGCGCCAGTAGGTCATAAATAACCTGGGTTCGCTATAGGAATATTCTAAATGATGAAATAGACATAATATTAGGAAAATGACCTGAAGGGTCATTATAATATTCAGTACTAAAAGAACTTTCGTCCATGATAGTAAATATAAGGATATACCTGGTCGCTTAAAATAGCTAGGGAATTGCTCCCGCATCTCCTGTTCGATCTCCTAGGTAGCCATTTTGATATGATGTTGGTGCCACTTAACCTTAAACACAAGGATGGACCTAAAATGAAGCTGGTGAACATATCTGGCTAGAATAGCAACTGTCTCCTCAACAAAAGTCAAGAGATCATCCAACTAAACAGAATCATATTAAAGCATGTGAGACTCATCTGGAATGTACCAGCACAACATAGAAATATGGAAAACAGGGTGTATAGCTGAAAATATTGGAGGCTAATCCAACTCATAAGCAACCTCTCTAACTCTCCTCAAAATCTCCAAAGGCCTGATATACCTGGGGCTAAGCTTACCCCACCTGCCGAATGTCATCACGCCCTTCAAGGGAGATACCTACAAGAACACCCAAACTCCAACCTCAAAACGCAAGGGTTGACGCTTGCGATTAGCATAAATTTTGTGCCTACTTTGATTTGTACTCAACCTATCCTATATAACTCAGACTTGGCTATGGCATCCTAAAGTAAATCAGTACTGTGTGGCCCAGGCTTTGAAGACTCAAACCAACCAACCAGAGTGCGACAATGCCTACCATATAAGGCCTCGAACAGGGCCATCTAAATACTAGAGTGGTAGTTATTGTTGTATTCAAACTCCACCAAAGGCAAGTACTACTCCCAATAACCCTCAAACTCCAATACATAAGCTTGCAGTATATCCTCTAAAACCTGAATAATATGCTCTAACTAGCCATCGGTCTGTGGATGAAATGCCATGCTAAGATTAACTTGGGTGCCCAACTCTCTCTAAAAGGTCCTCCTAAAACTGGAAGTAAATTGAGATCTCCTATCTGATATAATACACACTGGTACCATATGTAGATGGAACCTCCTGAATATATATCTGAGTAAGACGATCTACAGTAAAAGTAGACCGCATCGACAAAAAATATGCTGAGTTGGTCAATCGATCAACAATGACCTAAATACCATCATTACCTCTTGGTGTCTAAGGTAATCCTATCACAAAGTCCATGGTAATCTTCTCCCATTTCTAGTCAAGAATAGATAATCTCTAAAACACTCTACCAGGCCGCTAATGCTCGACCTTAACCTCCTGGTAGCTCAAATAATGGGATACATACTCAGCTCTATCTCTCCTTATGCTACACCACCAGTAATGCTATTGCAAATTTTGATACATCTTTGCGGTGCCCAAATGAATAGAGTACCTAGAATCATGGGCCACGTGAAGTATTAAGTGAATAAAGTCTCCAACTCTGGGAACACAAAGGCGACCATCAAACCATAGTATCCCATCTAAATCTATAGAAGCCTAGCCACCCTCACCTTGCAATACTAACTCTTGAAGCTCTACCAATGCTCCATCCTCAAACTACCTACCACGAATCTGATCCAATAGGGATGATCAAGCTTCAACAAAAGCCAAAATAGGTGCAAAATTAGAGATGTCCAACCTGACCATTCTATTAGCTAAAGAATAAATGTCTAAGTCTAGGGGTAGCTCCACAGCAGGAAAGTAAGCTAAACTATCCATACTCCCCGCCTTCCAGCTGAAGGCATCCACTACTACATTTGCCTTGCCTGGATGGTAGAGGATAGAGATGTCATATTCTGTTAATAGCTTAATCCAGCACTGCTTTCTATAATTAATATCCCTCTAAATCATAATGGACCCCGTATAAGTAGTGCCTCCACATCTTGAGTGCAAAAACTACCACCGCGAACTCTAGGTCATGAGTGGGGTAGTTGCGCTCGTGTGCTCTCAATTGTTTGGAAGCATAAGAAATAACTCAGCCCCGCTGCATCAACACACACCCAAGACCTACACCAGAAGCATCATAATATACCTCAAAGCTTTTGCCCTTAGCTGGAAGAGTAAGAATAAGAGCGGTGGTAAAAAACTCCTTGATCTTCCCAAAGGTTAACTCATACTCTTTGAACCACACAAAGGGAATATCCTGGTGGGTCAAAGGGGTCAATGGGGCTGCAATGGTGGAGAAACTATTATACCCCGCACTTTTGTACATTGGAGCATATTTTTTTTTCTAAAAGATTGCCATGTGATCCATTTATCTATGAAGTTCTACGTGAGTAGTAATAGTTGGAAATAGGTCTAGAGGGCTTTAAAAGGAGTTGGAGGCCAAATAAGGAGTCGTGGTACTCAACCTACTTGCGTAAGCTACAAACTTGGATGTCCTATGTAATTAAGCTACTCAAGAACACATGGAGCTTAAGTAGCAAGGAATACATAGGCTCTTAAAGTAAGATGAGATTACGAACCCACAGAAGAGGAAAAAAGAGGCATAACACCTACTTGAAACAAGTAGGTGATGCACCTACTTGGACTAAGTAGGTGATGCACCTACTTGGACCAAATAGGTGACCCACCTACTTGGGGGTGGGCCCCATGCTGCCGCGTGTCAGCCTTGGAGTGGTGGCATGGATTGGTTGGTCCAATGAGGGATGGACACATGTAACCCTTAGGGGATGACATGTTTCACCTCTTAAAGGATGTATATACAAGTGTATTGATGACAAATTCATCAAATTCTCATCTTTTACCACTTTAAGTTAAAAGAAAAGGAAAGAAACCCTAAGAACTAGAGAGAGTAGCGTCCGCCAAGGGGGGAAAGAAGGTAAGTATTCCGATTTCGCCCCATGAATTAATTATTTAAGGTACCCTAATTAATTATCTGGGGTAGAAGGATAGCGTAACAAATAGCCCGCTAATGTTTAGCATGTTAAGGAGCTTCCAAAGTTGAATTTCAGTAAGGTAAGATCCCTCCTTTCGAGTTGGAGTTAATGATGTTGTTATGGAGTATGTTACATGTGTTGAATGAAGCTGAAAGTAGGAAAATTTCACAAGTATACTTGACGTGAGAAACAAACTAAATTGGAGTCATTCTAGTTAAATTAAAGTTGAGTAGTGTTGTTGCGATTGTAGTGTTGTGGTTGGAGACGGTTTAATTGTGTGTTGTAGGGATGGAACGTGATGTAAAAAAGGTGTGAGTGCTTCTGGTTGAAACACATAACCCTCCGTTTCGTGTGGTTAAAGGTTTTATGAAATAGAGATAGAAAACCTTATTTTGATATCATGGTTTAGGGCAAGTTGTTTGGAACTTGTATTGCATCGTATTGTAGTAATTCAATGTTGTATACTGCTGGTTGCTGTTTTTAATATGGATGCTAAGGTTTGGAGGTTAAAATGGAAGTTTGGATAGGGCAAGTTATAGGGGAGGTGCTGCTCGATTTTCGTTAACTTCTTAACACACTTATAAACTAGTCGAGAAAGGTGAACAAGGAAATGGTTCTTATGGATACTTAAATACAAATGTAGGAACTGGAGAGTTGAAGGTTATTAATATAAGTATTATTTTTGTATTAAATAGGTTCACAAGACGACGATGTGAACGTGGTTACGAGTAACCCATTAGAGGTATGTAAAGCTTATCTCTTCCTTTCTTTTGGCATGTCTTCAAGTTAAGTAATGAATGATATGAGCTTGAGGGTAAATCTACTCATAAATGTCAAGCGTAATTCACGGTCCTTGTTTACTTCTTGATGAAAGCACTCTTACGATAATTGAACTAGGGCTTTTTAAGCTTTTCATACATTAGGAAGTGATGAGTATGTAAAGCTATTCTTTTTTTCTCTTGGCATGTCTTAGCCATAAGTGGTTTGTATATAAAATGTGGGGATAATTCCATTCATAAAACTCCAGGCATGACTCATAATTCTTACCCACTTCTTGGTATTAGAACTCCTACAATAATTGAGTTATTGCCTTTTAAGGCTTCTATATGATGAAGGGTAGTATATGTAAAGCCTATCTCTTCTTTCTTTTGGAATGTCTTAAATGTAAGTGAATTGATATATGATATGAGTTTGGAGGGAGTTCCATTCATAAGTTTCAGACATAACTCATGACTCATGTTCACTCCTGAATGCTAGAAGTCCTAAAGTAGTTGAACTACTACCCTCGAGCCTTCTATATGTTGAGTACTGACTGAGTATGTAAGCTCCTATTTCTAAATACTCTGTGATGGTAAATGTCTCTGTTTGCATAAGCTATGTAGCATTATCTTGATCTACGTCTATGTTGCCTGAGGCTCCACTTAATATAATCCCTAATGACCTTTAGAGGGTACTTAAGATAAGTACTACACTGATCTTCAAGTGACGGTTCACCTGACTATTTCCTTGAATCTTAGACAGTGATTTTACTTGTATATGGTTACTCGCAACTCTACTTGTGCATGCTATTAAATAATTATTCACCGTGTCCCATGAAGGGCCGGGCATGATAAATGATGAAATGATTATTCACTACGTTCCATAAAGAGCCGGAAATGATAAATGATGAAATGATTATTAACCACATCCCATGAAGGGCCGGGCATGATAAATGATGAAATGATTATTCACCGCATCCCATGAAGGGCCGGGCATGATAAATGATAAAATAATTATTCACTGCATCCCATGAAGGGCTGGGCCTGATAAATGATAAGATGATTACTTATTGAGTCCTTTACCAAAGGGGCGGATACAATATATAGACATGTATATAAAATATAGTAATACACTTGTAGCACCGAGTGAGGAAGATGTACATGCCCTCATTTCATAAGGTGCAAGTATAGTGATTTGTTAATTGTTACACTTGTTGCCTGCATCCCTATTTCATCTGTTGTCTCAGTTATTACATGTTATGCTTTATATACTCAGTACATATATTGTACTGACCCCCCGTTCTCTAGAGGGCTCCATTTCATACCCACAGGTATAGATGCGCATTTTGGAGGTCTGCCAGCTTAGGATTCCACACAGCCATTTGGGAAAAGCTCCATTGTATCGGAGCCTAGCTTTTGGTACTGTCCTTCTGATGTGTACATTATTCATTCAAGGATACGGCGGGGTCCCTATCCCGCCATATGTTATTGTTAATACTCTTAGAGGTATGTAGATATGTGTGTGGGTTGTGTATATATATGTGTTTGATTATGTCCATACGACTCATATTTTAGGACATTTCCTTCGTCATAGAAGTCTTGTCGGCTCGCATGTATGTATATAGGAGATGACCCCACATGCTATGATAGCCTCATTGGCTTATGTGTTATGTTGCATAAATGATAATTTGTGATCTCTAAGGAGACAGGTTGTGCCAATGCATAATCATGCGACAGGTTTACTTACAGTTAATAAGGGTATACGCAAGTGTCCAGCTTGGACACCTGTCACGGCCTAAGGGGTTTGGTCATGACAGAAACCCTCGATGAAGTGCCTATAAATACACAACTAATCCAATGAAGCTTTGAATATCTCTAACGAATATGGGCCTAGCCCAACCACAAATGGCCTCAATCTTCATCGGATTCACCATGATACCTTTCATAGACACCAAGCATCCCAAAAATGCCATAGACTCCAACTAAAAATTGCACTTTGAGAATTTAGCGTAAATTTGCTGATCTTTTAAAGTCTAGAGTACAACCCTCAAATGATGTGCTTGATCTTCTCTACTCCACGAGTATACTAGTATATCATCAATGAATACAATTATGAAAAAGTCAAGATAAGGCCTGAATACTAGAGTGATAAGGTCTATAAAAGCTGCGGGGGCATTAGTAAGCCTAAAAAACATCATAAGGAACTTGTAGTGGCCATTACAAGCCCAAAAAGTAGTCTTATGGATGGTGGCACCTCTAATCCGCAACTGGTGATAGCTGGACCTCAAGTCAATCTTAAAAAACACAGATGCACCCTAAAGTTGGTCGATGCTTAAGCGATAATGGCATGATAAATGTTATATGATTCAGTGGGATTTGATTTCTTTGGATCAGGAGCCCGTTTCTATCTTATATAGGCAGAGCTGGTAGTTGAGATCAAAACATATTGACTCAGTGAAGGTACAATGGAGGAAATAACCTATTTATAAGGCTATATGAGAGGTGGATTCTGACATGCTTCATAGATACCCTCAGCTTTTTGCCCCTACAGGTACTTTATTTTACTTTTCAATTAAGGATGAACAAGTGTTTTAGTGGTGGATGAGGTATTGTCACAATTCTTGAGAAATTACTTTTTATGTGAAATGACTATTTTGCCATTCCCCTTAGCATTTTAACACTTTGTTTTTGTTATAGAGAGGGTTGGCACGATTTCCGATATGATCAGGTGTGATTTTAGCTTTTTGAGGCCTTGAGTAGGAGTTTTATTGAGATAGTTTACTTTGGACAACATATTGAGATCTGAGAGTTTGATGGGAATTCAGTCAGTTTCATTTCATTCGGAATGTCGAGTTTGGTCTAGTTGAGTGTTGAATTAGAGCCTCAAAACCTTAGAATGCATTTTTGGAATTTTGTCTCAAAGGTTAGTCCTCAGCCTAAAAAGGGTTTGGGAGGGAATTTTTATCATAACATCCTTTATTCATAAATCCATAATTACGTTGAGTTTGAAATGTAGAAATTAATGTGGTAGTATATTCAGTTTATTTTTATCAGACCCTAAATGAATTCCAAGGATCCGTTTTGAGACTTTTTTCTTATCTTTGGTTGGAGTTCTGGTGCAGGTCCCGCTTCCTCTTCACATTTGCCACCTTGAAGCTCTCATTTATGGGGATCCAGTTCTCTCTTCATCGTATTCAGGACCTTATATCCACGTTCGTGATGGAGCAACCTCTAGCGCTTGGCATTCATAGTAGTAGGGTCCATGTTCATGGTGACTATTTTTCATTGAGCTCAGCGATCACACGATTAGTGGCCCGCTATCGTGATGAACATTTTGGGGCCTGAACAATGATACTTTTGTGAAAACCTCCCATTTTTTACATTCCCTTATTTTTTTTGGATTAGAGCTTGGAGAGACGATTTGTGAAAAGATGTTTTGTGGAAATTCATTTGGTTAAGTTCTTTTATCATTTCTAAATCATTTTCTTTCAATTTTATTCTCTTAAATCATTTGAAAGTAAAGATTTCAAATGGGTTTTTGGGAGTTTTTTTCCAAGTTTCAAAATTAAATATTTTATGATTTCTAGTCTGTTTCTTGATCAATTTTAATAGATTTTTCAACCATGAACTCCCCTTGATGTGTAGAATATGAATCTCAAATAAAATTCCTAGTTTTTCCTTTTTGTGTTCGAGGTCATTTTTGGACAATTTTGAGCCCTATTTTAAAGCCTTGCAATAAGGGTATCGTTACGCTCTTTTTGATGAACTCTTTCCTTTCTTGATAGTTTGTAATCATTTTGTAGTCAGTGTTTGTGAGTAGAGTTCCGATTAGAATGTTCGAGCAAAGTTTCGGCTTCGAGGTAGGTTTGGTTATCCTTCTTGGAGACTAGGATTTGGTAATTAGTCATTCATATGTTATAGACTTTGGGATGGGGTAGTAATGTTATTTGGGACTATTTCTTTTATGATGCCCTTGTGGGGGAATGATTATACTATGTTGAATGTGTGGGGGTTTATTTGTGCGGTTTTCCATTATCGGGGCCTTTTTTCTATACTATTTGCTTTGAGAATATATGATTCATGATTTTCTTATTAGAGAGGCTTGTAATACTATTTGGCTTGTAACACCCACATGAGGGGTTGAGTTAGGGGTTTGATCCCACTTGAGTAATAAAATATTTTCAGAAAGAGTGAACTTTTATTTCAATGTATCTCCTTCCCATTGCAATCTACTTGATGGTGTATATCATGTTTAGGTTGATTTTTAAGAACTTCAACCTTTATTTTACATGTTGAGTTTAATACTGCTTCCATTCCATATATGTTGTAATGCATTCATCCTCATTTAGCATTTCATTGATGTTGGGAGAGAAATCTAAAAATTCTTTTTGAGAAAGAAGATGTGACACATTTTTATATCCTTGACCGCGAGCTTGGTGTAAAGTTGATGAGATATTGAGATTGTGATTTTTTTTATGGACTGCGAGTCCCCATGAGTTCTTGTCTGGATGCCTTAGCTTAACCGATGTATACGACAGGTTGTACAACAACCTTGATTCCACCGTACCCATACATCATTGCATCATCTTATTGCATTGCATTATATTTATTTGTGGATTATTTTACTTATCTGATTATTTGTGGTATTGAAATATGCCTATGTGTTTAGTTTACTCATGTTATTCTATATAAATTGATGGCATCGATGTCGGAATAGGACTTTTGTAAATGCAAGTTGTAGTGTTTCTTACTTTATTGCATAAGATTAATTAGCTCCTTATACTAAGTAGGTCAAATCTACTGAGTACATATGGATTGTACTCACCCCTAATTTTATGTCCCTTTTGATGCAGATCCTAGTCAGGGTATTCAACACGACAATTGTTCTCTCTAGTGGATAGTGTTATATCAGATTAGTGGTGAGATCCTGTGATCTTGATCATCATTTACTTGTTTTTACGTTAGAAAAGTCAAGAGCACATTCTTACTTCGTAATTAAAGTCTATTATTAAACTTTCCTTATGGGATTTGACCCCGACCTCACACGTTGGATTTATATTGGGTTTATATTACTAACAATCGCCTAAACTCTGAATCGTAAGAAGTGTAGTTTGAGCGTTATTAAAAATGGCGCCATTATCGGGGAACGGTGATTAGATTTCTTTTAGTGAACTGATTTGTGATCAAGTTATTTGTAGTAGGATTACTTTATTATCACTTGTTTGTTTTTCTCTTTGATAGGTGAAGAAATGAGTGTTAATAGAAGTAATGTTATAGACGTGAATGATGACATTGGGTATAAGATTACCCTCTACTATGGGTAACAATATCTTTCATTTCATTGTTACTATGTTGTAGTTGTTGCAAATGAAAGGGTTCTTTGGAGGCCTTGTTCACGAGGATCCTCATGATCATATTAGGAATGTTCTTGATGTATGCAACCCCTTCTCATTAAAAAACATATTGCCAGAGTCTATCTGATTATGGTTGTTTCCCTTTTCTTTTATGGGGGAGGCAACCAAATAGCTAGTAGAATTACCAGGGTATTCAATTACCTTGTGGGATGACCTCATTGCAGAATTCTATGAGCAGTTCATTCTACCGTCTAAGATGTTGAAACTTACGGACAATATTTAGAACTTCAAAGGATTGCGTTGCAATGCCCAACACACGGGCTGCCTTACAATGTGATTTTATAGTTCTTTTACCATAGTCTTGATACGGTAAATAAGGGGTTAGCAGATCAGCTTGTTAGGGGCGGCCTTATGCGCCAACATTTTGCCATTGCCTCAGCTTTGCTTGACAAAATAACAAAGATTAATCATGCTTGGCATACTCGAGAAGATCATATATCTTCTCTCCATGTTGGGATGACTAAAAAGAAGCTTGAAAAGGACCATGCAGGGGATGAGAACATGGCTAAAATGATGAACCAACTAGATTTTTTATCGAAACATGTTATGGGAGGAGGTTACAAAGTAGTGAATGTTATGGATGTGAATGTTGGAGTAAACTCGGAAGAATCCAAGTTCGATACTATGAATAATGAAGAGGTACAATATTTAGCAAATAAGTTGGGGGGTTCTCGACCGACCTTTCCAAGGCCAGATAGGAACCAAGGTTGGAACAAAGTGCACGATAATGGTTGGGAGATAGGGACTAGCATGATAGAGGAAATGCTTGGAGAGATGATCATGCTGATCGTGATAGATATGTTCCTCCTCATCAAAATCCTAAGAAGGCGAGTACTTACCCAAAAGGTTTTCGTACAGAAGATATACTTGCTAGAATTTTGAACAAAGTCGAAGGATCAGATAAGGTGTTGAAAGAGATAAAATATGATTTCTCTTCTTTAAATCAAGTGGTCACCTCGCTTCAATGTCAATTAACCAATTGGAAGCTCAGATGGGTCAAATCTCAACTCATCTTAACCCAAGACCAAAAGGAGGTCTTTCAAGTGATATCATTGCTAATCCTAAGAATGACAATGCACAATTCATGTCTATTTTGACAAGTAGTGGCAAAGTGGTTGATGAGGATGTGATAACTAATAAAGCTACAAGTTTAGCCAAAGGGAAGATCAAAGTGTTCGAAAGTAATGAGCTAGCCGAAGAGCTCAATAATGATCAGTCTGATCAAGTGAAAGATGCACCGATGGAGATTGATTCTAGTGTTCTCCTATGTCTAATGCGGGTGTTGTCCCACCAGTAGTTCTAACAAAGCCACTTCCAAAAGTGAAACGCCCTTTCCTTCAATGTTTGAAAAAGAATGATGAGGATATGAAGTTTCAAAAGTTCCTCTCGATGTTCAAGCCTCTCTCAATAAATTTGCCTTCGATGGAAGCACTATTGGAGATGCCCGAGTATACAAAGTTCATGAAGGAGCTTGTGACAAAAAAGCATAATATGGACATCAAAACTATTGAAGTGTCTCATAGCTATAGTGCAATTATGTCAAGCAACATTGTGGTGAAAAAGGATGATCTTGGGGTATTTACAATTCCATGCACTATAGGGCAGTACCAGTTCGCTAAGGCATTTTGTGATTTAGGTGCAAGCATAAATTTGATGCTGTATGCAATTTTCAAATAGCTTAATTTAGGTGAACCTAAACCAACTACTTTGAGGTTACTCATGGCTGGCCGAACAATCAAGCGTCCCACCTGTATTCTCTATGATATTTTGGTAAAGGTTGATAAATTCTTTTTTCCTATAGATGTTATTCTTGATTGTGAAATTGATGCGGAGCTGCCCATTATTCTTGGTTGTTCTTGGCTACCGAATGAGCTTTGGTTGATATGGAGAGTGGTGAATGGAAATATTGGGTAAATGGTGAGGAAGTCACAATTAATTTTTGTAAGTCGATGAAACAACCTAGTGATTTTCATGTCATCTCTGTGATCGATATTGTGGATGAAGCTGTGGCAAGTGTGCAAGAAGTTTCTAATATTGGGAAGTCTTAGCGGTGGTGTTGCTGAACTATGATGGGGAAGAAATTCCTGATTATGATAAAGTGGTAGAAGTGCTTACGAGTATTGGTTCCTACCCCAAGAACCCTTTGTGGTTAGAGATTGATCTGGAAAATAGGGACTCACCACCTGCCATGCCTTCGATAGATGAACCACCCAAGCTTGAGCTTAAAGTATTCCCTCTCATCTTAAATATGTGTTCTTGGGGGAAAATTCTTCTTTGCCCATCATAATAGTTACTAATTTAGTCGAGGAACAATTGCATACTCTTGTGAGTGTGTTACGACAATTTATCAAAGCTATTGGGTGGATAATTACCGATATTATAGGCATTCCTCCCAGTGTAAAAGTTGTGAAGAAAGAAATAATCAAGTGGCTTAATATAGGTATTGTGTATCCCATTGCTGATAGTAAATGGGTGAGCTGGGTGCAATATGTTCCTAAAAAGGGTGGCATAATTGTCATGCCGAATGAAAAGAATGAGTTTGTATCAATGCGATTGGTTTCTGGTTGGAGGGTATGCATGGATTATCGGAAGCTGAATGCTTGCACAGAGAAATACCATTTCTCTATGCCTTTCATAGACTAAATATTTGATCATCATGTAGGCCAGGCTTGGTATTTCTCTTTAGATGGGTACTTCGGGTATAATTAGATTTCTATTGCCCTTGAGGATCAAGAGAAGACAACTTTCATGTGCCCGTATGGCACTTTTTCTTTTAGGTAGATTCCTTTTGGGTTATGCAATGCCCTGATGACTTTTCAAAGGTGTATGCTGTCTATTTTTGCCAAAATGGTAGAAGATACCATGGAAGTCTTTATGGATGATTTATCAGTTATGGGGGACACATTTGATGCATGCCTTGAATATCTTAGTCAAGTGTTGTAAAGATGTACCGAAACCAACCCCGTGCTAAATTGGGTGAAATGCCACTTTATGGTGAAAGAAGGTATTGTATTAGGCCACAAAATCTCAAGACATGGTATTCAAAAAGATCAAGCAAAAGTGGAAGTGATTGCACGTTTGCCTCCTCCTATATCAGTAAAGGGTGTCCGATGTTTTTTGGTACATGTCGGGTTCTATCGAAGGTTCATCAAGGATTTCTCTAAAGTGGCCTATCCGTTATGCAAAGTTCTTGAGAAAGATAGTGTGTTCGAGTTTGATAATGCTTGTATCAAGGCCTTCTTGTGCTTGAAAGAGAAGCTTATTTCAGCTTCCATTATTGTGGTTCTGAATTGGAGTATTCCTTTTAAACTTATGTGTGATGCAAGTGATGTGGCATTGGGGCTGTTCTTGGCCAGAGAAAGGCAAATTTATTTCACTCCATTTACTATGCTAGTAATATATTGAATGTAGCCCAAAATAATTACACTATTACTGAGCAAGAGTTGTTAACGGTTGTTTATGCATTCGAAAGGTTTTGTGCTTATTTTTGGGTATGAAGGTAGTGGTTCATACTGATCATACTGCAATCCGTTGTTTAATGGAAAAGAAAGATGCTAAACCTCAATGTGATCCGTTGGCTGTTGTTGTTGCAGGAATTTGACTTTGAGGTGAAAGATCATAAAGGATGTGAAAATCAGGTAGCTGGTCATTTATCAAGACTCAAATCAGAAGTGGTTGTGTCCGGAAATCAAGAGATTGAGGAAGCTTTTCTGGATGAATCTATAATGAGGATTTCCCATACTTCACTTCTATGGTATGCAGATTTCACTAATTTTATTGTGTGTGGGATTATACAATATAATTTGAGTTCTCACCAACAAAAATGGTTCTTGTTCGATGTAAAAAAATACTATTGGGATGAACCTTATTTTTTTAGAGAATGTGCAGAACACATGATCCAGAGATGTGTTCCGGAGGTGGAAAGGGAAGCGATCTTTAACGCTTGTCATACATCACCAGCTGGTGGCCGCCATAGTGGGATCAGGACTGCTATTAAGGTCTTCCAAAGTGGATACTATTGTCCTTCCTATTATCATGACGCCAATGTGTTTATGAAAAATTGTGATCAGCTCCAAAGGCCAGGCGGTGTGTCTAGACAGCAGGAGTTGCCTCTTAATCTAATTTAAGAGGTTGAATGATTTGACGTATGGAGAATTGATTTTATAGGTCCTTTTGTGAGCTCGTATGAGAACAAGTATATTATTGTGGAGGTTAATTATATGTCAAAATGGGTAGAGGTGATGTTCTTACCTAAAAGTGAGGGATGAAGTATGCTACAATTTCTCAATAGATACATTTTCACAAGATTTGGCATCCCACGTGCCATTATTAGTGATGGGGGGGGGTCTTATTTTTGCAATCGCATGTTTTCCTCCCTGTCGAGAAAGTATGGTGTCACTCACAAAGTTTCCATAGCCTACCACCCACAAATGAGTGGGCAAGTAGAAGTATCTAATCATAAGATTAAGGCAATCTTGACAAAGATGGTGAATAGTAATAGGTCAGATTAGTCTCGGAAGTTAGAGGATGACTAATGGGCCTATCAAATTGCTTATAAGACACTGATTCGTATGTCCCCATACCAATTGGTGTTTGGAAAAGCATGCCACTTGCCAGTTGAACTGGAACATAACGCTCTATGGGCCTTGAAAAGTGTGAACTTAAACTAGTAGTCGGCATCCAAAGATCGAGTTGACCAACTTCACGCTTTGGAGGAATTCAGGATCTGAGCTTATGAATGTTTAGCTATGTACAAGGAAAGGATGAATAAATGGCATGATGTTCACATCTTGAAATGGGATCTTAGGGTTGGTGATTTTTTATTGCTTTTCAACTCTCGTCTATGATTATTTCCCAGGAAGTTGAAGTCTAAATACTCTAGGCCCTTTAAAGCTATTCATGTGTTTGAAAGTGGTTCTATTGAGGTTGAAAACAAAGATGGGTCAATGTTCAAAGTCAATGGGCAGCGCCTCAAGTTATATTTTTGTGAAAGTCCTTGTCTAGGAATGATTGAAGTGGTGTATTTGGATAATGGTTGAATGCTTATCTATGTCATGCCATGACGTTAACTAAGGTGCTTCTTGGGAGGCAACCAAAGTTTTAGTGTTTTCAACAATTATGTGTTCATTGTGTGGGTTGAAGTTAGACTCAATCGAAGTGCCGTAGTGGGTGAGTAATAGGACCTAATTGGCGAGCCATCAAATTTCATAGGATATCCCATCGGGGATCGCCTTTTATGCATCAAGATCACTAATTTATCCCTGGAGGTTCTGATGATTTAGGCGAGCCACAATTCCACTTGGTGACTTGCCCAAGTTCCAAGGCGAGTCCCTATGAGATCGCTTTTTGGACTTCCAGAAGACTTTCAAGTCTCTAGGTGTTTTGCAACTATTGGGGAGAGAGAGTTCAATTTGGCGACTTTCCTACTTTCATTGGCGATCATTGTCCTCGCCAATGCACTAAACCAAGATCCTAAGTATTAAGGCTCATTTAATGAGCTCCACCCTGATAGGCGACTCACCGACTATATTGGCGATGTTAGTTGTTCCTCACCGACTTGAACCGATACATGGAATTAAAAGGGCCCTCTTTCTTTTAAATTTCCAACTCTTCAAATTTCACTCTTTTATCTTCATACACAATTCACGTTTCTTATTTCCCTCATTTTAGTAGATTTTCTTTCTTTTGATTGTCAATCTTTTTCGCATATGTGTGGATTAAAACTTTTTTGTCTCAACCATCTTTATCTTGTTCCTCAATTTAGCATTTTTTACAAGTGTATTTCCTTGGTTCATATTCTCTTTTCCTTCTATTGTTGTGTTAATACTTTGAATGGATTAGATTTTCTTAACTTTATGTTGATTGGGCATATGGATATGAGGTCGTTTTTGGCATAAATTTTCAAATTTGTACTGAATTGTATATGGGGATCTGCCTACGTTAAATGCTAGGGAAAATGTTTAATAGAATGTTTGGGGGTGAAGTCTAAGTAAGCCCGACTTCATGAATTCCTGACTTTCCAAATAATAGATGGGTGACGTTATTCTTAAGGGCAATTTTTTTCAAATTCAAAGTGAGTTGCTTAGTTTCTAAGGGACTAGGAGTTATTATGCTGTTGGGTAATAGGGGGATTCCATTATTTTTGTGCAAATTATAGTTGGGTATGGTTGAAATGCCTATGGGGGAAAGTGTTACTCAAAAAATTTTGAAATTTGTGGTTGTGGGCTAGTTTGCGGGGTCAAACGAGTTCGCCTAGATGTTTGGTGAGTCGCAAAAGGACGAGTTTACTCACCCTTTTTGATCTTAATTACCAGTTCTCTTTGAACGATTCGGTGAGCTACTAATGGCTCGCTGATATACCTCTGTGTCTCTCCATTCTAGAGCTTCACTAACCCTTTTTGCATGCACCATTGATATTTTAGCCCATATCATTCAGACATGTTTGGCAAACTAACCCTGCCAGCCGATGATTTTCGGTGGCTCACTAACTGATTCAGAATCTCACCCAATGAGCTACCCCTTTGGCTTTCTATGTTTAGCGAGCTCGACTGAGTCCGCCTTTATTCATTAGGCGACTCTCCCTTTTTCTTTGGCGAGCATCAACTATGTTTCACCCACTTGATTGTTTATTTTTGTTTTAGCTTGCTTTTCCACTTAGTTATCTCCTTATGTGCTTTGCTGGTGTGTTTCTAGTATGCAGGTATAGCCCGGGAAAAGTATCTTACACGTCGTCTTATAGATGAAATTCATCCACCACCTCAAAAAAGGTCTGAGGTATCACTATTAATGAACCATTCATGCCTCGTCTCTCCACTCAACGTCCACCTCTGCGTGTGAGTAAGAAAGACAAAGGAAAAGCAAACGTCAAGTGGTTGGTGAATCCAATTCTCATGAGTCTTCTTCTAATGAAGAAATACGATGACTTTAAGGAGAGAGGTCCACAACCCTAGTGCATGCACCTATTGTGGAAATTCAGCTAAGTCTTTAAGCTACAGAGCAAGGCCATGAGTGCGCTCGTATTAAAATGCGCACCAAGGCAGCTCATGACCCAATAATGAACAGGGTAGTCCCCGTAGTTGCTATTATGCCCCATACGTTTGTACTTTGGAATGCTTTCTTAAGCTTCTTAAAAGTTGCCATAAGACCTAGACTATCTACCATGCTATCAAATAACTCTAAGGAAAGGAGAATGAGATACCCCATAATAAAGAAGATTGGAAATAGGGTTATAAGAATCCAGAAGGAGTTGGAGGCCAAGTAATGGGTCGTAGGAATCGATCTACTTGCGTAAGATACCAACTTGGATGTCCTACATAATTAAGCTACTTAAGTACACATCGAGCTTAAGTAGAAAGGAATACATAGGCTCTTAAAGTAAGACGGGATTACGAACCCACAAAAATGAAGCAAGCAAGTGACAACTAGGTGACAAGTAGGTGACGCACCTACTTGGATCAAGTAGGTGACACACCTACTTAGGGTGGACCCCATGCTACCACATGGCAGCTTTGGATTGGCCGCATAGTTGAGGTGGCACCCTAGGGGATGCCACATGTCACCCCTAGGGGACTGCCATCTGTACCTCTCCAAAGAAGGATATATATGTGTCTAAGTTGCTGAAAATACTCTCATTCTTCATCAGATACTTAAGAAAAGTTGAGAGAACTTGAGAGAAATAAAGGAGAGAGCTACAGCTTGGTTGCAACAAGGTAGGGCCTCTATTTTCATTCTGTGAATTAATTATTTAAGGTATCCTACGGTTAAATAACGGTGTTTAACAACGTGAAATAACTATTTGGGGCAGCAAAGAAGTGACGTGAATAGCCCACAACTTTCAGCATTTTAAGGAGCTTCCGAAGTTGACTTTTAACAAGATATGGCTTGATTCTATTCTCCCATATTTTTGTAAGGGTTTGGATATGTT